>NW_027136343.1:0-600000 GCF_039906515.1 Pseudorca crassidens
TTAGGGAAATTAAAATCAAAAAGACACAGCCACCCCAAAGTTTGGGACGCCTCTGTTTACAAGAACCTCGTTTACAGTACAAGTTCAACATCGCAGAAAGTGAAAAATGGATAAAGAAGTTGTGGTATTTACTTACAAAGCAATATCACTCAGCAATGAAATCTATGTCATCAGGCCCTTAGCAGCACAATGAGTGGATTCAGGTATGATGATTCTAACTGAAATAAGTCACACCGAAAAAGAAACATCATAAGATATCAGTAATACACGGAATGTAAACTTGGCTACACAGGAACTGAATTACAGAACAGAACAGGGTCTCAAATTTAGAAAACCAACTTATGCTTGCTTAAGGGGAAAGGTGAGTTGGGGTGCTGCATAAAACCAGAGATTGAAATGAGCACAGATAAAGTTCCTTAAGCCAAATATGGAATAGACAAGAGCTACTCCTTGCTCAACGAAATGGACTCAACACCGCATATTAAATGCCTAAGAATGTACCTGACTAGTAAGTATCTTAAAACCTATGGATTGCTATGTCTCCGAAAGAGAATCAAGCATGTGTACAGGGGCATAAACGCAGCAGTGATAGGATTGGAGAGGTTCGGTGAGCAAATGAAGACCCTTTGAAGTCATATTGCATGGTACCCATTCCACGGGTTTCAACTACCCAGGTTTAAGGTATTCTTCCTTCAGCTAAAACATGCATGTGGAACCTAGAGTCTGATCAACCATGTGATCGGGAGACGTGTTCAAATATGTCTCAGTTTTCGTACCCTGGTACTCGGGTGCAACATTCCAGACGCTTTACTAACACCCTCCCGACTTGGAGAGTCAGTCCCTTTAACCTCCTGTTTGGCCCAGTTTGCAATTTCTGCGGAAGATGAACAGGAATAGTGAGAACCAATGAGAGACTAGCTGGAGGTGTCTGGACGGGCAAATTTAACTCTCATTTCCCACGAGGAAGAGGAATTAACCAAAGGCTCAGCGTGCCGTGCCGGAACCAGATTAGGGCCTGAAGCCATCCTGCGGTGTTGCGGCCAGCTCAAAAGAAAGCGAGTTGAAGAAAGGAGCTCAGGGGCACTGTAATTCACAAACCTGCAGAGTTATAAATGACAGCTATCGTCCAAAAATATACTGAAGTAAGGCTGCCAAGAGGACTTGAAAGCAGGGCAGAATTGCAGGAAACCGATTTCAGGAGGTAGACTGGAATTGCATTGAAAGCATAGGAAAAGAGGCAGAACGTCCACAATGATGCACTTGGCCAAAAAGGGCGTATGCGTTTTTTCCTGAATATATTCAGGAAAAAACGCATACGCCCTTTTTGGCCAACCAAGCAAACTTGCAAAGGAAATCTGCACTACAATGAAGTCTCACTTCCCCCCGGTCAAAAGGGCCATCTGAAAAAAGTGTAAAATCCAGAAAGGCAGGACAGGCCATGGAGAACTGGGAGCCTTGTTATGCTGATGGGCGGGATGTAAATTGCCAACAGACACTCGGGAGAAGTGTATGGTGTTTCCTGAAACATCTAAAAAACAAAGCAACAGAGCCTAGGGCACTTCCACTTATGGTCCTATAGCTTAGGGAAATTAAAATCAAAAAGACACAGCCACCCCAAAGTTTGGGACACCTCTGTTTACAAGAACCTCGTTTACAGTACAAGTTCAACATCGCAGAAAGTGAAAAATGGATAAAGAAGTTGTGGTATTTACTTACAAAGCAATATCACTCAGCAATGAAATCTATGTCATCAGGCCCTTAGCAGCACAATGAGTGGATTCAGGTATGATGATTCTAACTGAAATAAGTCACACCGAAAAAGAAACATCATAAGATATCAGTAATACACGGAATGTAAACTTGGCTACACAGGAACTGAATTACAGAACAGAACAGGGTCTCAAATTTAGAAAACCAACTTATGCTTGCTTAAGGGTAAAGGTGAGTTGGGGTGCTGCATAAAACCAGAGATTGAAATGAACACAGATAAAGTTCCTTAAGCCAAATATGGAATAGACAAGAGCTACTCCTTGCTCAACAAAATGGACTCAACACCGTATATTAAATGCCTAAGAATGTACCTGACTAGTAAGTATCTTAAAACCTATGGATTGCTATGTCTCCGAAAGAGAATCAAGCATGTGTACAGGGGCATAAACGCAGCAGTGATAGGATTGGAGAGGTTCGGTGAGCAAATGAAGACCCTTTGAAGTCATATTGCATGGTACCCATTCCACGGGTCTCAACTCTCCAGGTTTAAGGTATTCTTCCTTCAGCTAAAACATGCATGTGGAACCCAGAGTATGATCAACCGTGTGAATGGGAGACATGTTCAAATATGTCTCAGTTGTCCTCCCCTGGTTCTCGGGTGCAACATTCCAGACGCTTTACTAACACTCTCCGCACTTGGAGAGTCAGCACCTTTAAGCTCCTGTTTGGCCCAGTTTGCAATTTCTGCGGAAGATGAACAGAAATAGGGAGAACCAATGAGAGACTAGCTGGAGGTGTCTGGACGGGCAAATTTAACTCTCATTTCCCACCAGGAAAAGGAAATAACCAAAGGCTCAGCATGCCATGCCGGAACCAGATTAGGGCCTGAAGCCATCCTGCGGTGTTGCGGCCAGCTCAAAAGAAAGCGAGTTGAAGAAAGGAGCTCAGGGGCACTGTAATTCACAAACCTGCAGAGTTATAAATGACAGCTATCGTCCAAAAATATACTGAAGTAAGGCTGCCAAGAGGACTTGAAAGCGGGGCAGAATTGCAGGAAACCGATTTCAGGAGGTAGACTGGAATTGCATTGAAAGCATAGGAAAAGAGGCAGAACGTCCACAATGATGCACTTGGCCAAAAAGGGCGTATGCGTTTTTTCCTGAATATATTCAGGAAAAAACGCATACGCCCTTTTTGGCCAACCAAGCAAGCTTGCAAAGGAAATCTGCACTACAATGAAGTCTCACTTCCCCCCGGTCAAAAGGGCCATCTGAAAAAAGTGTAAAATCCAGAAAGGCAGGACAGGCCATGGAGAACTGGGAGCCTTGTTATGCTGATGGGCGGGATGTAAATTGCCAACAGACACTCGGGAGAAGTGTATGGTGTTTCCTGAAACATCTAAAAAACAAAGCAACAGAGCCTAGGGCACTTCCACTTATGGTCCTATAGCTTAGGGAAATTAAAATCAAAAAGACACAGCCACCCCAAAGTTTGGGACGCCTCTGTTTACAAGAACCTCGTTTACAGTACAAGTTCAACATCGCAGAAAGTGAAAAATGGATAAAGAAGTTGTGGTATTTACTTACAAAGCAATATCACTCAGCAATGAAATCTATGTCATCAGGCCCTTAGCAGCACAATGAGTGGATTCAGGTATGATGATTCTAACTGAAATAAGTCACACAGAAAAAGAAACATCATAAGATATCAGTAATACACGGAATGTAAACTTGGCTACACAGGAACTGAATTACAGAACAGAACAGGGTCTCAAATTTAGAAAACCAACTTATGCTTGCTTAAGGGTAAAGGTGAGATGGGGTGCTGCATAAAACCAGAGATTGAAATGAGCACAGATAAAGTTCCTTAAGCCAAATATGGAATAGACAAGAGCTACTCCTTGCTCAACGAAATGGACTCAACACCGCATATTAAATGCCTAAGAATGTACCTGACTAGTAAGTATCTTAAAACCTATGGATTGCTATGTCTCCGAAAGAGAATCAAGCATGTGTACAGGGGCATAAACGCAGCAGTGATAGGATTGGAGAGGTTCGGTGAGCAAATGAAGACCCTTTGAAGTCATATTGCATGGTACCCATTCCACGGGTTTCAACTACCCAGGTTTAAGGTATTCTTCCTTCAGCTAAAACATGCATGTGGAACCTAGAGTATGATCAACCATGTGATCGGGAGACGTGTTCAAATATGTCTCAGTTTTCGTACCCTGGTACTCGGGTGCAACATTCCAGACGCTTTACTAACACCCTCCCGACTTGGAGAGTCAGTCCCTTTAACCTCCTGTTTGGCCCAGTTTGCAATTTCTGCGGAAGATGAACAGGAATAGCGAGAACCAATGAGAGACTAGCTGGAGGTGTCTGGACGGGCAAATTTAACTCTCATTTCCCACCAGGAAGAGGAATTAACCAAAGGCTCAGCGTGCCATGCCGGAACCAGATTAGGGCCTGAAGCCATCCTGCGGTGTTGCGGCCAGCTCAAAAGAAAGCGAGTTGAAGAAAGGAGCTCAGGGGCACTGTAATTCACAAACCTGCAGAGTTATAAATGACAGCTATCGTCCAAAAATATACTGAAGTAAGGCTGCCAAGAGGACTTGAAAGCGGGGCAGAATTGCAGGAAACCGATTTCAGGAGGTAGACTGGAATTGCATTGAAAGCATAGGAAAAGAGGCAGAACGTCCACAATGATGCACTTGGCCAAAAAGGGCGTATGCGTTTTTTCCTGAATATATTCAGGAAAAAACGCATACGCCCTTTTTGGCCAACCAAGCAAGCTTGCAAAGGAAATCTGCACTACAATGAAGTCTCACTTCCCCCCGGTCAAAAGGGCCATCTGAAAAAAGTGTAAAATCCAGAAAGGCAGGACAGGCCATGGAGAACTGAGAGCCTTGTTATGCTGATGGGCGGGATGTAAATTGCCAACAGACACTCGGGAGAAGTGTATGGTGTTTCCTGAAACATCTAAAAAACAAAGCAACAGAGCCTAGGGCACTTCCACTTATGGTCCTATAGCTTAGGGAAATTAAAATCAAAAAGACACAGCCACCCCAAACATTGGGACGCCTCTGTTTACAAGAACCTCGTTTACAGTACAAGTTCAACATCGCAGAAAGTGAAAAATGGATAAAGAAGTTGTGGTATTTACTTACAAAGCAATATCACTCAGCAATGAAATCTATGTCATCAGGCCCTTAGCAGCACAATGAGTGGATTCAGGTATGATGATTCTAACTGAAATAAGTCACACCGAAAAAGAAACATCATAAGATATCAGTAATACACGGAATGTAAACTTGGCTACACAGGAACTGAATTACAGAACAGAACAGGGTCTCAAATTTAGAAAATCAACTTATGCTTGCTTAAGGGGAAAGGTGAGTTGGGGTGCTGCATAAAACCAGAGATTGAAATGAGCACAGATAAAGTTCCTTAAGCCAAATATGGAATAGACAAGAGCTACTCCTTGCTCAACGAAATGGACTCAACACCGCATATTAAATGCCTAAGAATGTACCTGACTAGTAAGTATCTTAAAACCTATGGATTGCTATGTCTCCGAAAGAGAATCAAGCATGTGTACAGGGGCATAAACGCAGCAGTGATAGGATTGGAGAGGTTCGGTGAGCAAATGAAGACCCTTTGAAGTCATATTGCATGGTACCCATTCCACGGGTTTCAACTACCCAGGTTTAAGGTATTCTTCCTTCAGCTAAAACATGCATGTGGAACCTAGAGTATGATCAACCATGTGATCGGGAGACGTGTTCAAATATGTCTCAGTTTTCGTACCCTGGTACTCGGGTGCAACATTCCAGACGCTTTACTAACACCCTCCCGACTTGGAGAGTCAGTCCCTTTAACCTCCTGTTTGGCCCAGTTTGCAATTTCTGCGGAAGATGAACAGGAATAGCGAGAACCAATGAGAGACTAGCTGGAGGTGTCTGGACGGGCAAATTTAACTCTCATTTCCCACCAGGAAGAGGAATTAACCAAAGGCTCAGCGTGCCGTGCCGGAACCAGATTAGGGCCTGAAGCCATCCTGCGGTGTTGCGGCCAGCTCAAAAGAAAGCGAGTTGAAGAAAGGAGCTCAGGGGCACTGTAATTCACAAACCTGCAGAGTTATAAATGACAGCTATCGTCCAAAAATATACTGAAGTAAGGCTGCCAAGAGGACTTGAAAGCGGGGCAGAATTGCAGGAAACCGATTTCAGGAGGTAGACTGGAATTGCATTGAAAGCATAGGAAAAGAGGCAGAACGTCCACAATGATGCACTTGGCCAAAAAGGGCGTATGCGTTTTTTCCTGAATATATTCAGGAAAAAACGCATACGCCCTTTTTGGCCAACCAAGCAAGCTTGCAAAGGAAATCTGCACTACAATGAAGTCTCACTTCCCCCCGGTCAAAAGGGCCATCTGAAAAAAGTGTAAAATCCAGAAAGGCAGGACAGGCCATGGAGAACTGGGAGCCTTGTTATGCTGATGGGCGGGATGTAAATTGCCAACAGACACTCGGGAGAAGTGTATGGTGTTTCCTGAAACATCTAAAAAACAAAGCAACAGAGCCTAGGGCACTTCCACTTATGGTCCTATAGCTTAGGGAAATTAAAATCAAAAAGACACAGCCACCCCAAAGTTTGGGACGCCTCTGTTTACAAGAACCTCGTTTACAGTACAAGTTCAACATCACAGAAAGTGAAAAATGGATAAAGAAGTTGTGGTATTTACTTACAAAGCAATATCACTCAGCAATGAAATCTATGTCATCAGGACCTTAGCAGCACAATGAGTGGATTCAGGTATGATGATTCTAACTGAAATAAGTCACACAGAAAAAGAAACATCATAAGTTATCAGTAATACACGGAATGTAAACTTGGCTACACAGGAACTGAATTACAGAACAGAACAGGATCTCAAATTTAGAAAACCAACTTATGCTTGCTTAAGGGTAAAGGTGAGTTGGGGTGCTGCATAAAACCAGAGATTGAAATGAGCACAGATAAAGTTCCTTAAGCCAAATATGGAATAGACAAGAGCTACTCCTTGCTCAACGAAATGGACTCAACACCGCATATTAAACGCCTAAGAATGTACCTGACTAGTCAGTATCTTAAAACCTATGGATTACTATGTCTCCGAAAGAGAATCAAGCATGTGTACAGGGGCATAAACGCAGCAGTGATAGGATTGGAGAGGTTCGGTGAGCAAATGAAGACCCTTTGAAGTCATATTGCATGGTACCCATTCCACGGGTTTCAACTACCCAGTTTTAAGGTATTCTTCCTTCAGGTAAAACATGCATGTGGAACCTAGAGTATGATCAACCATGTGATCGGGAGACGTGTTCAAATATGTCTCAGTTTTCGTACCCTGGTACTCGGGTGCAACATTCCAGACGCTTTACTAACACCCTCCCGACTTGGAGAGTCAGTCCCTTCAACCTCCTGTTTGGCCCAGTTTGCAATTTCTGCGGAAGATGAACAGGAATAGTGAGAACCAATGAGAGACTAGCTGGAGGTGTCTGGACGGGCAAATTTAACTCTCATTTCCCACCAGGAAGAGGAATTAACCAAAGGCTCAGCGTGCCGTGCCGGAACCAGATTAGGGCCTGAAGCCATCCTGCGGTGTTGCGGCCAGCTCAAAAGAAAGCGAGTTGAAGAAAGGAGCTCAGGGCCACTGTAATTCACAAACCTGCAGAGTTATAAATGACAGCTATCATCCAAAAATATACTGAAGTAAGGCTGCCAAGAGGACTTGAAAGCGGGGCAGAATTGCAGGAAACCGATTTCAGGAGGTAGACTGGAATTGTATTGAAAGCATAGGAAAAGAGGCAGAACGTCCACAATGATGCACTTGGCCAAAAAGTGCGTATGTGTTTTTTCCTGAATATATTCAGGAAAAAACGCATACGCACTTTTTGGCCAACCAAGCAAGCTTGCAAAGGAAATCTGCACTACAATGAAGTCTCACTTCCCCCCGGTCAAAAGGGCCATCTGAAAAAAGTGTAAAATCCAGAAAGGCAGGACAGGCCATGGAGAACTGGGAGCCTTGTTATGCTGTTGGGCGGGATGTAAATTGCCAACAGACACTCGGGAGAAGTGTATGGTGTTTCCTGAAACATCTAAAAAACAAAGCAACAGAGCCTAGGGCACTTCCACTTATGGTCCTATAGCTTAGGGAAATTAAAATCAAAAAGACACAGCCACCCCAAAGTTTGGGACACCTCTGTTTACAAGAACCTCGTTTACAGTACAATTTCAACATCGCAGAAAGTGAAAAATGGATAAAGAAGTTGTGGTATTTACTTACAAAGCAATATCACTCAGCAATGAAATCTATGTCATCAGGCCCGTAGCAGCATAATGAGTGGATTCAGGTACGATGATTCTAACTGAAATAAGTCACACAGAAAAAGAAACATCATAAGATATCAGTAATACACGGAATGTAAACTTGGCTACACAGGAACTGAATTCCAAAACAGAACAGGGTCTCAAATTTAGAAAACCAACTTATGCTTGCTTAAGGGGAAAGGTGAGTTGGGGTGCTGCATAAAACCAGAGATTGAAATGAGCACAGATAAAGTTCCTTAAGCCAAATATGGAATAGACAAGAGCTACTCCTTGCTCAAAGAAATGGACTCAACACCGCATATTAAACGCCTAAGAATGTACCTGACTAGTAAGTATCTTAAAACCTATGGATTGCTATGTCTCCGAAAGAGAATCAAGCATGTGTACAGGGGCATAAACACAGCAGTGATAGGATTGGAGAGGTTCGGTGAGCAAATGAAGACCCTTTGAAGTCATATTGCATGGTACCCATTCCACGGGTTTCAACTACCCAGGTTTAAGGTATTCTTCCTTCAGGTAAAACATGCATGTGGAACCTAGAGTATGATCAACCATGTGATCGGGAGACGTGTTCAAATATGTCTCAGTTTTCGTACCCTGGTACTCGGGTGCAACATTCCAGACGCTTTACTAACACCCTCCCGACTTGGAGAGTCAGTCCCTTTAACCTCCTGTTTGGCCCAGTTTGCAATTTCTGCGGAAGATGAACAGGAATAGCGAGAACCAATGAGAGACTAGCTGGAGGTGTCTGGACGGGCAAATTTAACTCTCATTTCCCACCAGGAAGAGGAATTAACCAAAGGCTCAGCGTGCCGTGCCGGAACAAGATTAGGGCCTGAAGCCATCCTGCGGTGTTGCGGCCAGCTCAAAAGAAAGCGAGTTGAAGAAAGGAGCTCAGGGGCACTGTAATTCACAAACCTGCAGAGTTATAAATGACAGCTATCGTCCAAAAATATACTGAAGTAAGGCTGCCAAGAGGACTTGAAAGCGGGGCAGAATTGCAGGAAACCGATTTCAGGAGGTAGACTGGAATTGCATTGAAAGCATAGGAAAAGAGGCAGAACGTCCACAATGATGCACTTGGCCAAAAAGGGCGTATGCGTTTTTTCCTGAATATATTCAGGAAAAAACGCATACGCCCTTTTTGGCCAACCAAGCAAGCTTGCAAAGGAAATCTGCACTACAATGAAGTCTCACTTCCCCCCGGTCAAAAGGGCCATCTGAAAAAAGTGTAAAATCCAGAAAGGCAGGACAGGCCATGGAGAACTGGGAGCCTTGTTATGCTGATGGGCGGGATGTAAATTGCCAACAGACACTCGGGAGAAGTGTATGGTGTTTCCTGAAACATCTAAAAAACAAAGCAACAGAGCCTAGGGCACTTCCACTTATGGTCCTATAGCTTAGGGAAATTAAAATCAAAAAGACACAGCCACCCCAAAGTTTGGGACGCCTCTGTTTACAAGAACCTCGTTTACAGTACAAGTTCAACATCGCAGAAAGTGAAAAATGGATAAAGAAGTTGTGGTATTTACTTACAAAGCAATATCACTCAGCAATGAAATCTATGTCATCAGGCCCTTAGCAGCACAATGAGTGGATTCAGGTATGATGATTCTAACTGAAATAAGTCACACAGAAAAAGAAACATCATAAGATATCAGTAATACACGGAATGTAAACTTGGCTACACAGGAACTGAATTACAGAACAGAACAGGGTCTCAAATTTAGAAAACCAACTTATGCTTGCTTAAGGGTAAAGGTGAGTTGGGGTGCTGCATAAAACCAGAGATTGAAATGAGCACAGATAAAGTTCCTTAAGCCAAATATGGAATAGACAAGAGCTACCTCTTGCTCAACGAAATGGACTCAACACCGCATATTAAATGCCTAAGAATGTACCTGACTAGTAAGTATCTTAAAACCTATGGATTGCTATGTCTCCGAAAGAGAATCAAGCATGTGTACAGGGGCATAAACGCAGCAGTGATAGGATTGGAGAGGTTCGGTGAGCAAATGAAGACCCTTTGAAGTCATATTGCATGGTACCCATTCCACGGGTTTCAACTACCCAGGTTTAAGGTATTCTTCCTTCAGCTAAAACATGCATGTGGAACCTAGAGTCTGATCAACCATGTGATCGGGAGACGTGTTCAAATATGTCTCAGTTTTCGTACCCTGGTACTCGGGTGCAACATTCCAGACACTTTACTAACACCCTCCCGACTTGGAGAGTCAGTCCCTTTAACCTCCTGTTTGGCCCAGTTTGCAATTTCTGCGGAAGATGAACAGGAATAGCGAGAACCAATGAGAGACTAGCTGGAGGTGTCTGGACGGGCAAATTTAACTCTCATTTCCCACGAGGAAGAGGAATTAACCAAAGGCTCAGCGTGCCGTGCCGGAACCAGATTAGGGCCTGAAGCCATCCTGCGGTGTTGCGGCCAGCTCAAAAGAAAGCGAGTTGAAGAAAGGAGCTCAGGGGCACTGTAATTCACAAACCTGCAGAGTTATAAATGACAGCTATCGTCCAAAAATATACTGAAGTAAGGCTGCCAAGAGGACTTGAAAGCGGGGCAGAATTGCAGGAAACCGATTTCAGGAGGTAGACTGGAATTGCATTGAAAGCATAGGAAAAGAGGCAGAACGTCCACAATGATGCACTTGGCCAAAAAGGGCGTATGCGTTTTTTCCTGAATATATTCAGGAAAAAACGCATACGCCCTTTTTGGCCAACCAAGCAAGCTTGCAAAGGAAATCTGCACTACAATGAAGTCTCACTTCCCCCCGGTCAAAAGGGCCATCTGAAAAAAGTGTAAAATCCAGAAAGGCAGGACAGGCCATGGAGAACTGGGAGCCTTGTTATGCTGATGGGCGGGATGTAAATTGCCAACAGACACTCGGGAGAAGTGTATGGTGTTTCCTGAAACATCTAAAAAACAAAGCAACAGAGCCTAGGGCACTTCCACTTATGGTCCTATAGCTTAGGGAAATTAAAATCAAAAAGACACAGCCACCCCAAAGTTTGGGACGCCTCTGTTTACAAGAACCTCGTTTACAGTACAAGTTCAACATCGCAGAAAGTGAAAAATGGATAAAGAAGTTGTGGTATTTACTTACAAAGCAATATCACTCAGCAATGAAATCTATGTCATCAGGCCCTTAGCAGCACAATGAGTGGATTCAGGTATGATGATTCTAACTGAAATAAGTCACACAGAAAAAGAAACATCATAAGATATCAGTAATACACGGAATGTAAACTTGGCTACACAGGAACTGAATTACAGAACAGAACAGGGTCTCAAATTTAGAAAACCAACTTATGCTTGCTTAAGGGGAAAGGTGAGTTGGGGTGCTGCATAAAACCAGAGATTGAAATGAGCACAGATAAAGTTCCTTAAGCCAAATATGGAATAGACAAGAGCTACTCCTTGCTCAACGAAATGGACTCAACACCGCATATTAAATGCCTAAGAATGTACCTGACTAGTAAGTATCTTAAAACCTATGGATTGCTATGTCTCCGAAAGAGAATCAAGCATGTGTACAGGGGCATAAACGCAGCAGTGATAGGATTGGAGAGGTTCGGTGAGCAAATGAAGACCCTTTGAAGTCATATTGCATGGTACCCATTCCACGGGTTTCAACTACCCAGGTTTAAGGTATTCTTCCTTCAGCTAAAACATGCATGTGGAACCTAGAGTATGATCAACCATGTGATCGGGAGACGTGTTCAAATATGTCTCAGTTTTCGTACCCTGGTACTCGGGTGCAACATTCCAGACGCTTTACTAACACCCTCCCGACTTGGAGAGTCAGTCCCTTTAACCTCCTGTTTGGCCCAGTTTGCAATTTCTGCGGAAGATGAACAGGAATAGCGAGAACCAATGAGAGACTAGCTGGAGGTGTCTGGACGGGCAAATTTAACTCTCATTTCCCACCAGGAAGAGGAATTAACCAAAGGCTCAGCGTGCCGTGCCGGAACCAGATTAGGGCCTGAAGCCATCCTGCGGTGTTGCGGCCAGCTCAAAAGAAAGCGAGTTGAAGAAAGGAGCTCAGGGGCACTGTAATTCACAAACCTGCAGAGTTATAAATGACAGCTATCGTCCAAAAATATACTGAAGTAAGGCTGCCAAGAGGACTTGAAAGCGGGGCAGAATTGCAGGAAACCGATTTCAGGAGGTAGACTGGAATTGCATTGAAAGCATAGGAAAAGAGGCAGAACGTCCACAATGATGCACTTGGCCAAAAAGGGCGTATGCGTTTTTTCCTGAATATATTCAGGAAAAAACGCATACGCCCTTTTTGGCCAACCAAGCAAGCTTGCAAAGGAAATCTGCACTACAATGAAGTCTCACTTCCCCCCGGTCAAAAGGGCCATCTGAAAAAAGTGTAAAATCCAGAAAGGCAGGACAGGCCATGGAGAACTGGGAGCCTTGTTATGCTGATGGGCGGGATGTAAATTGCCAACAGCCACTCGGGAGAAGTGTATGGTGTTTCCTGAAACATCTAAAAAACAAAGCAACAGAGCCTAGGGCACTTCCACTTATGGTCCTATAGCTTAGGGAAATTAAAATCAAAAAGACACAGCCACCCCAAAGTTTGGGACGCCTCTGTTTACAAGAACCTCGTTTACAGTACAAGTTCAACATCGCAGAAAGTGAAAAATGGATAAAGAAGTTGTGGTATTTACTTACAAAGCAATATCACTCAGCAATGAAATCTATGTCATCAGGCCCTTAGCAGCACAATGAGTGGATTCAGGTATGATGATTCTAACTGAAATAAGTCACACAGAAAAAGAAACATCATAAGATATCAGTAATACACGGAATGTAAACTTGGCTACACAGGAACTGAATTACAGAACAGAACAGGGTCTCAAATTTAGAAAACCAACTTATGCTTGCTTAAGGGGAAAGGTGAGTTGGGGTGCTGCATAAAACCAGAGATTGAAATGAACACAGATAAAGTTCCTTAAGCCAAATATGGAATAGACAAGAGCTACTCCTTGCTCAACGAAATGGACTCAACACCGCATATTAAATGCCTAAGAATGTACCTGACTAGTAAGTATCTTAAAACCTATGGATTGCTATGTCTCCGAAAGAGAATCAAGCATGTGTACAGGGGCATAAACACAGCAGTGATAGGATTGGAGAGGTTCGGTGAGCAAATGAAGACCCTTTGAAGTCATATTGCATGGTACCCATTCCACGGGTTTCAACTACCCAGGTTTAAGGTATTCTTCCTTCAGGTAAAACATGCATGTGGAACCTAGAGTATGATCAACCATGTGATCGGGAGACGTGTTCAAATATGTCTCAGTTTTCGTACCCTGGTACTCGGGTGCAACATTCCAGATGCTTTACTAACACCCTCCCGACTTGGAGAGTCAGCGCCCTTAACCTCCTGTTTGGCCCAGTTTGCAATTTCTGCGGAAGATGGACAGGAATAGCGAGAACCAATGAGAGACTAGCTGGAGGTGTCTGGACGGGCAAATTTAACCCTCATTTCCCACCAGGAAGAGGAATTAACCAAAGGCTCAGCGTGCCGTGCCGGAACCAGTTTAGGGCCTGAAGCCATACTGCGGTGTTGCGGCCAGCTCAAAAGAAAGCGAGTTGAAGAAAGGAGCTCAGGGGCACTGTAATTCACAAACCTGCAGAGTTATAAATGACAGCTATCGTCCAAAAATATACTGAAGTAAGGCTGCCAAGAGGACTTGAAAGCGGGGCAGAATTGCAGGAAACCGATTTCAGGAGGTAGACTGGAATTGCATTGAAAGCATAGGAAAAGAGGCAGAACGTCCACAATGATGCACTTGGCCAAAAAGGGCGTATGCGTTTTTTCCTGAATATATTCAGGAAAAAACGCATACGCCCTTTTTGGCCAACCAAGCAAGCTTGCAAAGGAAATCTGCACTACAATGAAGTCTCACTTCCCCCCGGTCAAAAGGGCCATCTGAAAAAAGTGTAAAATCCAGAAAGGCAGGACAGGCCATGGAGAACTGGGAGCCTTGTTATGCTGATGGGCGGGATGTAAATTGCCAACAGCCACTCGGGAGAAGTGTATGGTGTTTCCTGAAACATCTAAAAAACAAAGCAACAGAGCCTAGGGCACTTCCACTTATGGTCCTATAGCTTAGGGAAATTAAAATCAAAAAGACACAGCCACCCCAAAGTTTGGGACGCCTCTGTTTACAAGAACCTCGTTTACAGTACAAGTTCAACATCGCAGAAAGTGAAAAATGGATAAAGAAGTTGTGGTATTTACTTACAAAGCAATATCACTCAGCAATGAAATCTATGTCATCAGGCCCTTAGCAGCACAATGAGTGGATTCAGGTATGATGATTCTAACTGAAATAAGTCACACAGAAAAAGAAACATCATAAGATATCAGTAATACACGGAATGTAAACTTGGCTACACAGGAACTGAATTACAGAACAGAACAGGGTCTCAAATTTAGAAAACCAACTTATGCTTGCTTAAGGGGAAAGGTGAGTTGGGGTGCTGCATAAAACCAGAGATTGAAATGAACACAGATAAAGTTCCTTAAGCCAAATATGGAATAGACAAGAGCTACTCCTTGCTCAACGAAATGGACTCAACACCGCATATTAAATGCCTAAGAATGTACCTGACTAGTAAGTATCTTAAAACCTATGGATTGCTATGTCTCCGAAAGAGAATCAAGCATGTGTACAGGGGCATAAACGCAGCAGTGATAGGATTGGAGAGGTTCGGTGAGCAAATGAAGACCCTTTGAAGTCATATTGCATGGTACCCATTCCACGGGTTTCAACTACCCAGGTTTAAGGTATTCTTCCTTCAGGTAAAACATGCATGTGGAACCTAGAGTATGATCAACCATGTGATCGGGAGACGTGTTCAAATATGTCTCAGTTTTCGTACCCTGGTACTCGGGTGCAACATTCCAGACGCTTTACTAACACCCTCCCGACTTGGAGAGTCAGCGCCCTTAACCTCCTGTTTGGCCCAGTTTGCAATTTCTGCGGAAGATGGACAGGAATAGCGAGAACCAATGAGAGACTAGCTGGAGGTGTCTGGACGGGCAAATTTAACCCTCATTTCCCACCAGGAAGAGGAATTAACCAAAGGCTCAGCGTGCCGTGCCGGAACCAGTTTAGGGCCTGAAGCCATACTGCGGTGTTGCGGCCAGCTCAAAAGAAAGCGAGTTGAAGAAAGGAGCTCAGGGGCACTGTAATTCACAAACCTGCAGAGTTATAAATGACAGCTATCGTCCAAAAATATACTGAAGTAAGGCTGCCAAGAGGACTTGAAAGTGGGGCAGAATTGCAGGAAACCGATTTCAGGAGGTAGACTGGAATTGCATTGAAAGCATAGGAAAAGAGGCAGAACGTCCACAATGATGCACTTGGCCAAAAAGGGCGTATGCGTTTTTTCCTGAATATATTCAGGAAAAAACGCATACGCCCTTTTTGGCCAACCAAGCAAGCTTGCAAAGGAAATCTGCACTACAATGAAGTCTCACTTCCCCCCGGTCAAAAGGGCCATCTGAAAAAAGTGTAAAATCCAGAAAGGCAGGACAGGCCATGGAGAACTGGGAACCTTGTTATGCTGATGGGCAGGATGTAAATTGCCAACAGACACTTGGGAGAAGTGTATGGTGTTTCCTGAAACATCTAAAAAACAAAGCAACAGAGCCTAGGGCACTTCCACTTATGGTCCTATAGCTTAGGGAAATTAAAATCAAAAAGACACAGCCACCCCAAAGTTTGGGACGCCTCTGTTTACAAGAACCTCGTTTACAGTACAAGTTCAACATCGCAGAAAGTGAAAAATGGATAAAGAAGTTGTGGTATTTACTTACAAAGCAATATCACTCAGCAATGAAATCTATGTCATCAGGGCCGTAGCAGCATAATGAGTGGATTCAGGTACGATGATTCTAACTGAAATAAGTCACACAGAAAAAGAAACATCATAAGATATCAGTAATACACGGAATGTAAACTTCGCTACACAGGAACTGAATTCCAAAACAGAACAGGGTCTCAAATTTAGAAAACCAACTTATGCTTGCTTAAGGGGAAAGGTGAGTTGGGGTGCTGCATAAAACCAGAGATTGAAATGAGCACAGATAAAGTTCCTTAAGCCAAATATGGAATAGACAAGAGCTACTCCTTGCTCAACGAAATGGACACAACACCGCATATTAAACGCCTAAGAATGTACCTGACTAGTAAGTATCTTAAAACCTATGGATTGCTATGTCTCCGAAAGAGAATCAAGCATGTGTACAGGGGCATAAACGCAGCAGTGATAGGATTGGAGAGGTTTGGTGAGCAAATGAAGACCCTCTGAAGTCATATTGCATGGTACCCATTCCACGGGTTTCAACTACCCAGGTTTAAGGTATTCTTCCTTCAGCTAAAACATGCATGTGGAACCTAGAGTATGATCAACCATGTGATCGGGAGACGTGTTCAAATATGTCTCAGTTTTCGTACCCTGGTACTCGGGTGCAACATTCCAGACGCTTTACTAACACCCTCCCGACTTGGAGAGTCAGTCCCTTTAACCTCCTGTTTGGCCCAGTTTGCAATTTCTGCGGAAGATGAACAGGAATAGCGAGAACCAATGAGAGACTAGCTGGAGGTGTCTGGACGGGCAAATTTAACTCTCATTTCCCACCAGGAAGAGGAATTAACCAAAGGCTCAGCGTGCCGTGCCGGAACCAGATTAGGGCCTGAAGCCATCCTGCGGTGTTGCGGCCAGCTCAAAAGAAAGCGAGTTGAAGAAAGGAGCTCAGGGGCACTGTAATTCACAAACCTGCAGAGTTATAAATGACAGCTATCGTCCATAAATATACTGAAGTAAGGCTGCCAAGAGGACTTGAAAGCGGGGCAGAATTGCAGGAAACCGATTTCAGGAGGTAGACTGCAATTGCATTGAAAGCATAGGAAAAGAGGCAGAACGTCCACAATGATGCACTTGGCCAAAAAGGGCGTATGCGTTTTTTCCTGAATATATTCAGGAAAAAACGCATACGCCCTTTTTGGCCAACCAAGCAAGCTTGCAAAGGAAATCTGCACTACAATGAAGTCTCACTTCCCCCCGGTCAAAAGGGCCATCTGAAAAAAGTGTAAAATCCAGAAAGGCAGGACAGGCCATGGAGAACTGGGAACCTTGTTATGCTGATGGGCGGGATGTAAATTGCCAACAGACACTCGGGAGAAGTGTATGGTGTTTCCTGAAACATCTAAAAAACAAAGCAACAGAGCCTAGGGCACTTCCACTTATGGTCCTATAGCTTAGGGAAATTAAAATCAAAAAGACACAGCCACCCCAAAGTTTGGGACACCTCTGTTTACAAGAACCTCGTTTACAGTACAATTTCAACATCGCAGAAAGTGAAAAATGGATAAAGAAGTTGTGGTATTTACTTACAAAGCAATATCACTCAGCAATGAAATCTATGTCATCAGGCCCGTAGCAGCATAATGAGTGGATTCAGGTACGATGATTCTAACTGAAATAAGTCACACAGAAAAAGAAACATCATAAGATATCAGTAATACACGGAATGTAAACTTCGCTACACAGGAACTGAATTCCAAAACAGAACAGGGTCTCAAATTTAGAAAACCAACTTATGCTTGCTTAAGGGGAAAGGTGAGTTGGGGTGCTGCATAAAACCAGAGATTGAAATGAGCACAGATAAAGTTCCTTAAGCCAAATATGGAATAGACAAGAGCTACTCCTTGCTCAACGAAATGGACTCAACACCGCATATTAAACGCCTAAGAATGTACCTGACTAGTCAGTATCTTAAAACCTATGGATTGCTATGTCTCCGAAAGAGAATCAAGCATGTGTACAGGGGCATAAACGCAGCAGTGATAGGATTGGAGAGGTTCGGTGAGCAAATGAAGACCCTTTGAAGTCATACTGCATGGTACCCATTCCACGGGTTTCAACTACCCAGTTTTAAGGTATTCTTCCTTCAGGTAAAACATGCATGGGGAACCTAGAGTATGATCAACCATGTGATCGGGAGACGTGTTCAAATATGTCTCAGTTTTCGTACCCTGGTACTCGGGTGCAACATTCCAGACGCTTTATTAACACCCTCCCGACTTGGAGAGTCAGTCCCTTCAACCTCCTGTTTGGCCCAGTTTGCAATTTCTGCGGAAGATGAACAGGAATAGTGAGAACCAATGAGAGACTAGCTGGAGGTGTCTGGACGGGCAAATTTAACTCTCATTTCCCACCAGGAAGAGGAATTAACCAAAGGCTCAGCGTGCCGTGCCGGAACCAGATTAGGGCCTGAAGCCATCCTGCGGTGTTGCGGCCAGCTCAAAAGAAAGCGAGTTGAAGAAAGGAGCTCAGGGGCACTGTAATTCACAAACCTGCAGAGTTATAAATGACAGCTATCGTCCAAAAATATACTGAAGTAAGGCTGCCAAGAGGACTTGAAAGCGGGGCAGAATTGCAGGAAACCGATTTCAGGAGGTAGACTGGAATTGCATTGAAAGCATAGGAAAAGAGGCAGAACGTCCACAATGATGCACTTGGCCAAAAAGGGCGTATGCGTTTTTTCCTGAATATATTCAGGAAAAAACGCATACGCCCTTTTTGGCCAACCAAGCAAGCTTGCAAAGGAAATCTGAACTACAATGAAGTCTCACTTCCCCCCGGTCAAAAGGGCCATCTGAAAAAAGTGTAAAATCCAGAAAGGCAGGACAGGCCATGGAGAACTGGGAGCCTTGTTATGCTGATGGGCGGGATGTAAATTGCCAACAGACACTCGGGAGAAGTGTATGGTGTTTCCTGAAACATCTAAAAAACAAAGCAACAGAGCCTAGGGCACTTCCACTTATGGTCCTATAGCTTAGGGAAATTAAAATCAAAAAGACACAGCCACCCCAAAGTTTGGGACGCCTCTGTTTACAAGAACCTCGTTTACAGTACAAGTTCAACATCACAGAAAGTGAAAAATGGATAAAGAAGTTGTGGTATTTACTTACAAAGCAATATCACTCAGCAATGAAATCTATGTCATCAGGACCTTAGCAGCACAATGAGTGGATTCAGGTATGATGATTCTAACTGAAATAAGTCACACAGAAAAAGAAACATCATAAGATATCAGTAATACACGGAATGTAAACTTGGCTACACAGGAACTGAATTACAGAACAGAACAGGGTCTCAAATTTAGAAAACCAACTTATGCTTGCTTAAGGGTAAAGGTGAGTTGGGGTGCTGCATAAAACCAGAGATTGAAATGAACACAGATAAATTTCCTTAAGCCAAATATGGAATAGACAAGAGCTACTCCTTGCTCAACAAAATGGACTCAACACCGCATATTAAATGCCTAAGAATGTACCTGACTAGTAAGTATCTTAAAACCTATGGATTGCTATGTCTCCGAAAGAGAATCAAGCATGTGTACAGGGGCATAAACGCAGCAGTGATAGGATTGGAGAGGTTCGGTGAGCAAATGAAGACCCTTTGAAGTCATATTGCATGGTACCCATTCCACGGGTCTCAACTCTCCAGGTTTAAGGTATTCTTCCTTCAGCTAAAACATGCATGTGGAACCCAGAGTATGATCAACCGTGTGAATGGGAGACATGTTCAAATATGTCTCAGTTGTCCTCCCCTGGTTCTCGGGTGCAACATTCCAGACGCTTTACTAACACTCTCCGCACTTGGAGAGTCAGCACCTTTAAGCTCCTGTTTGGCCCAGTTTGCAATTTCTGCGGAAGATGAACAGAAATAGGGAGAACCAATGAGAGACTAGCTGGAGGTGTCTGGACGGGCAAATTTAACTCTCATTTCCCACCAGGAAAAGGAAATAACCAAAGGCTCAGCATGCCATGCCGGAACCAGATTAGGGCCTGAAGCCATCCTGCGGTGTTGCGGCCAGCTCAAAAGAAAGCGAGTTGAAGAAAGGAGCTCAGGGGCACTGTAATTCACAAACCTGCAGAGTTATAAATGACAGCTATCGTCCAAAAATATACTGAAGTAAGGCTGCCAAGAGGACTTGAAAGCGGGGCAGAATTGCAGGAAACCGATTTCAGGAGGTAGACTGGAATTGCATTGAAAGCATAGGAAAAGAGGCAGAACGTCCACAATGATGCACTTGGCCAAAAAGGGCGTATGCGTTTTTTCCTGAATATATTCAGGAAAAAACGCATACGCCCTTTTTGGCCAACCAAGCAAGCTTGCAAAGGAAATCTGCACTACAATGAAGTCTCACTTCCCCCCGGTCAAAAGGGCCATCTGAAAAAAGTGTAAAATCCAGAAAGGCAGGACAGGCCATGGAGAACTGAGAGCCTTGTTATGCTGATGGGCGGGATGTAAATTGCCAACAGACACTCGGGAGAAGTGTATGGTGTTTCCTGAAACATCTAAAAAACAAAGCAACAGAGCCTAGGGCACTTCCACTTATGGTCCTATAGCTTAGGGAAATTAAAATCAAAAAGACACAGCCACCC
The DNA here is from genome assembly GCF_039906515.1 of Pseudorca crassidens. Classification (NCBI taxonomy): domain Eukaryota; kingdom Metazoa; phylum Chordata; class Mammalia; order Artiodactyla; family Delphinidae; genus Pseudorca; species Pseudorca crassidens. The sequence continues at coordinate 20,576 of NW_027136343.1, forward strand.
CAAAGTTTGGGACGCCTCTGTTTACAAGAACCTCGTTTACAGTACAAGTTCAACATCGCAGAAAGTGAAAAATGGATAAAGAAGTTGTGGTATTTACTTACAAAGCAATATCACTCAGCAATGAAATCTATGTCATCAGGCCCTTAGCAGCACAATGAGTGGATTCAGGTATGATGATTCTAACTGAAATAAGTCACACCGAAAAAGAAACATCATAAGATATCAGTAATACACGGAATGTAAACTTGGCTACACAGGAACTGAATTACAGAACAGAACAGGGTCTCAAATTTAGAAAACCAACTTATGCTTGCTTAAGGGTAAAGGTGAGTTGGGGTGCTGCATAAAACCAGAGATTGAAATGAGCACAGATAAAGTTCCTTAAGCCAAATATGGAATAGACAAGAGCTACTCCTTGCTCAACGAAATGGACTCAACACCGCATATTAAATGCCTAAGAATGTACCTGACTAGTAAGTATCTTAAAACCTATGGATTGCTATGTCTCCGAAAGAGAATCAAGCATGTGTACAGGGGCATAAACGCAGCAGTGATAGGATTGGAGAGGTTCGGTGAGCAAATGAAGACCCTTTGAAGTCATATTGCATGGTACCCATTCCACGGGTTTCAACTACCCAGGTTTAAGGTATTCTTCCTTCAGCTAAAACATGCATGTGGAACCTAGAGTATGATCAACCATGTGATCGGGAGACGTGTTCAAATATGTCTCAGTTTTCGTACCCTGGTACTCGGGTGCAACATTCCAGACGCTTTACTAACACCCTCCCGACTTGGAGAGTCAGTCCCTTTAACCTCCTGTTTGGCCCAGTTTGCAATTTCTGCGGAAGATGAACAGGAATAGCGAGAACCAATGAGAGACTAGCTGGAGGTGTCTGGACGGGCAAATTTAACTCTCATTTCCCACCAGGAAGAGGAATTAACCAAAGGCTCAGTGTGCCATGCCGGAACCAGATTAGGGCCTGAAGCCATCCTGCGGTGTTGCGGCCAGCTCAAAAGAAAGCGAGTTGAAGAAAGGAGCTCAGGGGCACTGTAATTCACAAACCTGCAGAGTTATAAATGACAGCTATTGTCCAAAAATATACTGAAGTAAGGCTGCCAAGAGGACTTGAAAGCGGGGCAGAATTGCAGGAAACCGATTTCAGGAGGTAGACTGGAATTGCATTGAAAGCATAGGAAAAGAGGCAGAACGTCCACAATGATGCACTTGGCCAAAAAGGGCGTATGCGTTTTTTCCTGAATATATTCAGGAAAAAACTCATACGCCCTTTTTGGCCAACCAAGCAAGCTTGCAAAGGAAATCTGCACTACAATGAAGTCTCACTTCCCCCCGGTCAAAAGGGCCATCTGAAAAAAGTGTAAAATCCAGAAAGGCAGGACAGGCCATGGAGAACTGAGAGCCTTGTTATGCTGATGGGCGGGATGTAAATTGCCAACAGACACTCGGGAGAAGTGTATGGTGTTTCCTGAAACATCTAAAAAACAAAGCAACAGAGCCTAGGGCACTTCCACTTATGGTCCTATAGCTTAGGGAAATTAAAATCAAAAAGACACAGCCACCCCAAACATTGGGACGCCTCTGTTTACAAGAACCTCGTTTACAGTACAAGTTCAACATCGCAGAAAGTGAAAAATGGATAAAGAAGTTGTGGTATTTACTTACAAAGCAATATCACTCAGCAATGAAATCTATGTCATCAGGCCCTTAGCAGCACAATGAGTGGATTCAGGTATGATGATTCTAACTGAAATAAGTCACACCGAAAAAGAAACATCATAAGATATCAGTAATACACGGAATGTAAACTTGGCTACACAGGAACTGAATTACAGAACAGAACAGGGTCTCAAATTTAGAAAACCAACTTATGCTTGCTTAAGGGGAAAGGTGAGTTGGGGTGCTGCATAAAACCAGAGATTGAAATGAGCACAGATAAAGTTCCTTAAGCCAAATATGGAATAGACAAGAGCTACTCCTTGCTCAACGAAATGGACTCAACACCGCATATTAAATGCCTAAGAATGTACCTGACTAGTAAGTATCTTAAAACCTATGGATTGCTATGTCTCCGAAAGAGAATCAAGCATGTGTACAGGGGCATAAACGCAGCAGTGATAGGATTGGAGAGGTTCGGTGAGCAAATGAAGACCCTTTGAAGTCATATTGCATGGTACCCATTCCACGGGTTTCAACTACCCAGGTTTAAGGTATTCTTCCTTCAGCTAAAACATGCATGTGGAACCTAGAGTATGATCAACCATGTGATCGGGAGATGTGTTCAAATATGTCTCAGTTTTCGTACCCTGGTACTCGGGTGCAACATTCCAGACGCTTTACTAACACCCTCCCGACTTGGAGAGTCAGTCCCTTTAACCTCCTGTTTGGCCCAGTTTGCAATTTCTGCGGAAGATGAACAGGAATAGCGAGAACCAATGAGAGACTAGCTGGAGGTGTCTGGACGGGCAAATTTAACTCTCATTTCCCACCAGGAAGAGGAATTAACCAAAGGCTCAGCGTGCCGTGCCGGAACAAGATTAGGGCCTGAAGCCATCCTGCGGTGTTGCGGCCAGCTCAAAAGAAAGCGAGTTGAAGAAAGGAGCTCAGGGGCACTGTAATTCACAAACCTGCAGAGTTATAAATGACAGCTATCGTCCAAAAATATACTGAAGTAAGGCTGCCAAGAGGACTTGAAAGCGGGGCAGAATTGCAGGAAACCGATTTCAGGAGGTAGACTGGAATTGCATTGAAAGCATAGGAAAAGAGGCAGAACGTCCACAATGATGCACTTGGCCAAAAAGGGCGTATGCGTTTTTTCCTGAATATATTCAGGAAAAAACGCATACGCCCTTTTTGGCCAACCAAGCAAGCTTGCAAAGGAAATCTGCACTACAATGAAGTCTCACTTCCCCCCGGTCAAAAGGGCCATCTGAAAAAAGTGTAAAATCCAGAAAGGCAGGACAGGCCATGGAGAACTGGGAGCCTTGTTATGCTGATGGGCGGGATGTAAATTGCCAACAGACACTCGGGAGAAGTGTATGGTGTTTCCTGAAACATCTAAAAAACAAAGCAACAGAGCCTAGGGCACTTCCACTTATGGTCCTATAGCTTAGGGAAATTAAAATCAAAAAGACACAGCCACCCCAAAGTTTGGGACGCCTCTGTTTACAAGAACCTCGTTTACAGTACAAGTTCAACATCACAGAAAGTGAAAAATGGATAAAGAAGTTGTGGTATTTACTTACAAAGCAATATCACTCAGCAATGAAATCTATGTCATCAGGACCTTAGCAGCACAATGAGTGGATTCAGGTATGATGATTCTAACTGAAATAAGTCACACAGAAAAAGAAACATCATAAGATATCAGTAATACACGGAATGTAAACTTGGCTACACAGGAACTGAATTACAGAACAGAACAGGGTCTCAAATTTAGAAAATCAACTTATGCTTGCTTAAGGGTAAAGGTGAGTTGGGGTGCTGCATAAAACCAGAGATTGAAATGAGCACAGATAAAGTTCCTTAAGCCAAATATGGAATAGACAAGAGCTACTCCTTGCTCAACGAAATGGACTCAACACCGCATATTAAACGCCTAAGAATGTACCTGACTAGTCAGTATCTTAAAACCTATGGATTACTATGTCTCCGAAAGAGAATCAAGCATGTGTACAGGGGCATAAACGCAGCAGTGATAGGATTGGAGAGGTTCGGTGAGCAAATGAAGACCCTTTGAAGTCATATTGCATGGTACCCATTCCACGGGTTTCAACTACCCAGTTTTAAGGTATTCTTCCTTCAGGTAAAACATGCATGTGGAACCTAGAGTATGATCAACCATGTGATCGGGAGACGTGTTCAAATATGTCTCAGTTTTCGTACCCTGGTACTCGGGTGCAACATTCCAGACGCTTTACTAACACCCTCCCGACTTGGAGAGTCAGTCCCTTTAACCTCCTGTTTGGCCCAGTTTGCAATTTCTGCGGAAGATGAACAGGAATAGCGAGAACCAATGAGAGACTAGCTGGAGGTGTCTGGACGGGCAAATTTAACTCTCATTTCCCACGAGGAAGAGGAATTAACCAAAGGCTCAGCGTGCCGTGCCGGAACCAGATTAGGGCCTGAAGCCATCCTGCGGTGTTGCGGCCAGCTCAAAAGAAAGCGAGTTGAAGAAAGGAGCTCAGGGGCACTGTAATTCACAAACCTGCAGAGTTATAAATGACAGCTATCGTCCAAAAATATACTGAAGTAAGGCTGCCAAGAGGACTTGAAAGCGGGGCAGAATTGCAGGAAACCGATTTCAGGAGGTAGACTGGAATTGCATTGAAAGCATAGGAAAAGAGGCAGAACGTCCACAATGATGCACTTGGCCAAAAAGGGCGTATGCGTTTTTTCCTGAATATATTCAGGAAAAAACGCATACGCCCTTTTTGGCCAACCAAGCAAGCTTGCAAAGGAAATCTGCAGTACAATGAAGTCTCACTTCCCCCCGGTCAAAAGGGCCATCTGAAAAAAGTGTAAAATCCAGAAAGGCAGGACAGGCCATGGAGAACTGGGAGCCTTGTTATGCTGATGGGCGGGATGTAAATTGCCAACAGACACTCGGGAGAAGTGTATGGTGTTTCCTGAAACATCTAAAAAACAAAGCAACAGAGCCTAGGGCACTTCCACTTATGGTCCTATAGCTTAGGGAAATTAAAATCAAAAAGACACAGCCACCCCAAAGTTTGGGACGCCTCTGTTTACAAGAACCTCGTTTACAGTACAAGTTCAACATCGCAGAAAGTGAAAAATGGATAAAGAAGTTGTGGTATTTACTTACAAAGCAATATCACTCAGCAATGAAATCTATGTCATCAGGCCCTTAGCAGCACAATGAGTGGATTCAGGTATGATGATTCTAACTGAAATAAGTCACACAGAAAAAGAAACATCATAAGATATCAGTAATACACGGAATGTAAACTTGGCTACACAGGAACTGAATTACAGAACAGAACAGGGTCTCAAATTTAGAAAACCAACTTATGCTTGCTTAAGGGGAAAGGTGAGTTGGGGTGCTGCATAAAACCAGAGATTGAAATGAGCACAGATAAAGTTCCTTAAGCCAAATATGGAATAGACAAGAGCTACTCCTTGCTCAACGAAATGGACTCAACACCCCATATTAAATGCCTAAGAATGTACCTGAGTAGTAAGTATCTTAAAACCTATGGATTGCTATGTCTCCGAAAGAGAATCAAGCGTGTGTACAGGGGCATAAACGCAGCAGTGATAGGATTGGAGAGGTTTGGTGAGCAAATGAAGACCCTCTGAAGTCATATTGCATGGTACCCATTCCACGGGTTTCAACTACCCAGGTTTAAGGTATTCTTCCTTCAGCTAAAACATGCATGTGGAACCTAGAGTATGATCAACCGTGTGATCGGGAGACGTGTTCAAATATGTCTCAGTTTTCGTACCCTGGTACTCGGGTGCAACATTCCAGACGCTTTACTAACACCCTCCCGACTTGGAGAGTCAGTCCCTTTAACCTCCTGTTTGGCCCAGTTTGCAATTTCTGCGGAAGATGAACAGGAATAGCGAGAACCAATGAGAGACTAGCTGGAGGTGTCTGGACGGGCAAATTTAACTCTCATTTCCCACCAGGAAGAGGAATTAACCAAAGGCTCAGCGTGCCGTGCCGGAACCAGATTAGGGCCTGAAGCCATCCTGCGGTGTTGCGGCCAGCTCAAAAGAAAGCGAGTTGAAGAAAGGAGCTCAGGGGCACTGTAATTCACAAACCTGCAGAGTTATAAATGACAGCTATCGTCCAAAAATATACTGAAGTAAGGCTGCCAAGAGGACTTGAAAGTGGGGCAGAATTGCAGGAAACCGATTTCAGGAGGTAGACTGCAATTGCATTGAAAGCATAGGAAAAGAGGCAGAACGTCCACAATGATGCACTTGGCCAAAAAGGGCGTATGCGTTTTTTCCTGAATATATTCAGGAAAAAACGCATACGCACTTTTTGGCCAACCAAGCAAGCTTGCAAAGGAAATCTGCACTACAATGAAGTCTCACTTCCCCCCGGTCAAAAGGGCCATCTGAAAAAAGTGTAAAATCCAGAAAGGCAGGACAGGCCATGGAGAACTGGGAGCCTTGTTATGCTGATGGGTGGGATGTAAATTGCCAACAGACACTGGGGAGAAGTGTATGGTGTTTCCTGAAACATCTAAAAAACAAAGCAACAGAGCCTAGGGCACTTCCACTTATGGTCCTATAGCTTAGGGAAATTAAAATCAAAAAGACACAGCCACCCCAAAGTTTGGGACACCTCTGTTTACAAGAACCTCGTTTACAGTACAATTTCAACATCGCAGAAAGTGAAAAATGGATAAAGAAGTTGTGGTATTTACTTACAAAGCAATATCACTCAGCAATGAAATCTATGTCATCAGGCCCGTAGCAGCATAATGAGTGGATTCAGGTACGATGATTCTAACTGAAATAAGTCACACAGAAAAAGAAACATCATAAGATATCAGTAATACACGGAATGTAAACTTCGCTACACAGGAACTGAATTCCAAAACAGAACAGGGTCTCAAATTTAGAAAACCAACTTATGCTTGCTTAAGGGGAAAGGTGAGTTGGGGTGCTGCATAAAACCAGAGATTGAAATGAGCACAGATAAAGTTCCTTAAGCCAAATATGGAATAGACAAGAGCTACTCCTTGCTCAACGAAATGGACACAACACCGCATATTAAACGCCTAAGAATGTACCTGACTAGTAAGTATCTTAAAACCTATGGATTGCTATGTCTCCGAAAGAGAATCAAGCATGTGTACAGGGGCATAAACGCAGCAGTGATAGGATTGGAGAGGTTTGGTGAGCAAATGAAGACCCTCTGAAGTCATATTGCATGGTACCCATTCCACGGGTTTCAACTACCCAGGTTTAAGGTATTCTTCCTTCAGCTAAAACATGCATGTGGAACCTAGAGTATGATCAACCATGTGATCGGGAGACGTGTTCAAATATGTCTCAGTTTTCGTACCCTGGTACTCGGGTGCAACATTCCAGACGCTTTACTAACACCCTCCCGACTTGGAGAGTCAGTCCCTTTAACCTCCTGTTTGGCCCAGTTTGCAATTTCTGCGGAAGATGAACAGGAATAGCGAGAACCAATGAGAGACTAGCTGGAGGTGTCTGGACGGGCAAATTTAACTCTCATTTCCCACCAGGAAGAGGAATTAACCAAAGGCTCAGCGTGCCGTCCCGGAACCAGATTAGGGCCTGAAGCCATCCTGCGGTGTTGCGGCCAGCTCAAAAGAAAGCGAGTTGAAGAAAGGAGCTCAGGGGCACTGTAATTCACAAACCTGCAGAGTTATAAATGACAGCTATCGTCCAAAAATATACTGAAGTAAGGCTGCCAAGAGGACTTGAAAGCGGGGCAGAATTGCAGGAAACCGATTTCAGGAGGTAGACTGGAATTGCATTGAAAGCATAGGAAAAGAGGCAGAACGTCCACAATGATGCACTTGGCCAAAAAGGGCGTATGCGTTTTTTCCTGAATATATTCAGGATAAAACGCATACGCCCTTTTTGGCCAACCAAGCAAGCTTGCAAAGGAAATCTGCACTACAATGAAGTCTCACTTCACCCCGGTCAAAAGGGCCATCTGAAAAAAGTGTAAAATCCAGAAAGGCAGGACAGGCCATGGAGAACTGGGAGCCTTGTTATGCTGATGGGCGGGATGTAAATTGCCAACAGCCACTTGGGAGAAGTGTATGGTGTTTCCTGAAACATCTAAAAAACAAAGCAACAGAGCCTAGGGCACTTCCACTTATGGTCCTATAGCTTAGGGAAATTAAAATCAAAAAGACACAGCCACGCCAAAGTTTGGGACGCCTCTGTTTACAAGAACCTCGTTTACAGTACAAGTTCAACATCGCAGAAAGTGAAAAATGGATAAAGAAGTTGTGGTATTTACTTACAAAGCAATATCACTCAGCAATGAAATCTATGTCATCAGGCCCTTAGCAGCACAATGAGTGGATTCAGGTATGATGATTCTAACTGAAATAAGTCACACAGAAAAAGAAACATCATAAGATATCAGTAATACACGGAATGTAAACTTGGCTACACAGGAACTGAATTCCAAAACAGAACAGGGTCTCAAATTTAGAAAACCAACTTATGCTTGCTTAAGGGGAAAGGTGAGTTGGGGTGCTGCATAAAACCAGAGATTGAAATGAGCACAGATAAAGTTCCTTAAGCCAAATATGGAATAGACAAGAGCTACTCCTTGCTCAACGAAATGGACTCAACACCCCATATTAAATGCCTAAGAATGTACCTGACTAGTAAGTATCTTAAAACCTATGGATTGCTATGTCTCCGAAAGAGAATCAAGCATGTGTACAGGGGCATAAACGCAGCAGTGATAGGATTGGAGAGGTTCGGTGAGCAAATGAAGACCCTTTGAAGTCATATTGCATGGTACCCATTCCACGGGTTTCAACTCTCCAGGTTTAAGGTATTCTTCCTTCAGCTAAAACATGCATGTGGAACCTAGAGTATGATCAACCGTGTGATCGGGAGACGTGTTCAAATATGTCTCAGTTTTCGTACCCTGGTACTCGGGTGCAACATTCCAGACACTTTACTAACACCCTCCCGAGTTGGAGAGTCAGCGCCTTTAACCTCCTGTTTGGCCCAGTTTGCAATTTCTGCGGAAGATGAACAGGAATAGGGAGAACCAATCAGAGACTAGCTGGAGGTGTCTGGACGGGCAAATTTAACTCTCATTTCCCACCAGGAAGAGGAAATAACCAAAGGCTCAGCGTGCCGTGCCGGAACCATATTAGGGCCTGAAGCCATCCTGCGGTGTTGCGGCCAGCTCAAAAGAAAGCGAGTTGAAGAAAGGAGCTCAGGGGCACTGTAATTCACAAACCTGCAGACTTATAAATGACAGCTATCGTCCAAAAATATACTGAAATAAGGCTGCCAAGAGGACTTGATAGCGGGGCAGAATTGCAGGAAACCGATTTCAGGAGGTAGACTGGAATTGCATTGAAAGCATAGGAAAAGAGGCAGAACGTCCACAATGATGCACTTGGCCAAAAAGGGCGTATGCGTTTTTTCCTGAATATATTCAGGAAAAAACGCATACGCCCTTTTTGGCCAACCAAGCAAGCTTGCAGAGGAAATCTGCACTACAATGAAGTCTCACTTCACCCCGGTCAAAAGGGCCATCTGAAAAAAGTGTAAAATCCAGAAAGGCAGGACAGGCCATGGAGAACTGGGAGCCTTGTTATGCTGATGGGCGGGATGTAAATTGCCAACAGACACTCGGGAGAAGTGTATGGTGTTTCCTGAAACATCTAAAAAACAAAGCAACTGAGCGTAGGGCACTTTAACTTATGGTCGTATAGATTAGGGAAATTAAAATCAAAAAGACACAGCTACCCCAAAGTTTGGGACGCCTCTGTTTACAAGAACCTCATTTACAGTAGAAGTTCAACATCGCAGAAAGTGAAAAATGGATAAAGAAGATGTGGTATTTACTTACAAAGCAATATCACTCAGCAATGAAATCTATGTCATCAGGCCCTTAGCAGCACAATGAGTGGATTCAGGTATGATGATTCTAACTGAAATAAGTCACACAGAAAAAGAAACATCATAAGATATCAGTAATACACGGAATGTAAACTTGGCTACACAGGAACTGAATTCCAAAACAGAACAGGGTCTCAAATTTAGAAAACCAACTTATGCTTGCCTAAGGGGAAAGGTGATTTGGGGTGCTGCATAAAACCAGCGATTGAAATGAGCACAGATAAAGTTCCTTAAGCCAAATATGGAATAGACAAGAGCTACTCCTTGCTCAATGAAATGGACTCAACATCCCATATTAAACACCTAAGAATGTACCTGACTAGTAAGTATCTTAAAACCTATGGATTGCTATGTCTCCAAAAGAGAATCAAGCGTGTGTACAGGGGCATAAAAGCAGCAGTGATAGGATTGGAGATGTTCGGTGAGCAAATGAAGACCCTTTGAAGTCATATTGCATGGTACCCATTACACGGGTCTCAACTCTCCAGGTTTAAGGTATTCTTCCTTCAGCTAAAACATGCATGTGGAACCCAGAGTATGATCAACCGTGTGAACGGGAACCGTGTTCAAATATGTCTCAGTTTTCGTACCCTGGTACTCGGGTGCAACATTCCAGACGCTTTACTAAAACTCTCCCGACTTGGAGAGTCAGCGCCTTTAACCTCCTGTTTGGCCCAGTTTGCAATTTCTGCGGAAGATGAACAGGAATAGGGAGAACCAATGAGAGACGAGCTGGAGGTGTCTGGACGGGCAAATTTAACTCTCATTTCCCACCAGGAAGAGGTATTAACCAAAGGTTCAGCGTGCCGTGCCGGAGCCAGATTAGGGCCTGAAGACATCCTGTGGTGTTGCGACCAGCTCACAAGAAAGCGAGTTGAAGAAAGGAGCTCAGGGGCACTGTAATTCACAAACCTGCAGAGTTATAAATGACAGCTATCGTCCAAAAATATACTGAAGTAAGGCTGCCAAGAGGACTTGAAAGCGGGGCAGAATTGCAGGAAACCGATTTCAGGAGGTAGACTGCAATTGCATTGAAAGCATAGGAAAAGAGGCAGAACGTCCACAATGATGCACTTGGCCAAAAAGGGCGTATGCGTTTTTTCCTGAATATATTCAGGAAAAAACGCATACGCACTTTTTGGCCAACCAAGCAAGCTTGCAAAGAAATCTGCACTACAATGAAGTCTCACTTCCCCCCGGTCAAAAGGGCCATCTGAAAAAAGTGTAAAATCCAGAAAGGCAGGACAGGCCATGGAGAACTGGGAGCCTTGTTATGCTGATGGGCGGGATGTAAATTGCCAACAGACACTCGGGAGAAGTGTATGGTGTTTCCTGAAACATCTAAAAAACAAAGCAACAGAGCCTAGGGCACTTCCACTTATGGTCCTATAGCTTAGGGAAATTAAAATCAAAAAGACACAGCCACCCCAAAGTTTGGGACACCTCTGTTTACAAGAACCTCGTTTACAGTACAATTTCAACATCGCAGTAAGTGAAAAATGGATAAAGAAGTTGTGGTATTTACTTACAAAGCAATATCACTCAGCAATGAAATCTATGTCATCAGGCCCGTAGCAGCATAATGAGTGGATTCAGGTACGATGATTCTAACTGAAATAAGTCACACAGAAAAAGAAACATCATAAGATATCAGTAATACACGGAATGTAAACTTGGCTACACAGGAACTGAATTCCAAAACAGAACAGGGTCTCAAATTTAGAAAACCAACTTATGCTTGCTTAAGGGGAAAGGTGAGTTGGGGTGCTGCATAAAACCAGAGATTGAAATGAGCACAGATAAAGTTCCTTAAGCCAAATATGGAATAGACAAGAGCTACTCCTTGCTCAACGAAATGGACACAACACCGCATATTAAACGCCTAAGAATGTACCTGACTAGTAAGTATCTTAAAACCTATGGATTGCTATGTCTCCGAAAGAGAATCAAGCATGTGTACAGGGGCATAAACGCAGCAGTGATAGGATTGGAGAGGTTTGGTGAGCAAATGAAGACCCTCTGAAGTCATATTGCATGGTACCCATTCCACGGGTTTCAACTACCCAGGTTTAAGGTATTCTTCCTTCAGCTAAAACATGCATGTGGAACCTAGAGTATGATCAACCATGTGATTGGGAGACGTGTTCAAATATGTCTCAGTTTTCGTACCCTGGTACTCGGGTGCAACATTCCAGACGCTTTACTAACACCCTCCCGACTTGGAGAGTCAGTCCCTTTAACCTCCTGTTTGGCCCAGTTTGCAATTTCTGCGGAAGATGAACAGGAATAGCGAGAACCAATGAGAGACTAGCTGGAGGTGTCTGGACGGGCAAATTTAACTCTCATTTCCCACCAGGAAGAGGAATTAACCAAAGGCTCAGCGTGCCGTGCCGGAACCAGATTAGGGCCTGAAGCCATCCTGCGGTGTTGCGGCCAGCTCAAAAGAAAGCGAGTTGAAGAAAGGAGCTCAGGGGCACTGTAATTCACAAACCTGCAGAGTTATAAATGACAGCTATCGTCCAAAAATATACTGAAGTAAGGCTGCCAAGAGGACTTGAAAGCGGGGCAGAATTGCAGGAAACCGATTTCAGGAGGTAGACTGGAATTGCATTGAAAGCATAGGAAAAGAGGCAGAACGTCCACAATGATGCACTTGGCCAAAAAGGGCGTATGCGTTTTTTCCTGAATATATTCAGGATAAAACGCATACGCCCTTTTTGGCCAACCAAGCAAGCTTGCAAAGGAAATCTGCACTACAATGAAGTCTCACTTCCCCCCCGGTCAAAAGGGCCATCTGAAAAAAGTGTAAAATCCAGAAAGGCAGGACAGGCCATGGAGAACTGGGAGCCTTGTTATGCTGATGGGCGGGATGTAAATTGCCAACAGCCACTCGGGAGAAGTGTATGGTGTTTCCTGAAACATCTAAAAAACAAAGCAACAGAGCCTAGGGCACTTCCACTTATGGTCCTATAGCTTAGGGAAATTAAAATCAAAAAGACACAGCCACCCCAAAGTTTGGGACGCCTCTGTTTACAAGAACCTCGTTTACAGTACAAGTTCAACATCGCAGAAAGTGAAAAATGGATAAAGAAGTTGTGGTATTTACTTACAAAGCAATATCACTCAGCAATGAAATCTATGTCATCAGGCCCTTAGCAGCACAATGAGTGGATTCAGGTATGATGATTCTAACTGAAATAAGTCACACAGAAAAAGAAACATCATAAGATATCAGTAATACACGGAATGTAAACTTGGCTACACAGGAACTGAATTACAGAACAGAACAGGGTCTCAAATTTAGAAAACCAACTTATGCTTGCTTAAGGGTAAAGGTGAGTTGGGGTGCTGCATAAAACCAGAGATTGAAATGAGCACAGATAAAGTTCCTTAAGCCAAATATGGAATAGACAAGAGCTACTCCTTGCTCAACGAAATGGACTCAACACCGCATATTAAATGCCTAAGAATGTACCTGACTAGTAAGTATCTTAAAACCTATGGATTGCTATGTCTCCGAAAGAGAATCAAGCATGTGTACAGGGGCATAAACACAGCAGTGATAGGATTGGAGAGGTTCGGTGAGCAAATGAAGACCCTTTGAAGTCATATTGCATGGTACCCATTCCACGGGTTTCAACTACCCAGGTTTAAGGTATTCTTCCTTCAGCTAAAACATGCATGTGGAACCTAGAGTATGATCAACCATGTGATCGGGAGACGTGTTCAAATATGTCTCAGTTTTCGTACCCTGGTACTCGGGTGCAACATTCCAGACGCTTTACTAACACCCTCCCGACTTGGAGAGTCAGTCCCTTTAACCTCCTGTTTGGCCCAGTTTGCAATTTCTGCGGAAGATGAACAGGAATAGCGAGAACCAATGAGAGACTAGCTGGAGGTGTCTGGACGGGCAAATTTAACTCTCATTTCCCACCAGGAAGAGGAATTAACCAAAGGCTCAGCGTGCCGTGCCGGAACCAGATTAGGGCCTGAAGCCATCCTGCGGTGTTGCAGCCAGCTCAAAAGAAAGCGAGTTGAAGAAAGGAGCTCAGGGGCACTGTAATTCACAAACCTGCAGAGTTATAAATGACAGCTATCGTCCAAAAATATACTGAAGTAAGGCTGCCAAGAGGACTTGAAAGCGGGGCAGAATTGCAGGAAACCGATTTCAGGAGGTAGACTGGAATTGCATTGAAAGCATAGGAAAAGAGGCAGAACGTCCACAATGATGCACTTGGCCAAAAAGGGCGTATGCGTTTTTTCCTGAATATATTCAGGAAAAAACGCATACGCCCTTTTTGGCCAACCAAGCAAGCTTGCAAAGGAAATCTGCACTACAATGAAGTCTCACTTCCCCCCGGTCAAAAGGGCCATCTGAAAAAAGTGTAAAATCCAGAAAGGCAGGACAGGCCATGGAGAACTGGGCACCTTGTTATGCTGATGGGCGGGATGTAAATTGCCAACAGAAACTCGGGAGAAGTGTATGGTGTTTCCTGAAACATCTAAAAAACAAAGCAACAGAGCCTAGGGCACTTCCACTTATGGTCCTATAGCTTAGGGAAATTAAAATCAAAAAGACACAGCCACCCCAAAGTTTGGGACGCCTCTGTTTACAAGAACCTCGTTTACAGTACAAGTTCAACATCGCAGAAAGTGAAAAATGGATAAAGAAGTTGTGGTATTTACTTACAAAGCAATATCACTCAGCAATGAAATCTATGTCATCAGGCCCTTAGCAGCACAATGAGTGGATTCAGGTATGATGATTCTAACTGAAATAAGTCACACAGAAAAAGAAACATCATAAGATATCAGTAATACACGGAATGTAAACTTGGCTACACAGGAACTGAATTACAGAACAGAACAGGGTCTCAAATTTAGAAAACCAACTTATGCTTGCTTAAGGGGAAAGGTGAGTTGGGGTGCTGCATAAAACCAGAGATTGAAATGAACACAGATAAAGTTCCTTAAGCCAAATATGGAATAGACAAGAGCTACTCCTTGCTCAACGAAATGGACTCAACACCGCATATTAAATGCCTAAGAATGTACCTGACTAGTAAGTATCTTAAAACCTATGGATTGCTATGTCTCCGAAAGAGAATCAAGCATGTGTACAGGGGCATAAACGCAGCAGTGATAGGATTGGAGAGGTTCGGTGAGCAAATGAAGACCCTTTGAAGTCATATTGCATGGTACCCATTCCACGGGTTTCAACTACCCAGGTTTAAGGTATTCTTCCTTCAGCTAAAACATGCATGTGGAACCTAGAGTATGATCAACCATGTGATCGGGAGACATGTTCAAATATGTCTCAGTTTTCGTACCCTGGTACTCGGGTGCAACATTCCAGACGCTTTACTAACACCCTCCCGACTTGGAGAGTCAGTCCCTTTAACCTCCTGTTTGGCCCAGTTTGCAATTTCTGCGGAAGATGAACAGGAATAGCGAGAACCAATGAGAGACTAGCTGGAGGTGTCTGGACGGGCAAATTTAACTCTCATTTCCCACCAGGAAGAGGAATTAACCAAAGGCTCAGCGTGCCGTGCCGGAACAAGATTAGGGCCTGAAGCCATCCTGCGGTGTTGCGGCCAGCTCAAAAGAAAGCGAGTTAAAGAAAGGAGCTCAGGGGCACTGTAATTCACAAACCTGCAGAGTTATAAATGACAGCTATCGTCCAAAAATATACTGAAGTAAGGCTGCCAAGAGGACTTGAAAGCGGGGCAGAATTGCAGGAAACCGATTTCAGGAGGTAGACTGGAATTGCATTGAAAGCATAGGAAAAGAGGCAGAACGTCCACAATGATGCACTTGGCCAAAAAGGGCGTATGCGTTTTTTCCTGAATATATTCAGGAAAAAACGCATATGCCCTTTTTGGCCAACCAAGCAAGCTTGCAAAGGAAATCTGCACTACAATGAAGTCTCACTTCCACCCGGTCAAAAGGGCCATCTGAAAAAAGTGTAAAATCCAGAAAGGCAGGACAGGCCATGGAGAACTGGGAGCCTTGTTATGCTGATGGGCGGGATGTAAATTGCCAACAGACACTCGGGAGAAGTGTATGGTGTTTCCTGAAACATCTAAAAAACAAAGCAACAGAGCCTAGGGCACATCCACTTATGGTCCTATAGCTTAGGGAAATTAAAATCAAAAAGACACAGCCACCCCAAACATTGGGACGCCTCTGTTTACAAGAACCTCGTTTACAGTACAAGTTCAACATCGCAGAAAGTGAAAAATGGATAAAGAAGTTGTGGTATTTACTTACAAAGCAATATCACTCAGCAATGAAATCTATGTCATCAGGCCCTTAGCAGCACAATGAGTGGATTCAGGTATGATGATTCTAACTGAAATAAGTCACACAGAAAAAGAAACATCATAAGATATCAGTAATACACGGAATGTAAACTTGGCTACACAGGAACTGAATTACAGAACAGAACAGGGTCTCAAATTTAGAAAACCAACTTATGCTTGCTTAAGGGGAAAGGTGAGTTGGGGTGCTGCATAAAACCAGAGATTGAAATGAGCACAGATAAAGTTCCTTAAGCCAAATATGGAATAGACAAGAGCTACTCCTTGCTCAAAGAAATGGACTCAACACCGCATATTAAACGCCTAAGAATGTACCTGACTAGTAAGTATCTTAAAACCTATGGATTGCTATGTCTCCGAAAGAGAATCAAGCATGTGTACAGGGGCATAAACACAGCAGTGATAGGATTGGAGAGGTTCGGTGAGCAAATGAAGACCCTTTGAAGTCATATTGCATGGTACCCATTCCACGGGTTTCAACTACCCAGGTTTAAGGTATTCTTCCTTCAGCTAAAACATGCATGTGGAACCTAGAGTATGATCAACCATGTGATCGGGAGACGTGTTCAAATATGTCTCAGTTTTCGTACCCTGGTACTCGGGTGCAACATTCCAGACGCTTTACTAACACCCTCCCGACTTTGAGAGTCAGTCCCTTTAACCTCCTGTTTGGCCCAGTTTGCAATTTCTGCGGAAGATGAACAGGAATAGCGAGAACCAATGAGAGACTAGCTGGAGGTGTCTGGACGGGCAAATTTAACTCTCATTTCCCACCAGGAAGAGGAATTAACCAAAGGCTCAGCGTGCCGTGCCGGAACCAGATTAGGGCCTGAAGCCATCCTGCGGTGTTGCAGCCAGCTCAAAAGAAAGCGAGTTGAAGAAAGGAGCTCAGGGGCACTGTAATTCACAAACCTGCAGAGTTATAAATGACAGCTATCGTCCAAAAATATACTGAAGTAAGGCTGCCAAGAGGACTTGAAAGCGGGGCAGAATTGCAGGAAACCGATTTCAGGAGGTAGACTGGAATTGCATTGAAAGCATAGGAAAAGAGGCAGAACGTCCACAATGATGCACTTGGCCAAAAAGGGCGTATGCGTTTTTTCCTGAATATATTCAGGAAAAAACGCATACGCCCTTTTTGGCCAACCAAGCAAGCTTGCAAAGGAAATCTGCACTACAATGAAGTCTCACTTCCCCCCGGTCAAAAGGGCCATCTGAAAAAAGTGTAAAATCCAGAAAGGCAGGACAGGCCATGGAGAACTGGGAGCCTTGTTATGCTGATGGGCGGGATGTAAATTGCCAACAGACACTCGGGAGAAGTGTATGGTGTTTCCTGAAACATCTAAAAAACAAAGCAACAGAGCCTAGGGCACTTCCACTTATGGTCCTATAGCTTAGGGAAATTAAAATCAAAAAGACACAGCCACCCCAAAGTTTGGGACGCCTCTGTTTACAAGAACCTCGTTTACAGTACAAGTTCAACATCGCAGAAAGTGAAAAATGGATAAAGAAGTTGTGGTATTTACTTACAAAGCAATATCACTCAGCAATGAAATCTATGTCATCAGGCCCTTAGCAGCACAATGAGTGGATTCAGGTATGATGATTCTAACTGAAATAAGTCACACAGAAAAAGAAACATCATAAGATATCAGTAATACACGGAATGTAAACTTGGCTACACAGGAACTGAATTACAGAACAGAACAGGGTCTCAAATTTAGAAAACCAACTTATGCTTGCTTAAGGGGAAAGGTGAGTTGGGGTGCTGCATAAAACCAGAGATTGAAATGAACACAGATAAAGTTCCTTAAGCCAAATATGGAATAGACAAGAGCTACTCCTTGCTCAACGAAATGGACTCAACACCGCATATTAAATGCCTAAGAATGTACCTGACTAGTAAGTATCTTAAAACCTATGGATTGCTATGTCTCCGAAAGAGAATCAAGCATGTGTACAGGGGCATAAACGCAGCAGTGATAGGATTGGAGAGGTTCGGTGAGCAAATGAAGACCCTTTGAAGTCATATTGCATGGTACCCATTCCACGGGTTTCAACTACCCAGGTTTAAGGTATTCTTCCTTCAGCTAAAACATGCATGTGGAACCTAGAGTATGATCAACCATGTGATCGGGAGACATGTTCAAATATGTCTCAGTTTTCGTACCCTGGTACTCGGGTGCAACATTCCAGACGCTTTACTAACACCCTCCCGACTTGGAGAGTCAGTCCCTTTAACCTCCTGTTTGGCCCAGTTTGCAATTTCTGCGGAAGATGAACAGGAATAGCGAGAACCAATGAGAGACTAGCTGGAGGTGTCTGGACGGGCAAATTTAACTCTCATTTCCCACGAGAAAGAGGAATTAACCAAAGGCTCAGCGTGCCGTGCCGGAACCAGATTAGGGCCTGAAGCCATCCTGCGGTGTTGCGGCCAGCTCAAAAGAAAGCGAGTTGAAGAAAGGAGCTCAGGGGCACTGTAATTCACAAACCTGCAGAGTTATAAATGACAGCTATCGTCCAAAAATATACTGAAGTAAGGCTGCCAAGAGGACTTGAAAGCGGGGCAGAATTGCAGGAAACCGATTTCAGGAGGTAGACTGGAATTGCATTGAAAGCATAGGAAAAGAGGCAGAACGTCCACAATGATGCACTTGGCCAAAAAGGGCGTATGCGTTTTTTCCTGAATATATTCAGGAAAAAACGCATACGCCCTTTTTGGCCAACCAAGCAAGCTTGCAAAGGAAATCTGCACTACAATGAAGTCTCACTTCCCCCCGGTCAAAAGGGCCATCTGAAAAAAGTGTAAAATCCAGAAAGACAGGACAGGCCATGGAGAACTGGGAGCCTTGTTATGCTGATGGGCGGGATGTAAATTGCCAACAGACACTCGGGAGAAGTGTATGGTGTTTCCTGAAACATCTAAAAAACAAAGCAACAGAGCCTAGGGCACTTCCACTTATGGTCCTATAGCTTAGGGAAATTAAAATCAAAAAGACACAGCCACCCCAAAGTTTGGGATGCCTCTGTTTACAAGAACCTCGTTTACAGTACAAGTTCAACATCGCAGAAAGTGAAAAATGGATAAAGAAGTTGTGGTATTTACTTACAAAGCAATATCACTCAGCAATGAAATCTATGTCATCAGGCCCTTAGCAGCACAATGAGTGGATTCAGGTATGATGATTCTAACTGAAATAAGTCACACAGAAAAAGAAACATCATAAGATATCAGTAATACACGGAATGTAAACTTGGCTACACAGGAACTGAATTACAGAACAGAACAGGGTCTCAAATTTAGAAAACCAACTTATGCTTGCTTAAGGGTAAAGGTGAGTTGGGGTGCTGCATAAAACCAGAGATTGAAATGAACACAGATAAAGTTCCTTAAGCCAAATATGGAATAGACAAGAGCTACTCCTTGCTCAACAAAATGGACTCAACACCGCATATTAAATGCCTAAGAATGTACCTGACTAGTAAGTATCTTAAAACCTATGGATTGCTATGTCTCCGAAAGAGAATCAAGCATGTGTACAGGGGCATAAACGCAGCAGTGATAGGATTGGAGAGGTTCGGTGAGCAAATGAAGACCCTTTGAAGTCATATTGCATGGTACCCATTCCACGGGTTTCAACTACCCAGGTGTAAGGTATTCTTCCTTCAGGTAAAACATGCATGTGGAACCTAGAGTATGATCAACCATGTGATCGGGAGACGTGTTCAAATATGTCTCAGTTTTCGTACCCTGGTACTCGGGTGCAACATTCCAGACGCTTTACTAACACCCTCCCGACTTGGAGAGTCAGCGCCTTTAACCTCCTGTTTGGCCCAGTTTGCAATTTCTGCGGAAGATGGACAGGAATAGCGAGAACCAATGAGAGACTAGCTGGAGGTGTCTGGACGGGCAAATTTAACCCTCATTTCCCACCAGGAAGAGGAATTAACCAAAGGCTCAGCGTGCCGTGCCGGAACCAGTTTAGGGCCTGAAGCCATACTGCGGTGTTGCGGCCAGCTCAAAAGAAAGCGAGTTGAAGAAAGGAGCTCAGGGGCACTGTAATTCACAAACCTGCAGAGTTATAAATGACAGCTATCGTCCAAAAATATACTGAAGTAAGGCTGCCAAGAGGACTTGAAAGCGGGGCAGAATTGCAGGAAACCGATTTCAGGAGGTAGACTGGAATTGCATTGAAAGCATAGGAAAAGAGGCAGAACGTCCACAATGATGCACTTGGCCAAAAAGGGCGTATGCGTTTTTTCCTGAATATATTCAGGAAAAAACGCATACGCCCTTTTTGGCCAACCAAGCAAGCTTGCAAAGGAAATCTGCACTACAATGAAGTCTCACTTCCCCCCGGTCAAAAGGGCCATCTGAAAAAAGTGTAAAATCCAGAAAGGCAGGACAGGCCATGGAGAACTGGGAGCCTTGTTATGCTGATGGGCGGGATGTAAATTGCCAACAGACACTCGGGAGAAGTGTATGGTGTTTCCTGAAACATCTAAAAAACAAAGCAACAGAGCCTAGGGCACTTCCACTTATGGTCCTATAGCTTAGGGAAATTAAAATCAAAAAGACACAGCCACCCCAAAGTTTGGGACGCCTCTGTTTACAAGAACCTCATTTACAGTACAAGTTCAACATCGCAGAAAGTGAAAAATGGATAAAGAAGTTGTGGTATTTACTTACAAAGCAATATCACTCAGCAATGAAATCTATGTCATCAGGCCCTTAGCAGCACAATGAGTGGATTCAGGTACGATGATTCTAACTGAACTAAGTCACACAGAAAAAGAAACATCATAAGATATCAGTAATACACGGAATGTAAACTTGGCTACACAGGAACTGAATTACAGAACAGAACAGGGTCTCAAATTTAGAAAACCAACTTATGCTTGCTTAAGGGTAAAGGTGAGTTGGGGCGCTGCATAAAACCAGAGATTGAAATGAGCACAGATAAAGTTCCTTAAGCCAAATATGGAATAGACAAGAGCTACTCCTTGCTCAACGAAATGGACTCAACACCCCATATTAAGCGCCTAAGAATGTACCTGACTAGTAAGTATCTTAAAACCTATGGATTGCTATGTCTCCGAAAGAGAATCAAGCATGTGTACAGGGGTATAAACGCAGCAGTGATAGGATTGGAGAGGTTCGGTGAGCAAATGAAGACCCTTTGAAGTCATATTGCATGGTACCCATTCCACGGGTTTCAACTACCCAGGTTTAAGGTATTCTTCCTTCAGCTAAAACATGCATGTGGAACCTAGAGTATGATCAACCATGTGATCGGGAGACGTGTTCAAATATGTCTCAGTTTTCGTACCCTGGTACTCGGGTGCAACATTCCAGACGCTTTACTAACACCCTCCCGACTTGGAGAGTCAGTCCCTTTAACCTCCTGTTTGGCCCAGTTTGCAATTTCTGCGGAAGATGAACAGGAATAGCGAGAACCAATGAGAGACTAGCTGGAGGTGTCTGGACGGGCAAATTTAACTCTCATTTCCCACCAGGAAGAGGAATTAACCAAAGGCTCAGCGTGCTGTGCCGGAACCAGATTAGGGCCTGAAGCCATCCTGCGGTGTTGCGGCCAGCTCAAAAGAAAGCGAGTTGAAGAAAGGAGCTCAGGGGCACTGTAATTCACAAACCTGCAGAGTTATAAATGACAGCTATCGTCCAAAAATATACTGAAGTAAGGCTGCCAAGAGGACTTGAAAGCGGGGCAGAATTGCAGGAAACCGATTTCAGGAGGTAGACTGGAATTGCATTGAAAGCATAGGAAAAGAGGCAGAACGTCCACAATGATGCACTTGGCCAAAAAGGGCGTATGCGTTTTTTCCTGAATATATTCAGGAAAAAACGCATACGCCCTTTTTGGCCAACCAAGCAAACTTGCAAAGGAAATCTGCACTACAATGAAGTCTCACTTCCCCCTGGTCAAAAGGGCCATCTGAAAAAAGTGTAAAATCCAGAAAGGCAGGACAGGCCATGGAGAACTGGGAGCCTTGTTATGCTGATGGGCGGGATGTAAATTGCCAACAGACACTCGGGAGAAGTGTATGGTGTTTCCTGAAACATCTAAAAAACAAAGCAACAGAGCCTAGGGCACTTCCACTTATGGTCCTATAGCTTAGGGAAATTAAAATCAAAAAGACACAGCCACCCCAAAGTTTGGGACGCCTCTGTTTACAAGAACCTCGTTTACAGTACAAGTTCAACATCGCAGAAAGTGAAAAATGGATAAAGAACTTGTGGTATTTACTTACAAAGCAATATCACTCAGCAATGAAATCTATGTCATCAGGCCCTTAGCAGCACAATGAGTGGATTCAGGTATGATGATTCTAACTGAAATAAGTCACACAGAAAAAGAAACATCATAAGATATCAGTAATACACGGAATGTAAACTTGGCTACACAGGAACTGAATTACAGAACAGAACAGGGTCTCAAATTTAGAAAACCAACTTATGCTTGCTTAAGGGTAAAGGTGAGTTGGGGTGCTGCATAAAACCAGAGATTGAAATGAGCACAGATAAAGTTCCTTAAGCCAAATATGGAATAGACAAGAGCTACTCCTTGCTCAACGAAATGGACTCAACACCGCATATTAAATGCCTAAGAATGTACCTGACTAGTAAGTATCTTAAAACCTATGGATTGCTATGTCTCCGAAAGAGAATCAAGCATGTGTACAGGGGCATAAACGCAGCAGTGATAGGATTGGAGAGGTTCGGTGAGCAAATGAAGACCCTTTGAAGTCATATTGCATGGTACCCATTCCACGGGTTTCAACTACCCAGGTTTAAGGTATTCTTCCTTCAGGTAAAACATGCATGTGGAACCTAGAGTATGATCAACCATGTGATCGGGAGACGTGTTCAAATATGTCTCAGTTTTCGTACCCTGGTACTCGGGTGCAACATTCCAGACGCTTTACTAACACCCTCCCGACTTGGAGAGTCAGCGCCCTTAACCTCCTGTTTGGCCCAGTTTGCAATTTCTGCGGAAGATGGACAGGAATAGCGAGAACCAATGAGAGACTAGCTGGAGGTGTCTGGACGGGCAAATTTAACCCTCATTTCCCACCAGGAAGAGGAATTAACCAAAGGCTCAGCGTGCCGTGCCGGAACCAGTTTAGGGCCTGAAGCCATACTGCGGTGTTGCGGCCAGCTCAAAAGAAAGCGAGTTGAAGAAAGGAGCTCAGGGGCACTGTAATTCACAAACCTGCAGAGTTATAAATGACAGCTATCGTCCAAAAATATACTGAAGTAAGGCTGCCAAGAGGACTTGAAAGTGGGGCAGAATTGCAGGAAACCGATTTCAGGAGGTAGACTGGAATTGCATTGAAAGCATAGGAAAAGAGGCAGAACGTCCACAATGATGCACTTGGCCAAAAAGGGCGTATGCGTTTTTTCCTGAATATATTCAGGAAAAAACGCATACGCCCTTTTTGGCCAACCAAGCAAGCTTGCAAAGGAAATCTGCACTACAATGAAGTCTCACTTCCCCCCGGTCAAAAGGGCCATCTGAAAAAAGTGTAAAATCCAGAAAGGCAGGACAGGCCATGGAGAACTGGGAACCTTGTTATGCTGATGGGCAGGATGTAAATTGCCAACAGACACTTGGGAGAAGTGTATGGTGTTTCCTGAAACATCTAAAAAACAAAGCAACAGAGCCTAGGGCACTTCCACTTATGGTCCTATAGCTTAGGGAAATTAAAATCAAAAAGACACAGCCACCCCAAAGTTTGGGACGCCTCTGTTTACAAGAACCTCGTTTACAGTACAAGTTCAACATCGCAGAAAGTGAAAAATGGATAAAGAAGTTGTGGTATTTACTTACAAAGCAATATCACTCAGCAATGAAATCTATGTCATCAGGGCCGTAGCAGCATAATGAGTGGATTCAGGTACGATGATTCTAACTGAAATAAGTCACACAGAAAAAGAAACATCATAAGATATCAGTAATACACGGAATGTAAACTTCGCTACACAGGAACTGAATTCCAAAACAGAACAGGGTCTCAAATTTAGAAAACCAACTTATGCTTGCTTAAGGGTAAAGGTGAGTTGGGGTGCTGCATAAAACCAGAGATTGAAATGAGCACAGATAAAGTTCCTTAAGCCAAATATGGAATAGACAAGAGCTACTCCTTGCTCAACGAAATGGACACAACACCGCATATTAAACGCCTAAGAATGTACCTGACTAGTAAGTATCTTAAAACCTATGGATTGCTATGTCTCCGAAAGAGAATCAAGCATGTGTACAGGGGCATAAACGCAGCAGTGATAGGATTGGAGAGGTTTGGTGAGCAAATGAAGACCCTCTGAAGTCATATTGCATGGTACCCATTCCACGGGTTTCAACTACCCAGGTTTAAGGTATTCTTCCTTCAGCTAAAACATGCATGTGGAACCTAGAGTATGATCAACCATGTGATCGGGAGACGTGTTCAAATATGTCTCAGTTTTCGTACCCTGGTACTCGGGTGCAACATTCCAGACGCTTTACTAACACCCTCCCGACTTGGAGAGTCAGTCCCTTTAACCTCCTGTTTGGCCCAGTTTGCAATTTCTGCGGAAGATGAACAGGAATAGCGAGAACCAATGAGAGACTAGCTGGAGGTGTCTGGACGGGCAAATTTAACTCTCATTTCCCACCAGGAAGAGGAATTAACCAAAGGCTCAGCGTGCCGTGCCGGAACCAGATTAGGGCCTGAAGCCATCCTGCGGTGTTGCGGCCAGCTCAAAAGAAAGCGAGTTGAAGAAAGGAGCTCAGGGGCACTGTAATTCACAAACCTGCAGAGTTATAAATGACAGCTATCGTCCATAAATATACTGAAGTAAGGCTGCCAAGAGGACTTGAAAGCGGGGCAGAATTGCAGGAAACCGATTTCAGGAGGTAGACTGCAATTGCATTGAAAGCATAGGAAAAGAGGCAGAACGTCCACAATGATGCACTTGGCCAAAAAGGGCGTATGCGTTTTTTCCTGAATATATTCAGGAAAAAACGCATACGCCCTTTTTGGCCAACCAAGCAAGCTTGCAAAGGAAATCTGCACTACAATGAAGTCTCACTTCCCCCCGGTCAAAAGGGCCATCTGAAAAAAGTGTAAAATCCAGAAAGGCAGGACAGGCCATGGAGAACTGGGAACCTTGTTATGCTGATGGGCGGGATGTAAATTGCCAACAGACACTCGGGAGAAGTGTATGGTGTTTCCTGAAACATCTAAAAAACAAAGCAACAGAGCCTAGGGCACTTCCACTTATGGTCCTATAGCTTAGGGAAATTAAAATCAAAAAGACACAGCCACCCCAAAGTTTGGGACACCTCTGTTTACAAGAACCTCGTTTACAGTACAATTTCAACATCGCAGAAAGTGAAAAATGGATAAAGAAGTTGTGGTATTTACTTACAAAGCAATATCACTCAGCAATGAAATCTATGTCATCAGGCCCGTAGCAGCATAATGAGTGGATTCAGGTACGATGATTCTAACTGAAATAAGTCACACAGAAAAAGAAACATCATAAGATATCAGTAATACACGGAATGTAAACTTCGCTACACAGGAACTGAATTCCAAAACAGAACAGGGTCTCAAATTTAGAAAACCAACTTATGCTTGCTTAAGGGGAAAGGTGAGTTGGGGTGCTGCATAAAACCAGAGATTGAAATGAGCACAGATAAAGTTCCTTAAGCCAAATATGGAATAGACAAGAGCTACTCCTTGCTCAACGAAATGGACTCAACACCGCATATTAAACGCCTAAGAATGTACCTGACTAGTCAGTATCTTAAAACCTATGGATTGCTATGTCTCCGAAAGAGAATCAAGCATGTGTACAGGGGCATAAACGCAGCAGTGATAGGATTGGAGAGGTTCGGTGAGCAAATGAAGACCCTTTGAAGTCATACTGCATGGTACCCATTCCACGGGTTTCAACTACCCAGTTTTAAGGTATTCTTCCTTCAGGTAAAACATGCATGGGGAACCTAGAGTATGATCAACCATGTGATCGGGAGACGTGTTCAAATATGTCTCAGTTTTCGTACCCTGGTACTCGGGTGCAACATTCCAGACGCTTTATTAACACCCTCCCGACTTGGAGAGTCAGTCCCTTCAACCTCCTGTTTGGCCCAGTTTGCAATTTCTGCGGAAGATGAACAGGAATAGTGAGAACCAATGAGAGACTAGCTGGAGGTGTCTGGACGGGCAAATTTAACTCTCATTTCCCACCAGGAAGAGGAATTAACCAAAGGCTCAGCGTGCCGTGCCGGAACCAGATTAGGGCCTGAAGCCATCCTGCGGTGTTGCGGCCAGCTCAAAAGAAAGCGAGTTGAAGAAAGGAGCTCAGGGGCACTGTAATTCACAAACCTGCAGAGTTATAAATGACAGCTATCGTCCAAAAATATACTGAAGTAAGGCTGCCAAGAGGACTTGAAAGCGGGGCAGAATTGCAGGAAACCGATTTCAGGAGGTAGACTGGAATTGCATTGAAAGCATAGGAAAAGAGGCAGAACGTCCACAATGATGCACTTGGCCAAAAAGGGCGTATGCGTTTTTTCCTGAATATATTCAGGAAAAAACGCATACGCCCTTTTTGGCCAACCAAGCAAGCTTGCAAAGGAAATCTGAACTACAATGAAGTCTCACTTCCCCCCGGTCAAAAGGGCCATCTGAAAAAAGTGTAAAATCCAGAAAGGCAGGACAGGCCATGGAGAACTGGGAGCCTTGTTATGCTGATGGGCGGGATGTAAATTGCCAACAGACACTCGGGAGAAGTGTATGGTGTTTCCTGAAACATCTAAAAAACAAAGCAACAGAGCCTAGGGCACTTCCACTTATGGTCCTATAGCTTAGGGAAATTAAAATCAAAAAGACACAGCCACCCCAAAGTTTGGGACGCCTCTGTTTACAAGAACCTCGTTTACAGTACAAGTTCAACATCACAGAAAGTGAAAAATGGATAAAGAAGTTGTGGTATTTACTTACAAAGCAATATCACTCAGCAATGAAATCTATGTCATCAGGACCTTAGCAGCACAATGAGTGGATTCAGGTATGATGATTCTAACTGAAATAAGTCACACAGAAAAAGAAACATCATAAGATATCAATAATACACGGAATGTAAACTTGGCTACACAGGAACTGAATTACAGAACAGAACAGGGTCTCAAATTTAGAAAACCAACTTATGCTTGCTTAAGGGGAAAGGTGAGTTGGGGTGCTGCATAAAACCAGAGATTGAAATGAGCACAGATAAAGTTCCTTAAGCCAAATATGGAATAGACAAGAGCTACTCCTTGCTCAACGAAATGGACTCAACACCGCATATTAAACGCCTAAGAATGTACCTGACTAGTCAGTATCTTAAAACCTATGGATTGCTATGTCTCCGAAAGAGAATCAAGCATGTGTACAGGGGCATAAACGCAGCAGTGATAGGATTGGAGAGGTTCGGTGAGCAAATGAAGACCCTTTGAAGTCATACTGCATGGTACCCATTCCACGGGTTTCAACTACCCAGTTTTAAGGTATTCTTCCTTCAGGTAAAACATGCATGGGGAACCTAGAGTATGATCAACCATGTGATCGGGAGACGTGTTCAAATATGTCTCAGTTTTCGTACCCTGGTACTCGGGTGCAACATTCCAGACGCTTTATTAACACCCTCCCGACTTGGAGAGTCAGTCCCTTCAACCTCCTGTTTGGCCCAGTTTGCAATTTCTGCGGAAGATGAACAGGAATAGTGAGAACCAATGAGAGACTAGCTGGAGGTGTCTGGACGGGCAAATTTAACTCTCATTTCCCACCAGGAAGAGGAATTAACCAAAGGCTCAGCGTGCCGTGCCGGAACCAGATTAGGGCCTGAAGCCATCCTGCGGTGTTGCGGCCAGCTCAAAAGAAAGCGAGTTGAAGAAAGGAGCTCAGGGCCACTGTAATTCACAAACCTGCAGAGTTATAAATGACAGCTATCGTCCAAAAATATACTGAAGTAAGGCTGCCAAGAGGACTTGAAAGCGGGGCAGAATTGCAGGAAACCGATTTCAGGAGGTAGACTGGAATTGTATTGAAAGCATAGGAAAAGAGGCAGAACGTCCACAATGATGCACTTGGCCAAAAAGGGCGTATGTGTTTTTTCCTGAATATATTCAGGAAAAAACGCATACGCACTTTTTGGCCAACCAAGCAAGCTTGCAAAGGAAATCTGCACTACAATGAAGTCTCACTTCCCCCCGGTCAAAAGGGCCATCTGAAAAAAGTGTAAAATCCAGAAAGGCAGGACAGGCCATGGAGAACTGGGAGCCTTGTTATGCTGATGGGCGGGATGTAAATTGCCAACAGACACTCGGGAGAAGTGTATGGTGTTTCCTGAAACATCTAAAAAACAAAGCAACAGAGCCTAGGGCACTTCCACTTATGGTCCTATAGCTTAGGGAAATTAAAATCAAAAAGACACAGCCACCCCAAAGTTTGGGACACCTCTGTTTACAAGAACCTCGTTTACAGTACAATTTCAACATCGCAGAAAGTGAAAAATGGATAAAGAAGTTGTGGTATTTACTTACAAAGCAATATCACTCAGCAATGAAATCTATGTCATCAGGCCCTTAGCAGCACAATGAGTGGATTCAGGTATGATGATTCTAACTGAAATAAGTCACACAGAAAAAGAAACATCATAAGATATCAGTAATACACGGAATGTAAACTTGGCTACACAGGAACTGAATTACAGAACAGAACAGGGTCTCAAATTTAGAAAACCAACTTATGCTTGCTTAAGGGTAAAGGTGAGTTGGGGTGCTGCATAAAACCAGAGATTGAAATGAACACAGATAAATTTCCTTAAGCCAAATATGGAATAGACAAGAGCTACTCCTTGCTCAACAAAATGGACTCAACACCGCATATTAAATGCCTAAGAATGTACCTGACTAGTAAGTATCTTAAAACCTATGGATTGCTATGTCTCCGAAAGAGAATCAAGCATGTGTACAGGGGCATAAACGCAGCAGTGATAGGATTGGAGAGGTTCGGTGAGCAAATGAAGACCCTTTGAAGTCATATTGCATGGTACCCATTCCACGGGTCTCAACTCTCCAGGTTTAAGGTATTCTTCCTTCAGCTAAAACATGCATGTGGAACCCAGAGTATGATCAACCGTGTGAATGGGAGACATGTTCAAATATGTCTCAGTTGTCCTCCCCTGGTTCTCGGGTGCAACATTCCAGACGCTTTACTAACACTCTCCGCACTTGGAGAGTCAGCACCTTTAAGCTCCTGTTTGGCCCAGTTTGCAATTTCTGCGGAAGATGAACAGAAATAGGGAGAACCAATGAGAGACTAGCTGGAGGTGTCTGGACGGGCAAATTTAACTCTCATTTCCCACCAGGAAAAGGAAATAACCAAAGGCTCAGCATGCCATGCCGGAACCAGATTAGGGCCTGAAGCCATCCTGCGGTGTTGCGGCCAGCTCAAAAGAAAGCGAGTTGAAGAAAGGAGCTCAGGGGCACTGTAATTCACAAACCTGCAGAGTTATAAATGACAGCTATCGTCCAAAAATATACTGAAGTAAGGCTGCCAAGAGGACTTGAAAGCGGGGCAGAATTGCAGGAAACCGATTTCAGGAGGTAGACTGGAATTGCATTGAAAGCATAGGAAAAGAGGCAGAACGTCCACAATGATGCACTTGGCCAAAAAGGGCGTATGCGTTTTTTCCTGAATATATTCAGGAAAAAACGCATACGCCCTTTTTGGCCAACCAAGCAAGCTTGCAAAGGAAATCTGCACTACAATGAAGTCTCACTTCCCCCCGGTCAAAAGGGCCATCTGAAAAAAGTGTAAAATCCAGAAAGGCAGGACAGGCCATGGAGAACTGAGAGCCTTGTTATGCTGATGGGCGGGATGTAAATTGCCAACAGACACTCGGGAGAAGTGTATGGTGTTTCCTGAAACATCTAAAAAACAAAGCAACAGAGCCTAGGGCACTTCCACTTATGGTCCTATAGCTTAGGGAAATTAAAATCAAAAAGACACAGCCACCCCAAAGTTTGGGACGCCTCTGTTTACAAGAACCTCGTTTACAGTACAAGTTCAACATCGCAGAAAGTGAAAAATGGATAAAGAAGTTGTGGTATTTACTTACAAAGCAATATCACTCAGCAATGAAATCTATGTCATCAGGCCCTTAGCAGCACAATGAGTGGATTCAGGTATGATGATTCTAACTGAAATAAGTCACACAGAAAAAGAAACATCATAAGATATCAGTAATACACGGAATGTAAACTTGGCTACACAGGAACTGAATTACAGAACAGAACAGGGTCTCAAATTTAGAAAACCAACTTATGCTTGCTTAAGGGTAAAGGTGAGTTGGGGTGCTGCATAAAACCAGAGATTGAAATGAGCACAGATAAAGTTCCTTAAGCCAAATATGGAATAGACAAGAGCTACTCCTTGCTCAACGAAATGGACTCAACACCGCATATTAAATGCCTAAGAATGTACCTGACTAGTAAGTATCTTAAAACCTATGGATTGCTATGTCTCCGAAAGAGAATCAAGCATGTGTACAGGGGCATAAACGCAGCAGTGATAGGATTGGAGAGGTTCGGTGAGCAAATGAAGACCCTTTGAAGTCATATTGCATGGTACCCATTCCACGGGTTTCAACTACCCAGTTTTAAGGTATTCTTCCTTCAGGTAAAACATGCATGTGGAACCTAGAGTATGATCAACCATGTGATCGGGAGACGTGTTCAAATATGTCTCAGTTTTCGTACCCTGGTACTCGGGTGCAACATTCCAGACGCTTTACTAACACCCTCCCGACTTGGAGAGTCAGTCCCTTTAACCTCCTGTTTGGCCCAGTTTGCAATTTCTGCGGAAGATGAACAGGAATAGCGAGAACCAATGAGAGACTAGCTGGAGGTGTCTGGACGGGCAAATTTAACTCTCATTTCCCACCAGGAAGAGGAATTAACCAAAGGCTCAGCGTGCCGTGCCGGAACAAGATTAGGGCCTGAAGCCATCCTGCGGTGTTGCGGCCAGCTCAAAAGAAAGCGAGTTGAAGAAAGGAGCTCAGGGGCACTGTAATTCACAAACCTGCAGAGTTATAAATGACAGCTATCGTCCAAAAATATACTGAAGTAAGGCTGCCAAGAGGACTTGAAAGCGGGGCAGAATTGCAGGAAACCGATTTCAGGAGGTAGACTGGAATTGCATTGAAAGCATAGGAAAAGAGGCAGAACGTCCACAATGATGCACTTGGCCAAAAAGGGCGTATGCGTTTTTTCCTGAATATATTCAGGAAAAAACGCATACGCCCTTTTTGGCCAACCAAGCAAGCTTGCAAAGGAAATCTGCACTACAATGAAGTCTCACTTCCCCCCGGTCAAAAGGGCCATCTGAAAAAAGTGTAAAATCCAGAAAGGCAGGACAGGCCATGGAGAACTGGGAGCCTTGTTATGCTGATGGGCGGGATGTAAATTGCCAACAGACACTCGGGAGAAGTGTATGGTGTTTCCTGAAACATCTAAAAAACAAAGCAACAGAGCCTAGGGCACTTCCACTTATGGTCCTATAGCTTAGGGAAATTAAAATCAAAAAGACACAGCCACCCCAAAGTTTGGGACGCCTCTGTTTACAAGAACCTCGTTTACAGTACAAGTTCAACATCGCAGAAAGTGAAAAATGGATAAAGAAGTTGTGGTATTTACTTACAAAGCAATATCACTCAGCAATGAAATCTATGTCATCAGGCCCTTAGCAGCACAATGAGTGGATTCAGGTATGATGATTCTAACTGAAATAAGTCACACAGAAAAAGAAACATCATAAGATATCAGTAATACACGGAATGTAAACTTGGCTACACAGGAACTGAATTACAGAACAGAACAGGGTCTCAAATTTAGAAAACCAACTTATGCTTGCTTAAGGGGAAAGGTGAGTTGGGGTGCTGCATAAAACCAGAGATTGAAATGAGCACAGATAAAGTTCCTTAAGCCAAATATGGAATAGACAAGAGCTACTCCTTGCTCAACGAAATGGACTCAACACCGCATATTAAATGCCTAAGAATGTACCTGACTAGTAAGTATCTTAAAACCTATGGATTGCTATGTCTCCGAAAGAGAATCAAGCATGTGTACAGGGGCATAAACGCAGCAGTGATAGGATTGGAGAGGTTCGGTGAGCAAATGAAGACCCTTTGAAGTCATATTGCATGGTACCCATTCCACGGGTTTCAACTACCCAGGTTTAAGGTATTCTTCCTTCAGCTAAAACATGCATGTGGAACCTAGAGTATGATCAACCATGTGATCGGGAGACGTGTTCAAATATGTCTCAGTTTTCGTACCCTGGTACTCGGGTGCAACATTCCAGACACTTTACTAACACCCTCCCGACTTGGAGAGTCAGTCCCTTTAACCTCCTGTTTGGCCCAGTTTGCAATTTCTGCGGAAGATGAACAGGAATAGCGAGAACCAATGAGAGACTAGCTGGAGGTGTCTGGACGGGCAAATTTAACTCTCATTTCCCACGAGGAAGAGGAATTAACCAAAGGCTCAGCGTGCCGTGCCGGAACCAGATTAGGGCCTGAAGCCATCCTGCGGTGTTGCGGCCAGCTCAAAAGAAAGCGAGTTGAAGAAAGGAGCTCAGGGGCACTGTAATTCACAAACCTGCAGAGTTATAAATGACAGCTATCGTCCAAAAATATACTGAAGTAAGGCTGCCAAGAGGACTTGAAAGCGGGGCAGAATTGCAGGAAACCGATTTCAGGAGGTAGACTGGAATTGCATTGAAAGCATAGGAAAAGAGGCAGAACGTCCACAATGATGCACTTGGCCAAAAAGGGTGTATGCGTTTTTTCCTGAATATATTCAGGAAAAAACGCATACGCCCTTTTTGGCCAACCAAGCAAGCTTGCAAAGGAAATCTGCAGTACAATGAAGTCTCACTTCCCCCCGGTCAAAAGGGCCATCTGAAAAAAGTGTAAAATCCAGAAAGACAGGACAGGCCATGGAGAACTGGGAGCCTTGTTATGCTGATGGGCGGGATGTAAATTGCCAACAGACACTCGGGAGAAGTGTATGGTGTTTCCTGAAACATCTAAAAAACAAAGCAACAGAGCCTAGGGCACTTCCACTTATGGTCCTATAGCTTAGGGAAATTAAAATCAAAAAGACACAGCCACCCCAAAGTTTGGGACGCCTCTGTTTACAAGAACCTCGTTTACAGTACAAGTTCAACATCGCAGAAAGTGAAAAATGGATAAAGAAGTTGTGGTATTTACTTACAAAGCAATATCACTCAGCAATGAAATCTATGTCATCAGGCCCTTAGCAGCACAATGAGTGGATTCAGGTATGATGATTCTAACTGAAATAAGTCACACAGAAAAAGAAACATCATAAGATATCAGTAATACACGGAATGTAAACTTGGCTACACAGGAACTGAATTACAGAACAGAACAGGGTCTCAAATTTAGAAAACCAACTTATGCTTGCTTAAGGGGAAAGGTGAGTTGGGGTGCTGCATAAAACCAGAGATTGAAATGAGCACAGATAAAGTTCCTTAAGCCAAATATGGAATAGACAAGAGCTACTCCTTGCTCAACGAAATGGACTCAACACCGCATATTAAATGCCTAAGAATGTACCTGACTAGTAAGTATCTTAAAACCTATGGATTGCTATGTCTCCGAAAGAGAATCAAGCGTGTGTACAGGGGCATAAACGCAGCAGTGATAGGATTGGAGAGGTTTGGTGAGCAAATGAAGACCCTCTGAAGTCATATTGCATGGTACCCATTCCACGGGTTTCAACTACCCAGGTTTAAGGTATTCTTCCTTCAGCTAAAACATGCATGTGGAACCTAGAGTATGATCAACCGTGTGATCGGGAGACGTGTTCAAATATGTCTCAGTTTTCGTACCCTGGTACTCGGGTGCAACATTCCAGACGCTTTACTAACACCCTCCCGACTTGGAGAGTCAGTCCCTTTAACCTCCTGTTTGGCCCAGTTTGCAATTTCTGCGGAAGATGAACAGGAATAGCGAGAACCAATGAGAGACTAGCTGGAGGTGTCTGGACGGGCAAATTTAACTCTCATTTCCCACCAGGAAGAGGAATTAACCAAAGGCTCAGCGTGCCGTGCCGGAACCAGATTAGGGCCTGAAGCCATCCTGCGGTGTTGCGGCCAGCTCAAAAGAAAGCGAGTTGAAGAAAGGAGCTCAGGGGCACTGTAATTCACAAACCTGCAGAGTTATAAATGACAGCTATCGTCCAAAAATATACTGAAGTAAGGCTGCCAAGAGGACTTGAAAGTGGGGCAGAATTGCAGGAAACCGATTTCAGGAGGTAGACTGCAATTGCATTGAAAGCATAGGAAAAGAGGCAGAACGTCCACAATGATGCACTTGGCCAAAAAGGGCGTATGCGTTTTTTCCTGAATATATTCAGGAAAAAACGCATACGCACTTTTTGGCCAACCAAGCAAGCTTGCAAAGGAAATCTGCACTACAATGAAGTCTCACTTCCCCCCGGTCAAAAGGGCCATCTGAAAAAAGTGTAAAATCCAGAAAGGCAGGACAGGCCATGGAGAACTGGGAGCCTTGTTATGCTGATGGGTGG
Source organism: Pseudorca crassidens (assembly GCF_039906515.1). Lineage (NCBI taxonomy): Eukaryota > Metazoa > Chordata > Mammalia > Artiodactyla > Delphinidae > Pseudorca > Pseudorca crassidens. The sequence goes on from NW_027136343.1 coordinate 55,195, forward strand.
GATGTAAATTGCCAACAGACACTCGGGAGAAGTGTATGGTGTTTCCTGAAACATCTAAAAAACAAAGCAACAGAGCCTAGGGCACTTCCACTTATGGTCCTATAGCTTAGGGAAATTAAAATCAAAAAGACACAGCCACCCCAAAGTTTGGGACACCTCTGTTTACAAGAACCTCGTTTACAGTACAATTTCAACATCGCAGAAAGTGAAAAATGGATAAAGAAGTTGTGGTATTTACTTACAAAGCAATATCACTCAGCAATGAAATCTATGTCATCAGGCCCGTAGCAGCATAATGAGTGGATTCAGGTACGATGATTCTAACTGAAATAAGTCACACAGAAAAAGAAACATCATAAGATATCAGTAATACACGGAATGTAAACTTCGCTACACAGGAACTGAATTCCAAAACAGAACAGGGTCTCAAATTTAGAAAACCAACTTATGCTTGCTTAAGGGGAAAGGTGAGTTGGGGTGCTGCATAAAACCAGAGATTGAAATGAGCACAGATAAAGTTCCTTAAGCCAAATATGGAATAGACAAGAGCTACTCCTTGCTCAACGAAATGGACACAACACCGCATATTAAACGCCTAAGAATGTACCTGACTAGTAAGTATCTTAAAACCTATGGATTGCTATGTCTCCGAAAGAGAATCAAGCATGTGTACAGGGGCATAAACGCAGCAGTGATAGGATTGGAGAGGTTTGGTGAGCAAATGAAGACCCTCTGAAGTCATATTGCATGGTACCCATTCCACGGGTTTCAACTACCCAGGTTTAAGGTATTCTTCCTTCAGCTAAAACATGCATGTGGAACCTAGAGTATGATCAACCATGTGATCGGGAGACGTGTTCAAATATGTCTCAGTTTTCGTAGCCTGGTACTCGGGTGCAACATTCCAGACGCTTTACTAACACCCTCCCGACTTGGAGAGTCAGTCCCTTTAACCTCCTGTTTGGCCCAGTTTGCAATTTCTGCGGAAGATGAACAGGAATAGCGAGAACCAATGAGAGACTAGCTGGAGGTGTCTGGACGGGCAAATTTAACTCTCATTTCCCACCAGGAAGAGGAATTAACCAAAGGCTCAGCGTGCCGTCCCGGAACCAGATTAGGGCCTGAAGCCATCCTGCGGTGTTGCGGCCAGCTCAAAAGAAAGCGAGTTGAAGAAAGGAGCTCAGGGGCACTGTAATTCACAAACCTGCAGAGTTATAAATGACAGCTATCGTCCAAAAATATACTGAAGTAAGGCTGCCAAGAGGACTTGAAAGCGGGGCAGAATTGCAGGAAACCGATTTCAGGAGGTAGACTGGAATTGCATTGAAAGCATAGGAAAAGAGGCAGAACGTCCACAATGATGCACTTGGCCAAAAAGGGCGTATGCGTTTTTTCCTGAATATATTCAGGATAAAACGCATACGCCCTTTTTGGCCAACCAAGCAAGCTTGCAAAGGAAATCTGCACTACAATGAAGTCTCACTTCCCCCCCGGTCAAAAGGGCCATCTGAAAAAAGTGTAAAATCCAGAAAGGCAGGACAGGCCATGGAGAACTGGGAGCCTTGTTATGCTGATGGGCGGGATGTAAATTGCCAACAGCCACTCGGGAGAAGTGTATGGTGTTTCCTGAAACATCTAAAAAACAAAGCAACAGAGCCTAGGGCACTTCCACTTATGGTCCTATAGCTTAGGGAAATTAAAATCAAAAAGACACAGCCACCCCAAAGTTTGGGACGCCTCTGTTTACAAGAACCTCGTTTACAGTACAAGTTCAACATCGCAGAAAGTGAAAAATGGATAAAGAAGTTGTGGTATTTACTTACAAAGCAATATCACTCAGCAATGAAATCTATGTCATCAGGCCCTTAGCAGCACAATGAGTGGATTCAGGTATGATGATTCTAACTGAAATAAGTCACACAGAAAAAGAAACATCATAAGATATCAGTAATACACGGAATGTAAACTTGGCTACACAGGAACTGAATTACAGAACAGAACAGGGTCTCAAATTTAGAAAACCAACTTATGCTTGCTTAAGGGTAAAGGTGAGTTGGGGTGCTGCATAAAACCAGAGATTGAAATGAGCACAGATAAAGTTCCTTAAGCCAAATATGGAATAGACAAGAGCTACTCCTTGCTCAACGAAATGGACTCAACACCGCATATTAAATGCCTAAGAATGTACCTGACTAGTAAGTATCTTAAAACCTATGGATTGCTATGTCTCCGAAAGAGAATCAAGCATGTGTACAGGGGCATAAACACAGCAGTGATAGGATTGGAGAGGTTCGGTGAGCAAATGAAGACCCTTTGAAGTCATATTGCATGGTACCCATTCCACGGGTTTCAACTACCCAGGTTTAAGGTATTCTTCCTTCAGCTAAAACATGCATGTGGAACCTAGAGTATGATCAACCATGTGATCGGGAGACGTGTTCAAATATGTCTCAGTTTTCGTACCCTGGTACTCGGGTGCAACATTCCAGACGCTTTACTAACACCCTCCCGACTTGGAGAGTCAGTCCCTTTAACCTCCTGTTTGGCCCAGTTTGCAATTTCTGCGGAAGATGAACAGGAATAGCGAGAACCAATGAGAGACTAGCTGGAGGTGTCTGGACGGGCAAATTTAACTCTCATTTCCCACCAGGAAGAGGAATTAACCAAAGGCTCAGCGTGCCGTGCCGGAACCAGATTAGGGCCTGAAGCCATCCTGCGGTGTTGCAGCCAGCTCAAAAGAAAGCGAGTTGAAGAAAGGAGCTCAGGGGCACTGTAATTCACAAACCTGCAGAGTTATAAATGACAGCTATCGTCCAAAAATATACTGAAGTAAGGCTGCCAAGAGGACTTGAAAGCGGGGCAGAATTGCAGGAAACCGATTTCAGGAGGTAGACTGGAATTGCATTGAAAGCATAGGAAAAGAGGCAGAACGTCCACAATGATGCACTTGGCCAAAAAGGGCGTATGCGTTTTTTCCTGAATATATTCAGGAAAAAACGCATACGCCCTTTTTGGCCAACCAAGCAAGCTTGCAAAGGAAATCTGCACTACAATGAAGTCTCACTTCCCCCCGGTCAAAAGGGCCATCTGAAAAAAGTGTAAAATCCAGAAAGGCAGGACAGGCCATGGAGAACTGGGCACCTTGTTATGCTGATGGGCGGGATGTAAATTGCCAACAGAAACTCGGGAGAAGTGTATGGTGTTTCCTGAAACATCTAAAAAACAAAGCAACAGAGCCTAGGGCACTTCCACTTATGGTCCTATAGCTTAGGGAAATTAAAATCAAAAAGACACAGCCACCCCAAAGTTTGGGACGCCTCTGTTTACAAGAACCTCGTTTACAGTACAAGTTCAACATCGCAGAAAGTGAAAAATGGATAAAGAAGTTGTGGTATTTACTTACAAAGCAATATCACTCAGCAATGAAATCTATGTCATCAGGCCCTTAGCAGCACAATGAGTGGATTCAGGTATGATGATTCTAACTGAAATAAGTCACACAGAAAAAGAAACATCATAAGATATCAGTAATACACGGAATGTAAACTTGGCTACACAGGAACTGAATTACAGAACAGAACAGGGTCTCAAATTTAGAAAACCAACTTATGCTTGCTTAAGGGGAAAGGTGAGTTGGGGTGCTGCATAAAACCAGAGATTGAAATGAACACAGATAAAGTTCCTTAAGCCAAATATGGAATAGACAAGAGCTACTCCTTGCTCAACGAAATGGACTCAACACCGCATATTAAATGCCTAAGAATGTACCTGACTAGTAAGTATCTTAAAACCTATGGATTGCTATGTCTCCGAAAGAGAATCAAGCATGTGTACAGGGGCATAAACGCAGCAGTGATAGGATTGGAGAGGTTCGGTGAGCAAATGAAGACCCTTTGAAGTCATATTGCATGGTACCCATTCCACGGGTTTCAACTACCCAGGTTTAAGGTATTCTTCCTTCAGCTAAAACATGCATGTGGAACCTAGAGTATGATCAACCATGTGATCGGGAGACATGTTCAAATATGTCTCAGTTTTCGTACCCTGGTACTCGGGTGCAACATTCCAGACGCTTTACTAACACCCTCCCGACTTGGAGAGTCAGTCCCTTTAACCTCCTGTTTGGCCCAGTTTGCAATTTCTGCGGAAGATGAACAGGAATAGCGAGAACCAATGAGAGACTAGCTGGAGGTGTCTGGACGGGCAAATTTAACTCTCATTTCCCACCAGGAAGAGGAATTAACCAAAGGCTCAGCGTGCCGTGCCGGAACCAGATTAGGGCCTGAAGCCATCCTGCGGTGTTGCAGCCAGCTCAAAAGAAAGCGAGTTGAAGAAAGGAGCTCAGGGGCACTGTAATTCACAAACCTGCAGAGTTATAAATGACAGCTATCGTCCAAAAATATACTGAAGTAAGGCTGCCAAGAGGACTTGAAAGCGGGGCAGAATTGCAGGAAACCGATTTCAGGAGGTAGACTGGAATTGCATTGAAAGCATAGGAAAAGAGGCAGAACGTCCACAATGATGCACTTGGCCAAAAAGGGCGTATGCGTTTTTTCCTGAATATATTCAGGAAAAAACGCATACGCCCTTTTTGGCCAACCAAGCAAGCTTGCAAAGGAAATCTGCACTACAATGAAGTCTCACTTCCCCCCGGTCAAAAGGGCCATCTGAAAAAAGTGTAAAATCCAGAAAGGCAGGACAGGCCATGGAGAACTGGGCACCTTGTTATGCTGATGGGCGGGATGTAAATTGCCAACAGAAACTCGGGAGAAGTGTATGGTGTTTCCTGAAACATCTAAAAAACAAAGCAACAGAGCCTAGGGCACTTCCACTTATGGTCCTATAGCTTAGGGAAATTAAAATCAAAAAGACACAGCCACCCCAAAGTTTGGGACGCCTCTGTTTACAAGAACCTCGTTTACAGTACAAGTTCAACATCGCAGAAAGTGAAAAATGGATAAAGAAGTTGTGGTATTTACTTACAAAGCAATATCACTCAGCAATGAAATCTATGTCATCAGGCCCTTAGCAGCACAATGAGTGGATTCAGGTATGATGATTCTAACTGAAATAAGTCACACAGAAAAAGAAACATCATAAGATATCAGTAATACACGGAATGTAAACTTGGCTACACAGGAACTGAATTACAGAACAGAACAGGGTCTCAAATTTAGAAAACCAACTTATGCTTGCTTAAGGGGAAAGGTGAGTTGGGGTGCTGCATAAAACCAGAGATTGAAATGAACACAGATAAAGTTCCTTAAGCCAAATATGGAATAGACAAGAGCTACTCCTTGCTCAACGAAATGGACTCAACACCGCATATTAAATGCCTAAGAATGTACCTGACTAGTAAGTATCTTAAAACCTATGGATTGCTATGTCTCCGAAAGAGAATCAAGCATGTGTACAGGGGCATAAACGCAGCAGTGATAGGATTGGAGAGGTTCGGTGAGCAAATGAAGACCCTTTGAAGTCATATTGCATGGTACCCATTCCACGGGTTTCAACTACCCAGGTTTAAGGTATTCTTCCTTCAGCTAAAACATGCATGTGGAACCTAGAGTATGATCAACCATGTGATCGGGAGACATGTTCAAATATGTCTCAGTTTTCGTACCCTGGTACTCGGGTGCAACATTCCAGACGCTTTACTAACACCCTCCCGACTTGGAGAGTCAGTCCCTTTAACCTCCTGTTTGGCCCAGTTTGCAATTTCTGCGGAAGATGAACAGGAATAGCGAGAACCAATGAGAGACTAGCTGGAGGTGTCTGGACGGGCAAATTTAACTCTCATTTCCCACCAGGAAGAGGAATTAACCAAAGGCTCAGCGTGCCGTGCCGGAACCAGATTAGGGCCTGAAGCCATCCTGCGGTGTTGCGGCCAGCTCAAAAGAAAGCGAGTTGAAGAAAGGAGCTCAGGGGCACTGTAATTCACAAACCTGCAGAGTTATAAATGACAGCTATCGTCCAAAAATATACTGAAGTAAGGCTGCCAAGAGGACTTGAAAGCGGGGCAGAATTGCAGGAAACCGATTTCAGGAGGTAGACTGGAATTGCATTGAAAGCATAGGAAAAGAGGCAGAACGTCCACAATGATGCACTTGGCCAAAAAGGGCGTATGCGTTTTTTCCTGAATATATTCAGGAAAAAAGGCATACGCCCTTTTTGGCCAACCAAGCAAGCTTGCAAAGGAAATCTGCACTACAATGAAGTCTCACTTCCCCCCGGTCAAAAGGGCCATCTGAAAAAAGTGTAAAATCCAGAAAGACAGGACAGGCCATGGAGAACTGGGAGCCTTGTTATGCTGATGGGCGGGATGTAAATTGCCAACAGACACTCGGGAGAAGTGTATGGTGTTTCCTGAAACATCTAAAAAACAAAGCAACAGAGCCTAGGGCACTTCCACTTATGGTCCTATAGCTTAGGGAAATTAAAATCAAAAAGACACAGCCACCCCAAAGTTTGGGACGCCTCTGTTTACAAGAACCTCGTTTACAGTACAAGTTCAACATCGCAGAAAGTGAAAAATGGATAAAGAAGTTGTGGTATTTACTTACAAAGCAATATCACTCAGCAATGAAATCTATGTCATCAGGCCCTTAGCAGCACAATGAGTGGATTCAGGTATGATGATTCTAACTGAAATAAGTCACACAGAAAAAGAAACATCATAAGATATCAGTAATACACGGAATGTAAACTTGGCTACACAGGAACTGAATTACAGAACAGAACAGGGTCTCAAATTTAGAAAACCAACTTATGCTTGCTTAAGGGTAAAGGTGAGTTGGGGTGCTGCATAAAACCAGAGATTGAAATGAACATAGATAAAGTTCCTTAAGCCAAATATGGAATAGACAAGAGCTACTCCTTGCTCAACAAAATGGACTCAACACCGCATATTAAATGCCTAAGAATGTACCTGACTAGTAAGTATCTTAAAACCTATGGATTGCTATGTCTCCGAAAGAGAATCAAGCATGTGTACAGGGGCATAAACGCAGCAGTGATAGGATTGGAGAGGTTCGGTGAGCAAATGAAGACCCTTTGAAGTCATATTGCATGGTACCCATTCCACGGGTTTCAACTACCCAGGTTTAAGGTATTCTTCCTTCAGCTAAAACATGCATGTGGAACCTAGAGTATGATCAACCATGTGAGCGGGAGACGTGTTCAAATATGTCTCAGTTTTCGTACCCTGGTACTCGGGTGCAACATTCCAGACGCTTTACTAACACCCTCCCGACTTGGAGAGTCAGTCCCTTTAACCTCCTGTTTGGCCCAGTTTGCAGTTTCTGCGGAAGATGAACAGGAATAGCGAGAACCAATGAGAGACTAGCTGGAGGTGTCTGGACGGGCAAATTTAACTCTCATTTCCCACCAGGAAGAGGAATTAACCAAAGGCTCAGCGTGCCGTGCCGGAACCAGATTAGGGCCTGAAGCCATCCTGCGGTGTTGCGGCCAGCTCAAAAGAAAGCGAGTTGAAGAAAGGAGCTCAGGGGCACTGTAATTCACAAACCTGCAGAGTTATAAATGACAGCTATCGTCCAAAAATATACTGAAGTAAGGCTGCCAAGAGGACTTGAAAGCGGGGCAGAATTGCAGGAAACCGATTTCAGGAGGTAGACTGGAATTGCATTGAAAGCATAGGAAAAGAGGCAGAACGTCCACAATGATGCACTTGGCCAAAAAGGGCGTATGCGTTTTTTCCTGAATATATTCAGGAAAAAACGCATACGCCCTTTTTGGCCAACCAAGCAAGCTTGCAAAGGAAATCTGCACTACAATGAAGTCTCACTTCCCCCCGGTCAAAAGGGCCATCTGAAAAAAGTGTAAAATCCAGAAAGACAGGACAGGCCATGGAGAACTGGGAGCCTTGTTATGCTGATGGGCGGGATGTAAATTGCCAACAGACACTCGGGAGAAGTGTATGGTGTTTCCTGAAACATCTAAAAAACAAAGCAACAGAGCCTAGGGCACTTCCACTTATGGTCCTATAGCTTAGGGAAATTAAAATCAAAAAGACACAGCCACCCCAAAGTTTGGGACGCCTCTGTTTACAAGAACCTCGTTTACAGTACAAGTTCAACATCGCAGAAAGTGAAAAATGGATAAAGAAGTTGTGGTATTTACTTACAAAGCAATATCACTCAGCAATGAAATCTATGTCATCAGGCCCTTAGCAGCACAATGAGTGGATTCAGGTATGATGATTCTAACTGAAATAAGTCACACAGAAAAAGAAACATCATAAGATATCAGTAATACACGGAATGTAAACTTGGCTACACAGGAACTGAATTACAGAACAGAACAGGGTCTCAAATTTAGAAAACCAACTTATGCTTGCTTAAGGGTAAAGGTGAGTTGGGGTGCTGCATAAAACCAGAGATTGAAATGAACATAGATAAAGTTCCTTAAGCCAAATATGGAATAGACAAGAGCTACTCCTTGCTCAACAAAATGGACTCAACACCGCATATTAAATGCCTAAGAATGTACCTGACTAGTAAGTATCTTAAAACCTATGGATTGCTATGTCTCCGAAAGAGAATCAAGCATGTGTACAGGGGCATAAACGCAGCAGTGATAGGATTGGAGAGGTTCGGTGAGCAAATGAAGACCCTTTGAAGTCATATTGCATGGTACCCATTCCACGGGTTTCAACTACCCAGGTTTAAGGTATTCTTCCTTCAGCTAAAACATGCATGTGGAACCTAGAGTATGATCAACCATGTGAGCGGGAGACGTGTTCAAATATGTCTCAGTTTTCGTACCCTGGTACTCGGGTGCAACATTCCAGACGCTTTACTAACACCCTCCCGACTTGGAGAGTCAGTCCCTTTAACCTCCTGTTTGGCCCAGTTTGCAGTTTCTGCGGAAGATGAACAGGAATAGCGAGAACCAATGAGAGACTAGCTGGAGGTGTCTGGACGGGCAAATTTAACTCTCATTTCCCACCAGGAAGAGGAATTAACCAAAGGCTCAGCGTGCCGTGCCGGAACAAGATTAGGGCCTGAAGCCATCCTGCGGTGTTGCGGCCAGCTCAAAAGAAAGCGAGTTAAAGAAAGGAGCTCAGGGGCACTGTAATTCACAAACCTGCAGAGTTATAAATGACAGCTATCGTCCAAAAATATACTGAAGTAAGGCTGCCAAGAGGACTTGAAAGCGGGGCAGAATTGCAGGAAACCGATTTCAGGAGGTAGACTGGAATTGCATTGAAAGCATAGGAAAAGAGGCAGAACGTCCACAATGATGCACTTGGCCAAAAAGGGCGTATGCGTTTTTTCCTGAATATATTCAGGAAAAAACGCATATGCCCTTTTTGGCCAACCAAGCAAGCTTGCAAAGGAAATCTGCACTACAATGAAGTCTCACTTCCACCCGGTCAAAAGGGCCATCTGAAAAAAGTGTAAAATCCAGAAAGGCAGGACAGGCCATGGAGAACTGGGAGCCTTGTTATGCTGATGGGCGGGATGTAAATTGCCAACAGACACTCGGGAGAAGTGTATGGTGTTTCCTGAAACATCTAAAAAACAAAGCAACAGAGCCTAGGGCACATCCACTTATGGTCCTATAGCTTAGGGAAATTAAAATCAAAAAGACACAGCCACCCCAAACATTGGGACGCCTCTGTTTACAAGAACCTCGTTTACAGTACAAGTTCAACATCGCAGAAAGTGAAAAATGGATAAAGAAGTTGTGGTATTTACTTACAAAGCAATATCACTCAGCAATGAAATCTATGTCATCAGGCCCTTAGCAGCACAATGAGTGGATTCAGGTATGATGATTCTAACTGAAATAAGTCACACAGAAAAAGAAACATCATAAGATATCAGTAATACACGGAATGTAAACTTGGCTACACAGGAACTGAATTACAGAACAGAACAGGGTCTCAAATTTAGAAAACCAACTTATGCTTGCTTAAGGGGAAAGGTGAGTTGGGGTGCTGCATAAAACCAGAGATTGAAATGAGCACAGATAAAGTTCCTTAAGCCAAATATGGAATAGACAAGAGCTACTCCTTGCTCAAAGAAATGGACTCAACACCGCATATTAAACGCCTAAGAATGTACCTGACTAGTAAGTATCTTAAAACCTATGGATTGCTATGTCTCCGAAAGAGAATCAAGCATGTGTACAGGGGCATAAACACAGCAGTGATAGGATTGGAGAGGTTCGGTGAGCAAATGAAGACCCTTTGAAGTCATATTGCATGGTACCCATTCCACGGGTTTCAACTACCCAGGTTTAAGGTATTCTTCCTTCAGCTAAAACATGCATGTGGAACCTAGAGTATGATCAACCATGTGATCGGGAGACGTGTTCAAATATGTCTCAGTTTTCGTACCCTGGTACTCGGGTGCAACATTCCAGACGCTTTACTAACACCCTCCCGACTTTGAGAGTCAGTCCCTTTAACCTCCTGTTTGGCCCAGTTTGCAATTTCTGCGGAAGATGAACAGGAATAGCGAGAACCAATGAGAGACTAGCTGGAGGTGTCTGGACGGGCAAATTTAACTCTCATTTCCCACCAGGAAGAGGAATTAACCAAAGGCTCAGCGTGCCGTGCCGGAACCAGATTAGGGCCTGAAGCCATCCTGCGGTGTTGCAGCCAGCTCAAAAGAAAGCGAGTTGAAGAAAGGAGCTCAGGGGCACTGTAATTCACAAACCTGCAGAGTTATAAATGACAGCTATCGTCCAAAAATATACTGAAGTAAGGCTGCCAAGAGGACTTGAAAGCGGGGCAGAATTGCAGGAAACCGATTTCAGGAGGTAGACTGGAATTGCATTGAAAGCATAGGAAAAGAGGCAGAACGTCCACAATGATGCACTTGGCCAAAAAGGGCGTATGCGTTTTTTCCTGAATATATTCAGGAAAAAACGCATACGCCCTTTTTGGCCAACCAAGCAAGCTTGCAAAGGAAATCTGCACTACAATGAAGTCTCACTTCCCCCCGGTCAAAAGGGCCATCTGAAAAAAGTGTAAAATCCAGAAAGGCAGGACAGGCCATGGAGAACTGGGAGCCTTGTTATGCTGATGGGCGGGATGTAAATTGCCAACAGACACTCGGGAGAAGTGTATGGTGTTTCCTGAAACATCTAAAAAACAAAGCAACAGAGCCTAGGGCACTTCCACTTATGGTCCTATAGCTTAGGGAAATTAAAATCAAAAAGACACAGCCACCCCAAAGTTTGGGACGCCTCTGTTTACAAGAACCTCGTTTACAGTACAAGTTCAACATCGCAGAAAGTGAAAAATGGATAAAGAAGTTGTGGTATTTACTTACAAAGCAATATCACTCAGCAATGAAATCTATGTCATCAGGCCCTTAGCAGCACAATGAGTGGATTCAGGTATGATGATTCTAACTGAAATAAGTCACACAGAAAAAGAAACATCATAAGATATCAGTAATACACGGAATGTAAACTTGGCTACACAGGAACTGAATTACAGAACAGAACAGGGTCTCAAATTTAGAAAACCAACTTATGCTTGCTTAAGGGGAAAGGTGAGTTGGGGTGCTGCATAAAACCAGAGATTGAAATGAACACAGATAAAGTTCCTTAAGCCAAATATGGAATAGACAAGAGCTACTCCTTGCTCAACGAAATGGACTCAACACCGCATATTAAATGCCTAAGAATGTACCTGACTAGTAAGTATCTTAAAACCTATGGATTGCTATGTCTCCGAAAGAGAATCAAGCATGTGTACAGGGGCATAAACGCAGCAGTGATAGGATTGGAGAGGTTCGGTGAGCAAATGAAGACCCTTTGAAGTCATATTGCATGGTACCCATTCCACGGGTTTCAACTACCCAGGTTTAAGGTATTCTTCCTTCAGCTAAAACATGCATGTGGAACCTAGAGTATGATCAACCATGTGATCGGGAGACATGTTCAAATATGTCTCAGTTTTCGTACCCTGGTACTCGGGTGCAACATTCCAGACGCTTTACTAACACCCTCCCGACTTGGAGAGTCAGTCCCTTTAACCTCCTGTTTGGCCCAGTTTGCAATTTCTGCGGAAGATGAACAGGAATAGCGAGAACCAATGAGAGACTAGCTGGAGGTGTCTGGACGGGCAAATTTAACTCTCATTTCCCACGAGAAAGAGGAATTAACCAAAGGCTCAGCGTGCCGTGCCGGAACCAGATTAGGGCCTGAAGCCATCCTGCGGTGTTGCGGCCAGCTCAAAAGAAAGCGAGTTGAAGAAAGGAGCTCAGGGGCACTGTAATTCACAAACCTGCAGAGTTATAAATGACAGCTATCGTCCAAAAATATACTGAAGTAAGGCTGCCAAGAGGACTTGAAAGCGGGGCAGAATTGCAGGAAACCGATTTCAGGAGGTAGACTGGAATTGCATTGAAAGCATAGGAAAAGAGGCAGAACGTCCACAATGATGCACTTGGCCAAAAAGGGCGTATGCGTTTTTTCCTGAATATATTCAGGAAAAAACGCATACGCCCTTTTTGGCCAACCAAGCAAGCTTGCAAAGGAAATCTGCACTACAATGAAGTCTCCCTTCCCCCCGGTCAAAAGGGCCATCTGAAAAAAGTGTAAAATCCAGAAAGACAGGACAGGCCATGGAGAACTGGGAGCCTTGTTATGCTGATGGGCGGGATGTAAATTGCCAACAGACACTCGGGAGAAGTGTATGGTGTTTCCTGAAACATCTAAAAAACAAAGCAACAGAGCCTAGGGCACTTCCACTTATGGTCCTATAGCTTAGGGAAATTAAAATCAAAAAGACACAGCCACCCCAAAGTTTGGGATGCCTCTGTTTACAAGAACCTCGTTTACAGTACAAGTTCAACATCGCAGAAAGTGAAAAATGGATAAAGAAGTTGTGGTATTTACTTACAAAGCAATATCACTCAGCAATGAAATCTATGTCATCAGGCCCTTAGCAGCACAATGAGTGGATTCAGGTATGATGATTCTAACTGAAATAAGTCACACAGAAAAAGAAACATCATAAGATATCAGTAATACACGGAATGTAAACTTGGCTACACAGGAACTGAATTACAGAACAGAACAGGGTCTCAAATTTAGAAAACCAACTTATGCTTGCTTAAGGGTAAAGGTGAGTTGGGGTGCTGCATAAAACCAGAGATTGAAATGAACACAGATAAAGTTCCTTAAGCCAAATATGGAATAGACAAGAGCTACTCCTTGCTCAACAAAATGGACTCAACACCGCATATTAAATGCCTAAGAATGTACCTGACTAGTAAGTATCTTAAAACCTATGGATTGCTATGTCTCCGAAAGAGAATCAAGCATGTGTACAGGGGCATAAACGCAGCAGTGATAGGATTGGAGAGGTTCGGTGAGCAAATGAAGACCCTTTGAAGTCATATTGCATGGTACCCATTCCACGGGTTTCAACTACCCAGGTGTAAGGTATTCTTCCTTCAGGTAAAACATGCATGTGGAACCTAGAGTATGATCAACCATGTGATCGGGAGACGTGTTCAAATATGTCTCAGTTTTCGTACCCTGGTACTCGGGTGCAACATTCCAGACGCTTTACTAACACCCTCCCGACTTGGAGAGTCAGCGCCTTTAACCTCCTGTTTGGCCCAGTTTGCAATTTCTGCGGAAGATGAACAGGAATAGCGAGAACCAATGAGAGACTAGCTGGAGGTGTCTGGACGGGCAAATTTAACCCTCATTTCCCACCAGGAAGAGGAATTAACCAAAGGCTCAGCGTGCCGTGCCGGAACCAGTTTAGGGCCTGAAGCCATACTGCGGTGTTGCGGCCAGCTCAAAAGAAAGCGAGTTGAAGAAAGGAGCTCAGGGGCACTGTAATTCACAAACCTGCAGAGTTATAAATGACAGCTATCGTCCAAAAATATACTGAAGTAAGGCTGCCAAGAGGACTTGAAAGTGGGGCAGAATTGCAGGAAACCGATTTCAGGAGGTAGACTGGAATTGCATTGAAAGCATAGGAAAAGAGGCAGAACGTCCACAATGATGCACTTGGCCAAAAAGGGCGTATGCGTTTTTTCCTGAATATATTCAGGAAAAAACGCATACGCCCTTTTTGGCCAACCAAGCAAGCTTGCAAAGGAAATCTGCACTACAATGAAGTCTCACTTCCCCCCGGTCAAAAGGGCCATCTGAAAAAAGTGTAAAATACAGAAAGGCAGGACAGGCCATGGAGAACTGGGAGCCTTGTTATGCTGATGGGCGGGATGTAAATTGCCAACAGACACTCGGGAGAAGTGTATGGTGTTTCCTGAAACATCTAAAAAACAAAGCAACAGAGCCTAGGGCACTTCCACTTATGGTCCTATAGCTTAGGGAAATTAAAATCAAAAAGACACAGCCACCCCAAAGTTTGGGACGCCTCTGTTTACAAGAACCTCATTTACAGTACAAGTTCAACATCGCAGAAAGTGAAAAATGGATAAAGAAGTTGTGGTATTTACTTACAAAGCAATATCACTCAGCAATGAAATCTATGTCATCAGGCCCTTAGCAGCACAATGAGTGGATTCAGGTACGATGATTCTAACTGAACTAAGTCACACAGAAAAAGAAACATCATAAGATATCAGTAATACACGGAATGTAAACTTGGCTACACAGGAACTGAATTACAGAACAGAACAGGGTCTCAAATTTAGAAAACCAACTTATGCTTGCTTAAGGGTAAAGGTGAGTTGGGGCGCTGCATAAAACCAGAGATTGAAATGAGCACAGATAAAGTTCCTTAAGCCAAATATGGAATAGACAAGAGCTACTCCTTGCTCAACGAAATGGACTCAACACCCCATATTAAGCGCCTAAGAATGTACCTGACTAGTAAGTATCTTAAAACCTATGGATTGCTATGTCTCCGAAAGAGAATCAAGCATGTGTACAGGGGCATAAACGCAGCAGTGATAGGATTGGAGAGGTTCGGTGAGCAAATGAAGACCCTTTGAAGTCATATTGCATGGTACCCATTCCACGGGTTTCAACTACCCAGGTTTAAGGTATTCTTCCTTCAGCTAAAACATGCATGTGGAACCTAGAGTATGATCAACCATGTGATCGGGAGACGTGTTCAAATATGTCTCAGTTTTCGTACCCTGGTACTCGGGTGCAACATTCCAGACGCTTTACTAACACCCTCCCGACTTGGAGAGTCAGTCCCTTTAACCTCCTGTTTGGCCCAGTTTGCAATTTCTGCGGAAGATGAACAGGAATAGCGAGAACCAATGAGAGACTAGCTGGAGGTGTCTGGACGGGCAAATTTAACTCTCATTTCCCACCAGGAAGAGGAATTAACCAAAGGCTCAGCGTGCTGTGCCGGAACCAGATTAGGGCCTGAAGCCATCCTGCGGTGTTGCGGCCAGCTCAAAAGAAAGCGAGTTGAAGAAAGGAGCTCAGGGGCACTGTAATTCACAAACCTGCAGAGTTATAAATGACAGCTATCGTCCAAAAATATACTGAAGTAAGGCTGCCAAGAGGACTTGAAAGCGGGGCAGAATTGCAGGAAACCGATTTCAGGAGGTAGACTGGAATTGCATTGAAAGCATAGGAAAAGAGGCAGAACGTCCACAATGATGCACTTGGCCAAAAAGGGCGTATGCGTTTTTTCCTGAATATATTCAGGAAAAAACGCATACGCCCTTTTTGGCCAACCAAGCAAACTTGCAAAGGAAATCTGCACTACAATGAAGTCTCACTTCCCCCTGGTCAAAAGGGCCATCTGAAAAAAGTGTAAAATCCAGAAAGGCAGGACAGGCCATGGAGAACTGGGAGCCTTGTTATGCTGATGGGCGGGATGTAAATTGCCAACAGACACTCGGGAGAAGTGTATGGTGTTTCCTGAAACATCTAAAAAACAAAGCAACAGAGCCTAGGGCACTTCCACTTATGGTCCTATAGCTTAGGGAAATTAAAATCAAAAAGACACAGCCACCCCAAAGTTTGGGACGCCTCTGTTTACAAGAACCTCGTTTACAGTACAAGTTCAACATCGCAGAAAGTGAAAAATGGATAAAGAACTTGTGGTATTTACTTACAAAGCAATATCACTCAGCAATGAAATCTATGTCATCAGGCCCTTAGCAGCACAATGAGTGGATTCAGGTATGATGATTCTAACTGAAATAAGTCACACAGAAAAAGAAACATCATAAGATATCAGTAATACACGGAATGTAAACTTGGCTACACAGGAACTGAATTACAGAACAGAACAGGGTCTCAAATTTAGAAAACCAACTTATGCTTGCTTAAGGGTAAAGGTGAGTTGGGGTGCTGCATAAAACCAGAGATTGAAATGAGCACAGATAAAGTTCCTTAAGCCAAATATGGAATAGACAAGAGCTACTCCTTGCTCAACGAAATGGACTCAACACCGCATATTAAATGCCTAAGAATGTACCTGACTAGTAAGTATCTTAAAACCTATGGATTGCTATGTCTCCGAAAGAGAATCAAGCATGTGTACAGGGGCATAAACGCAGCAGTGATAGGATTGGAGAGGTTCGGTGAGCAAATGAAGACCCTTTGAAGTCATATTGCATGGTACCCATTCCACGGGTTTCAACTACCCAGGTTTAAGGTATTCTTCCTTCAGGTAAAACATACATGTGGAACCTAGAGTATGATCAACCATGTGATCGGGAGACGTGTTCAAATATGTCTCAGTTTTCGTACCCTGGTACTCGGGTGCAACATTCCAGACGCTTTACTAACACCCTCCCGACTTGGAGAGTCAGCGCCTTTAACCTCCTGTTTGGCCCAGTTTGCAATTTCTGCGGAAGATGGACAGGAATAGCGAGAACCAATGAGAGACTAGCTGGAGGTGTCTGGACGGGCAAATTTAACCCTCATTTCCCACCAGGAAGAGGAATTAACCAAAGGCTCAGCGTGCCGTGCCGGAACCAGTTTAGGGCCTGAAGCCATACTGCGGTGTTGCGGCCAGCTCAAAAGAAAGCGAGTTGAAGAAAGGAGCTCAGGGGCACTGTAATTCACAAACCTGCAGAGTTATAAATGACAGTTATCGTCCAAAAATATACTGAAGTAAGGCTGCCAAGAGGACTTGAAAGTGGGGCAGAATTGCAGGAAACCGATTTCAGGAGGTAGACTGGAATTGCATTGAAAGCATAGGAAAAGAGGCAGAACGTCCACAATGATGCACTTGGCCAAAAAGGGCGTATGCGTTTTTTCCTGAATATATTCAGGAAAAAACGCATACGCCCTTTTTGGCCAACCAAGCAAGCTTGCAAAGGAAATCTGCACTACAATGAAGTCTCACTTCCCCCCGGTCAAAAGGGCCATCTGAAAAAAGTGTAAAATCCAGAAAGGCAGGACAGGCCATGGAGAACTGGGAGCCTTGTTATGCTGATGGGCGGGATGTAAATTGCCAACAGACACTCGGGAGAAGTGTATGGTGTTTCCTGAAACATCTAAAAAACAAAGCAACAGAGCCTAGGGCACTTCCACTTATGGTCCTATAGCTTAGGGAAATTAAAATCAAAAAGACACAGCCACCCCAAAGTTTGGGACGCCTCTGTTTACAAGAACCTCATTTACAGTACAAGTTCAACATCGCAGAAAGTGAAAAATGGATAAAGAAGTTGTGGTATTTACTTACAAAGCAATATCACTCAGCAATGAAATCTATGTCATCAGGCCCTTAGCAGCACAATGAGTGGATTCAGGTACGATGATTCTAACTGAACTAAGTCACACAGAAAAAGAAACATCATAAGATATCAGTAATACACGGAATGTAAACTTGGCTACACAGGAACTGAATTACAGAACAGAACAGGGTCTCAAATTTAGAAAAGCAACTTATGCTTGCTTAAGGGTAAAGGTGAGTTGGGGTGCTGCATAAAACCAGAGATTGAAATGAGCACAGATAAAGTTCCTTAAGCCAAATATGGAATAGACAAGAGCTACTCCTTGCTCAACGAAATGGACTCAACACCCCATATTAAGCGCCTAAGAATGTACCTGACTAGTAAGTATCTTAAAACCTATGGATTGCTATGTCTCCGAAAGAGAATCAAGCATGTGTACAGGGGCATAAACGCAGCAGTGATAGGATTGGAGAGGTTCGGTGAGCAAATGAAGACCCTTTGAAGTCATATTGCATGGTACCCATTCCACGGGTTTCAACTACCCAGGTTTAAGGTATTCTTCCTTCAGCTAAAACATGCATGTGGAACCCAGAGTATGATCAACCGTGTGAATGGGAGACGTGTTCAAATATGTCTCAGTTTTCCTCCTCTGGTACTCGGGTGTAACATTCCAGATGCTTTACTAACACTCTCCCGACTTGGGGAGTCAATCCCTTTAACCTCCTGTTTGGCCCAGTTTGCAATTTCTGCGGAAGATGAACAGGAATAGCGAGAACCAATGAGAGACTAGCTGGAGGTGTCTGGACGGGCAAATTTAACTCTCATTCCCACCAGGAAGAGTAATTAACCAAAGGCTCAGTGTGCCGTGCCGGAACCAGATTAGGGCCTGAAGCCATCCTGCGGTGTTGCGGCCAGGTCACAAGAAAGCGAGTTGAAGAAAGGAGCTCAGGGGCACTGTAATTCACAAAACTGCAGAGTTATAAATGACAGCTATCGTCCAAAAATATACTGAAGTAAGGCTGCCAAGAGGACTTGAAAGCGGGGCAGAATTGCAGGAAACCGATTTCAGGAGGTAGACTGGAATTGCATTGAAAGCATAGGAAAAGAGGCAGAACGTCCACAATGATGCACTTGGACAAAAAGGGCGTAGGCGTTTTTTCCTGAACATATTCAGGAAAAAACGCCTACGCACTTTTTGGCCAACCAAGCAAGCTTGCAAAGGAAATCTGCACTACAATGAAGTCTCACTTCCCCCCGGTCAAAAGGGCCATCTGAAAAAAGTGTAAAATCCAGAAAGGCAGGACAGGCCATGGAGAACTGGGAGCCTTGTTATGCTGATGGGCGGGATGTAAATTGCCAACAGCCACTCGGGAGAAGTGTATGGTGTTTCCTGAAACATCTAAAAAACAAAGCAACAGAGCCTAGGGCACTTCCACTTATGGTCCTATAGCTTAGGGAAATTAAAATCAAAAAGACACAGCCACCCCAAAGTTTGGGACGGCTCTGTTTACAAGAACCTCGTTTACGGTACAAGTTCAATATCGCAAAGTGCGAAAAATGGATAAAGAAGTTGTGGTACTTACGTACAATGCAATATCACTCAGCAATTAAATCTCTGTCTTCAGACACGTAGAAGCATAATGAGTGGATTCAGGTATGATGATTTTATCTGAAATAAGTCACACAGAAAAAGAAACATCATAAGATATCAGTAATACACGGAATGTAAACTTGGCTACACAGGAACTGAATTCCAGAACAGAACAGGGTCTCAAATTTAGAAAACCAACTTATGCTTGCTTAAGGGGAAAGGGGAGTTGGGGTGCTGCATAAAACCAGAGATTGAAATGAGCACAGATAAAGTTCCTTAATCAAATATGTAATAGACAAGAGCTACTCCTTGCTCAACGAAATGGACTCAACACCCCATATTAAACGCCTAAGAATGTACCTGACTAGCAAGTATCTTAAAATCTATGGATTGCTATGTCTCTGAAAGGGAATCAAGCGTGTGTAGAGGGGCATAAACGCAGCAGTGATAGGATTGGAGAGGTTCGGTGAGCAAATGAAGACCCTTTGAAGTCACATTGCATGGTACCCATTCCACGGGTCTCAACTCTCCAGGTTTAAGGGATTCTTCCTTCAGCTAAAACATGCATGTGGAACCCAGAGTATGATCAACCATGTGATCGGGAGACGTGTTCAAATATGTCTCAGTTTTCATCCCCTGGTACTCGGGTGCAACATTCCAGACGCTTTACTAACACTCTCCCGACTTGGAGAGTCAGTATCTTTATTCTCCTGTTTGGCCCAGTTTGCAATTTCTGTGGAAGATGAACAGGAATAGGGAGAACCAATGAGAGACAAGCTGGAGGTTTCTGGACGGGCAAATTTAACTCTCATTTCCCACCAAGGACAGGAATTAACCAAAGGCTCAGCGTGCCATGCTGGAACCAGATTAGGGCCTGAAGCAATCCTGCGGTGTTGCGGCCAGCTCACAAGAAAGCGAGATGAAGAACGGAGCTCAGGGGCACAGGAATTCACAAACCTGCAGAGTTATAAATGAGAGCTATCGTCCAAAAATATACTGAAGTAAGGCTGCCAAGAGGACTTGAAAGCGGGGCAGAATTGCAGGAAACCGATTTCAGGAGGTAGACTGGAATTGCATTTTAAGCATAAGAAAAGAGGCAGAACGTCCACAATGATGCACTTCGCCAAAAAGGGCGTATGCGTTTTTTCCTGAATCAGGAAAAAACGCATACGCACTTTTTGGCCAACCAAGCAAGCTTGCAAAGGAAATCTGCACTACAATGAAGTCTCACTTCCCCCCGGTCAAAAGGGCCATCTGAGAAAAGTGTAAAATCCAGAAAGGCAGGACAGGCCATGGAGAACTGGGAGCCTTGTTATGCTGATGGGCGGGATGTAAATTGCCAACAGACACTCGGGAGAAGTGTATGGTGTTTCCTGAAACATCTAAAAAACAAAGCAACAGAGCCTAGGGCACTTCCACTTATGGTCCTATAGCTTAGGGAAATTAAAATCAAAAAGACACAGCCACCCCAAAGTTTGGGACGCCTCTGTTTACAAGAACCTCGTTTACCGTACAAGTTCAATATCACAGAAAGTGAAAAATGGATACAGAAATTGTGGTACATACGAACAATGCAGTATCACTCAGCAATGAAATCTATGTCATCAGGCCCGTAGCAGCATAATGAGTGGATTCAGGTACGATGATTCTAACTGAAATAAGTCAAACCAAAAAAGAAACATCATAAGATATCAGTAATACACGGAATGTAAACTTGGCTACACAGGAACTGAATTCCAAAACAGAACAGGGTCTCAAATTTAGAAAACCAACTTATGCTTGCTTAAGGGGAAAGGGGAGTTGGGGTGCTGCATAAAACCAGAGATTGAAATGAGCACAGATAAAGTTCCTTAAGCCAAATATGGAATAGACAAGAGCTACTCCTTGCTCAACGAAATGGACTCAACACCCCATATTAAACGCCTAAGAATGTACCTGACTAGTAAGTATCTTAAAACCTATGGATTGCTATGTCTCCAAAAGAGAATCAAGCGTGTGTACAGGGGCATAAACGCAGCAGTGATAGGATTGGAGAGGTTCGGTGAGCAAATGAAGACCCTTTGAAGTCATATTGCATGGTACCCATTACACGGGTCTCAACTCTCCAGGTTTAAGGTATTCTTCCTTCAGCTAAAACATGCATGTGGAACCCAGAGTATGATCAACCGTGTGAATGGGAGACGTGTTCAAATATGTCTCAGTTTTCCTCCTCTGGTACTCGGGTGCAACATTCCAGATGCTTTACTAACACTCTCCCGACTTGGGGAGTCAATCCCTTTAACCTCCTGTTTGGCCCAGTTTGCAATTTCTGCGGAAGATGAACAGGAATAGCGAGAACCAATGAGAGACTAGCTGGAGGTGTCTGGACGGGCAAATTTAACTCTCATTCCCACCAGGAAGAGGAATTAACCAAAGGCTCAGCGTGCCGTGCCGGAACCAGATTAGGGCCTGAAGCCATCCTGCGGTGTTGCGGCCAGCTCAAAAGAAAGCGAGTTGAAGAAAGGAGCTCAGGGGCACTGTAATTCACAAAACTGCAGAGTTATAAATGACAGCTATCGTCCAAAAATATACTGAAGTAAGGCTGCCAAGAGGACTTGAAAGCGGGGCAGAATTGCAGGAAACCGATTTCAGGAGGTAGACTGGAATTGCATTGAAAGCATAGGAAAAGAGGCAGAACGTCCACAATGATGCACTTGGACAAAAAGGGCGTAGGCGTTTTTTCCTGAACATATTCAGGAAAAAACGCCTACGCACTTTTTGGCCAACCAAGCAAGCTTGCAAAGGAAATCTGCACTACAATGAAGTCTCACTTCCCCCCGGTCAAAAGGGCCATCTGAAAAAAGTGTAAAATCCAGAAAGGCAGGACAGGCCATGGAGAACTGGGAGCCTTGTTATGCTGATGGGCGGGATGTAAATTGCCAACAGCCACTCGGGAGAAGTGTATGGTGTTTCCTGAAACATCTAAAAAACAAAGCAACAGAGCCTAGGGCACTTCCACTTATGGTCCTATAGTTTAGGGAAATTAAAATCAAAAAGACACAGCCACCCCAAAGTTTGGGACGGCTCTGTTTACAAGAACCTCGTTTACGGTACAAGTTCAATATCGCAAAGTGCGAAAAATGGATAAAGAAGTTGTGGTACTTACGTACAATGCAATATCACTCAGCAATTAAATCTTTGTCTTCAGACACGTAGAAGCATAATGAGTGGATTCAGGTATGATGATTTTATCTGAAATAAGTCACACAGAAAAAGAAACATCATAAGATATCAGTAATACACGGAATGTAAACTTGGCTACACAGGAACTGAATTCCAGAACAGAACAGGGTCTCAAATTTAGAAAACCAACTTATGCTTGCTTAAGGGGAAAGGGGAGTTGGGGTGCTGCATAAAACCAGAGATTGAAATGAGCACAGATAAAGTTCCTTAATCAAATATGTAATAGACAAGAGCTACTCCTTGCTCAACGAAATGGACTCAACACCCCATATTAAACGCCTAAGAATGTACCTGACTAGCAAGTATCTTAAAATCTATGGATTGCTATGTCTCTGAAAGGGAATCAAGCGTGTGTAGAGGGGCATAAACGCAGCAGTGATAGGATTGGAGAGGTTCGGTGAGCAAATGAAGACCCTTTGAAGTCACATTGCATGGTACCCATTCCACGGGTCTCAACTCTCCAGGTTTAAGGGATTCTTCCTTCAGCTAAAACATGCATGTGGAACCCAGAGTATGATCAACCATGTGATCGGGAGACGTGTTCAAATATGTCTCAGTTTTCATCCCCTGGTACTCGGGTGCAACATTCCAGACGCTTTACTAACACTCTCCCGACTTGGAGAGTCAGTATCTTTATTCTCCTGTTTGGCCCAGTTTGCAATTTCTGTGGAAGATGAACAGGAATAGGGAGAACCAATGAGAGACAAGCTGGAGGTTTCTGGACGGGCAAATTTAACTCTCATTTCCCACCAAGGACAGGAATTAACCAAAGGCTCAGCGTGCCGTGCTGGAACCAGATTAGGGCCTGAAGCAATCCTGCGGTGTTGCGGCCAGCTCACAAGAAAGCGAGATGAAGAACGGAGCTCAGGGGCACAGGAATTCACAAACCTGCAGAGTTATAAATGAGAGCTATCGTCCAAAACTATACTGAAGTAAGGCTGCCAAGAGGACTTGAAAGCGGGGCAGAATTGCAGGAAACCGATTTCAGGAGGTAGACTGGAATTGCATTTTAAGCATAGGAAAAGAGGCAGAACGTCCACAATGATGCACTTCGCCAAAAAGGGCGTATGCGTTTTTTCCTGAATCAGGAAAAAACGCATACGCACTTTTTGGCCAACCAAGCAAGCTTGCAAAGGAAATCTGCACTACAATGAAGTCTCACTTCCCCCCGGTCAAAAGGGCCATCTGAGAAAAGTGTAAAATCCAGAAAGGCAGGACAGGCCATGGAGAACTGGGAGCCTTGTTATGCTGATGGGCGGGATGTAAATTGCCAACAGCCACTCGGGAGAAGTGTATGGTGTTTCCTGAAACATCTAAAAAACAAAGCAACAGAGCCTAGGGCACTTCCACTTATGGTCCTATAGCTTAGGGAAATTAAAATCAAAAAGACACAGCCACCCCAAAGTTTGGGACGCCTCTGTTTACAAGAACCTCGTTTACCGTACAAGTTCAATATCACAGAAAGTGAAAAATGGATACAGAAATTGTGGTACATACGTACAATGCAGTATCACTCAGCAATGAAATCTATGTCATCAGGCCCGTAGCAGCATAATGAGTGGATTCAGGTACGATGATTCTAACTGAAATAAGTCAAACCAAAAAAGAAACATCATAAGATATCAGTAATACACGGAATGTAAACTTGGCTACACAGGAACTGAATTCCAAAACAGAACAGGGTCTCAAATTTAGAAAACCAACTTATGCTTGCTTAAGGGGAAAGGGGAGTTGGGGTGCTGCATAAAACCAGAGATTGAAATGAGCACAGATAAAGTTCCTTAAGCCAAATATGGAATAGACAAGAGCTACTCCTTGCTCAACGAAATGGACTCAACACCCCATATTAAACGCCTAAGAATGTACCTGACTAGTAAGTATCTTAAAACCTATGGATTGCTATGTCTCCAAAAGAGAATCAAGCGTGTGTACAGGGGCATAAACGCAGCAGTGATAGGATTGGAGAGGTTCGGTGAGCAAATGAAGACCCTTTGAAGTCATATTGCATGGTACCCATTACACGGGTCTCAACTCTCCAGGTTTAAGGTATTCTTCCTTCAGCTAAAACATGCATGTGGAACCCAGAGTATGATCAACCGTGTGAATGGGAGACGTGTTCAAATATGTCTCAGTTTTCCTCCTCTGGTACTCGGGTGCAACATTCCAGATGCTTTACTAACACTCTCCCGACTTGGGGAGTCAATCCCTTTAACCTCCTGTTAGGCCCAGTTTGCAATTTCTGCGGAAGATGAACAGGAATAGCGAGAACCAATGAGAGACTAGCTGGAGGTGTCTGGACGGGCAAATTTAACTCTCATTCCCACCAGGAAGAGGAATTAACCAAAGGCTCAGCGTGCCGTGCCGGAACCAGATTAGGGCCTGAAGCCATCCTGCGGTGTTGCGGCCAGGTCACAAGAAAGCGAGTTGAAGAAAGGAGCTCAGGGACACTGTAATTCACAAACCTGCAGAGTTATAAATGACAGCTATCGTCCAAAAATATACTGAAGTAAGGCTGCCAAGAGGACTTGAAAGCGGGGCAGAATTGCAGGAAACTGATTTCAGGAGGTAGACTGGAATTGCATTGAAAGCATAGGAAAAGAGGCAGAACGTCCACACTGATGCACTTGGACAAAAAGGGCGTAGGCGTTTTTTCCTGAACATATTCAGGAAAAAACGCCTACGCACTTTTTGGCCAACCAAGCAAGCTTGCAAAGGAAATCTGCACTACAATGAAGTCTCACTTCCCCCCGGTCAAAAGGGCCATCTGAAAAAAGTGTAAAATCCAGAAAGGCAGGACAGGCCATGGAGAACTGGGAGCCTTGTTATGCTGATGGGCGGGATGTAAATTGCCAACAGACACTCGGGAGAAGTGTATGGTGTTTCCTGAAACATCTAAAAAACAAAGCAACAGAGCCTAGGGCACTTCCACTTATGGTCCTATAGCTTAGGGAAATTAAAATCAAAAAGACACAGCCACCCCAAAGTTTGGGACGGCTCTGTTTACAAGAACCTCGTTTACGGTACAAGTTCAATATCGCAAAGTGCGAAAAATGGATAAAGAAGTTGTGGTACTTACGTACAATGCAATATCACTCAGCAATTAAATCTCTGTCTTCAGACACGTAGAAGCATAATGAGTGGATTCAGGAATGATGATTTTATCTGAAATAAGTCACACAGAAAAAGAAACATCATAAGATATCAGTAATACACGGAATGTAAACTTGGCTACACAGGAACTGAATTCCAAAACAGAACAGGGTCTCAAATTTAGAAAACCAACTTATGCTTGCTTAAGGGGAAAGGGGAGTTGGGGTGCTGCATAAAACCAGAGATTGAAATGAGCACAGATAAAGTTCCTTAATCAAATATGTAATAGACAACAGCTACTCCTTGCTCAACGAAATGGACTCAACACCCCATATTAAACGCCTAAGAATGTACCTGACTAGCAAGTATCTTAAAATCTATGGATTGCTATGTCTCTGAAAGGGAATCAAGCGTGTGTAGAGGGGCATAAACGCAGCAGTGATAGGATTGGAGAGGTTCGGTGAGCAAATGAAGACCCTTTGAAGTCACATTGCATGGTACCCATTCCACGGGTCTCAACTCTCCAGGTTTAAGGGATTCTTCCTTCAGCTAAAACATGCATGTGGAACCCAGAGTATGATCAACCATGTGATCGGGAGACGTGTTCAAATATGTCTCAGTTTTCATCCCCTGGTACTCGGGTGCAACATTCCAGACGCTTTACTAACACTCTCCCGACTTGGAGAGTCAGTATCTTTATTCTCCTGTTTGGCCCAGTTTGCAATTTCTGTGGAAGATGAACAGGAATAGGGAGAACCAATGAGAGACAAGCTGGAGGTTTCTGGACGGGCAAATTTAACTCTCATTTCCCACCAAGGACAGGAATTAACCAAAGGCTCAGCGTGCCATGCTGGAACCAGATTAGGGCCTGAAGCAATCCTGCGGTGTTGCGGCCAGCTCACAAGAAAGCGAGATGAAGAACGGAGCTCAGGGGCACAGGAATTCACAAACCTGCAGAGTTATAAATGAGAGCTATCGTCCAAAAATATACTGAAGTAAGGCTGCCAAGAGGACTTGAAAGCGGGGCAGAATTGCAGGAAACCGATTTCAGGAGGTAGACTGGAATTGCATTGAAAGCATAGGAAAAGAGGCAGAACGTCCACAATGATGCACTTGGCCAAAAAGGGCATATGCGTTTTTTCCTGAATATATTCAGGAAAAAACGCATATGCACTTTTTGGCCAACCAAGCAAGGTTGCAAAGGAAATCTGCACTACAATGAAGTCTCACTTCCCCCCGGTCAAAAGGGCCATCTGAAAAAAGTGTAAAATCCAGAAAGGCAGGACAGGCCATGGAGAACTGGGAGCCTTGTTATGCTGATGGGCGGGATGTAAATTGCCAACAGCCACTCGGGAGAAGTGTATGGTGTTTCCTGAAACATCTAAAAAACAAAGCAACAGAGCCTAGGGCACTTCCACTTATGGTCCTATAGCTTAGGGAAATTAAAATCAAAAAGACACAGCCACCCCAAAGTTTGGGACGCCTCTGTTTACAAGAACCTCGTTTACGGTACAAGTTCAATATCGCAGAAAGTGAAAAATGGATAAAGAAGTTGTGGTACTTATGTACAATGCAAAATCACTCAGCCATGAAATCTATGTCATCAGGCCCGTAGCAGCATAATGAGTGGATTCAGGTATGATGATTCTAACTGAAATATGTCACACAGAAAAAGAAACATCATAAGATATCACTAATACATGGAATGTGAACTTGGCTACACATGAACTGAATTACAAAACAGAACAGGGTCTCAAGTTTAGAAAACCAACTTATGCTTCCTTAAGGGGGAAAGTGAGTTGGGGTGCTGCATAAAACCAGAGTTTGAAATTAGCACAGATACCATTCAATAAGCCAAATATGTAATAGACAAGACCTACCCCTTGCTCAACAAAATGGACTCAACAATGAGGTATCACCTCACACCTGATAGAATGGGCATCATGAGAAAATCTACAAACAAAAATGCTGGAAAGGGTGTGGAGAAAAGGAACCCTCTTCCACTATTGTTGGGAATATAAATTGATACAGTCACTACGGAGAACAATATGGAGTTTCTTAAGAAACTAACAATAGAATTACCATATGATACAGCAATCCCAGTACTGGACATATACCCAGACAAAACCATAAATCAAAACGAGACATTCACCGCAATGTTCATTGCATCACTATTTACAATATCGAGGTAATGGAAGCAACCTAAATGCCCACAGACAGACGAATGCATAAAGCTGTGGTACATATATAAAATGGAATATTACTAAGCCATGAAAAGGAATGAAATTGGGTCATTTGTAGAGACGTCGATGGATCTAGAGACTGTCATACAGAGTGAAGTAAGTCAGAAAGAGAAAAACAAATCTTGTATATTCATGCATATATGTGGAACCTAGAAAAACTGTACAGATTAACCATTTTGCAAGGCATAAATAGAGCAACAGATGTAGACAACAAATGTATGGACAACAAGGGGGGAAAGCTGTTGGGGGGGTGGTGGTGGGAGGAGTTGAGAGACTGGGATTGGCATGTATACATTTATATGTATAAAATAGATAACCAATAAGAACCTGCTGTATAAAAATATAAAATAAAATTCAAAATTAAAAAGAAATAAAATTTAAAAAATAAAACAGAAAAAACAATTATTCCCTTCACATACATGTATTTATATGAATAAATTATTTCCATGCTTATATCTGTAAATACAAAAAAGAGGAATAAAATCTACCTTGAACCAAAAACGAAAAAGAGAAAAAAAACACAGAACCCACCAGTTCCACAGAGGAAAACCGTATCAGGGCACTTGCTCCAGTTGTAAACAATTCTGAAGTTGGCCAGTGGTGGGGAATCGTCTCCCATTCAGCCAGCAGCCCCCACGCAACAAGCGTCCTCATTGCAAAGCTGGGGCACCGTGCCGAGGCATCTGTGAGTAAACGTGAGCTGAGCCCCAGGCCAGTTGCTGCTGAACTATTCCCACCCGTCCCAGGTAAAACACCTGAATATATACAAGGACTTGAAAGCCTAGAGGAAGGGCCATAGAGCCACACGAGTGACAGCATGCCGGCCGACTTGGTGCCTGCAGGCCAGCCAGGATGGTCCTGGCCCTGGGTGCTCTTCTGGAAGATTTCCATTTCCCTGACTGAGATACCCGTCCTGTCCCTGCCCCCACTGCTTTTTTCCTTCCTCACCTCTGCCCAGGGAGAAATTCCAGCAGCAGGTATGGGTGACACATCCTCTTCTTTAGCAGGTGGCAGCCTGGCAACTGCTGCAGAAAGTCCAGCAGAGCCCCACTCACACTGGGCCACCCACAAAGCCGTGGCCTCTCACTCCCTCCCACCAGCCCAGCCCCGAGACTGCTGACAGGGCAGAGAAAATGGCGTCAGGCACGGCTGCAGGGGCTCTTGCTGCCTGGAGTGGTATTTATATTGATCTCAACCCAGGCACACCTGGGGAGGGCTGGCCCGCACGGTAAGGCTGCCCAGGTCAGCCAATCATCACCCCTCAGGGGCTCACAGTTGCAGAAAATGG
This sequence comes from Pseudorca crassidens, assembly GCF_039906515.1. Taxonomy (NCBI): domain Eukaryota; kingdom Metazoa; phylum Chordata; class Mammalia; order Artiodactyla; family Delphinidae; genus Pseudorca; species Pseudorca crassidens. The sequence goes on from NW_027136343.1 coordinate 84,244, forward strand.
AACTTGCTGAACCGGCCAGGTCCAAGGAACAGGTGTGGGCTCCTGAGAGTCAGGATAGACAAGGGGCTGCAGCTTTGGCTTGTTTTCTAATCATTTTATCTGGCCCATGAGTGGGAGACAACTTCAAGAAAACCCTCTCCTTATGAGAGGAACCCAGGAGTCAGGGAGAGGAGGGGTGGGTGGTGGTTGGAGACAGAGGCCTGGTGCCCCGGGTGCAGTGGAAGTCTCTGGAAGACCAGGTGGAGGGAGGCCGCACAGAGTGACGCCCAGGGTCACAGACCTGTCGCAGCTGCTGTTTGTTAGTTCAAGTCCTGCTCTGAGGTGCTCTGTGCCAGCTCTGAGCGACAGGTGAGCTGGGGGTGCTCTGCAATGAGGGCTATGTGCACGGTTCCTGTGTGCCCAGCCCTGCCATGGTACCTGCAAGGGTAGCTCTGTATCCTGGGAAGGGCCTGACCACGAGAGCCCCGTGGGCTGGGGTGGGGGTGGGGTACCTGCCCAGGTGAGCTCCATATTCTGGGATTGGTCTGACCACGAGAGCCCCATGGGCTGCTGGGGACCTGGTAAAGGATGTCAGGACAGTCAGTGAAGCCACCGAGGATATACCTCCAGTTGCTCCTAATTCCTACACCCTGCTGGTCATTCTACCAACCACCAGGACATGGTATTCTGTATTAGTCTTCAATGATGCCTTCTTTTGTATTCCATTAGTCCCAGAGTCACAAGAAATTTTGGCTTGTGAGTGGCAGGACTCAACATACAACTAAAACAATACTTCCGGGCCGTCTTGCCCCAAGGGTGCAAAAATTCCCACACCATCTTTGGGGAAAGCTTAGCTAAAGACCTAAAAGTTCTACCTCTGGAAAAGGAAACCCTCCTTCAGTACGCAGACGACATTCTGATCGCCAGCCCTACTAAGGAGGCCTCTGAACTACCAAGCCAATAAAGGATAGAAGTTGTCCAAGAAAAAGCTCAAATATCACAGACTGCGGTGACCTGGCTGGGCTTCATTCTCACAGAAGGTCGGAGAAGCCCATCCCAGGAAAGGGAAGAAACCATTTGCAGCCTTACCCCTTTCTAAAACTAGAAGACAGCTTAGGGGTTCCTGGGGAGGCCAGGGTTTGCTGCTTCTGGATCCCTAACTACAGTCTACTAGCTGGGCCTCTATATGAAACACTGAAAGGAAAAGATGATGATCCTTTTGAATAGAATCCAGAAGTGGCCTTTCAAGAATGGAAAGAGCAGTCAATTCAGACCCTTGCCCTGGAACTCCCTAATTTAGCTAAACCCTTTGACCTTTACATTCCCGGTGAAAGGTGAATCGCCATTGGAGAATTAGTGCAAAAACTGGGACCACTTGAAATGGAACAATGCAAGAATGCCATCCAGGTAGGATAAACTACGGTCACCAAGGGGCTTGGCCCACTGCCGCATCTGGCCAAGATACTGGCGGTATCTAAAAACCTGGAAATCAGCAGCCCAAAAGGCCACCTCCTTCCTAAGGGAAAAGGACCCCACGTGGTGATCCTAACCACCAACGATGCCCTGAAGTTGCAGGGTTCGCTCCGTGGGCACACCGACCTCGAGTGAGGAGGCCCTCCAACTCCAACATCCAGAGAGATAACCGGGGGCAACAGGGCACCATGACGACTCGTGTGAACATCACTTGACCTGGAGTTTCTCTCATAAAACAATAAGAGTGTGTCCCAAAAGAGTAGACTACTGCTTGCAGGACTTACTGCACCCAGAGGGGAGCTAATAATCTTGGTGGGGGAACCGTATATCACACTGTCACCATAGAAAAGCCTACAGACACCGTGATGATGGTGGCCAATAAGACCGGCTGGACTCCTGTTTACTTCAAAAGGCTGTTGACTCAGTGGTCATCATGGTCCTTGATCACCACTGACCCTGGACTGTCTGGGAGTTGAGCGGGCAGGGCTCTGACACCTGGTGCTGTTTGTACGTTAATTCAGGGGCCTAATTGAAGAAAGCGCAGACTACTGGTCAGAGCATCTAGGCTGGCAGAAATGGTCAGCCTAAGGTGGCCGAACAAATGTGGGGCGGGGTGAAACCGGCCCCCACAGCGTCTCTGCACATCTCTTTCCTGGACCCTTAAAGGTCATTAGAATCTATAACACTTCCAATGCTGGTGCTCAGGTGGACGAGCAGGGAGGCAGGGGGCCTGGGGACAATCAACGTCACCTGGAGGCTGCTGGGGAGAAGCTCTGACCCTCGCCCCCGGGTATTAGGGCTCCCAACTCAGCACTCAGCAGTTACAGAAGAAGTGTCTGCACCCTCAGCACTCCAAGAATGAGGAACGGGACAAAAGGCAGAGGAGGGGTTTGTCCCCAGCAAAGCCCATTAAAAATCCCTGGGAGATAAAAATAGAATCTGGGCAATAAAGTCAAGTCTAACCTTTTTTATCCTTTGTGCTTTGTCTAATTTCACGTGCTCCTAGGGTCCCGCATGCAGAGGTTCCACACCCGGCACTTCAGACCAGATTTCCTAGTGCAGAATGGCTGGGTCGACACCTCAGCTCCTGGGGCCCAGTGCAGACTCCGCGATATAGAGCCTGAGCTGCAGCCAACCTGGCCCTCGAGAGCTCCGCCCCCTCCCTCCCACTGACTCTGACAGGATCTCTACACAGCAGCCCAGCCCACAGCCCACGGGGTAGTGCATGCTCTCACCTCTCCATTCTCTGATCAAAATATAAAGTTTCCTTTGCTTGTGAACCAAACTCAGTCTCGATCTGTTGGCCCCAATGACACTGGGCAGGGGGACACTTGTTGGGGTCCACTCTGGAGGATCAGTAACAGAAATTGAGACTATTGTAACCTCAATGAACAGATGTGTGAGCCAAACTGTAGTTAACATAGAACAGTGTATAAGGCTCGGGTAAAATAAGATGTTTCTAACACTTCCATTTGATATTTCCATCACTTTATTATAAGCAAGTTCAGTGAAAAGGTTTGTCTTATTTGTCAGGTCAATATTAGAGAAACGAAGTGATTTCTTTCCAAGGATGTACATCTAATAATCTTGGTTAAAGCTTCAATCTTGTTTTAAATGCTTTTCCATTGAAAATGATACCTCTCTTTCAGCTCCCCCATTTCTGAGAAGTATAAAATCTTATAATTTATTATTACCAAAGGGGAAAGGTGGGAGGAGGGATAAATTAACAGTTTGGGATTAACACATACACACTGCTATGTATAAAATAGATCATCAACAAGGAACTACTGTATAGCACAGGGAACTACACTCAACATTTTGCAATAACCTATAAGGGGAAATAATCTGAAAAAGAATAGATATTTTTATTGACATCATCTATCAATGACAGTTAAAGTGTAACCTAAGGGAAGCTGGTGGTGAGTGCTTCTGACCCTGAAGACTTCAATCATCTAAAGTTTGGACTCTGCCTACTTCCCAAGGCCCTTAATGAACATATGTGTAGCCGTAGCTTAAAAAATTCCCCAGTTTGGGTTTCGGGGAGACACTGATTTTGAAAAAGCCCTGGTGTTCTCCTTACATGAATGGGACTCTTCCTACTGCTAAAACATGTCTGTCACACCCAGAGGATGGTATACCGTCTGATCGGGAAGAGTTTGGAAAAGGCATCTCCTCTCCTCATCTCCTGGTGCTCGGGTTCACCCCTCCAGCGTCTTTACTAACAGTCTCCCCACTTGGAGATGTCAGCACTGTCAACATCCTGTTGCGTACAGTTTGGAATTTGTCCAGAGGATGAAGCGGAAGGATGAGGAACAATGAGAGACAAGTCCTAGGTGTTCAGACAGGCACATGTCACTCTAATTTCCAATCAGGAAGACGAATTGACCAAAGGCTAGGGTTGCCCATGGAAACAGTATAGGGCTTGAGGAAATCCCGCTGCTTTGTGGCCAGTTCCCATAAACACAAGTTGAACAATGGAACTCAGGGGCAGTAAAATTCACAAAACTGCAGAGTTGAAAATATCCATCACTGAAAAATGTCTTGAGGAAAGTCAGAGAAAAGGACTTGTAAGCAAGGGAGAATGGCAGGAAAGGGATTTGAGGAGGTAGAAAGGACTCGCCATTAAGCACAAGAAAAGGAGCTGAACATTGCCAACATTGCAGTTGGCCAAAAAGGGTGTATGCGTTTTTTTCTGTATATATTCAAGAAAAGGGCATACACTTTTTTAGCCAACCAAACAGGTGGGCACTGGAAGTCAATACTACAAAAGATATCACTTCGCATCAGTCAGAAGAGCCATCCTCATAAAGCGTAAACAACAGAAATGCAGGACAGGGCAAGGAGAAGAGGGAGCCCTGTGAGACTTATAGTGGAAATGTATATTGCCAACGGCCATTCTGGAGAAGTGTATTGTGTTTACTAAAGCATCTAAAAAATGAGCTACAGAGCATAGGGCACTTGCACTCATGGGCGTATATCTTGAGAAAAACAAAAATCGAGAGGACACAGGCACCCCAATGTTTACCCCCTCTCTGTTTAAAAGATCCTCAACTAGGATATAACTTAAATGTCTCTGGAGGGAAAAAATGGGTAGAGATGTGGTACTTAGGTAGAGTGGAATATTATTCAGCCTGGAAATCAATGAAATATGGCCAGTTGTAACAACTCCGGAGGAGTTACGTATGATCTTTCTAAGTGACAGAATTCAAAAAGAAAAAGACACATATCATAAGATATCACTTAAAGGTGGAATCCAAAATGGCTACACATGAAATAAATTACAAAACAAAAACATAGTCAAATATGTAGAAAACACGCATAAGGCTGCTAAACGGGAAAGGTGGGGAGGGGTGAGGCATCACCCAGGAGGTTGAAATTAGCAAAGATACCATTCCAAATACCAAACTGATAATCAACAAGGCCTACACGGTAGCTAAAAGAACTGCACTCAGCACACTCAAGTCACCGGAAAAGAATATATACGACTGGTAAGAATCTGAAAAAGAATTTACTGATGTCTCTCTGTACGTGAATCAAGTGGATGTACAGCAGCAAGAAACAGAGCTTTGAAAATCAGCTGTAACCAATATAGTAATAAATTGAAAAAAATAAACGACAGAGAGACAGAGAAAACCTCTTACAACTTTTCCTCAGGGCCGGTGATGCAACATGGATTGAACACATCTAGACCCACAGCAGGATGAGACATAAGGCTGGAAACTGTTTGCGCTAAGAGAAATGTGAGGTTGGGTGAGGAAATGCACACCTTTTAAAGTAATACTACCTGGTACCCATTCAATGGGTCCCAAATATGCAGGTTCAAGGGATCTTCCTACAGCTAAAACATGCATGGAAAACCCAGAGGACTGTACACCATGTGATCAGGAGATGTGTCTAAAATGCAGCTCATTTATCCTCTCCTGGTGCTCCTGTTCACCATTCCAGCCACGTTACTTAGAATCTCCCCACTTGGAGAATCAGCACATTTCAACTTGTGTTTCACACATTTTGCAAATTGTGAGGAGGATGAACGGGGAACCAATGAGAGAATAGTTGTAGGGGTTTGGACGGGCACATATCACTCTAATTTCCCATTAAGAATAAGAATTGAAAAAAGGCTCAGCCCGCCTCGCCCGAGCCAAAATAGGGCCTGAAGCAATCCTGCGGGTTTGAGGCCAGCTCACAAAAGAGCAACTTAAAAAATGGAGCTCAGGGTCACTGCAATTCACAAACCTGCAGAGTTATAAATGAAAACTAACGTCCAAAAATATGTTGAGGTAAGGCAAAGAAGAGGATCTGAATGCAAGACAGAATTGCAAGAAACAGATTTCAAGAGATAGATTGGACTCGTCTTTAAAGCACATGAAAAGCGGCAGAATTTCGACAATGATGCAGTTGGCCCAAAAGGGCGTATGCGTTTTTTCCTGATTATATCCAGGAAAAAACGCATACGCACTTTATGGGCAACGAAGCAAGCAAGCAATGCAAATGTGCACAACAAAGAAGTCTCATTTCCCACTGGTCAAAAGGGCCATCCTAAAAAATTGTAAAAACCAGAAATGCAGGACAGGCCATGGAGAACAGGGAGCCTTTATACGCTGATGGGTAGTGTGTGAACTGCCGAGAGCCACTCTGGAGAAGTGTATGGTGGTTCCTAAATCATCTAAAAAACAGAGCTACAGAGCATAGGACACTTCCAATCATGGGAGTATATCTAGGGAAATCTAAAAATTAACAAGACACAAGCACACCACAGTTTAGGGCTACTCTGTTTACAAGAACCTCAACTTCAGTATACCTTAAATATCCCAGGAAAGAGAACAATGGATAAAGAAGATGTGGTACTTATGTACAATGGAATATCTCTTCACCATGAAATCAATGTAATAAGGCTAGTAGAAGGATAAAGAGTGGATTTAGGTCCGATAATACTACTTGAAATAAGTCAAACAGAAAAAGAAACATATCATAAGATATCACTTATAGAGGGAGGGTAAATATGGCTGCACAAGAAATGAATTACAGAACAGAACAGTGTCTCACATTTAGAAAACACACTTATTTCAGCTTAAGGGGAAAGGAGAGGTGGGGTGATGCATAAAACCAGAGTTTGAAATTAGCACAGATACCGTTCAATAAACCAAATAGATATTAGACAAGATCTACACCTTGCTCAATGAACTGGCCTCAACACACCCTATACACCGCAGAGAAATATATCTGAGTAATAAGAATCTTAAAACCCATGTATTGATATATCTCCATAAGGGAATCAAGTGTGTGCAGAGTGGCACAAACACAGCAGTGAAAATGAGCTAAACCCCATTATAGAAATAAATTTAAAAAACAAAACGCAGAAACAATGAAAGAGAGAAAAATTCTTACAAAATTCGCTCAGGGGCTGTGATGCAACCTGGATTGACCACATATAAACCCACAGCTGGATAAGACATAAGGCTGGACACTTGGGGCTGAGAGGATTGATGAGCTTTGGTGAGCAACTGCCAAAAGTTTAATGCAATACTTCATGTTACTCATTCCAAGGGTCCCAACACTCCAGGTTGAAGGGAATCTTCCTACAGCTAAACCATGCTTGGGAAACCCAGCGACTGGTATACCATATGATCGGGAAAGGTTTCTAAAACGCACCTCATTTTTCCTCTCCTGGGGCTCCGGATCGACATTCCAGCCGCTTTACCAAAAATATCCCCACATGGAGAGTCAATGCCTTTAAGTTCTGGTATCGCACAGTCTGCAGTTAGTGCGGAGGATGAATGGGAATAGGGGGAACCAGTGAGAAACTAGCTGTAGCGGTTTCAATGGGCACATGTCACTCTAAATTCACATCAGTAAGAAGAATAAACCAAAGGCACAGCAAGGTGCCCCAGAAGAAGAATAGGGCCTGAAGGAATCCTGTGGTTATGAGGCAAGATCACAAAAATAAGAGCTGAAAAATGGAGCTAAGGGCCACTGCAATTCAAAAACCTGCAGAGTTATAAAGGCCAACTATTTTCAAAAAATATATTGAGGTAAGGCTATGAAGAGGCATTGAAAGCAAGGCAGAATTGCAGGAAACCGATTTCAGGAGGTAGACTGGAATTGCATTTAAAGCATAGGAAAAGAGGCAGAACGTCCACAATGATTCACTTGGCCAAAAAGGGCGTATGCCTTTTTTCCTGAATTTATTCAGGAAAAAAGGCATACGCCCTTTTTGGCCAACCAAGCAAGCTTGCAAAGGAAATCTGCACTACAATGAAGTCTCACTTCCCCCTGGTCAAAAGGGCCATCTGAAAAAAGTGTAAAATCCAGAAAGGCAGGACAGGCCATGGAGAACTGGGAGCCTTGTTATGCTGATGGGCGGGATGTAAATTGTCAAGAGACACTCGGGAGAAGTGTATGGTGTTTCCTGAAACATCTAAAAAACAAAGCAACAGAGCCTAGGGCACTTCCACTTATGGTCCTATAGCTTAGGGAAATTAAAATCAAAAAGACACAGCCACCCCAAACATTGGGACGCCTCTGTTTACAAGAACCTCGTTTACCGTACAAGTTCAACATGGCAGAAAGTGAAAAATGAATAAAGAAGTTGTGGTATTTACTTACAAAGCAATATCACTCAGCAATGAAATCTATGTCATCAGGCCCTTAGCAGCACAATGAGTGGATTCAGGTATGATGATTCTAACTGAAATAAGTCACACAGAAAAAGAAACATCATAAGATATCACTAATACACGGAGTGTAAACTTGGCTACACAGGAACTGAATTACAAAACAGAACAGGGACTCAAATTTAGAAAACCAACTTATGTTTGCTTAAGGGGAAAGGTGAGTTGGAGTGCTGCATAAAACCAGAGATTGAAATGAGCACAGATAAAGTTCCTTAAGCCAAATATGGAATAGACAAGAGCTACTCCTTGCTCAACGAAATGGACTCAACACCCCATATTAAGCGCCTAAGAATGTACCTGACTAGTAAGTATCTTAAAACCTATGGATTGCTATATCTCCAAAAGAGAATCAAGCGTGTGACCAGGGGCATAAATGCAGCAGTGATAGGATTGGAGAGGTTCGGTGAGCAAACAAAGACCCTTTGAAGTCATATTGCATGGTACCCATTCCACGGGTTTCAACTACCCAGGTTTAAGGTATTCTTCCTTCAGCTAAAACATGCATGTGGAACCTAGAGTATGATCAACCATGTGATCGGGAGACGTGTTCAAATATGTCTCAGTTTTCGTACCCTGGTACTCGGGTGCAACATTCCAGACGCTTTACTAACACTCTCCCAACTTGGAGAGTCAGTCCCTTTAACCTCCTGTTTGGCCCAGTTTGCAACTTCTGAGGAAGATGAACAGGAATAGCGAGAACCAATGAGAGACTAGCTGGAGGTGTCTGCACGGGCAAATTTAACTCTCATTTCCCACGAGGAAGAGGAATTAACCAAAGGCTCATCGTGCCGTGACGGAACCAGATTAGGGCCTGAAGCCATCCTGCGGTGTTGCGGCCAGCTCAAAAGAAAGCGAGTTGAAGAAAGGATCTCAGGGGCACTGTAATTCACAAACCTGCAGAGTTATAAATGACAGCAATCGTCCAAAAATATACTGAAGTAAGGCTGCCAAGAGGACTTGAAAGCGGGGCAGAATTGCAGGAAACCGATTTCAGGAGGTAGACTGGAATTGCATTGAAAGCATAGGAAAAGAGGCAGAACGTCCACAATGATGCACTTGGCCAAAAAGGGCGTATGCGTTTTTTCCTGAATATATTCAGGAAAAAACGCATACGCCCTTTTTGGCCAACCAAGCAAGTTTGCAAAGGAAATCTGCACTACAATGAAGTCTCACTTCCCCCCGGTCAAAAGGGCCATCTGAAAAAAGTGTAAAATCCAGAAAGGCAGGACAGGCCATGGAGAACTGGGAGCCTTGTTATGCTGATGGGCGGGATGTAAATTGCCAACAGACACTCAGGAGAAGTGTATGGTGTTTCCTGAAACATCTAAAAAACAAAGCAACAGAGCCTAGGGCACTTCCACTTATGGTCCTATAGCTTAGGGAAATTAAAATCAAAAAGACACAGCCACCCCAAAGTTTGGAACGCCTCTGTTTACAAGAACCTCGTTTACACTACAAGTTCAACATTGCAGAAAGTGAAAAATGGATAAAGAAGTTGTGGTATTTACTTACAAAGCAATATCACTCAGCAATGAAATCTATGTCATCAGGCCCTTAGCAGCACAATGAGTGGATTCAGGTATGATGATTCTAACTGAAATAAGTCACACAGAAAAAGAAACATCATAAGATATCAGTAATACACGGAATGTAAACTTGGCTACACAGGAACTGAATTACAGAACAGAACAGGGTCTCAAATTTAGAAAACCAACTTATGCTTGCTTAAGGGTAAAGGTGAGTTGGGGTGCTGCATAAAACCAGAGATTGAAATGAGCACAGATAAAGTTCCTTAAGCCAAATATGGAATAGACAAGAGCTACCCCTTGCTCAACTAAATGGACTCAACACCCCATATTAAGCGCCTAAGAATGTACCTGACTAGTAAGTATCTTAAAACCTATGGATTGCTATGTCTCCGAAAGAGAATCAAGCATGTGTACAGGGGCATAAACGCAGCAGTGATAGGATTGGAGAGGTTCGGTGAGCAAATGAAGACCCTTTGAAGTCATATTGCATGGTACCCATTCCACGGGTTTCAACTACCCAGGTTTAAGGTATTCTTCCTTCAGCTAAAACATGCATGTGGAACCTAGAGTATGATCAACCATGTGATCGGTAAACGTGTTCAAATATGTCTCAGTTTTCGTACCCTGGTACTCGGGTGCAACATTCCAGACGCTTTACTAACACCCTCCCGACTTGGAGAGTCAGTCCCTTTAACCTCCTGTTTGGCCCAGTTTGCAACTTCTGCGGAAGATGAACAGGAATAGCGAGAACCAATGAGAGACTAGCTGGAGGTGTCTGGACGGGCAAATTTAACTCTCATTTCCCACCAGGAAGAGGAATTAACCAAAGGCTCATCGTGCCGTGACGGAACCAAATTAGGGCCTGAAGCCATCCTGCGGTGTTGCGGCCAGCTCAAAAGAAAGCGAGTTGAAGAAAGGAGCTCAGGGGCACTGTAATTCACAAACCTGCAGAGTTATAAATGACAGCAATCGTCCAAAAATATACTGAAGTAAGGCTGCCAAGAGGACTTGAAAGCGGGGCAGAATTGCAGGAAACCGATTTCAGGAGGTAGACTGGAATTGCATTGAAAGCATAGGAAAAGAGGCAGAACGTCCACAATGATGCACTTGGCCAAAAAGGGCGTATGCGTTTTTTCCTGAATATATTCAGGAAAAAACGCATATGCCCTTTTTGGCCAACCAAGCAAGCTTGCAAAGGAAATCTGCACTACAATGAAGTCTCACTTCCCCCCGGTCAAAAGGGCCATCTGAAAAAAGTGTAAAATCCAGAAAGGCAGGACAGGCCATGGAGAACTGGGAGCCTTGTTATGCTGATGGGCGGGATGTAAATTGCCAACAGACACTCGGGAGAAGTGTATGGTGTTTCCTGAAACATCTAAAAAACAAAGCAACAGAGCCTAGGGCACTTCCACTTATGGTCCTATGGCTTAGGGAAATTAAAATCAAAAAGACACAGCCACCCCAAAGTTTGGGACGCCTCTGTTTACAAGAAACTCGTTTACAGTACAAGTTCAACATTGCAGAAAGTGAAAAATGGATAAAGTAGTTGTGGTATTTACTTACAAAGCAATATCACTCAGCAATGAAATCTGTGTCATCAGGCCCTTAGCAGCACAATGAGTGGATTCAGGTATGATGATTCTAACTGAAATAAGTCACACAGAAAAAGAAACATCATAAGATATCAGTAATACACGGAATGTAAACTTGGCTACACAGGAACTGAATTACAGAACAGAACAGGGTCTCAAATTTAGAAAACCAACTTATGCTTGCTTAAGGGTAAAGGTGAGTTGGGGTGCTGCATAAAACCAGAGATTGAAATGAGCACAGATAAAGTTCCTTAAGCCAAATATGGAATAGACAAGATCTACTCCTTGCTCAACTAAATGGACTCAACACCCCATATTAAGCGCCTAAGAATGTACCTGACTAGTAAGTATCTTAAAACCTATGGATTGCTATGTCTCCGAAAGAGAATCAAGCATGTGTACAGGGGCATAAACGCAGCAGTGATAGGATTGGAGAGGTTCGGTGAGCAAATGAAGACCCTTTGAAGTCATATTGCATGGTACCCATTCCACGGGTTTCAACTACCCAGGTTTAAGGTATTCTTCCTTCAGCTAAAACATGCATGTGGAACCTAGAGTATGATCAACCATGTGATCGGTAAACGTGTTCAAATATGTCTCAGTTTTCGTACCCTGGTACTCGGGTGCAACATTCCAGACGCTTTACTAACACCCTCCCGACTTGGAGAGTCAGTCCCTTTAACCTCCTGTTTGGCCCAGTTTGCAACTTCTGCGGAAGATGAACAGGAATAGCGAGAACCAATGAGAGACTAGCTGGAGGTGTCTGGACGGGCAAATTTAACTCTCATTTCCCACCAGGAAGAGGAATTAACCAAAGGCTCATCGTGCCGTGACGGAACCAGATTAGGGCCTGAAGCCATCCTGCGGTGTTGCGGCCAGCTCAAAAGAAAGCGAGTTGAAGAAAGGAGCTCAGGGGCACTGTAATTCACAAACCTGCAGAGTTATAAATGACAGCAATCGTCCAAAAATATACTGAAGTAAGGCTGCCAAGAGGACTTGAAAGCGGGGCAGAATTGCAGGAAACCGATTTCAGGAGGTAGACTGGAATTGCATTGAAAGCATAGGAAAAGAGGCAGAACGTCCACAATGATGCACTTGGCCAAAAAGGGCGTATGCGTTTTTTCCTGAATATATTCAGGAAAAAACGCATACGCCCTTTTTGGCCAACCAAGCAAGCTTGCAAAGGAAATCTGCACTACAATGAAGTCTCACTTCCCCCCGGTCAAAAGGGCCATCTGAAAAAAGTGTAAAATCCAGAAAGGCAGGACAGGCCATGGAGAACTGGGAGCCTTGTTATGCTGATGGGCGGGATGTAAATTGCCAACAGACACTCGGGAGAAGTGTATGGTGTTTCCTGAAACATCTAAAAAACAAAGCAACAGAGCCTAGGGCACTTCCACTTATGGTCCTATGGCTTAGGGAAATTAAAATCAAAAAGACACAGCCACCCCAAAGTTTGGGACGCCTCTGTTTACAAGAAACTCGTTTACAGTACAAGTTCAACATTGCAGAAAGTGAAAAATGGATAAAGTAGTTGTGGTATTTACTTACAAAGCAATATCACTCAGCAATGAAATCTGTGTCATCAGGCCCTTAGCAGCACAATGAGTGGATTCAGGTATGATGATTCTAACTGAAATAAGTCACACAGAAAAAGAAACATCATAAGATATCAGTAATACACGGAATGTAAACTTGGCTACACAGGAACTGAATTACAGAACAGAACAGGGTCTCAAATTTAGAAAACCAACTTATGCTTGCTTAAGGGTAAAGGTGAGTTGGGGTGCTGCATAAAACCAGAGATTGAAATGAGCACAGATAAAGTTCCTTAAGCCAAATATGGAATAGACAAGAGCTACTCCTTGCTCAACGAAATGGACTCAACACCGCATATTAAATGCCTAAGAATGTACCTGACTAGTAAGTATCTTAAAACCTATGGATTGCTATGTCTCCGAAAGAGAATCAAGCATGTGTACAGGGGCATAAACGCAGCAGTGATAGGATTGGAGAGGTTCGGTGAGCAAATGAAGACCCTTTGAAGTCATATTGCATGGTACCCATTCCACGGGTTTCAACTACCCAGTTTTAAGGTATTCTTCCTTCAGCTAAAACATGCATGTGGAACCTAGAGTATGATCAACCATGTGATCGGGAGACGTGTTCAAATATGTCTCAGTTTTCGTACCCTGGTACTCGGGTGCAACATTCCAGACGCTTTACTAACACCCTCCCGACTTGGAGAGTCAGTCCCTTTAACCTCCTGTTTGGCCCAGTTTGCAATTTCTGCGGAAGATGAACAGGAATAGCGAGAACCAATGAGAGACTAGCTGGAGGTGTCTGGACGGGCAAATTTAACTCTCATTTCCCACCAGGAAGAGGAATTAACCAAAGGCTCAGCGTGCCGTGACGGAACCAGATTAGGGCCTGAAGCCATCCTGCGGTGTTGCGGCCAGCTCAAAAGAAAGCGAGTTGAAGAAAGGAGCTCAGGGGCACTGTAATTCACAAACCTGCAGAGTTATAAATGACAGCAATCGTCCAAAAATATACTGAAGTAAGGCTGCCAAGAGGACTTGAAAGCGGGGCAGAATTGCAGGAAACCGATTTCAGGAGGTAGACTGGAATTGCATTGAAAGCATAGGAAAAGAGGCAGAACGTCCACAATGATGCACTTGGCCAAAAAGGGCGTATGCGTTTTTTCCTGAATATATTCAGGAAAAAACGCATACGCCCTTTTTGGCCAACCAAGCAAGCTTGCAAAGGAAATCTGCACTACAATGAAGTCTCACTTCCCCCCGGTCAAAAGGGCCATCTGAAAAAAGTGTAAAATCCAGAAAGGCAGGACAGGCCATGGAGAACTGGGAGCCTTGTTATGCTGATGGGCGGGATGTAAATTGCCAACAGACACTCGGGAGAAGTGTATGGTGTTTCCTGAAACATCTAAAAAACAAAGCAACAGAGCCTAGGGCACTTCCACTTATGGTCCTATAGCTTAGGGAAATTAAAATCAAAAAGACACAGCCACCCCAATGTTTGGAACGCCTCTGTTTACAAGAACCTCGTTTACAGTACAAGTTCAACATCGCAGAAAGTGAAAAATGGATAAAGAAGTTGTGGTATTTAATTACAAAGCAATATCACTCAGCAATGAAATCTATGTCATCAGGCCCTTAGCAGCACAATGAGTGGATTCAGGTATGATGATTCTAACTGAAATATGTCACACAGAAAAAGAAACATCATAAGATATCAGTAATACACGGAATGTAAACTTGGCTCCACAGGAACTGAATTACAGAACAGAACAGGGTCTCAAATTTAGAAAACCAACTTATGCTTGCTTAAGGGTAAAGGTGAGTTGGGGTGCTGCATAAAACAAGAGATTGAAATGAGCACAGATAAAGTTCCTTAAGCCAAATATGGAATAGACAAGAGCTACTCCTTGCTCAACGAAATGGACTCAACACCGCATATTAAGCGCCTAAGAATGTACCTGACTAGTAAGTATCTTAAAACCTATGGATTGCTATGTCTCCGAAAGAGAATCAAGCATGTGTACAGGGGCATAAACGCAGCAGTGATAGGATTGGAGAGGTTCGGTGAGCAAATGAAGACCCTTTGAAGTCATATTGCATGGTACCCATTCCACGGGTTTCAACTACCCAGGTTTAAGGTATTCTTCCTTCAGCTAAAACATGCATGTGGAACCTAGAGTATGATCAACCATGTGATCGGGAGACGTGTTCAAATATGTCTCAGTTTTCGTACCCTGGTACTCGGGTGCAACATTCCAGACGCTTTACTAACACCCTCCCGACTTGGAGAGTCAGTCCCTTTAACCTCCTGTTTGGCCCAGTTTGCAATTTCTGCGGAAGATGAACAGGAATAGCGAGAACCAATGAGAGACTAGCTGGAGGTGTCTGGACGGGCAAATTTAACTCTCATTTCCCACCAGGAAGAGGAATTAACCAAAGGCTCAGCGTGCCGTGACGGAACCAGATTAGGGCCTGAAGCCATCCTGCGGTGTTGCGGCCAGCTCAAAAGAAAGCGAGTTGAAGAAAGGAGCTCAGGGGCACTGTAATTCACAAACCTGCAGAGTTATAAATGACAGCAATCGTCCAAAAATATACTGAAGTAAGGCTGCCAAGAGGACTTGAAAGCGGGGCAGAATTGCAGGAAACCGATTTCAGGAGGTAGACTGGAATTGCATTGAAAGCATAGGAAAAGAGGCAGAGCGTCCACAATGATGCACTTGGCCAAAAAGGGCGTATGCGTTTTTTCCTGAATATATTCAGGAAAAAACGCATACGCCCTTTTTGGCCAACCAAGCAAGCTTGCAAAGGAAATCTGCACTACAATGAAGTCTCACTTCCCCCCGGTCAAAAGGGCCATCTGAAAAAAGTGTAAAATCCAGAAAGGCAGGACAGGCCATGGAGAACTGGGAGCCTTGTTATGCTGATGGGCGGGATGTAAATTGCCAACAGACACTCGGGAGAAGTGTATGGTGTTTCCTGAAACATCTAAAAAACAAAGCAACAGAGCCTAGGGCACTTCCACTTATGGTCCTATAGCTTAGGGAAATTAAAATCAAAAAGACACAGCCACCCCAAAGTTTGGAACGCCTCTGTTTACAAGAACCTCGTTTACAGTACAAGTTCAACATCGCAGAAAGTGAAAAATGGATAAAGAAGTTGTGGTATTTAATTACAAAGCAATATCACTCAGCAATGAAATCTATGTCATCAGGCCCTTAGCAGCACAATGAGTGGATTCAGGTATGATGATTCTAACTGAAATAAGTCACACAGAAAAAGAAACATCATAAGATATCAGTAATACACGGAATGTAAACTTGGCTACACAGGAACTGAATTACAGAACAGAACAGGGTCTCAAATTTAGAAAACCAACTTATGCTTGCTTAAGGGTAAAGGTGAGTTGGGGTGCTGCATAAAACCAGAGATTGAAATGAGCACAGATAAAGTTCCTTAAGCCAAATATGGAATAGACAAGAGCTACTCCTTGCTCAACGAAATGGACTCAACACCGCATATTAAATGCCTAAGAATGTACCTGACTAGTAAGTATCTTAAAACCTATGGATTGCTATGTCTCCGAAAGAGAATCAAGCATGTGTACAGGGGCATAAACGCAGCAGTGATAGGATTGGAGAGGTTCGGTGAGCAAATGAAGACCCTTTGAAGTCATATTGCATGGTACCCATTCCACGGGTTTCAACTACCCAGTTTTAAGGTATTCTTCCTTCAGCTAAAACATGCATGTGGAACCTAGAGTATGATCAACCATGTGATCGGGAGACGTGTTCAAATATGTCTCAGTTTTCGTACCCTGGTACTCGGGTGCAACATTCCAGACGCTTTACTAACACCCTCCCGACTTGGAGAGTCAGTCCCTTTAACCTCCTGTTTGGCCCAGTTTGCAATTTCTGCGGAAGATGAACAGGAATAGCGAGAACCAATGAGAGACTAGCTGGAGGTGTCTGGACGGGCAAATTTAACTCTCATTTCCCACCAGGAAGAGGAATTAACCAAAGGCTCAGCGTGCCGTGACGGAACCAGATTAGGGCCTGAAGCCATCCTGCGGTGTTGCGGCCAGCTCAAAAGAAAGCGAGTTGAAGAAAGGAGCTCAGGGGCACTGTAATTCACAAACCTGCAGAGTTATAAATGACAGCAATCGTCCAAAAATATACTGAAGTAAGGCTGCCAAGAGGACTTGAAAGCGGGGCAGAATTGCAGGAAACCGATTTCAGGAGGTAGACTGGAATTGCATTGAAAGCATAGGAAAAGAGGCAGAACGTCCACAATGATGCACTTGGCCAAAAAGGGCGTATGCGTTTTTTCCTGAATATATTCAGGAAAAAACGCATACGCCCTTTTTGGCCAACCAAGCAAGCTTGCAAAGGAAATCTGCACTACAATGAAGTCTCACTTCCCCCCGGTCAAAAGGGCCATCTGAAAAAAGTGTAAAATCCAGAAAGGCAGGACAGGCCATGGAGAACTGGGAGCCTTGTTATGCTGATGGGCGGGATGTAAATTGCCAACAGACACTCGGGAGAAGTGTATGGTGTTTCCTGAAACATCTAAAAAACAAAGCAACAGAGCCTAGGGCACTTCCACTTATGGTCCTATAGCTTAGGGAAATTAAAATCAAAAAGACACAGCCACCCCAATGTTTGGAACGCCTCTGTTTACAAGAACCTCGTTTACAGTACAAGTTCAACATCGCAGAAAGTGAAAAATGGATAAAGAAGTTGTGGTATTTAATTACAAAGCAATATCACTCAGCAATGAAATCTATGTCATCAGGCCCTTAGCAGCACAATGAGTGGATTCAGGTATGATGATTCTAACTGAAATATGTCACACAGAAAAAGAAACATCATAAGATATCAGTAATACACGGAATGTAAACTTGGCTCCACAGGAACTGAATTACAGAACAGAACAGGGTCTCAAATTTAGAAAACCAACTTATGCTTGCTTAAGGGTAAAGGTGAGTTGGGGTGCTGCATAAAACAAGAGATTGAAATGAGCACAGATAAAGTTCCTTAAGCCAAATATGGAATAGACAAGAGCTACTCCTTGCTCAACGAAATGGACTCAACACCGCATATTAAGCGCCTAAGAATGTACCTGACTAGTAAGTATCTTAAAACCTATGGATTGCTATGTCTCCGAAAGAGAATCAAGCATGTGTACAGGGGCATAAACGCAGCAGTGATAGGATTGGAGAGGTTCGGTGAGCAAATGAAGACCCTTTGAAGTCATATTGCATGGTACCCATTCCACGGGTTTCAACTACCCAGGTTTAAGGTATTCTTCCTTCAGCTAAAACATGCATGTGGAACCTAGAGTATGATCAACCATGTGATCGGGAGACGTGTTCAAATATGTCTCAGTTTTCGTACCCTGGTACTCGGGTGCAACATTCCAGACGCTTTACTAACACCCTCCCGACTTGGAGAGTCAGTCCCTTTAACCTCCTGTTTGGCCCAGTTTGCAATTTCTGCGGAAGATGAACAGGAATAGCGAGAACCAATGAGAGACTAGCTGGAGGTGTCTGGACGGGCAAATTTAACTCTCATTTCCCACCAGGAAGAGGAATTAACCAAAGGCTCAGCGTGCCGTGCCGGAACCAGATTAGGGCCTGAAGCCATCCTGCGGTGTTGCGGCCAGCTCAAAAGAAAGCGAGTTGAAGAAAGGAGCTCAGGGGCACTGTAATTCACAAACCTGCAGAGTTATAAATGACAGCAATCGTCCAAAAATATACTGAAGTAAGGCTGCCAAGAGGACTTGAAAGCGGGGCAGAATTGCAGGAAACCGATTTCAGGAGGTAGACTGGAATTGCATTGAAAGCATAGGAAAAGAGGCAGAGCGTCCACAATGATGCACTTGGCCAAAAAGGGCGTATGCGTTTTTTCCTGAATATATTCAGGAAAAAACGCATACGCCCTTTTTGGCCAACCAAGCAAGCTTGCAAAGGAAATCTGCACTACAATGAAGTCTCACTTCCCCCCGGTCAAAAGGGCCATCTGAAAAAAGTGTAAAATCCAGAAAGGCAGGACAGGCCATGGAGAACTGGGAGCCTTGTTATGCTGATGGGCGGGATGTAAATTGCCAACAGACACTCGGGAGAAGTGTATGGTGTTTCCTGAAACATCTAAAAAACAAAGCAACAGAGCCTAGGGCACTTCCACTTATGGTCCTATAGCTTAGGGAAATTAAAATCAAAAAGACACAGCCACCCCAATGTTTGGAACGCCTCTGTTTACAAGAACCTCGTTTACAGTACAAGTTCAACATCGCAGAAAGTGAAAAATGGATAAAGAAGTTGTGGTATTTAATTACAAAGCAATATCACTCAGCAATGAAATCTATGTCATCAGGCCCTTAGCAGCACAATGAGTGGATTCAGGTATGATGATTCTAACTGAAATATGTCACACAGAAAAAGAAACATCATAAGATATCAGTAATACACGGAATGTAAACTTGGCTCCACAGGAACTGAATTACAGAACAGAACAGGGTCTCAAATTTAGAAAACCAACTTATGCTTGCTTAAGGGTAAAGGTGAGTTGGGGTGCTGCATAAAACAAGAGATTGAAATGAGCACAGATAAATTTCCTTAAGCCAAATATGGAATAGACAAGAGCTACTCCTTGCTCAACGAAATGGACTCAACACCGCATATTAAGCGCCTAAGAATGTACCTGACTAGTAAGTATCTTAAAACCTATGGATTGCTATGTCTCCGAAAGAGAATCAAGCATGTGTACAGGGGCATAAACGCAGCAGTGATAGGATTGGAGAGGTTCGGTGAGCAAATGAAGACCCTTTGAAGTCATATTGCATGGCACCCATTCCACGGGTTTCAACTACCCAGGTTTAAGGTATTCTTCCTTCAGCTAAAACATGCATGTGGAACCTAGAGTATGATCAACCATGTGATCGGGAGACGTGTTCAAATATGTCTCAGTTTTCGTACCCTGGTACTCGGGTGCAACATTCCAGACGCTTTACTAACACCCTCCCGACTTGGAGAGTCAGTCCCTTTAACCTCCTGTTTGGCCCAGTTTGCAATTTCTGCGGAAGATGAACAGGAATAGCGAGAACCAATGAGAGACTAGCTGGAGGTGTCTGGACGGGCAAATTTAACTCTCATTTCCCACCAGGAAGAGGAATTAACCAAAGGCTCAGCGTGCCGTGACGGAACCAGATTAGGGCCTGAAGCCATCCTGCGGTGTTGCGGCCAGCTCAAAAGAAAGCGAGTTGAAGAAAGGAGCTCAGGGGCACTGTAATTCACAAACCTGCAGAGTTATAAATGACAGCAATCGTCCAAAAATATACTGAAGTAAGGCTGCCAAGAGGACTTGAAAGCGGGGCAGAATTGCAGGAAACCGATTTCAGGAGGTAGACTGGAATTACATTGAAAGCATAGGAAAAGAGGCAGAACGTCCACAATGATGCACTTGGCCAAAAAGGGCGTATGCGTTTTTTCCTGAATATATTCAGGAAAAAACGCATACGCCCTTTTTGGCCAACCAAGCAAGCTTGCAAAGGAAATCTGCACTACAATGAAGTCTCACTTCCCCCCGGTCAAAAGGGCCATCTGAAAAAAGTGTAAAATCCAGAAAGGCAGGACAGGCCATGGAGAACTGGGAGCCTTGTTATGCTGATGGGCGGGATGTAAATTGCCAACAGACACTCGGGAGAAGTGTATGGTGTTTCCTGAAACATCTAAAAAACAAAGCAACAGAGCCTAGGGCACTTCCACTTATGGTCCTATAGCTTAGGGAAATTAAAATCAAAAAGACACAGCCACCCCAAAGTTTGGAACGCCTCTGTTTACAAGAACCTCGTTTACAGTACAAGTTCAACATCGCAGAAAGTGAAAAATGGATAAAGAAGTTGTGGTATTTAATTACAAAGCAATATCACTCAGCAATGAAATCTATGTCATCAGGCCCTTAGCAGCACAATGAGTGGATTCAGGTATGATGATTCTAACTGAAATATGTCACACAGAAAAAGAAACATCATAAGATATCAGTAATACACGGAATGTAAACTTGGCTCCACAGGAACTGAATTACAGAACAGAACAGGGTCTCAAATTTAGAAAACCAACTTATGCTTGCTTAAGGGTAAAGGTGAGTTGGGGTGCTGCATAAAACCAGAGATTGAAATGAGCACAGATAAAGTTCCTTAAGCCAAATATGGAATAGACAAGAGCTACTCCTTGCTCAACGAAATGGACTCAACACCCCATATTAAGCGCCTAAGAATGTACCTGACTAGTAAGTATCTTAAAACCTATGGATTGCTATGTCTCCGAAAGAGAATCAAGCATGTGTACAGGGGCATAAACGCAGCAGTGATAGGATTGGAGAGGTTCGGTGAGCAAATGAAGACCCTTTGAAGTCATATTGCATGGTACCCATTCCACGGGTTTCAACTACCCAGGTTTAAGGTATTCTTCCTTCAGGTAAAACATGCATGTGGAACCTAGAGTATGATCAACCATGTGATCGGGAGACGTGTTCAAATATGTCTCAGTTTTCGTACCCTGGTACTCGGGTGCAACATTCCAGACGCTTTACTAACACCCTCCCGACTTGGAGAGTCAGTCCCTTTAACCTCCTGTTTGGCCCAGTTTGCAATTTCTGTGGAAGATGAACAGGAATAGCGAGAACCAATGAGAGACTAGCTGGAGGTGTCTGGACGGGCAAATTTAACTCTCATTTCCCACCAGGAAGAGGAATTAACCAAAGGCTCAGCGTGCCGTGCCGGAACCAGATTAGGGCCTGAAGCCATCCTGCGGTGTTGCGGCCAGCTCAAAAGAAAGCGAGTTGAAGAAAGGAGCTCAGGGGCACTGTAATTCACAAACCTGCAGAGTTATAAATGACAGCTATTGTCCAAAAATATACTGAAGTAAGGCTGCCAAGAGGACTTGAAAGCGGGGCAGAATTGCAGGAAACCGATTTCAGGAGGTAGACTGGAATTGCATTGAAAGCATAGGAAAAGAGGCAGAACGTCCACAATGATGCACTTGGCCAAAAAGGGCGTATTCGTTTTTTCCTGAATATATTCAGGAAAAAACGCACATGCCCTTTTTGGCCAACCAAGCAAACTTGCAAAGGAAATCTGCACTACAATGAAGTCTCACTTCCCCCCGGTCAAAAGGGCCATCTGAAAAAAGTGTAAAATCCAGAAAGGCAGGACAGGCCATGGAGAACTGGGAGCCTTGTTATGCTGATGGGCGGGATGTAAATTGCCAACAGACACTCGGGAGAAGTGTATGGTGTTTCCTGAAACATCTAAAAAACAAAGCAACAGAGCCTAGGGCACTTCCACTTATGGTCCTATAGCTTAGGGAAATTAAAATCAAAAAGACACAGCCACCCCAAAGTTTGGGACGCCTCTGTTTACAAGAAGCTCGTTTACAGTACAAGTTCAACATTGCAGAAAGTGAAAAATGGATAAAGTAGTTGTGGTATTTACTTACAAAGCAATATCACTCAGCAATGAAATCTGTGTCATCAGGCCCTTAGCAGCACAATGAGTGGATTCAGGTATGATGATTCTAACTGAAATAAGGCACACAGAAAAAGAAACATCATAAGATATCAGTAATACACGGAATGTAAACTTGGCTACACAGGAACTGAATTACAGAACAGAACAGGGTCTCAAATTTAGAAAAGCAACTTATGCTTGCTTAAGGGTAAAGGTGAGTTGGGGTGCTGCATAAAACCAGAGATTGAAATGAGCACAGATAAAGTTCCTTAAGCCAAATATGGAATAGACAAGAGCTACTCCTTGCTCAACGAAATGGACTCAACACCCCATATTAAGCGCCTAAGAATGTACCTGACTAGTAAGTATCTTAAAACCTATGGATTGCTATGTCTCCGAAAGAGAATCAAGCATGTGTACAGGGGCATAAACGCAGCAGTGATAGGATTGGAGAGGTTCGGTGAGCAAATGAAGACCCTTTGAAGTCATATTGCATGGTACCCATTCCACGGGTTTCAACTACCCAGGTTTAAGGTATTCTTCCTTCAGCTAAAACATGCATGTGGAACCTAGAGTATGATCAACCATGTGATCGGTAAACGTGTTCAAATATGTCTCAGTTTTCGTACCCTGGTACTCGGGTGCAACATTCCAGACGCTTTACTAACACCCTCCCGACTTGGAGAGTCAGTCCCTTTAACCTCCTGTTTGGCCCAGTTTGCAATTTCTGCGGAAGATGAACAGGAATAGCGAGAACCAATGAGAGACTAGCTGGAGGTGTCTGGACGGGCAAATTTAACTCTCATTTCCCACCAGGAAGAGGAATTAACCAAAGGCTCAGCGTGCCGTGACGGAACCAGATTAGGGCCTGAAGCCATCCTGCGGTGTTGCGGCCAGCTCAAAAGAAAGCGAGTTGAAGAAAGGAGCTCAGGGGCACTGTAATTCACAAACTTGCAGAGTTATAAATGACAGCAATCGTCCAAAAATATACTGAAGTAAGGCTGCCAAGAGGACTTGAAAGCGGGGCAGAATTGCAGGAAACCGATTTCAGGAGGTAGACTGGAATTGCATTGAAAGCATAGGAAAAGAGGCAGAACGTCCACAATGATGCACTTGGCCAAAAAGGGCGTATGCGTTTTTTCCTGAATATATTCAGGAAAAAACGCATACGCCCTTTTTGGCCAACCAAGCAAGCTTGCAAAGGAAATCTGCACTACAATGAAGTCTCACTTCCCCCCGGTCAAAAGGGCCATCTGAAAAAAGTGTAAAATCCAGAAAGGCAGGACAGGCCATGGAGAACTGGGAGCCTTGTTATGCTGATGGGCGGGATGTAAATTGCCAACAGACACTCGGGAGAAGTGTATGGTGTTTCCTGAAACATCTAAAAAACAAAGCAACAGAGCCTAGGGCACTTCCACTTATGGTCCTATAGCTTAGGGAAATTAAAATCAAAAAGACACAGCCACCCCAAAGTTTGGGACGCCTCTGTTTACAAGAACCTCGTTTACAGTACAAGTTCAACATTGCAGAAAGTGAAAAATGGATAAAGAAGTTGTGGTATTTACTTACAAAGCAATATCACTCAGCAATGAAATCTATGTCATCAGGCCCTTAGCAGCACAATGAGTGGATTCAGGTATGATGATTCTAACTGAAATAAGTCACACAGAAAAAGAAACATCATAAGATATCAGTAATACATGGAATGTAAACTTGGCTACACAGGAACTGAATTCCAAAACAGAACAGGGTCTCAAATTTAGAAAACCAACTTATGCTTGCTTAAGGGTAAAGGTGAGTTGGGGTGCTGCATAAAACCAGAGATTGAAATGAGCACAGATAAAGTTCCTTAAGCCAAATATGGAATAGACAAGAGCTACTCCTTGCTCAACGAAATGGACTCAACACTGCATATTAAAAGCCTAAGAATGTACCTGACTAGTAAGTATCTTAAAACCTATGGATTGCTATGTCTCCGAAAGAGAATCAAGCATGTGTACAGGGGCATAAATGCAGCAGTGATAGGATTGGAGAGGTTCGGTGAGCAAATGAAGACCCTTTGAAGTCATATTGCATGGTACCCATTCCACGGGTTTCAACTACCCAGGTTTAAGGTATTCTTCCTTCAGCTAAAACATGCATGTGGAACCTAGAGTATGATCAACCATGTGATCGGGAGACGTGTTCAAATATGTCTCAGTTTTCGTACCCTGGTACTCGGGTGCAACATTCCAGACGCTTTACTAACACCCTCCCGACTTGGAGAGTCAGTCCCTTTAACCTCCTGTTTGGCCCAGTTTGCAATTTCTGCGGAAGATGAACAGGAATAGCGAGAACCAATGAGAGACTAGCTGGAGGTGTCTGGACGGGAAAATTTTACTCTCATTTCCCACCAGGAAGAGGAATTAACCAAAGGCTCAGCGTGCCGTGCCGGAACCAGATTAGGGCCTGAAGCCATCCTGCGGTGTTGCGGCCAGCTCAAAAGAAAGCGAGTTGAAGAAAGGAGCTCAGGGGCACTGTAATTCACAAACCTGCAGAGTTATAAATGACAGCAATCGTCCAAAAATATACTGAAGTAAGGCTGCCAAGAGGACTTGAAAGCGGGGCAGAATTGCAGGAAACCGATTTCAGGAGGTAGACTGGAATTGCATTGAAAGCATAGGAAAAGAGGCAGAACGTCCACAATGATGCACTTGGCCAAAAAGGGCGTATGCGTTTTTTCCTGAATATATTCAGGAAAAAACGCATACGCCCTTTTTGGCCAACCAAGCAAGCTTGCAAAGGAAATCTGCACTACAATGAAGTCTCACTTCCCCCCGGTCAAAAGGGCCATCTGAAAAAAGTGTAAAATCCAGAAAGGCAGGACAGGCCATGGAGAACTGGGAGCCTTGTTATGCTGATGGGCGGGATGTAAATTGCCAACAGACACTCGGGAGAAGGGTATGGTGTTTCCTGAAACATCTAAAAAACAAAGCAACAGAGCCTAGGGCACTTCCACTTATGGTCCTATAGCTTAGGGAAATTAAAATCAAAAAGACACAGCCACCCCAAAGTTTGGGACGCCTCTGTTTACAAGAAGCTCGTTTACAGTACAAGTTCAACATCGCAGAAAGTGAAAAATGGATAAAGAAGTTGTGGTATTTAATTACAAAGCAATATCACTCAGCAATGAAATCTATGTCATCAGGCCCTTAGCAGCACAATGAGTGGATTCAGGTATGATGATTCTAACTGAAATATGTCACACAGAAAAAGAAACATCATAAGATATCAGTAATACACGGAATGTAAACTTGGCTCCACAGGAACTGAATTACAGAACAGAACAGGGTCTCAAATTTAGAAAACCAACTTATGCTTGCTTAAGGGTAAAGGTGAGTTGGGGTGCTGCATAAAACCAGAGATTGAAATGAGCACAGATAAAGTTCCTTAAGCCAAATATGGAATAGACAAGAGCTACTCCTTGCTCAACTAAATGGACTCAACACCCCATATTAAGCGCCTAAGAATGTACCTGACTAGTAAGTATCTTAAAACCTATGGATTGCTATGTCTCCGAAAGAGAATCAAGCATGTGTACAGGGGCATAAACGCAGCAGTGATAGGATTGGAGAGGTTCGGTGAGCAAATGAAGACCCTTTGAAGTCATATTGCATGGTACCCATTCCACGGGTTTCAACTACCCAGGTTTAAGGTATTCTTCCTTCAGCTAAAACATGCATGTGGAACCTAGAGTATGATCAACCATGTGATCGGGAGACGTGTTCAAATATGTCTCAGTTTTCGTACCCTGGTACTCGGGTGCAACATTCCAGACGCTTTACTAACACCCTCCCGACTTGGAGAGTCAGTCCCTTTAACCTCCTGTTTGGCCCAGTTTGCAATTTCTGCGGAAGATGAACAGGAATAGCGAGAACCAATGAGAGACTAGCTGGAGGTGTCTGGACGGGCAAATTTAACTCTCATTTCCCACCAGGAAGAGGAATTAACCAAAGGCTCAGCGTGCCGTGACGGAACCAGATTAGGGCCTGAAGCCATCCTGCGGTGTTGCGGCCAGCTCAAAAGAAAGCGAGTTGAAGAAAGGAGCTCAGGGGCACTGTAATTCACAAACCTGCAGAGTTATAAATGACAGCAATCGTCCAAAAATATACTGAAGTAAGGCTGCCAAGAGGACTTGAAAGCGGGGCAGAATTGCAGGAAACCGATTTCAGGAGGTAGACTGGAATTGCATTGAAAGCATAGGAAAAGAGGCAGAACGTCCACAATGATGCACTTGGCCAAAAAGGGCGTATGCGTTTTTTCCTGAATATATTCAGGAAAAAACGCATACGCCCTTTTTGGCCAACCAAGCAAGCTTGCAAAGGAAATCTGCACTACAATGAAGTCTCACTTCCCCCCGGTCAAAAGGGCCATCTGAAAAAAGTGTAAAATCCAGAAAGGCAGGACAGGCCATGGAGAACTGGGAGCCTTGTTATGCTGATGGGCGGGATGTAAATTGCCAACAGACACTCGGGAGAAGTGTATGGTGTTTCCTGAAACATCTAAAAAACAAAGCAACAGAGCCTAGGGCACTTCCACTTATGGTCCTATGGCTTAGGGAAATTAAAATCAAAAAGACACAGCCACCCCAAAGTTTGGGACGCCTCTGTTTACAAGAAGCTCGTTTACAGTACAAGTTCAACATTGCAGAAAGTGAAAAATGGATAAAGTAGTTGTGGTATTTACTTACAAAGCAATATCACTCAGCAATGAAATCTGTGTCATCAGGCCCTTAGCAGCACAATGAGTGGATTCAGGTATGATGATTCTAACTGAAATAAGTCACACAGAAAAAGAAACATCATAAGATATCAGTAATACACGGAATGTAAACTTGGCTACACAGGAACTGAATTACAGAACAGAACAGTGTCTCAAATTTAGAAAACCAACTTATGCTTGCTTAAGGGGAAAGGTGAGTTGGGGTGCTGCATAAAACCAGAGATTGAAATGAGCACAGATAAAGTTCCTTAAGCCAAATATGGAATAGACAAGAGCTACTCCTTGCTCAACGAAATGGACTCAACACCGCATATTAAATGCCTAAGAATGTACCTGACTAGTAAGTATCTTAAAACCTATGGATTGCTATGTCTCCGAAAGAGAATCAAGCATGTGTACAGGGGCATAAACGCAGCAGTGATAGGATTGGAGAGGTTCGGTGAGCAAATGAAGACCCTTTGAAGTCATATTGCATGGTACCCATTCCACGGGTTTCAACTACCCAGTTTTAAGGTATTCTTCCTTCAGCTAAAACATGCATGTGGAACCTAGAGTATGATCAACCATGTGATCGGGAGACGTGTTCAAATATGTCTCAGTTTTCGTACCCTGGTACTCGGGTGCAACATTCCAGACGCTTTACTAACACTCTCCCGACTTGGAGAGTCAGTCCCTTTAACCTCCTGTTTGGCCCAGTTTGCAATTTCTGCGGAAGATGAACAGGAATAGCGAGAACCAATGAGAGACTAGCTGGAGGTGTCTGGACGGGCAAATTTAACTCTCATTTCCCACGAGGAAGAGGAATTAACCAAAGGCTCAGCATGCCGTGACGGAACCAGATTAGGGCCTGAAGCCATCCTGCGGTGTTGCGGCCAGCTCAAAAGAAAGCGAGTTGAAGAAAGGATCTCAGGCGCACTGTAATTCACAAACCTGCAGAGTTATAAATGACAGCAATCGTCCAAAAATATACTGAAGTAAGGCTGCCAAGAGGACTTGAAAGCGGGGCAGAATTGCAGGAAACCGATTTCAGGAGGTAGACTGGAATTGCATTGAAAGCATAGGAAAAGAGGCAGAACGTCCACAATGATGCACTTGGCCAAAAAGGGCGTATGCGTTTTTTCCTGAATATATTCAGGAAAAAACGCATACGCCCTTTTTGGCCAACCAAGCAAGTTTGCAAAGGAAATCTGCACTACAATGAAGTCTCACTTCCCCCCGGTCAAAAGGGCCATCTGAAAAAAGTGTAAAATCCAGAAAGGCAGGACAGGCCATGGAGAACTGGGAGCCTTGTTATGCTGATGGGCGGGATGTAAATTGCCAACAGACACTCAGGAGAAGTGTATGGTGTTTCCTGAAACATCTAAAAAACA
The DNA here is from genome assembly GCF_039906515.1 of Pseudorca crassidens. Taxonomy (NCBI): domain Eukaryota; kingdom Metazoa; phylum Chordata; class Mammalia; order Artiodactyla; family Delphinidae; genus Pseudorca; species Pseudorca crassidens. The sequence goes on from NW_027136343.1 coordinate 112,661, forward strand.
AAGCAACAGAGCCTAGGGCACTTCCACTTATGGTCCTATAGCTTAGGGAAATTAAAATCAAAAAGACACAGCCACCCCAAAGTTTGGAACGCCTCTGTTTACAAGAACCTCGTTTACAGTACAAGTTCAACATTGCAGAAAGTGAAAAATGGATAAAGAAGTTGTGGTATTTACTTACAAAGCAATATCACTCAGCAATGAAATCTATGTCATCAGGCCCTTAGCAGCACAATGAGTGGATTCAGGTATGATGATTCTAACTGAAATAAGTCACACAGAAAAAGAAACATCATAAGATATCAGTAATACACGGAATGTAAACTTGGCTACACAGGAACTGAATTACAGAACAGAACAGGGTCTCAAATTTAGAAAACCAACTTATGCTTGCTTAAGGGTAAAGGTGAGTTGGGGTGCTGCATAAAACCAGAGATTGAAATGAGCACAGATAAAGTTCCTTAAGCCAAATATGGAATAGACAAGAGCTACTCCTTGCTCAACTAAATGGACTCAACACCCCATATTAAGCGCCTAAGAATGTACCTGACTAGTAAGTATCTTAAAACCTATGGATTGCTATGTCTCCGAAAGAGAATCAAGCATGTGTACAGGGGCATAAACGCAGCAGTGATAGGATTGGAGAGGTTCGGTGAGCAAATGAAGACCCTTTGAAGTCATATTGCATGGTACCCATTCCACGGGTTTCAACTACCCAGGTTTGAGGTATTCTTCCTTCAGCTAAAACATGCATGTGGAACCTAGAGTATGATCAACCATGTGATCGGTAAACGTGTTCAAATATGTCTCAGTTTTCGTACCCTGGTACTCGGGTGCAACATTCCAGACGCTTTACTAACACCCTCCCGACTTGGAGAGTCAGTCCCTTTAACCTCCTGTTTGGCCCAGTTTGCAACTTCTGCGGAAGATGAACAGGAATAGCGAGAACCAATGAGAGACTAGCTGGAGGTGTCTGGACGGGCAAATTTAACTCTCATTTCCCACCAGGAAGAGGAATTAACCAAAGGCTCATCGTGCCGTGACGGAACCAGATTAGGGCCTGAAGCCATCCTGCGGTGTTGCGGCCAGCTGAAAAGAAAGCGAGTTGAAGAAAGGAGCTCAGGGGCACTGTAATTCACAAACTTGCAGAGTTATAAATGACAGCAATCGTCCAAAAATATACTGAAGTAAGGCTGCCAAGAGGACTTGAAAGCGGGGCAGAATTGCAGGAAACCGATTTCAGGAGGTAGACTGGAATTGCATTGAAAGCATAGGAAAAGAGGCAGAACGTCCACAATGATGCACTTGGCCAAAAAGGGCGTATGCGTTTTTTCCTGAATATATTCAGGAAAAAACGCATACGCCCTTTTTGGCCAACCAAGCAAGCTTGCAAAGGAAATCTGCACTACAATGAAGTCTCACTTCCCCCCGGTCAAAAGGGCCATCTGAAAAAAGTGTAAAATCCAGAAAGGCAGGACAGGCCAAGGAGAACTGGGAGCCTTGTTATGCTGATGGGCGGGATGTAAATTGCCAACAGACACTCGGGAGAAGTGTATGGTGTTTCCTGAAACATCTAAAAAACAAAGCAACAGAGCCTAGGGCACTTCCACTTATGGTCCTATGGCTTAGGGAAATTAAAATCAAAAAGACACAGCCACCCCAAAGTTTGGGACGCCTCTGTTTACAAGAAACTCGTTTACAGTACAAGTTCAACATTGCAGAAAGTGAAAAATGGATAAAGTAGTTGTGGTATTTACTTACAAAGCAATATCACTCAGCAATGAAATCTGTGTCATCAGGCCCTTAGCAGCACAATGAGTGGATTCAGGTATGATGATTCTAACTGAAATAAGGCACACAGAAAAAGAAACATCATAAGATATCAGTAATACACGGAATGTAAACTTGGCTACACAGGAACTGAATTACAGAACAGAACAGGGTCTCAAATTTAGAAAAGCAACTTATGCTTGCTTAAGGGTAAAGGTGAGTTGGGGTGCTGCATAAAACCAGAGATTGAAATGAGCACAGATAAAGTTCCTTAAGCCAAATATGGAATAGACAAGAGCTACTCCTTGCTCAACGAAATGGACTCAACACCCCATATTAAGCGCCTAAGAATGTACCTGACTAGTAAGTATCTTAAAACCTATGGATTGCTATGTCTCCGAAAGAGAATCAAGCATGTGTACAGGGGCATAAACGCAGCAGTGATAGGATTGGAGAGGTTCGGTGAGCAAATGAAGACCCTTTGAAGTCATATTGCATGGTACCCATTCCACGGGTTTCAACTACCCAGGTTTGAGGTATTCTTCCTTCAGCTAAAACATGCATGTGGAACCTAGAGTATGATCAACCATGTGATCGGTAAACGTGTTCAAATATGTCTCAGTTTTCGTACCCTGGTACTCGGGTGCAACATTCCAGACGCTTTACTAACACCCTCCCGACTTGGAGAGTCAGTCCCTTTAACCTCCTGTTTGGCCCAGTTTGCAACTTCTGCGGAAGATGAACAGGAATAGCGAGAACCAATGAGAGACTAGCTGGAGGTGTCTGGACGGGCAAATTTAACTCTCATTTCCCACCAGGAAGAGGAATTAACCAAAGGCTCATCGTGCCGTGACGGAACCAGATTAGGGCCTGAAGCCATCCTGCGGTGTTGCGGCCAGCTGAAAAGAAAGCGAGTTGAAGAAAGGAGCTCAGGGGCACTGTAATTCACAAACCTGCAGAGTTATAAATGACAGCAATCGTCCAAAAATATACTGAAGTAAGGCTGCCAAGAGGACTTGAAAGCGGGGCAGAATTGCAGGAAACCGATTTCAGGAGGTAGACTGGAATTGCATTGAAAGCATAGGAAAAGAGGCAGAACGTCCACAATGATGCACTTGGCCAAAAAGGGCGTATGCGTTTTTTCCTGAATATATTCAGGAAAAAACGCATACGCCCTTTTTGGCCAACCAAGCAAGCTTGCAAAGGAAATCTGCACTACAATGAAGTCTCACTTCCCCCCAGTCAAAAGGGCCATCTGAAAAAAGTGTAAAATCCAGAAAGGCAGGACAGGCCATGGAGAACTGGGAGCCTTGTTATGCTGATGGGCGGGATGTAAATTGCCAACAGACACTCAGGAGAAGTGTATGGTGTTTCCTGAAACATCTAAAAAACAAAGCAACAGAGCCTAGGGCACTTCCACTTATGGTCCTATGGCTTAGGGAAATTAAAATCAAAAAGACACAGCCACCCCAAAGTTTGGAACGCCTCTGTTTACAAGAACCTCGTTTACAGTACAAGTTCAACATTGCAGAAAGTGAAAAATGGATAAAGAAGTTGTGGTATTTACTTACAAAGCAATATCACTCAGCAATGAAATCTATGTCATCAGGCCCTTAGCAGCACAATGAGTGGATTCAGGTATGATGATTCTAACTGAAATAAGTCACACAGAAAAAGAAACATCATAAGATATCAGTAATACACGGAATGTAAACTTGGCTACACAGGAACTGAATTACAGAACAGAACAGGGTCTCAAATTTAGAAAACCAACTTATGCTTGCTTAAGGGTAAAGGTGAGTTGGGGTGCTGCATAAAACCAGAGATTGAAATGAGCACAGATAAAGTTCCTTAAGCCAAATATGGAATAGACAAGAGCTACTCCTTGCTCAACTAAATGGACTCAACACCCCATATTAAGCGCCTAAGAATGTACCTGACTAGTAAGTATCTTAAAACCTATGGATTGCTATGTCTCCGAAAGAGAATCAAGCATGTGTACAGGGGCATAAACGCAGCAGTGATAGGATTGGAGAGGTTCGGTGAGCAAATGAAGACCCTTTGAAGTCATATTGCATGGTACCCATTCCACGGGTTTCAACTACCCAGGTTTGAGGTATTCTTCCTTCAGCTAAAACATGCATGTGGAACCTAGAGTATGATCAACCATGTGATCGGTAAACGTGTTCAAATATGTCTCAGTTTTCGTACCCTGGTACTCGGGTGCAACATTCCAGACGCTTTACTAACACCCTCCCGACTTGGAGAGTCAGTCCCTTTAACCTCCTGTTTGGCCCAGTTTGCAACTTCTGCGGAAGATGAACAGGAATAGCGAGAACCAATGAGAGACTAGCTGGAGGTGTCTGGACGGGCAAATTTAACTCTCATTTCCCACCAGGAAGAGGAATTAACCAAAGGCTCATCGTGCCGTGACGGAACCAGATTAGGGCCTGAAGCCATCCTGCGGTGTTGCGGCCAGCTGAAAAGAAAGCGAGTTGAAGAAAGGAGCTCAGGGGCACTGTAATTCACAAACTTGCAGAGTTATAAATGACAGCAATCGTCCAAAAATATACTGAAGTAAGGCTGCCAAGAGGACTTGAAAGCGGGGCAGAATTGCAGGAAACCGATTTCAGGAGGTAGACTGGAATTGCATTGAAAGCATAGGAAAAGAGGCAGAACGTCCACAATGATGCACTTGGCCAAAAAGGGCGTATGCGTTTTTTCCTGAATATATTCAGGAAAAAACGCATACGCCCTTTTTGGCCAACCAAGCAAGCTTGCAAAGGAAATCTGCACTACAATGAAGTCTCACTTCCCCCCGGTCAAAAGGGCCATCTGAAAAAAGTGTAAAATCCAGAAAGGCAGGACAGGCCAAGGAGAACTGGGAGCCTTGTTATGCTGATGGGCGGGATGTAAATTGCCAACAGACACTCGGGAGAAGTGTATGGTGTTTCCTGAAACATCTAAAAAACAAAGCAACAGAGCCTAGGGCACTTCCACTTATGGTCCTATGGCTTAGGGAAATTAAAATCAAAAAGACACAGCCACCCCAAAGTTTGGGACGCCTCTGTTTACAAGAAACTCGTTTACAGTACAAGTTCAACATTGCAGAAAGTGAAAAATGGATAAAGTAGTTGTGGTATTTACTTACAAAGCAATATCACTCAGCAATGAAATCTGTGTCATCAGGCCCTTAGCAGCACAATGAGTGGATTCAGGTATGATGATTCTAACTGAAATAAGTCACACAGAAAAAGAAACATCATAAGATATCAGTAATACACGGAATGTAAACTTGGCTACACAGGAACTGAATTACAGAACAGAACAGGGTCTCAAATTTAGAAAACCAACTTATGCTTGCTTAAGGGTAAAGGTGAGTTGGGGTGCTGCATAAAACCAGAGATTGAAATGAGCACAGATAAAGTTCCTTAAGCCAAATATGGAATAGACAAGAGCTACTCCTTGCTCAACTAAATGGACTCAACACCCCATATTAAGCGCTTAAGAATGTACCTGACTAGTAAGTATCTTAAAACCTATGGATTGCTATGTCTCCGAAAGAGAATCAAGCATGTGTACAGGGGCATAAACGCAGCAGTGATAGGATTGGAGAGGTTCGGTGAGCAAATGAAGACCCTTTGAAGTCATATTGCATGGTACCCATTCCACGGGTTTCAACTACCCAGGTTTAAGGTATTCTTCCTTCAGCTAAAACATGCATGTGGAACCTAGAGTATGATCAACCATGTGATCGGTAAACGTGTTCAAATATGTCTCAGTTTTCGTACCCTGGTACTCGGGTGCAACATTCCAGACGCTTTACTAACACCCTCCCGACTTGGAGAGTCAGTCCCTTTAACCTCCTGTTTGGCCCAGTTTGCAACTTCTGCGGAAGATGAACAGGAATAGCGAGAACCAATGAGAGACTAGCTGGAGGTGTCTGGACGGGCAAATTTAACTCTCATTTCCCACCAGGAAGAGGAATTAACCAAAGGCTCATCGTGCCGTGACGGAACCAGATTAGGGCCTGAAGCCATCCTGCGGTGTTGCGGCCAGCTGAAAAGAAAGCGAGTTGAAGAAAGGAGCTCAGGGGCACTGTAATTCACAAACCTGCAGAGTTATAAATGACAGCAATCGTCCAAAAATATACTGAAGTAAGGCTGCCAAGAGGACTTGAAAGCGGGGCAGAATTGCAGGAAACCGATTTCAGGAGGTAGACTGGAATTGCATTGAAAGCATAGGAAAAGAGGCAGAACGTCCACAATGATGCACTTGGCCAAAAAGGGCGTATGCGTTTTTTCCTGAATATATTCAGGAAAAAACGCATACGCCCTTTTTGGCCAACCAAGCAAGCTTGCAAAGGAAATCTGCACTACAATGAAGTCTCACTTCCCCCCGGTCAAAAGGGCCATCTGAAAAAAGTGTAAAATCCAGAAAGGCAGGACAGGCCATGGAGAACTGGGAGCCTTGTTATGCTGATGGGCGGGATGTAAATTGCCAACAGACACTCGGGAGAAGTGTATGGTGTTTCCTGAAACATCTAAAAAACAAAGCAACAGAGCCTAGGGCACTTCCACTTATGGTCCTATGGCTTAGGGAAATTAAAATCAAAAAGACACAGCCACCCCAAAGTTTGGGACGCCTCTGTTTACAAGAAACTCGTTTACAGTACAAGTTCAACATTGCAGAAAGTGAAAAATGGATAAAGTAGTTGTGGTATTTACTTACAAAGCAATATCACTCAGCAATGAAATCTGTGTCATCAGGCCCTTAGCAGCACAATGAGTGGATTCAGGTATGATGATTCTAACTGAAATAAGTCACACAGAAAAAGAAACATCATAAGATATCAGTAATACACGGAATGTAAACTTGGCTACAGAGGAACTGAATTACAGAACAGAACAGGGTCTCAAATTTAGAAAACCAACTTATGCTTGCTTAAGGGTAAAGGTGAGTTGGGGTGCTGCATAAAACCAGAGATTGAAATGAGCACAGATAAAGTTCCTTAAGCCAAATATGGAATAGACAAGAGCTACTCCTTGCTCAACTAAATGGACTCAACACCCCATATTAAGCGCCTAAGAATGTACCTGACTAGTAAGTATCTTAAAACCTATGGATTGCTATGTCTCCGAAAGAGAATCAAGCATGTGTACAGGGGCATAAACGCAGCAGTGATAGGATTGGAGAGGTTTGGTGAGCAAATGAAGACCCTTTGAAGTCATATTGCATGGTACCCATTCCACGGGTTTCAACTACCCAGGTTTAAGGTATTCTTCCTTCAGCTAAAACATGCATGTGGAACCTAGAGTATGATCAACCATGTGATCGGTAAACGTGTTCAAATATGTCTCAGTTTTCGTACCCTGGTACTCGGGTGCAACATTCCAGACGCTTTACTAACACCCTCCCGACTTGGAGAGTCAGTCCCTTTAACCTCCTGTTTGGCCCAGTTTGCAACTTCTGCGGAAGATGAACAGGAATAGCGAGAACCAATGAGAGACTAGCTGGAGGTGTCTGGACGGGCAAATTTAACTCTCATTTCCCACCAGGAAGAGGAATTAACCAAATGCTCATCGTGCCGTGACGGAACCAGATTAGGGCCTGAAGCCATCCTGCGGTGTTGCGGCCAGCTCAAAAGAAAGCGAGTTGAAGAAAGGAGCTCAGGGGCACTGTAATTCACAAACCTGCAGAGTTATAAATGACAGCAATCGTCCAAAAATATACTGAAGTAAGGCTGCCAAGAGGACTTGAAAGCGGGGCAGAATTGCAGGAAACCGATTTCAGGAGGTAGACTGGAATTGCATTGAAAGCATAGGAAAAGAGGCAGAACGTCCACAATGATGCACTTGGCCAAAAAGGGCGTATGCGTTTTTTCCTGAATATATTCAGGAAAAAACGCATACGCCCTTTTTGGCCAACCAAGCAAGCTTGCAAAGGAAATCTGCACTACAATGAAGTCTCCCTTCCCCCCGGTCAAAAGGGCCATCTGAAAAAAGTGTAAAATCCAGAAAGGCAGGACAGGCCATGGAGAACTGGGAGCCTTGTTATGCTGATGGGCGGGATGTAAATTGCCAACAGACACTCGGGAGAAGTGTATGGTGTTTCCTGAAACATCTAAAAAACAAAGCAACAGAGCCTAGGGCACTTCCACTTATGGTCCTATGGCTTAGGGAAATTAAAATCAAAAAGACACAGCCACCCCAAAGTTTGGGACGCCTCTGTTTACAAGAAACTCGTTTACAGTACAAGTTCAACATTGCAGAAAGTGAAAAATGGATAAAGTAGTTGTGGTATTTACTTACAAAGCAATATCACTCAGCAATGAAATCTGTGTCATCAGGCCCTTAGCAGCACAATGAGTGGATTCAGGTATGATGATTCTAACTGAAATAAGTCACACAGAAAAAGAAACATCATAAGATATCAGTAATACACGGAATGTAAACTTGGCTACACAGGAACTGAATTACAGAACAGAACAGGGTCTCAAATTTAGAAAACCAACTTATGCTTGCTTAAGGGTAAAGGTGAGTTGGGGTGCTGCATAAAACCAGAGATTGAAATGAGCACAGATAAAGTTCCTTAAGCCAAATATGGAATAGACAAGAGCTACTCCTTGCTCAACGAAATAGACTCAACACCGCATATTAAATGCCTAAGAATGTACCTGACTAGTAAGTATCTTAAAACCTATGGATTGCTATGTCTCCGAAAGAGAATCAAGCATGTGTACAGGGGCATAAACGCAGCAGTGATAGGATTGGAGAGGTTTGGTGAGCAAATGAAGACCCTTTGAAGTCATATTGCATGGTACCCATTCCACGGGTTTCAACTACCCAGTTTTAAGGTATTCTTCCTTCAGCTAAAACATGCATGTGGAACCTAGAGTATGATCAACCATGTGATCGGGAGACGTGTTCAAATATGTCTCAGTTTTCGTACCCTGGTACTCGGGTGCAACATTCCAGACGCTTTACTAACACCCTCCCGACTTGGAGAGTCAGTCCCTTTAACCTCCTGTTTGGCCCAGTTTGCAATTTCTGCGGAAGATGAACAGGAATAGCGAGAACCAATGAGAGACTAGCTGGAGGTGTCTGGACGGGCAAATTTAACTCTCATTTCCCACCAGGAAGAGGAATTAACCAAAGGCTCAGCGTGCCGTGCCGGAACCAGATTAGGGCCTGAAGCCATCCTGCGGTGTTGCGGCCAGCTCAAAAGAAAGCGAGTTGAAGAAAGGAGCTCAGGGGCACTGTAATTCACAAACCTGCAGAGTTATAAATGACAGCAATCGTCCAAAAATATACTGAAGTAAGGCTGCCAAGAGGACTTGAAAGCGGGGCAGAATTGCAGGAAACCGATTTCAGGAGGTAGACTGGAATTGCATTGAAAGCATAGGAAAAGAGGCAGAACGTCCACAATGATGCACTTTGCCAAAAAGGGCGTATGCGTTTTTTCCTGAATATATTCAGGAAAAAACGCATACGCCCTTTTTGGCCAACCAAGCAAGCTTGCAAAGGAAATCTGCACTACAATGAAGTCTCACTTCCCCCCGGTCAAAAGGGCCATCTGAAAAAAGTGTAAAATCCAGAAAGGCAGGACAGGCCATGGAGAACTGGGAGCCTTGTTATGCTGATGGGCGGGATGTAAATTGCCAACAGACACTCGGGAGAAGTGTATGGTGTTTCCTGAAACATCTAAAAAACAAAGCAACAGAGCCTAGGGCACTTCCACTTATGGTCCTATGGCTTAGGGAAATTAAAATCAAAAAGACACAGCCACCCCAAAGTTTGGGACGCCTCTGTTTACAAGAAACTCGTTTACAGTACAAGTTCAACATTGCAGAAAGTGAAAAATGGATAAAGTAGTTGTGGTATTTACTTACAAAGCAATATCACTCAGCAATGAAATCTGTGTCATCAGGCCCTTAGCAGCACAATGAGTGGATTCAGGTATGATGATTCTAACTGAAATAAGTCACACAGAAAAAGAAACATCATAAGATATCAGTAATACACGGAATGTAAACTTGGCTACACAGGAACTGAATTACAGAACAGAACAGGGTCTCAAATTTAGAAAACCAACTTATGCTTGCTTAAGGGTAAAGGTGAGTTGGGGTGCTGCATAAAACCAGAGATTGAAATGAGCACAGATAAAGTTCCTTAAGCCAAATATGGAATAGACAAGAGCTACTCCTTGCTCAACTAAATGGACTCAACACCCCATATTAAGCGCCTAAGAATGTACCTGACTAGTAAGTATCTTAAAACCTATGGATTGCTATGTCTCCGAAAGAGAATCAAGCATGTGTACAGGGGCATAAACGCAGCAGTGATAGGATTGGAGAGGTTCGGTGAGCAAATGAAGACCCTTTGAAGTCATATTGCATGGTACCCATTCCACGGGTTTCAACTACCCAGGTTTGAGGTATTCTTCCTTCAGCTAAAACATGCATGTGGAACCTAGAGTATGATCAACCATGTGATCGGTAAACGTGTTCAAATATGTCTCAGTTTTCGTACCCTGGTACTCGGGTGCAACATTCCAGACGCTTTACTAACACCCTCCCGACTTGGAGAGTCAGTCCCTTTAACCTCCTGTTTGGCCCAGTTTGCAACTTCTGCGGAAGATGAACAGGAATAGCGAGAACCAATGAGAGACTAGCTGGAGGTGTCTGGACGGGCAAATTTAACTCTCATTTCCCACCAGGAAGAGGAATTAACCAAAGGCTCATCGTGCCGTGACGGAACCAGATTAGGGCCTGAAGCCATCCTGCGGTGTTGCGGCCAGCTGAAAAGAAAGCGAGTTGAAGAAAGGAGCTCAGGGGCACTGTAATTCACAAACTTGCAGAGTTATAAATGACAGCAATCGTCCAAAAATATACTGAAGTAAGGCTGCCAAGAGGACTTGAAAGCGGGGCAGAATTGCAGGAAACCGATTTCAGGAGGTAGACTGGAATTGCATTGAAAGCATAGGAAAAGAGGCAGAACGTCCACAATGATGCACTTGGCCAAAAAGGGCGTATGCGTTTTTTCCTGAATATATTCAGGAAAAAACGCATACGCCCTTTTTGGCCAACCAAGCAAGCTTGCAAAGGAAATCTGCACTACAATGAAGTCTCACTTCCCCCCGGTCAAAAGGGCCATCTGAAAAAAGTGTAAAATCCAGAAAGGCAGGACAGGCCATGGAGAACTGGGAGCCTTGTTATGCTGATGGGCGGGATGTAAATTGCCAACAGACACTCGGGAGAAGTGTATGGTGTTTCCTGAAACATCTAAAAAACAAAGCAACAGAGCCTAGGGCACTTCCACTTATGGTCCTATGGCTTAGGGAAATTAAAATCAAAAAGACACAGCCACCCCAAAGTTTGGGACGCCTCTGTTTACAAGAACCTCGTTTACAGTACAAGTTCAACATTGCAGAAAGTGAAAAATGGATAAAGTAGTTGTGGTATTTACTTACAAAGCAATATCACTCAGCAATGAAATCTGTGTCATCAGGCCCTTAGCAGCACAATGAGTGGATTCAGGTATGATGATTCTAACTGAAATAAGTCACACAGAAAAAGAAACATCATAAGATATCAGTAATACACGGAATGTAAACTTGGCTACACAGGAACTGAATTACAGAACAGAACAGGGTCTCAAATTTAGAAAACCAACTTATGCTTGCTTAAGGGTAAAGGTGAGTTGGGGTGCTGCATAAAACCAGAGATTGAAATGAGCACAGATAAAGTTCCTTAAGCCAAATATGGAATAGACAAGAGCTACTCCTTGCTCAACTAAATGGACTCAACACCCCATATTAAGCGCCTAAGAATGTACCTGACTAGTAAGTATCTTAAAACCTATGGATTGCTATGTCTCCGAAAGAGAATCAAGCATGTGTACAGGGGCATAAACGCAGCAGTGATAGGATTGGAGAGGTTCGGTGAGCAAATGAAGACCCTTTGAAGTCATATTGCATGGTACCCATTCCACGGGTTTCAACTACCCAGGTTTGAGGTATTCTTCCTTCAGCTAAAACATGCATGTGGAACCTAGAGTATGATCAACCATGTGATCGGTAAACGTGTTCAAATATGTCTCAGTTTTCGTACCCTGGTACTCGGGTGCAACATTCCAGACGCTTTACTAACACCCTCCCGACTTGGAGAGTCAGTCCCTTTAACCTCCTGTTTGGCCCAGTTTGCAACTTCTGCGAAAGATGAACAGGAATAGCGAGAACCAATGAGAGACTAGCTGGAGGTGTCTGGACGGGCAAATTTAACTCTCATTTCCCACCAGGAAGAGGAATTAACCAAAGGCTCATCGTGCCGTGACGGAACCAGATTAGGGCCTGAAGCCATCCTGCGGTGTTGCGGCCAGCTGAAAAGAAAGATAGTTGAAGAAAGGAGCTCAGGGGCACTGTAATTCACAAACTTGCAGAGTTATAAATGACAGCAATCGTCCAAAAATATACTGAAGTAAGGCTGCCAAGAGGACTTGAAAGCGGGGCAGAATTGCAGGAAACCGATTTCAGGAGGTAGACTGGAATTGCATTGAAAGCATAGGAAAAGAGGCAGAACGTCCACAATGATGCACTTGGCCAAAAAGGGCGTATGCGTTTTTTCCTGAATATATTCAGGAAAAAACGCATACGCCCTTTTTGGCCAACCAAGCAAGCTTGCAAAGGAAATCTGCACTACAATGAAGTCTCCCTTCCCCCCGGTCAAAAGGGCCATCTGAAAAAAGTGTAAAATCCAGAAAGGCAGGACAGGCCATGGAGAACTGGGAGCCTTGTTATGCTGATGGGCGGGATGTAAATTGCCAACAGACACTCGGGAGAAGTGTATGGTGTTTCCTGAAACATCTAAAAAACAAAGCAACAGAGCCTAGGGCACTTCCACTTATGGTCCTATGGCTTAGGGAAATTAAAATCAAAAAGACACAGCCACCCCAAAGTTTGGGACGCCTCTGTTTACAAGAAACTCGTTTACAGTACAAGTTCAACATTGCAGAAAGTGAAAAATGGATAAAGTAGTTGTGGTATTTACTTACAAAGCAATATCACTCAGCAATGAAATCTGTGTCATCAGGCCCTTAGCAGCACAATGAGTGGATTCAGGTATGATGATTCTAACTGAAATAAGTCACACAGAAAAAGAAACATCATAAGATATCAGTAATACACGGAATGTAAACTTGGCTACACAGGAACTGAATTACAGAACAGAACAGGGTCTCAAATTTAGAAAACCAACTTATGCTTGCTTAAGGGTAAAGGTGAGTTGGGGTGCTGCATAAAACCAGAGATTGAAATGAGCACAGATAAAGTTCCTTAAGCCAAATATGGAATAGACAAGAGCTACTCCTTGCTCAACGAAATGGACTCAACACCGCATATTAAATGCCTAAGAATGTACCTGACTAGTAAGTATCTTAAAACCTATGGATTGCTATGTCTCCGAAAGAGAATCAAGCATGTGTACAGGGGCATAAACGCAGCAGTGATAGGATTGGAGAGGTTTGGTGAGCAAATGAAGACCCTTTGAAGTCATATTGCATGGTACCCATTCCACGGGTTTCAACTACCCAGTTTTAAGGTATTCTTCCTTCAGCTAAAACATGCATGTGGAACCTAGAGTATGATCAACCATGTGATCGGGAGACGTGTTCAAATATGTCTCAGTTTTCATACCCTGGTACTCGGGTGCAACATTCCAGACGCTTTACTAACACCCTCCCGACTTGGAGAGTCAGTCCCTTTAACCTCCTGTTTGGCCCAGTTTGCAATTTCTGCGGAAGATGAACAGGAATAGCGAGAACCAATGAGAGACTAGCTGGAGGTGTCTGGACGGGCAAATTTAACTCTCATTTCCCACCAGGAAGAGGAATTAACTAAAGGCTCAGCGTGCCGTGACGGAACCAGATTAGGGCCTGAAGCCATCCTGCGGTGTTGCGGCCAGCTCAAAAGAAAGCGAGTTGAAGAAAGGAGCTCAGGGGCACTGTAATTCACAAACCTGCAGAGTTATAAATGACAGCAATCGTCCAAAAATATACTGAAGTAAGGCTGCCAAGAGGACTTGAAAGCGGGGCAGAATTGCAGGAAACCGATTTCAGGAGGTAGACTGGAATTGCATTGAAAGCATAGGAAAAGAGGCAGAACGTCCACAATGATGCACTTGGCCAAAAAGGGCGTATGCGTTTTTTCCTGAATATATTCAGGAAAAAACGCCTACGCCCTTTTTGGCCAACCAAGCAAGCTTGCAATGGAAATCTGCACTACAATGAAGTCTCACTTCCCCCCGGTCAAAAGGGCCATCTGAAAAAAGTGTAAAATCCAGAAAGGCAGGACAGGCCATGGAGAACTGGGAGCCTTGTTATGCTGATGGGCGGGATGTAAATTGCCAACAGACACTCGGGAGAAGTGTATGGTGTTTCCTGAAACATCTAAAAAACAAAGCAACAGAGCCTAGGGCACTTCCACTTATGGTCCTATAGCTTAGGGAAATTAAAATCAAAAAGACACAGCCACCCCAAAGTTTGGAACGCCTCTGTTTACAAGAACCTCGTTTACAGTACAAGTTCAACATCGCAGAAAGTGAAAAATGGATAAAGAAGTTGTGGTATTTAATTACAAAGCAATATCACTCAGCAATGAAATCTATGTCATCAGGCCCTTAGCAGCACAATGAGTGGATTCAGGTATGATGATTCTAACTGAAATATGTCACACAGAAAAAGAAACATCATAAGATATCAGTAATACACGGAATGTAAACTTGGCTCCACAGGAACTGAATTACAGAACAGAACAGGGTCTCAAATTTAGAAAACCAACTTATGCTTGCTTAAGGGTAAAGGTGAGTTGGGGTGCTGCATAAAACCAGAGATTGAAATGAGCACAGATAAAGTTCCTTAAGCCAAATATGGAATAGACAAGAGCTACTCCTTGCTCAACGAAATGGACTCAACACCCCATATTAAGCGCCTAAGAATGTACCTGACTAGTAAGTATCTTAAAACCTATGGATTGCTATGTCTCCGAAAGAGAATCAAGCATGTGTACAGGGGCATAAACGCAGCAGTGATAGGATTGGAGAGGTTCGGTGAGCAAATGAAGACCCTTTGAAGTCATATTGCATGGTACCCATTCCACGGGTTTCAACTACCCAGGTTTAAGGTATTCTTCCTTCAGGTAAAACATGCATGTGGAACCTAGAGTATGATCAACCATGTGATCGGGAGACGTGTTCAAATATGTCTCAGTTTTCGTACCCTGGTACTCGGGTGCAACATTCCAGACACTTTACTAACACCCTCCCGACTTGGAGAGTCAGTCCCTTTAACCTCCTGTTTGGCCCAGTTTGCAATTTCTGCGGAAGATGAACAGGAATAGCGAGAACCAATGAGAGACTAGCTGGAGGTGTCTGGACGGGCAAATTTAACTCTCATTTCCCACCAGGAAGAGGAATTAACCAAAGGCTCATCGTGCCGTGACGGAACCAGATTAGGGCCTGAAGCCATCCTGCGGTGTTGCGGCCAGCTCAAAAGAAAGCGAGTTGAAGAAAGGAGCTCAGGGGCACTGTAATTCACAAACCTGCAGAGTTATAAATGACAGCTATCGTCCAAAAATATACTGAAGTAAGGCTGCCAAGAGGTCTTGAAAGCGGGGCAGAATTGCAGGAATCCGATTTCAGGAGGTAGACTGGAATTGCATTGAAAGAATAGGAAAAGAGGCAGAACGTCCACAATGATGCACTTGGCCAAAAAGGGCGTATGCGTTTTTTCCTGAATATATTCAGGAAAAAACGCATACGCCCTTTTTGACCAACCAAGCAAACTTGCAAAGGAAATCTGCACTACAATGAAGTCTCACTTTCCCCCGGTCAAAAGGGCCATCTGAAAAAAGTGTAAAATCCAGAAAGGCAGGACAGGTCATGGAGAACTGGGAGCCTTGTTATGCTGATGGGCGGGATGTAAATTGCCAACAGACACTCGGGAGAAGTGTATGGTGTTTCCTGAAACATCTAAAAAACAAAGCAACAGAGCCTAGGGCACTTCCACTTATGGTCCTATAGCTTAGGGAAAATAAAATCAAAAAGACACAGCCACCCCAAAGTTTGGGACGCCTCTGTTTACAAGAACCTCGTTTACCGTACAAGTTCAATATCACAGAAAGTGAAAAATGAATAAAGAAGTTGTGGTATTTACTTACAAAGCAATATCACTCAGCAATGAAATCTATGTCATCAGGCCCGTAGCAGCACAATGAGTGGATTCAGGTATGATGATTCTAACTGAAATAAGTCACACAGAAAAAGAAACATCATAAGATATCAGTAATACACGGAATGTAAACTTGGCTACACAGGAACTGAATTACAGAACAGAACAGGGTCTCAAATTTAGAAAACCAACTTATGCTTGCTTAAGGGTAAAGGTGAGTTGGGGTGCTGCATAAAACCAGAGATTGAAATGAGCACAGATAAAGTTCCTTAAGCCAAATATGGAATAGACAAGATCTACTCCTTGCTCAACGAAATGGACTCAACACCGCATATTAAACGCATAAGAATGTACCTGACTAGTAAGTATCTTAAAACCTATGGATTGCTATGTCTCCGAAAGAGAATCAAGCATGTGTACAGGGGCATAAACGCAGCAGTGATAGGATTGGAGAGGTTCGGTGAGCAAATGAAGACCCTTTGAAGTCATATTGCATGGTACCCATTCCACGGGTTTCAACTACCCAGGTTTAAGGTATTCTTCCTTCAGCTAAAACATGCATGTGGAACCTAGAGTATGATCAACCATGTGATCGGGAGACGTGTTCAAATATGTCTCAGTTTTCGTACCCTGGTACTCGGTTGCAACATTCCAGACGCTTTACTAACATCCTCCCGACTTGGAGAGTCAGTCCCTTTAACCTCCTGTTTGGCCCAGTTTGCAATTTCTGCGGAAGATGAACAGGAATAGCGAGAACCAATGAGAGACTAGCTGGAGGTGTCTGGACGGGCAAATTTAACTCTCATTTCCCACCAGGAAGAGGAATTAACCAAAGGCTCAGCGTGCCGTGCCGGAACCAGATTAGGGCCTGAAGCCATCCTGCGGTGTTGCGGCCAGCTCAAAAGAAAGCGAGTTGAAGAAAGGAGCTCAGGGGCACTGTAATTCACAAACCTGCAGAGATATAAATGACAGCTATCGTCCAAAAATATACTGAAGTAAGGCTGCCAAGAGGACTTGAAAGCGGGGCAGAATTGCAGGAAACCGATTTCAGGAGGTAGACTGGAATTGCATTGAAAGCATAGGAAAAGAGGCAGAACGTCCACAATGATGCACTTGGCCAAAAAGGGCGTATGCGTTTTTTCCTGAATATATTCAGGAAAAAACGCACATGCCCTTTTTGGCCAACCAAGCAAACTTGCAAAGGAAATCTGCACTACAATGAAGTCTCACTTCCCCCCGGTCAAAAGGGCCATCTGAAAAAAGTGTAAAATCCAGAAAGGCAGGACAGGCCATGGAGAACTGGGAGCCTTGTTATGCTGATGGGCGGGATGTAAATTGCCAACAGACACTCGGGAGAAGTGTATGGTGTTTCCTGAAACATCTAAAAAACAAAGCAACAGAGCCTAGGGCACTTCCACTTATGGTCCTATAGCTTAGGGAAATTAAAATCAAAAAGACACAGCCACCCCAATGTTTGGAACGCCTCTGTTTACAAGAACCTCGTTTACAGTACAAGTTCAACATCGCAGAAAGTGAAAAATGGATAAAGAAGTTGTGGTATTTAATTACAAAGCAATATCACTCAGCAATGAAATCTATGTCATCAGGCCCTTAGCAGCACAATGAGTGGATTCAGGTATGATGATTCTAACTGAAATATGTCACACAGAAAAAGAAACATCATAAGATATCAGTAATACACGGAATGTAAACTTGGCTCCACAGGAACTGAATTACAGAACAGAACAGGGTCTCAAATTTAGAAAACCAACTTATGCTTGCTTAAGGGTAAAGGTGAGTTGGGGTGCTGCATAAAACAAGAGATTGAAATGAGCACAGATAAAGTTCCTTAAGCCAAATATGGAATAGACAAGAGCTACTCCTTGCTCAACGAAATGGACTCAACACCGCATATTAAGCGCCTAAGAATGTACCTGACTAGTAAGTATCTTAAAACCTATGGATTGCTATGTCTCCGAAAGAGAATCAAGCATGTGTACAGGGGCATAAACGCAGCAGTGATAGGATTGGAGAGGTTCGGTGAGCAAATGAAGACCCTTTGAAGTCATATTGCATGGTACCCATTCCACGGGTTTCAACTACCCAGGTTTAAGGTATTCTTCCTTCAGCTAAAACATGCATGTGGAACCTAGAGTATGATCAACCATGTGATCGGGAGACGTGTTCAAATATGTCTCAGTTTTCGTACCCTGGTACTCGGGTGCAACATTCCAGACGCTTTACTAACACCCTCCCGATTTGGAGAGTCAGTCCCTTTAACCTCCTGTTTGGCCCAGTTTGCAATTTCTGCGGAAGATGAACAGGAATAGCGAGAACCAATGAGAGACTAGCTGGAGGTGTCTGGACGGGCAAATTTAACTCTCATTTCCCACCAGGAAGAGGAATTAACCAAAGGCTCAGCGTGCCGTGACGGAACCAGATTAGGGCCTGAAGCCATCCTGCGGTGTTGCGGCCAGCTCAAAAGAAAGCGAGTTGAAGAAAGGAGCTCAGGGGCACTGTAATTCACAAACCTGCAGAGTTATAAATGACAGCAATCGTCCAAAAATATACTGAAGTAAGGCTGCCAAGAGGACTTGAAAGCGGGGCAGAATTGCAGGAAACCGATTTCAGGAGGTAGACTGGAATTGCATTGAAAGCATAGGAAAAGAGGCAGAACGTCCACAATGATGCACTTGGCCAAAAAGGGCGTATGCGTTTTTTCCTGAATATATTCAGGAAAAAACGCATACGCCCTTTTTGGCCAACCAAGCAAGCTTGCAAAGGAAATCTGCACTACAATGAAGTCTCACTTCCCCCCGGTCAAAAGGGCCATCTGAAAAAAGTGTAAAATCCAGAAAGGCAGGACAGGCCATGGAGAACTGGGAGCCTTGTTATGCTGATGGGCGGGATGTAAATTGCCAACAGACACTCGGGAGAAGTGTATGGTGTTTCCTGAAACATCTAAAAAACAAAGCAACAGAGCCTAGGGCACTTCCACTTATGGTCCTATAGCTTAGGGAAATTAAAATCAAAAAGACACAGCCACCCCAAAGTTTGGAACGCCTCTGTTTACAAGAAGCTCGTTTACAGTACAAGTTCAACATTGCAGAAAGTGAAAAATGGATAAAGAAGTTGTGGTATTTAATTACAAAGCAATATCACTCAGCAATGAAATCTATGTCATCAGGCCCTTAGCAGCACAATGAGTGGATTCAGGTATGATGATTCTAACTGAAATATGTCACACAGAAAAAGAAACATCATAAGATATCAGTAATACACGGAATGTAAACTTGGCTCCACAGGAACTGAATTACAGAACAGAACAGGGTCTCAAATTTAGAAAACCAACTTATGCTTGCTTAAGGGTAAAGGTGAGTTGGGGTGCTGCATAAAACCAGAGATTGAAATGAGCACAGATAAAGTTCCTTAAGCCAAATATGGAATAGACAAGAGCTACTCCTTGCTCAACGAAATGGACTCAACACCCCATATTAAGCGCCTAAGAATGTACCTGACTAGTAAGTATCTTAAAACCTATGGATTGCTATGTCTCCGAAAGAGAATCAAGCATGTGTACAGGGGCATAAACGCAGCAGTGATAGGATTGGAGAGGTTCGGTGAGCAAATGAAGACCCTTTGAAGTCATATTGCATGGTACCCATTCCACGGGTTTCAACTACCCAGGTTTAAGGTATTCTTCCTTCAGGTAAAACATGCATGTGGAACCTAGAGTATGATCAACCATGTGATCGGGAGACGTGTTCAAATATGTCTCAGTTTTCGTACCCTGGTACTCGGGTGCAACATTCCAGACACTTTACTAACACCCTCCCGACTTGGAGAGTCAGTCCCTTTAACCTCCTGTTTGGCCCAGTTTGCAATTTCTGCGGAAGATGAACAGGAATAGCGAGAACCAATGAGAGACTAGCTGGAGGTGTCTGGACGGGCAAATTTAACTCTCATTTCCCACCAGGAAGAGGAATTAACCAAAGGCTCAGCGTGCCGTGCCGGAACCAGATTAGGGCCTGAAGCCATTGTGCGGTGTTGCGGCCAGCTCAAAAGAAAGCGAGTTGAAGAAAGGAGCTCAGGGGCACTGTAATTCACAAACCTGCAGAGTTATAAATGACAGCTATCGTCCAAAAATATACTGAAGTAAGGCTGCCAAGAGGACTTGAAAGCGGGGCAGAATTGCAGGAATCCGATTTCAGGAGGTAGACTGGAATTGCATTGAAAGAATAGGAAAAGAGGCAGAACGTCCACAATGATGCACTTGGCCAAAAAGGGCGTATGCGTTTTTTCCTGAATATATTCAGGAAAAAACGCATACGCCCTTTTTGACCAACCAAGCAAACTTGCAAAGGAAATCTGCACTACAATGAAGTCTCACTTTCCCCCGGTCAAAAGGGCCATCTGAAAAAAGTGTAAAATCCAGAAAGGCAGGACAGGCCATGGAGAACTGGGAGCCTTGTTATGCTGATGGGCGGGATGTAAATTGTCAACAGACACTCGGGAGAAGTGTATGGTGTTTCCTGAAACATCTAAAAAACAAAGCAACAGAGCCTAGGGCACTTCCACTTATGGTCCTATAGCTTAGGGAAAATAAAATCAAAAAGACACAGCCACCCCAAAGTTTGGGACGCCTCTGTTTACAAGAACCTCGTTTACCGTACAAGTTCAATATCACAGAAAGTGAAAAATGAATAAAGAAGTTGTGGTATTTACTTACAAAGCAATATCACTCAGCAATGAAATCTATGTCATCAGGCCCTTAGCAGCACAATGAGTGGATTCAGGTATGATGATTCTAACTGAAATAAGTCACACAGAAAAAGAAACATCATAAGATATCAGTAATACACGGAATGTAAACTTGGCTACACAGGAACTGAATTACAGAACAGAACAGGGTCTCAAATTTAGAAAACCAACTTATGCTTGCTTAAGGGTAAAGGTGAGTTGGGGTGCTGCATAAAACCAGAGATTGAAATGAGCACAGATAAAGTTCCTTAAGCCAAATATGGAATAGACAAGATCTACTCCTTGCTCAACGAAATGGACTCAACACCGCATATTAAACGCATAAGAATGTACCTGACTAGTAAGTATCTTAAAACCTATGGATTGCTATATCTCCGAAAGAGAATCAAGCATGTGTACAGGGGCATAAACGCAGCAGTGATAGGATTGGAGAGGTTCGGTGAGCAAATGAAGACCCTTTGAAGTCATATTGCATGGTACCCATTCCACGGGTTTCAACTACCCAGGTTTAAGGTATTCTTCCTTCAGCTAAAACATGCATGTGGAACCTAGAGTATGATCAACCATGTGATCGGGAGACGTGTTCAAATATGTCTCAGTTTTCGTACCCTGGTACTCGGTTGCAACATTCCAGACGCTTTACTAACATCCTCCCGACTTGGAGAGTCAGTCCCTTTAACCTCCTGTTTGGCCCAGTTTGCAATTTCTGCGGAAGATGAACAGGAATAGCGAGAACCAATGAGAGACTAGCTGGAGGTGTCTGGACGGGCAAATTTAACTCTCATTTCCCACCAGGAAGAGGAATTAACCAAAGGCTCAGCGTGCCGTGCCGGAACCAGATTAGGGCCTGAAGCCATCCTGCGGTGTTGCGGCCAGCTCAAAAGAAAGCGAGTTGAAGAAAGGAGCTCAGGGGCACTGTAATTCACAAACCTGCAGAGATATAAATGACAGCTATCGTCCAAAAATATACTGAAGTAAGGCTGCCAAGAGGACTTGAAAGCGGGGCAGAATTGCAGGAAACCGATTTCAGGAGGTAGACTGGAATTGCATTGAAAGCATAGGAAAAGAGGCAGAACGTCCACAATGATGCACTTGGCCAAAAAGGGCGTATGCGTTTTTTCCTGAATATATTCAGGAAAAAACGCACATGCCCTTTTTGGCCAACCAAGCAAACTTGCAAAGGAAATCTGCACTACAATGAAGTCTCACTTCCCCCCGGTCAAAAGGGCCATCTGAAAAAAGTGTAAAATCCAGAAAGGCAGGACAGGCCATGGAGAACTGGGAGCCTTGTTATGCTGATGGGCGGGATGTAAATTGCCAACAGACACTCGGGAGAAGTGTATGGTGTTTCCTGAAACATCTAAAAAACAAAGCAACAGAGCCTAGGGCACTTCCACTTATGGTCCTATAGCTTAGGGAAATTAAAATCAAAAAGACACAGCCACCCCAAAGTTTGGGACGCCTCTGTTTACAAGAACCTCGTTTACAGTACAAGTTCAACATCGCAGAAAGTGAAAAATGGATAAAGAAGTTGTGGTATTTACTTACAAAGCAATATCACTCAGCAATGAAATCTATGTCATCAGGCCCTTAGCAGCACAATGAGTGGATTCAGGTATGATGATTCTAACTGAAATAAGTCACACAGAAAAAGAAACATCATAAGATATCAGTAATACACGGAATGTAAACTTGGCTACACAGGAACTGAATTCCAAAACAGAACAGGGTCTCAAATTTAGAAAACCAACTTATGCTTGCTTAAGGGGAAAGGTGAGTTGGGGTGCTGCATAAAACCAGAGATTGAAATGAGCACAGATAAAGTTCCTTAAGCCAAATATGGAATAGACAAGAGCTACTCCTTGCTCAACGAAATGGACTCAACACTGCATATTAAAAGCCTAAGAATGTACCTGACTAGTAAGTATCTTAAAACCTATGGATTGCTATGTCTCCGAAAGAGAATCAAGCATGTGTACAGGGACATAAACGCAGCAGTGATAGGATTGGAGAGGTTCGGTGAGCAAATGAAGACCCTTTGAAGTCATATTGCATGGTACCCATTCCACGGGTTTCAACTACCCAGGTTTAAGGTATTCTTCCTTCAGCTAAAACATGCATGTGGAACCTAGAGTATGATCAACCATGTGATCGGGAGACGTGTTCAAATATGTCTCAGTTTTCGTACCCTGGTACTCGGGTGCAACATTCCAGACGCTTTACTAACACCCTCCCGACTTGGAGAGTCAGTCCCTTTAACCTCCTGTTTGGCCCAGTTTGCAATTTCTGCGGAAGATGAACAGGAATAGCGAGAACCAATGAGAGACTAGCTGGAGGTGTCTGGACGGGAAAATTATACTCTCATTTCCCACGAGGAAGAGGAATTAACCAAAGGCTCAGCGTGCCGTGCCGGAACAAGATTAGGGCCTGAAGCCATCCTGCGGTGTTGCGGCCAGCTCAAAAGAAAGTGAGTTGAAGAAAGGAGCTCAGGGGCACTGTAATTCACAAACCTGCAGAGTTATAAATGACAGCAATCGTCCAAAAATATACTGAAGTAAGGCTGCCAAGAGGACTTGAAAGCGGGGCAGAATTGCAGGAAACCGATTTCAGGAGGTAGACTGGAATTGCATTGAAAGCATAGGAAAAGAGGCAGAACGTCCACAATGATGCACTTGGCCAAAAAGGGCGTATGCGTTTTTTCCTGAATATATTCAGGAAAAAACGCATACGCCCTTTTTGGCCAACCAAGCAAGCTTGCAAAGGAAATCTGCACTACAATGAAGTCTCACTTCCCCCCGGTCAAAAGGGCCATCTGAAAAAAGTGTAAAATCCAGAAAGGCAGGACAGGCCATGGAGAACTGGGAGCCTTGTTATGCTGATGGGCGGGATGTAAATTGCCAACAGACACTCGGGAGAAGGGTATGGTGTTTCCTGAAACATCTAAAAAACAAAGCAACAGAGCCTAGGGCACTTCCACTTATGGTCCTATAGCTTAGGGAAATTAAAATCAAAAAGACACAGCCACCCCAAAGTTTGGGACGCCTCTGTTTACAAGAAGCTCGTTTACAGTACAAGTTCAACATTGCAGAAAGTGAAAAATGGATAAAGTAGTTGTGGTATTTACTTACAAAGCAATATCACTCAGCAATGAAATCTGTGTCATCAGGCCCTTAGGAGCACAATGAGTGGATTCAGGTATGATGATTCTAACTGAAATAAGGCACACAGAAAAAGAAACATCATAAGATATCAGTAATACACGGAATGTAAACTTGGCTACACAGGAACTGAATTACAGAACAGAACAGGGTCTCAAATTTAGAAAACCAACTTATGCTTGCTTAAGGGTAAAGGTGAGTTGGGGTGCTGCATAAAACCAGAGATTGAAATGAGCACAGATAAAGTTCCTTAAGCCAAATATGGAATAGACAAGAGCTACTCCTTGCTCAACGAAATGGACTCAACACCCCATATTAAGCGCCTAAGAATGTACCTGACTAGTAAGTATCTTAAAACCTATGGATTGCTATGTCTCCGAAAGAGAATCAAGCATGTGTACAGGGGCATAAACGCAGCAGTGATAGGATTGGAGAGGTTCGGTGAGCAAATGAAGACCCTTTGAAGTCATATTGCATGGTACCCATTCCACGGGTTTCAACTACCCAGGTTTAAGGTATTCTTCCTTCAGGTAAAACATGCATGTGGAACCTAGAGTATGATCAACCATGTGATCGGGAGACGTGTTCAAATATGTCTCAGTTTTCGTACCCTGGTACTCGGGTGCAACATTCCAGACACTTTACTAACACCCTCCCGACTTGGAGAGTCAGTCCCTTTAACCTCCTGTTTGGCCCAGTTTGCAATTTCTGCGGAAGATGAACAGGAATAGCGAGAACCAATGAGAGACTAGCTGGAGGTGTCTGGACGGGCAAATTTAACTCTCATTTCCCACCAGGAAGAGGTATTAACCAAAGGCTCAGCGTGCCGTGCCGGAACCAGATTAGGGCCTGAAGCCATTGTGCGGTGTTGCGGCCAGCTCAAAAGAAAGCGAGTTGAAGAAAGGAGCTCAGGGGCACTGTAATTCACAAACCTGCAGAGTTATAAATGACAGCTATCGTCCAAAAATATACTGAAGTAAGGCTGCCAAGAGGACTTGAAAGCGGGGCAGAATTGCAGGAATCCGATTTCAGGAGGTAGACTGGAATTGCATTGAAAGAATAGGAAAAGAGGCAGAACGTCCACAATGATGCACTTGGCCAAAAAGGGCGTATGCGTTTTTTCCTGAATATATTCAGGAAAAAACGCATACGCCCTTTTTGACCAACCAAGCAAACTTGCAAAGGAAATCTGCACTACAATGAAGTCTCACTTTCCCCCGGTCAAAAGGGCCATCTGAAAAAAGTGTAAAATCCAGAAAGGCAGGACAGGCCATGGAGAACTGGGAGCCTTGTTATGCTGATGGGCGGGATGTAAATTGCCAACAGACACTCGGGAGAAGTGTATGGTGTTTCCTGAAACATCTAAAAAACAAAGCAACAGAGCCTAGGGCACTTCCACTTATGGTCCTATAGCTTAGGGAAAATAAAATCAAAAAGACACAGCCACCCCAAAGTTTGGGACGCCTCTGTTTACAAGAACCTCGTTTACCGTACAAGTTCAATATCACAGAAAGTGAAAAATGAATAAAGAAGTTGTGGTATTTACTTACAAAGCAATATCACTCAGCAATGAAATCTATGTCATCAGGCCCTTAGCAGCACAATGAGTGGATTCAGGTATGATGATTCTAACTGAAATAAGTCACACAGAAAAAGAAACATCATAAGATATCAGTAATACACGGAATGTAAACTTGGCTACACAGGAACTGAATTACAGAACAGAACAGGGTCTCAAATTTAGAAAACCAACTTATGCTTGCTTAAGGGTAAAGGTGAGTTGGGGTGCTGCATAAAACCAGAGATTGAAATGAGCACAGATAAAGTTCCTTAAGCCAAATATGGAATAGACAAGATCTACTCCTTGCTCAACGAAATGGACTCAACACCGCATATTAAACGCATAAGAATGTACCTGACTAGTAAGTATCTTAAAACCTATGGATTGCTATATCTCCGAAAGAGAATCAAGCATGTGTACAGGGGCATAAACGCAGCAGTGATAGGATTGGAGAGGTTCGGTGAGCAAATGAAGACCCTTTGAAGTCATATTGCATGGTACCCATTCCACGGGTTTCAACTACCCAGGTTTAAGGTATTCTTCCTTCAGCTAAAACATGCATGTGGAACCTAGAGTATGATCAACCATGTGATCGGGAGACGTGTTCAAATATGTCTCAGTTTTCGTACCCTGGTACTCGGTTGCAACATTCCAGACGCTTTACTAACATCCTCCCGACTTGGAGAGTCAGTCCCTTTAACCTCCTGTTTGGCCCAGTTTGCAATTTCTGCGGAAGATGAACAGGAATAGCGAGAACCAATGAGAGACTAGCTGGAGGTGTCTGGACGGGCAAATTTAACTCTCATTTCCCACCAGGAAGAGGAATTAACCAAAGGCTCAGCGTGCCGTGCCGGAACCAGATTAGGGCCTGAAGCCATCCTGCGGTGTTGCGGCCAGCTCAAAAGAAAGCGAGTTGAAGAAAGGAGCTCAGGGGCACTGTAATTCACAAACCTGCAGAGATATAAATGACAGCTATCGTCCAAAAATATACTGAAGTAAGGCTGCCAAGAGGACTTGAAAGCGGGGCAGAATTGCAGGAAACCGATTTCAGGAGGTAGACTGGAATTGCATTGAAAGCATAGGAAAAGAGGCAGAACGTCCACAATGATGCACTTGGCCAAAAAGGGCGTATGCGTTTTTTCCTGAATATATTCAGGAAAAAACGCACATGCACTTTTTGGCCAACCAAGCAAACTTGCAAAGGAAATCTGCACTACAATGAAGTCTCACTTCCCCCCGGTCAAAAGGGCCATCTGAAAAAAGTGTAAAATCCAGAAAGGCAGGACAGGCCATGGAGAACTGGGAGCCTTGTTATGCTGATGGGCGGGATGTAAATTGCCAACAGACACTCGGGAGAAGTGTATGGTGTTTCCTGAAACATCTAAAAAACAAAGCAACAGAGCCTAGGGCACTTCCACTTATGGTCCTATAGCTTAGGGAAATTAAAATCAAAAAGACACAGCCACCCCAAAGTTTGGGACGCCTCTGTTTACAAGAACCTCGTTTACAGTACAAGTTCAACATCGCAGAAAGTGAAAAATGGATAAAGAAGTTGTGGTATTTACTTACAAAGCAATATCACTCAGCAATGAAATCTATGTCATCAGGCCCTTAGCAGCACAATGAGTGGATTCAGGTATGATGATTCTAACTGAAATAAGTCACACAGAAAAAGAAACATCATAAGATATCAGTAATACACGGAATGTAAACTTGGCTACACAGGAACTGAATTCCAAAACAGAACAGGGTCTCAAATTTAGAAAACCAACTTATGCTTGCTTAAGGGGAAAGGTGAGTTGGGGTGCTGCATAAAACCAGAGATTGAAATGAGCACAGATAAAGTTCCTTAAGCCAAATATGGAATAGACAAGAGCTACTCCTTGCTCAACGAAATGGACTCAACACTGCATATTAAAAGCCTAAGAATGTACCTGACTAGTAAGTATCTTAAAACCTATGGATTGCTATGTCTCCGAAAGAGAATCAAGCATGTGTACAGGGACATAAACGCAGCAGTGATAGGATTGGAGAGGTTCGGTGAGCAAATGAAGACCCTTTGAAGTCATATTGCATGGTACCCATTCCACGGGTTTCAACTACCCAGGTTTAAGGTATTCTTCCTTCAGCTAAAACATGCATGTGGAACCTAGAGTATGATCAACCATGTGATCGGGAGACGTGTTCAAATATGTCTCAGTTTTCGTACCCTGGTACTCGGGTGCAACATTCCAGACGCTTTACTAACACCCTCCCGACTTGGAGAGTCAGTCCCTTTAACCTCCTGTTTGGCCCAGTTTGCAATTTCTGCGGAAGATGAACAGGAATAGCGAGAACCAATGAGAGACTAGCTGGAGGTGTCTGGACGGGAAAATTATACTCTCATTTCCCACGAGGAAGAGGAATTAACCAAAGGCTCAGCGTGCCGTGCCGGAACCAGATTAGGGCCTGAAGCCATCCTGCGGTGTTGCGGCCAGCTCAAAAGAAAGCGAGTTGAAGAAAGGAGCTCAGGGGCACTGTAATTCACAAACCTGCAGAGATATAAATGACAGCTATCGTCCAAAAATATACTGAAGTAAGGCTGCCAAGAGGACTTGAAAGCGGGGCAGAATTGCAGGAAACCGATTTCAGGAGGTAGACTGGAATTGCATTGAAAGCATAGGAAAAGAGGCAGAACGTCCACAATGATGCACTTGGCCAAAAAGGGCGTATGCGTTTTTTCCTGAATATATTCAGGAAAAAACGCACATGCCCTTTTTGGCCAACCAAGCAAACTTGCAAAGGAAATCTGCACTACAATGAAGTCTCACTTCCCCCCGGTCAAAAGGGCCATCTGAAAAAAGTGTAAAATCCAGAAAGGCAGGACAGGCCATGGAGAACTGGGAGCCTTGTTATGCTGATGGGCGGGATGTAAATTGCCAACAGACACTCGGGAGAAGTGTATGGTGTTTCCTGAAACATCTAAAAAACAAAGCAACAGAGCCTAGGGCACTTCCACTTATGGTCCTATAGCTTAGGGAAATTAAAATCAAAAAGACACAGCCACCCCAAAGTTTGGGACGCCTCTGTTTACAAGAACCTCGTTTACAGTACAAGTTCAACATCGCAGAAAGTGAAAAATGGATAAAGAAGTTGTGGTATTTACTTACAAAGCAATATCACTCAGCAATGAAATCTATGTCATCAGGCCCTTAGCAGCACAATGAGTGGATTCAGGTATGATGATTCTAACTGAAATAAGTCACACAGAAAAAGAAACATCATAAGATATCAGTAATACACGGAATGTAAACTTGGCTACACAGGAACTGAATTCCAAAACAGAACAGGGTCTCAAATTTAGAAAACCAACTTATGCTTGCTTAAGGGGAAAGGTGAGTTGGGGTGCTGCATAAAACCAGAGATTGAAATGAGCACAGATAAAGTTCCTTAAGCCAAATATGGAATAGACAAGAGCTACTCCTTGCTCAACGAAATGGACTCAACACTGCATATTAAAAGCCTAAGAATGTACCTGACTAGTAAGTATCTTAAAACCTATGGATTGCTATGTCTCCGAAAGAGAATCAAGCATGTGTACAGGGACATAAACGCAGCAGTGATAGGATTGGAGAGGTTCGGTGAGCAAATGAAGACCCTTTGAAGTCATATTGCATGGTACCCATTCCACGGGTTTCAACTACCCAGGTTTAAGGTATTCTTCCTTCAGCTAAAACATGCATGTGGAACCTAGAGTATGATCAACCATGTGATCGGGAGACGTGTTCAAATATGTCTCAGTTTTCGTACCCTGGTACTCGGGTGCAACATTCCAGACGCTTTACTAACACCCTCCCGACTTGGAGAGTCAGTCCCTTTAACCTCCTGTTTGGCCCAGTTTGCAATTTCTGCGGAAGATGAACAGGAATAGCGAGAACCAATGAGAGACTAGCTGGAGGTGTCTGGACGGGAAAATTATACTCTCATTTCCCACGAGGAAGAGGAATTAACCAAAGGCTCAGCGTGCCGTGCCGGAACAAGATTAGGGCCTGAAGCCATCCTGCGGTGTTGCGGCCAGCTCAAAAGAAAGTGAGTTGAAGAAAGGAGCTCAGGGGCACTGTAATTCACAAACCTGCAGAGTTATAAATGACAGCAATCGTCCAAAAATATACTGAAGTAAGGCTGCCAAGAGGACTTGAAAGCGGGGCAGAATTGCAGGAAACCGATTTCAGGAGGTAGACTGGAATTGCATTGAAAGCATAGGAAAAGAGGCAGAACGTCCACAATGATGCACTTGGCCAAAAAGGGCGTATGCGTTTTTTCCTGAATATATTCAGGAAAAAACGCATACGCCCTTTTTGGCCAACCAAGCAAGCTTGCAAAGGAAATCTGCACTACAATGAAGTCTCACTTCCCCCCGGTCAAAAGGGCCATCTGAAAAAAGTGTAAAATCCAGAAAGGCAGGACAGGCCATGGAGAACTGGGAGCCTTGTTATGCTGATGGGCGGGATGTAAATTGCCAACAGACACTCGGGAGAAGGGTATGGTGTTTCCTGAAACATCTAAAAAACAAAGCAACAGAGCCTAGGGCACTTCCACTTATGGTCCTATAGCTTAGGGAAATTAAAATCAAAAAGACACAGCCACCCCAAAGTTTGGGACGCCTCTGTTTACAAGAAGCTCGTTTACAGTACAAGTTCAACATTGCAGAAAGTGAAAAATGGATAAAGTAGTTGTGGTATTTACTTACAAAGCAATATCACTCAGCAATGAAATCTGTGTCATCAGGCCCTTAGGAGCACAATGAGTGGATTCAGGTATGATGATTCTAACTGAAATAAGGCACACAGAAAAAGAAACATCATAAGATATCAGTAATACACGGAATGTAAACTTGGCTACACAGGAACTGAATTACAGAACAGAACAGGGTCTCAAATTTAGAAAAGCAACTTATGCTTGCTTAAGGGTAAAGGTGAGTTGGGGTGCTGCATAAAACCAGAGATTGAAATGAGCACAGATAAAGTTCCTTAAGCCAAATATGGAATAGACAAGAGCTACTCCTTGCTCAACGAAATGGACTCAACACCCCATATTAAGCGCCTAAGAATGTACCTGACTAGTAAGTATCTTAAAACCTATGGATTGCTATGTCTCCGAAAGAGAATCAAGCATGTGTACAGGGGCATAAACGCAGCAGTGATAGGATTGGAGAGGTTCGGTGAGCAAATGAAGACCCTTTGAAGTCATATTGCATGGTACCCATTCCACGGGTTTCAACTACCCAGGTTTAAGGTATTCTTCCTTCAGCTAAAACATGCATGTGGAACCTAGAGTATGATCAACCATGTGATCGGTAAACGTGTTCAAATATGTCTCAGTTTTCGTACCCTGGTACTCGGGTGCAACATTCCAGACGCTTTACTAACACCCTCCCGACTTGGAGAGTCAGTCCCTTTAACCTCCTGTTTGGCCCAGTTTGCAATTTCTGCGGAAGATGAACAGGAATAGCGAGAACCAATGAGAGACTAGCTGGAGGTGTCTGGACGGGCAAATTTAACTCTCATTTCCCACCAGGAAGAGGAATTAACCAAAGGCTCAGCGTGCCGTGACGGAACCAGATTAGGGCCTGAAGCCATCCTGCGGTGTTGCGGCCAGCTCAAAAGAAAGCGAGTTGAAGAAAGGAGCTCAGGGGCACTGTAATTCACAAACTTGCAGAGTTATAAATGACAGCAATCGTCCAAAAATATACTGAAGTAAGGCTGCCAAGAGGACTTGAAAGCGGGGCAGAATTGCAGGAAACCGATTTCAGGAGGTAGACTGGAATTGCATTGAAAGCATAGGAAAAGAGGCAGAACGTCCACAATGATGCACTTGGCCAAAAAGGGCGTATGCGTTTTTTCCTGAATATATTCAGGAAAAAACGCATACGCCCTTTTTGGCCAACCAAGCAAGCTTGCAAAGGAAATCTGCACTACAATGAAGTCTCACTTCCCCCCGGTCAAAAGGGCCATCTGAAAAAAGTGTAAAATCCAGAAAGGCAGGACAGGCCATGGAGAACTGGGAGCCTTGTTATGCTGATGGGCGGGATGTAAATTGCCAACAGACACTCAGGAGAAGTGTATGGTGTTTCCTGAAACATCTAAAAAACAAAGCAACAGAGCCTAGGGCACTTCCACTTATGGTCCTATAGCTTAGGGAAATTAAAATCAAAAACACAGCCACCCCAAAGTTTGGAACGCCTCTGTTTACAAGAACCTCGTTTACAGTACAAGTTCAACATCGCAGAAAGTGAAAAATGGATAAAGAAGTTGTGGTATTTAATTACAAAGCAATATCACTCAGCAATGAAATCTATGTCATCAGGCCCTTAGCAGCACAATGAGTGGATTCAGGTATGATGATTCTAACTGAAATATGTCACACAGAAAAAGAAACATCATAAGATATCAGTAATACACGGAATGTAAACTTGGCTCCACAGGAACTGAATTACAGAACAGAACAGGGTCTCAAATTTAGAAAACCAACTTATGCTTGCTTAAGGGTAAAGGTGAGTTGGGGTGCTGCATAAAACCAGAGATTGAAATGAGCACAGATAAAGTTCCTTAAGCCAAATATGGAATAGACAAGAGCTACTCCTTGCTCAACTAAATGGACTCAACACCCCATATTAAGCGCCTAAGAATGTACCTGACTAGTAAGTATCTTAAAACCTATGGATTGCTATGTCTCCGAAAGAGAATCAAGCATGTGTACAGGGGCATAAACGCAGCAGTGATAGGATTGGAGAGGTTCGGTGAGCAAATGAAGACCCTTTGAAGTCATATTGCATGGTACCCATTCCACGGGTTTCAACTACCCAGGTTTAAGGTATTCTTCCTTCAGCTAAAACATGCATGTGGAACCTAGAGTATGATCAACCATGTGATCGGGAGACGTGTTCAAATATGTCTCAGTTTTCGTACCCTGGTACTCGGGTGCAACATTCCAGACGCTTTACTAACACCCTCCCGACTTGGAGAGTCAGTCCCTTTAACCTCCTGTTTGGCCCAGTTTGCAATTTCTGCGGAAGATGAACAGGAATAGCGAGAACCAATGAGAGACTAGCTGGAGGTGTCTGGACGGGCAAATTTAACTCTCATTTCCCACGAGGAAGAGGAATTAACCAAAGGCTCAGCGTGCCGTGACGGAACCAGATTAGGGCCTGAAGCCATCCTGCGGTGTTGCGGCCAGCTCAAAAGAAAGCGAGTTGAAGAAAGGAGCTCAGGGGCACTGTAATTCACAAACCTGCAGAGTTATAAATGACAGCAATCGTCCAAAAATATACTGAAGTAAGGCTGCCAAGAGGACTTGAAAGCGGGGCAGAATTGCAGGAAACCGATTTCAGGAGGTAGACTGGAATTGCATTGAAAGCATAGGAAAAGAGGCAGAACGTCCACAATGATGCACTTGGCCAAAAAGGGTGTATGCGTTTTTTCCTGAATATATTCAGGAAAAAACGCATACGCCCTTTTTGGCCAACCAAGCAAGCTTGCAAAGGAAATCTGCACTACAATGAAGTCTCACTTCCCCCCGGTCAAAAGGGCCATCTGAAAAAAGTGTAAAATCCAGAAAGGCAGGACAGGCCATGGAGAACTGGGAGCCTTGTTATGCTGATGGGCGGGATGTAAATTGCCAAACAGACACTCGGGAGAAGGGTATGGTGTTTCCTGAAACATCTAAAAAACAAAGCAACAGAGCCTAGGGCACTTCCACTTATGGTCCTATAGCTTAGGGAAATTAAAATCAAAAAGACACAGCCACCCCAAAGTTTGGAACGCCTCTGTTTACAAGAACCTCGTTTACAGTACAAGTTCAACATCGCAGAAAGTGAAAAATGGATAAAGAAGTTGTGGTATTTACTTACAAAGCAATATCACTCAGCAATGAAATCTATGTCATCAGGCCCTTAGCAGAACAATGAGTGGATTCAGGTATGATGATTCTAACTGAAATAAGTCACACAGAAAAAGAAACATCATAAGATATCAGTAATACACGGAATGTAAACTTGGCTACACAGGAACTGAATTACAGAACAGAACAGGGTCTCAAATTTAGAAAACCAACTTATGCTTGCTTAAGGGTAAAGGTGAGTTGGGGTGCTGCATAAAACCAGAGATTGAAATGAGCACAGATAAAGTTCCTTAAGCCAAATATGGAATAGACAAGAGCTACTCCTTGCTCAACGAAATGGACTCAACACCGCATATTAAATGCCTAAGAATGTACCTGACTAGTAAGTATCTTAAAACCTATGGATTGCTATGTCTCCGAAAGAGAATCAAGCATGTGTACAGGGGCATAAACGCAGCAGTGATAGGATTGGAGAGGTTCGGTGAGCAAATGAAGACCCTTTGAAGTCATATTGCATGGTACCCATTCCACGGGTTTCAACTACCCAGGTTTAAGGTATTCTTCCTTCAGCTAAAACATGCATGTGGAACCTAGAGTATGATCAACCATGTGATCGGGAGACGTGTTCAAATATGTCTCAGTTTTCGTACCCTGGTACTCGGGTGCAACATTCCAGACGCTTTACTAACACTCTCCCGACTTGGAGAGTCAGTCCCTTTAACCTCCTGTTTGGCCCAGTTTGCAATTTCTGCGGAAGATGAACAGGAATAGCGAGAACCAATGAGAGACTAGCTGGAGGTGTCTGGACGGGCAAATTTAACTCTCATTTCCCACCAGGAAGAGGAATTAACCAAAGGCTCAGCTTACAGTGCCGGAACCAGATTAGGGCCTGAAGCCATACTGCAGTGTTGCGGACAGGTCACAAGAAAGCGAGTTGAAGAAAGGAGCTCAGGGGCACTGTAATTCACAAACCTGCAGAGTTATAAATGACAGCTATCGTCCAAAAATATACTGAAGTAAGGCTGCCAAGAGGACTTGAAAGCGGGGCAGAATTGCAGGAAACCGATTTCAGGAGGTAGACTGGAATTGCATTGAAAGCATAGGAAAAGAGGCAGAACGTCCACAATGATGCACTTGGCCAAAAAGGGCGTATGCGTTTTTTCCTGAATATATTCAGGAAAAAACGCATACGCCCTTTTTGGCCAACCAAGCAAGCTTGCAAAGGAAATCTGCACTACAATGAAGTCTCACTTCCCCCCGGTCAAAAGGGCCATCTGAAAAAAGTGTAAAATCCAGAAAGGCAGGACAGGCCATGGAGAACTGGGAGCCTTGTTATGCTGATGGGCGGGATG
Source organism: Pseudorca crassidens (assembly GCF_039906515.1). NCBI lineage: Eukaryota > Metazoa > Chordata > Mammalia > Artiodactyla > Delphinidae > Pseudorca > Pseudorca crassidens. Next base: position 147,360 of record NW_027136343.1, read on the forward strand.
TAAATTGCCAACAGACACTCGGGAGAAGTGTATGGTGTTTCCTGAAACAACTAAAAAACTAAGCAACAGAGCCTAGGGCACTTCCACTTATGGTCCTATAGCTTAGGGAAATTAAAATCAAAAAGACACAGCCACCCCAAAGTTTGGGACGCCTCTGTTTACAAGAACCTCGTTTACCGTACAAGTTCAATATCACAGAAAGTGAAAAATTGATACAGAACTTGTGGTACTTACGTACAATGCAGTATCACTCAGCAATGAAATCTATGTCATCAGGCCCGTAGCAGCATAATGAGTGGATTCAGGTACGATGATTGTAACTGAAATAAGTCACACAGAAAAAGAAACATCATAAGATATCACTAATACACGGAATGTAAACTTGGCTACACAGGAACTGAATTACAGAACAGAACAGGGTCTCAAATTTAGAAAACCAACTTATGCTTGCTTAAGGGTAAAGGTGAGTTGGGGTGCTGCATAAAACCAGACATTGAAATGAGCACAGATAAAGTTCCTTAAGCCAAATATGGAATAGACAAGAGCTACTCCTTGCTCAACGAAATGGACTCAACACCCAATATTAAACGCCTAAGAATGTACCTGACTAGTAAGTATCTTAAAACCTATGGATTGCTATGTCTCCAAAAGAGAATCAAGCGTGTGTACAGGCGCATAAACGCAGCAGTGATAGGATTGGAGAGGTTCGGTGAGCAAATGAAGACCCTTTGAAGTCATATTGCATGGTACCCATTACACGGGTCTCAACTCTCCAGGTTTAAGGTATTCTTCCTTCTGCTAAAACATGCATGTGGAACCCAGAGTATGATCAACCGTGTGAACGGGAGACGTGTTCAAATATGTCTCAGTTTTCCTCCTCTGGTACTCGGGTGCAACATTCCAGATGCTTTACTAACACTCGCCCGACTTGGGGAGTCAATCCCTTTAACCTCCTGTTTGGCCCAGTTTGCAATTTCTGCGGAAGATGAACAGGAATAGCGAGAACCAATGAGAGACTAGCTGGAGGTGTCTGGACGGGCAAATTTAACTCTCATTTCCCACCAGGAAGAGGAAATAACCAAAGGCTCAGCGTGCCGTGCCGGAACCAGATTAGGGCCTGAAGCCATCCTGCGGTGTTGCGGCCAGCTCAAAAGAAAGCGAGTTGAAGAAAGGAGCTCAGGGGCACTGTAATTCACAAACCTGCAGACTTATAAATGACAGCTATCGTCCAAAAATATACTGAAGTAAGGCTGCCAAGAGGACTTGAAAGCGGGGCAGAATTGCAGGAAACCGATTTCAGGAGGTAGACTGGAATTGCATTGAAAGGATAGGAAAAGAGGCAGAACGTCCACAATGATGCACTTGGCCAAAAAGGGCGTAGGCGTTTTTTCCTGAATATATTCAGGAAAAAACGCATACGCCCTTTTTGGCCAACCAAGCAAGCTTGCAAAGGAAATCTGCACTACAATGAAGTCTCACTTCCCCCCGGTCAAAAGGGCCATCTGAAAAAAGTGTAAAATCCAGAAAGGCAGGACAGGCCATGGAGAACTGGGAGCCTTGTTATGCTGATGGGCGGGATGTAAATTGCCAACAGCCACTCGGGAGAAGTGTATGGTGTTTCCTGAAACATCTAAAAAACAAAGCAACAGAGCCTAGGGCACTTCCACTTATGGTCCTATAGCTTAGGGAAATTAAAATCAAAAAGACACAGCCACCCCAAAGTTTGGGACGCCTCTGTTTACAAGAACCTCGTTTACAGTACAAGTTCAACATCGCAGAAAGTGAAAAATGGATAAAGAAGTTGTGGTACTTACGTACAATGCAATATCACTCAGCAATTAAATCTCTTTCTTCAGACACGTAGAAGCATAATGAGTGGATTCAGGTATGATGATTTTATCTGAAATAAGTCACACAGAAAAAGAAACATCATAAGATATCAGTAATACATGGAATGTAAACTTGGCTACACAGGAACTGAATTCCAAAACAGAACAGGGTCTCAAATTTAGAAAACCAACTTATGCTTGCTTAAGGGGAAAGGTGAGTTGGGGTGCTGCATAAAACCAGAGATTGAAATGAGCACAGATAAAGTTCCTTAATCAAATATGTAATAGACAAGAGCTACTCCTTGCTCAACGAAATGGACTCAACACCCCATATTAAACGCCTAAGAATGTACCTGACTAGCAAGTATCTTAAAATCTATGGATTGCTATGTCTCTGAAAGGGAATCAAGTGTGTGTAGAGGGGCATAAACGCAGCAGTGATAGGATTGGAGAGGTTCGGTGAGCAAATGAAGACCCTTTGAAGTCACATTGCATGGTACCCATTCCACGGGTCTCAACTCTCCAGGTTTAAGGGATTCTTCCTTCAGCTAAAACATGCATGTGGAACCCAGAGTATGATCAACCATGTGATCGGGAGACGTGTTCAAATATGTCTCAGTTTTCGTACCCTGGTACTCGGGTGCAACATTCCAGACGCTTTACTAACACTCTCCCGACTTGGAGAGTCAGTATCTTTATTCTCCTGTTTGGCCCAGTTTGCAATTTCTGTGGAAGATGAACAGGAATAGGGAGAACCAATGAGAGACAAGCTGGAGGTTTCTGGACGGGCAAATTTAACTCTCATTTCCCACCAAGGACAGGAATTAACCAAAGGCTCAGCGTGCCGTGCTGGAACCAGATTAGGGCCTGAAGCAATCCTGCGGTGTTGCGGCCAGCTCACAAGAAAGCGAGATGAAGAACGGAGCTCAGGGGCACAGGAATTCACAAACCTGCAGAGTTATAAATGACAGCTATCGTCCAAAAATATACTGAAGGAAGGCTGCCAAGAGGACTTGAAAGCGGGGCAGAATTGCAGGAAACCGATTTCAGGAGGTAGACTGGAATTGCATTTTAAGCATAGGAAAAGAGGCAGAACGTCCACAATGATGCACTTGGCCAAAAAGTGCGTATGCGTTTTTTCCTGAATCAGGAAAAAACTCATACGCACTTTTTGGCCAACCAAGCAAGCTTGCAAAGGAAATCTGCACTACAATGAAGTCTCACTTCCCCCCGGTCAAAAGGGCCATCTGAGAAAAGTGTAAAATCCAGAAAGGCAGGACAGGCCATGGAGAACTGGGAGCCTTGTTATGCTGATGGGCGGGATGTAAATTGCCAACAGCCACTCGGGAGAAGTGTATGGTGTTTCCTGAAACATCTAAAAAACAAAGCAACAGAGCCTAGGGCACTTCCACTTATGGTCCTATAGCTTAGGGAAATTAAAATCAAAAAGACACAGCCACCCCACAGTTTGGGACAGCTCTGTTTACAAGAACCTCGTTTACGGTACAAGTTCAATATCGCAGAAAGTGAAAAATGGATAAAGAAGTTGTGGTACTTATGTACAATGCAAACTCACTCAGCCATGAAATCTATGTCATCAGGCCCGTAGCAGCATAATGAGTGGATTCAGGTATGATGATTCTAACTGAAATATGTCACACAGAAAAAGAAACATCATAAGATATCACTAATACACGGAATGTGAACTTGGCTACACATGAACTGAATTACAAAACAGAACAGGGTCTCAAGTTTAGAAAACCAACTTATGCTTCCTTAAGGGGGAAAGTGAGTTGGGGTGCTGCATAAAACCAGAGTTTGAAATTAGCACAGATACCATTCAATAAGCCAAATATGTAATAGACAAGACCTACCCCTTGCTCAACAAAATGGACTCAACAATGAGGTATCACCTCACACCTGATAGAATGGGCATCATGAGAAAATCTACAAACAAAAATGCTGGAAAGGGTGTGGAGAAAAGGAACCCTCTTCCACTATTGTTGGGAATATAAATTGATACAGTCACTACGGAGAACAATATGGAGTTTCTTAAGAAACTAACAATAGAATTACCATATGATACAGCAATCCCAGTACTGGACATATACCCAGACAAAACCATAAATCAAAACGAGACATTCACCGCAATGTTCATTGCATCACTATTTACAATATCGAGGTAATGGAAGCAACCTAAATGCCCACAGACAGACGAATGCATAAAGCTGTGGTACATATATAAAATGGAATATTACTAAGCCATGAAAAGGAATGAAATTGGGTCATTTGTAGAGACGTCGATGGATCTAGAGACTGTCATACAGAGTGAAGTAAGTCAGAAAGACAAAAACAAATCTTGTATATTCATGCATATATGTGGAACCTAGAAAAACTGTACAGATTAACCATTTTGCAAGGCATAAATAGAGCAACAGATGTAGACAACAAATGTATGGACAACAAGGGGGGAAAGCTGTTGGGGGGGTGGTGGTGGGAGGAGTTGAGAGACTGGGATTGGCATGTATACATTTATATGTATAAAATAGATAACCAATAAGAACCTGCTGTATAAAAATATAAAATAAAATTCAAAATTAAAAAGAAATAAAATTTAAAAAATAAAACAGAAAAAACAATTATTCCCTTCACATACATGTATTTATATGAATAAATTATTTCCATGCTTATATCTGTAAATACAAAAAAGAGGAATAAAATCTACCTTGAACCAAAAACGAAAAAGAGAAAAAAAAACACAGAACCCACCAGTTCCACAGAGGAAAACCGTATCAGGGCACTTGCTCCAGTTGTAAACAATTCTGAAGTTGGCCAGTGGTGGGGAATCGTCTCCCATTCAGCCAGCAGCCCCCACGCAACAAGCGTCCTCATTGCAAAGCTGGGGCACCGTGCCGAGGCATCTGTGAGTAAACGTGAGCTGAGCCCCAGGCCAGTTGCTGCTGAACTATTCCCACCCGTCCCAGGTAAAACACCTGAATATATACAAGGACTTGAAAGCCTAGAGGAAGGGCCATAGAGCCACACGAGTGACAGCATGCCGGCCGACTTGGTGCCTGCAGGCCAGCCAGGATGGTCCTGGCCCTGGGTGCTCTTCTGGAAGATTTCCATTTCCCTGACTGAGATACCCGTCCTGTCCCTGCCCCCACTGCTTTTTTCCTTCCTCACCTCTGCCCAGGGAGAAATTCCAGCAGCAGGTATGGGTGACACATCCTCTTCTTTAGCAGGTGGCAGCCTGGCAACTGCTGCAGAAAGTCCAGCAGAGCCCCACTCACACTGGGCCACCCACAAAGCCGTGGCCTCTCACTCCCTCCCACCAGCCCAGCCCCGAGACTGCTGACAGGGCAGAGAAAATGGCGTCAGGCACGGCTGCAGGGGCTCTTGCTGCCTGGAGTGGTATTTATATTGATCTCAACCCAGGCACACCTGGGGAGGGCTGGCCCGCACGGTAAGGCTGCCCAGGTCAGCCAATCATCACCCCTCAGGGGCTCACAGTTGCAGAAAATGGAACTTGCTGAACCGGCCAGGTCCAAGGAACAGGTGTGGGCTCCTGAGAGTCAGGATAGACAAGGGGCTGCAGCTTTGGCTTGTTTTCTAATCATTTTATCTGGCCCATGAGTGGGAGACAACTTCAAGAAAACCCTCTCCTTATGAGAGGAACCCAGGAGTCAGGGAGAGGAGGGGTGGGTGGTGGTTGGAGACAGAGGCCTGGTGCCCCGGGTGCAGTGGAAGTCTCTGGAAGACCAGGTGGAGGGAGGCCACACAGAGTGACGCCCAGGGTCACAGACCTGTCGCAGCTGCTGTTTGTTAGTTCAAGTCCTGCTCTGAGGTGCTCTGTGCCAGCTCTGAGCGACAGGTGAGCTGGGGGTGCTCTGCAATGAGGGCTATGTGCACAGTTCCTGTGTGCCCAGCCCTGCCATGGTACCTGCAAGGGTAGCTCTGTATCCTGGGAAGGGCCTGACCACGAGAGCCCCGTGGGCTGGGGTGGGGGTGGGGTACCTGCCCAGGTGAGCTCCATATTCTGGGATTGGTCTGACCACGAGAGCCCCATGGGCTGCTGGGGACCTGGTAAAGGATGTCAGGACAGTCAGTGAAGCCACCGAGGATATACCTCCAGTTGCTCCTAATTCCTACACCCTGCTGGTCATTCTACCAACCACCAGGACATGGTATTCTGTATTAGTCTTCAATGATGCCTTCTTTTGTATTCCATTAGTCCCAGAGTCACAAGAAATTTTGGCTTGTGAGTGGCAGGACTCAACATACAACTAAAACAATACTTCCGGGCCGTCTTGCCCCAAGGGTGCAAAAATTCCCACACCATCTTTGGGGAAAGCTTAGCTAAAGACCTAAAAGTTCTACCTCTGGAAAAGGAAACCCTCCTTCAGTACGCAGACGACATTCTGATCGCCAGCCCTACTAAGGAGGCCTCTGAACTACCAAGCCAATAAAGGATAGAAGTTGTCCAAGAAAAAGCTCAAATATCACAGACTGCGGTGACCTGCCTGGGCTTCATTCTCACAGAAGGTCGGAGAAGCCCATCCCAGGAAAGGGAAGAAACCATTTGCAGCCTTACCCCTTTCTAAAACTAGAAGACAGCTTAGGGGTTCCTGGGGAGGCCAGGGTTTGCTGCTTCTGGATCCCTAACTACAGTCTACTAGCTGGGCCTCTATATGAAACACTGAAAGGAAAAGATGATGATCCTTTTGAATAGAATCCAGAAGTGGCCTTTCAAGAATGGAAAGAGCAGTCAATTCAGACCCTTGCCCTGGAACTCCCTAATTTAGCTAAACCCTTTGACCTTTACATTCCCGGTGAAAGGTGAATCGCCATTGGAGAATTAGTGCAAAAACTGGGACCACTTGAAATGGAACAATGCAAGAATGCCATCCAGGTAGGATAAACTACGGTCACCAAGGGGCTTGGCCCACTGCCGCATCTGGCCAAGATACTGGCGGTATCTAAAAACCTGGAAATCAGCAGCCCAAAAGGCCACCTCCTTCCTAAGGGAAAAGGACCCCACGTGGTGATCCTAACCACCAACGATGCCCTGAAGTTGCAGGGTTCGCTCCGTGGGCACACCGACCTCGAGTGAGGAGGCCCTCCAACTCCAACATCCAGAGAGATAACCGGGGGCAACAGGGCACCATGACGACTCGTGTGAACATCACTTGACCTGGAGTTTCTCTCATAAAACAATAAGAGTGTGTCCCAAAAGAGTAGACTACTGCTTGCAGGACTTACTGCACCCAGAGGGGAGCTAATAATCTTGGCGGGGGAACCGTATATCACACTGTCACCATAGAAAAGCCTACAGACACCGTGATGATGGTGGCCAATAAGACCGGCTGGACTCCTGTTTACTTCAAAAGGCTGTTGACTCAGTGGTCATCATGGTCCTTGATCACCACTGACCCTGGACTGTCTGGGAGTTGAGCGGGCAGGGCTCTGACACCTGGTGCTGTTTGTACGTTAATTCAGGGGCCTAATTGAAGAAAGCGCAGACTACTGGTCAGAGCATCTAGGCTGGCAGAAATGGTCAGCCTAAGGTGGCCGAACAAATGTGGGGCGGGGTGAAACCGGCCCCCACAGCGTCTCTGCACATCTCTTTCCTGGACCCTTAAAGGTCATTAGAATCTATAACACTTCCAATGCTGTTGCTCAGGTGGACGAGCAGGGAGGCAGGGGGCCTGGGGACAATCAACGTCACCTGGAGGCTGCTGGGGAGAAGTTCTGACCCTCGCCCCCGGGTATTAGGGCTCCCAACTCAGCACTCAGCAGTTACAGAAGAAGTGTCTGCACCCTCAGCACTCCAAGAATGAGGAACGGGACAAAAGGCAGAGGAGGGGTTTGTCCCCAGCAAAGCCCATTAAAAATCCCTGGGAGATAAAAATAGAATCTGGGCAATAAAGTCAAGTCTAACCTTTTTTATCCTTTGTGCTTTGTCTAATTTCACGTGCTCCTAGGGTCCCGCATGCAGAGGTTCCACACCCGGCACTTCAGACCAGATTTCCTAGTGCAGAATGGCTGGGTCGACACCTCAGCTCCTGGGGCCCAGTGCAGACTCCGCGATATAGAGCCTGAGCTGCAGCCAACCTGGCCCTCGAGAGCTCCGCCCCCTCCCTCCCACTGACTCTGACAGGATCTCTACACAGCAGCCCAGCCCACAGCCCACGGGGTAGTGCATGCTCTCACCTCTCCATTCTCTGATCAAAATATAAAGTTTCCTTTGCTTGTGAACCAAACTCAGTCTCGATCTGTTGGCCCCAATGACACTGGGCAGGGGGACACTTGTTGGGGTCCACTCTGGAGGATCAGTAACAGAAATTGAGACTATTGTAACCTCAATGAACAGATGTGTGAGCCAAACTGTAGTTAACATAGAACAGTGTATAAGGCTCGGGTAAAATAAGATGTTTCTAACACTTCCATTTGATATTTCCATCACTTTATTATAAGCAAGTTCAGTGAAAAGGTTTGTCTTATTTGTCAGGTCAATATTAGAGAAACGAAGTGATTTCTTTCCAAGGATGTACATCTAATAATCTTGGTTAAAGCTTCAATCTTGTTTTAAATGCTTTTCCATTGAAAATGATACCTCTCTTTCAGCTCCCCCATTTCTGAGAAGTATAAAATCTTATAATTTATTATTACCAAAGGGGAAAGGTGGGAGGAGGGATAAATTAACAGTTTGGGATTAACACATACACACTGCTATGTATAAAATAGATCATCAACAAGGAACTACTGTATAGCACAGGGAACTACACTCAACATTTTGCAATAACCTATAAGAGGAAATAATCTGAAAAAGAATAGATATTTTTATTGACATCATCTATCAATGACAGTTAAAGTGTAACCTAAGGGAAGCTGGTGGTGAGTGCTTCTGACCCTGAAGACTTCAATCATCTAAAGTTTGGACTCTGCCTACTTCCCAAGGCCCTTAATGAACATATGTGTAGCCGTAGCTTAAAAAATTCCCCAGTTTGGGTTTCGGGGAGACACTGACTTTGAAAAAGCCCTGGTGTTCTCCTTACATGAATGGGACTCTTCCTACTGCTAAAACATGTCTGTCACACCCAGAGGATGGTATACCGTCTGATCGGGAAGAGTTTGGAAAAGGCATCTCATCTCCTCATCTCCTGGTGCTCGGGTTCACCCCTCCAGCATCTTTACTAACAGTCTCCCCACTTGGAGATGTCAGCACTGTCAACATCCTGTTGCGTACAGTTTGGAATTTGTCCAGAGGATGAAGCGGAAGGATGAGGAACAATGAGAGACAAGTCCTAGGTGTTCAGACAGGCACATGTCACTCTAATTTCCAATCAGGAAGACGAATTGACCAAAGGCTAGGGTTGCCCATGGAAACAGTATAGGGCTTGAGGAAATCTCGCTGCTTTGTGGCCAGTTCCCATAAACACAAGTTGAACAATGGAACTCAGGGGCAGTAAAATTCACAAAACTGCAGAGTTGAAAATATCCATCACTGAAAAATGTCTTGAGGAAAGTCAGAGAAAAGGACTTGTAAGCAAGGGAGAATGGCAGGAAAGGGATTTGAGGAGGTAGAAAGGACTCGCCATTAAGCACAAGAAAAGGAGCTGAACATTGCCAACATTGCAGTTGGCCAAAAAGGGTGTATGCGTTTTTTTCTGTATATATTCAAGAAAAGGGCATACACTTTTTTAGCCAACCAAACAGGTGGGCACTGGAAGTCAATACTACAAAAGATATCACTTCGCATCAGTCAGAAGAGCCATCCTCATAAAGCGTAAACAACAGAAATGCAGGACAGGGCAAGGAGAAGAGGGAGCCCTGTGAGACTTATAGTGGAAATGTATATTGCCAACGGCCATTCTGGAGAAGTGTATTGTGTTTACTAAAGCATCTAAAAAATGAGCTACAGAGCATAGGGCACTTGCACTCATGGGCGTATATCTTGAGAAAAACAAAAATCGAGAGGACACAGGCACCCCAATGTTTACCCCCTCTCTGTTTAAAAGATCCTCAACTAGGATATAACTTAAATGTCTCTGGAGGGAAAAAATGGGTAGAGATGTGGTACTTAGGTAGAGTGGAATATTATTCAGCCTGGAAATCAATGAAATATGGCCAGTTGTAACAACTCCGGAGGAGTTACGTATGATCTTTCTAAGTGACAGAATTCAAAAAGAAAAAGACACATATCATAAGATATCACTTAAAGGTGGAATCCAAAATGGCTACACATGAAATAAATTACAAAACAAAAACATAGTCAAATATGTAGAAAACACGCATAAGGCTGCTAAACGGGAAAGGTGGGGAGGGGTGAGGCATCACCCAGGAGGTTGAAATTAGCAAAGATACCATTCCAAATACCAAACTGATAATCAACAAGGCCTACACGGTAGCTAAAAGAACTGCACTCAGCACACTCAAGTCACCGGAAAAGAATATATACGACTGGTAAGAATCTGAAAAAGAATTTACTGATGTCTCTCTGTACGTGAATCAAGTGGATGTACAGCAGCAAGAAACAGAGCTTTGAAAATCAGCTGTAACCAATATAGTAATAAATTGAAAAAAATAAACGACAGAGAGACAGAGAAAACCTCTTACAACTTTTCCTCAGGGCCGGTGATGCAACATGGATTGAACACATCTAGACCCACAGCAGGATGAGACATAAGGCTGGAAACTGCGCTAAGAGAAATGTGAGGTTGGGTGAGGAAATGCACACCCTTTAAAGTAATACTACCTGGTACCCATTCAATGGGTCCCAAATATGCAGGTTCAAGGGATCTTCCTACAGCTAAAACATGCATGGAAAACCCAGAGGACTGTACACCATGTGATCGGGAGATGTGTCTAAAATGCAGCTCATTTATCCTCTCCTGGTGCTCCTGTTCACCATTCCAGCCACGTTACTTAGAATCTCCCCACTTGGAGAATCAGCACATTTCAACTTCTGTTTCACACATTTTGCAAATTGTGAGGAGGATGAACGGGGAACCAATGAGAGAATAGTTGTGGGGTTTGGACGGGCACATATCACTCTAATTTCCCATTAAGAATAAGAATTGAAAAAAGGCTCAGCCCGCCTCGCCCGAGCCAAAATAGGGCCTGAAGCAATCCTGCGGGTTTGAGGCCAGCTCACAAAAGAGCAACTTAAAAAATGGAGCTCAGGGTCACTGCAATTCACAAACCTGCAGAGTTATAAATGAAAACTAACGTCCAAAAATATGTTGAGGTAAGGCAAAGAAGAGGATCTGAATGCAAGACAGAATTGCAAGAAACAGATTTCAAGAGATAGATTGGACTCGTCTTTAAAGCACATGAAAAGCGGCAGAATTTCGACAATGATGCAGTTGGCCCAAAAGGGCGTATGCGTTTTTTCCTGATTATATCCAGGAAAAAACGCATACGCACTTTATGGGCAACGAAGCAAGCAAGCAATGCAAATGTGCACAACAAAGAAGTCTCATTTCCCACTGGTCAAAAGGGCCATCCTAAAAAATTGTAAAAACCAGAAATGCAGGACAGGCCATGGAGAACAGGGAGCCTTTATACGCTGATGGGCAGTGTGTGAACTGCCGAGAGCCACTCTGGAGAAGTGTATGGTGGTTCCTAAATCATCTAAAAAACAGAGCTACAGAGCATAGGACACTTCCAATCATGGGAGTATATCTAGGGAAATCTAAAAATTAACAAGACACAAGCACACCACAGTTTAGGGCTACTCTGTTTACAAGAACCTCAACTTCAGTATACCTTAAATATCCCAGGAAAGAGAACAATGGATAAAGAAGATGTGGTACTTATGTACAATGGAATATCTCTTCACCATGAAATCAATGTAATAAGGCTAGTAGAAGGATAAAGAGTGGATTTAGGTCCGATAATACTACTTGAAATAAGTCAAACAGAAAAAGAAACATATCATAAGATATCACTTATAGAGGGAGGGTAAATATGGCTGCACAAGAAATGAATTACAGAACAGAACAGTGTCTCACATTTAGAAAACACACTTATTTCAGCTTAAGGGGAAAGGAGAGGTGGGGTGATGCATAAAACCAGAGTTTGAAATTAGCACAGATACCGTTCAATAAACCAAATAGATATTAGCCAAGATCTACACCTTGCTCAATGAACTGGCCTCAACACACCCTATACACCGCAGAGAAATATATCTGAGTAATAAGAATCTTAAAACCCATGTATTGATATATCTCCATAAGGGAATCAAGTGTGTGCAGAGTGGCACAAACACAGCAGTGAAAATGAGCTAAACCCCATTATAGAAATAAATTTTAAAAACAAAACGCAGAAACAATGAAAGAGAGAAAAATTCTTACAAAATTCGCTCAGGGGCTGTGATGCAACCTGGATTGACCACATATAAACCCACAGCTGGATAAGACATAAGGCTGGACACTTGGGGCTGAGAGGATTGATGAGCTTTGGTGAGCAACTGCCAAAAGTTTAATGCAATACTTCATGCTACTCATTCCAAGGGTCCCAACACTCCAGGTTGAAGGGAATCTTCCTACAGCTAAACCATGCTTGGGAAACCCAGCGACTGATATACCATATGATCGGGAAAGGTTTCTAAAACGCACCTCATTTTTCCTCTCCTGGGGCTCCAGATCGACATTCCAGCCGCTTTACCAAAAATATCCCCACATGGAGAGTCAATGCCTTTAAGTTCTGGTATCGCACAGTCTGCAGTTAGTGCGGAGGATGAATGGGAATAGGGGGAACCAGTGAGAATCTAGCTGTAGCGGTTTCAATGGGCACATGTCACTCTAAATTCACATCAGTAAGAAGAATAAACCAAAGGCACAGCAAGGTGCCCCAGAAGAAGAATAGGGCCTGAAGGAATCCTGTGGTTATGAGGCAAGATCACAAAAATAAGAGCTGAAAAATGGAGCTAAGGGCCACTGCAATTCAAAAACCTGCAGAGTTATAAAGGCCAACTATTTTCAAAAAATATATTGAGGTAAGGCTATGAAGAGGCATTGAAAGCAAGGCAGAATTGCAGGAAAACGATTTCAGGAGGTAGACTGGAATTGCATTTAAAGCATAGGAAAAGAGGCAGAACGTCCACAATGATTCACTTGGCCAAAAAGGGCGTATGCCTTTTTTCCTGAATTTATTCAGGAAAAAAGGCATACGCCCTTTTTGGCCAACCAAGCAAGCTTGCAAAGGAAATCTGCACTACAATGAAGTCTCACTTCCCCCTGGTCAAAAGGGCCATCTGAAAAAAGTGTAAAATCCAGAAAGGCAGGACAGGCCATGGAGAACTGGGAGCCTTGTTATGCTGATGGGCGGGATGTGTATGGTGTTTCCTGAAACATCTAAAAAACAAAGCAACAGAGCCTAGGGCACTTCCACTTATGGTCCTATAGCTTAGGGAAATTAAAATCAAAAAGACACAGCCACCCCAAAATTTGGGACGCCTCTGTTTACAAGAACCTCATTAACCGTACAAGTTCAATATCACAGAAAGTGAAAAATGGATAAAGAACTTGTGGTACTTACGTACAATGCAGTATCACTCAGCAATGAAATCTATGTCATCAGGCCCGTAGCAGCATAATGAGTGGATTCAGGTACGATGATTCTAACTGAAATAAGACACACAGAAAAAGAAACATCATAAGATATCACTAATACACGGAATGTAAACTTGGCTACACAGGAACTGAATTACAGAACAGAACAGGGTCTCAAATTTAGAAAACCAACTTATGCTTGCTTAAGGGGAAAGGTGAGTTGGGGTGCTGCATAAAACCAGAGATTGAAATGAACACAGATAAAGTTCCTTAAGGCAAATATGGAATAGACAAGAGCTACTCCTTGCTCAACGAAATGGACACAACACCCCATATTAAACGCCTAAGAATGTACCTGACTAGTAAGTATCTTAAAACCTATGGATTGCTATGTCTCCAAAAGAGAATCAAGCATGTGTACAGGGGCATAAACGCAGCAGTGATAGGATTGGAGAGGTTCAGTGAGCAAATGAAGACCCTTTGAAGTCATATTGCATGGTACCAATTTCACGGGTCTCAACTCTCCAGGTTTAAGGTATTCTTCCTTCAGCTAAAACATGCATGTGGAACCCAGAGTATGATCAACCGTGTGAACGGGAAACATGTTCAAATATGTCTCAGTTTTCCTCCCCTGGTACTCGGGTGCAACATTCCAGACGCTTTACTAACACTCTCCCCACTTGGAGAGTCAGCGCCTTTAACCTCCTGTTTGGCCCAGTTTGCAATTTCTGCGGAAGATGAACAGGAATAGCGAGAACCAATGAGAGACTAGCTGGAGGTGTCTGGACGGGCAAATTTAACTCTCATTTCCCACCAGGAAGAGGAAATAACCAAAGGCTCAGCATGCCGTGACGGAACCAGATTAGGGCCTGAAGCCATCCTGCGGTGTTGCGGCCAGCTCAAAAGAAAGCGAGTTGAAGAAAGGAGCTCAGGGGCACTGTAATTCACAAACCTGCAGAGTTATAAATAACAGCTATCATCCAAAAATATACTGAAGTAAGGCTGCCAAGAGGACTTGAAAGCGGGGCAGAATTGCAGGAAACCGATTTCAGGAGGTAGACTGGAATTGCATTGAAAGCATAGGAAAAGAGGCAGAACGTCCACAATGATGCACTTGGCCAAAAAGGGCGTATGCGTTTTTTCCTGAATATATTCAGGAAAAAACGCATACGCCCTTTTTGGCCAACCAAGCAAGCTTGCAAAGGAAATCTGCACTACAATGAAGTCTCACTTCCCCCCGGTCAAAAGGGCCATCTGAAAAAAGTGTAAAATCCAGAAAGGCAGGACAGGCCATGGAGAACTGGGAGCCTTGTTATGCTGATGGGCGGGATGTAAATTGCCAACAGACACTCGGGAGAAGTGTATGGTGTTTCCTGAAACATCTAAAAAACAAAGCAACAGAGCCTAGGGCACTTCCACTTATGGTCCTATAGCTTAGGGAAATTAAAATCAAAAAGACACAGCCACCCCAAAGTTTGGGACGCCTCTGTTTACAAGAACCTCGTTTACCGTACAAGTTCAACATCGCAGAAAGTGAAAAATGGATAAAGAAGTTGTGGTATTTACTTACAAAGCAATATCACTCAGCAATGAAATCTATGTCATCAGGCCCTTAGCAGCACAATGAGTGGATTCAGGTATGATGATTCTAACTGAAATAAGTCACACAGAAAAAGAAACATCATAAGATATCACTAATACACAGAATGTAAACTTGGCTACACAGAAACTGAATTACAGAACAGAACAGGGTCTCAAATTTAGAAAACCAACTTATGCTTGCTTAATGGGAAAGGTGAGTTGGGGTGCTGCATAAAACCAGAGATTGAAATGAGCACAGATAAAGTTGCTTAAGCCAAATATGGAATAGACAAGAGCTACTCCTAGCTCAACGAAATGGACTCAACACCCCATATTAAATGCCTAAGAATGTACCTGACTAGTAATTATCTTAACACCTATGGATTGCTATGTCTCCGAAAGGGAATCAAGCGTGTGTACAGGGGCATAAATGCAGCAGTGATAGGATTGGAGAGGTTTGGTGAGCAAATGAAGACCCTTTGAAATCATATTGCATGGTACTCATTCCACGGGTCTCAACTCTCCAGGTTTCAGGGATTCTTCCTTCAGCTAAAACATGCATGTGGAACCCAGAGTATGATCAACCATGTGAATGGGAGACGTGTTCAAATATGTCTCAGTTTTCGTCCCCTGGTACTCGGGTGCAGCATTCCAGACGCTTTACTAACACTCTCCCGACTTGGAGAGTCAGTGCCTTTAACCTCCTGTTTGGCCCTGTTTTCAATTTCAGTGGAAGATGAACAGGAATAGGGAGAACCAATGAGAGACAAGCTGGAGGTTTCTGGACGGGCAAATTTAACTCTCATTTCCCACCAAGGACAGGAATTAACCAAAGGCTCAGCGTGCCGTGCTGGAACCAGATTAGGGCCTGAAGCAATCCTGCGGTGTTGCGGCCAGCTCACAAGAAAGCGAGATGAAGAACGGAGCTCAGGGGCACAGGAATTCACAAACCTGCAGAGTTATAAATGACAGCAATCGTCCAAAAATATACTGAAGTAAGGCTGCCAAGAGGACTTGAAAGCGGGACAGAATTGCAGGAAACCGATTTCAGGAGGTAGACTGGAATTGCATTTTAAGCATAGGAAAAGAGGCAGAACGTCCACAATGATGCACTTGGCCAAAAAGTGCGTATGCGTTTTTTCCTGAATCAGGAAAAAACGCATACGCACTTTTTGGCCAACCAAGCAAGCTTGCAAAAGAAATCTGCAATACAATGAAGTCTCACTTCCCCCCGGTCAGAAGGGCCATCTGAAAAAAGTGTAAAATCCAGAAAGGCAGGACAGGCCATGGAGAACTGGGAGCCTTGTTATGCTGATGGGCGGGATGTAAATTGCCAACAGCCACTCGGGAGAAGTGTATGGTGTTTCCTGAAACATCTAAAAAACAAAGCAACAGAGCCTAGGGCACTTCCACTTATGGTCCTATAGCTTAGGGAAATTAAAATCAAAAAGACACAGCCACCCCACAGTTTGGGACAGCTCTGTTTACAAGAACCTCGTTTACGGTACAAGTTCAATATCGCAGAAAGTGAAAAATGGATAAAGAAGTTGTGGTACTTATGTACAATGCAAAATCACTCAGCCATGAAATCTATGTCATCAGGCCCGTAGCAGCATAATGAGTGGATTCAGGTATGATGATTCTAACTGAAATATGTCACACAGAAAAAGAAACATCATAAGATATCACTAATACATAGAATGTGAACTTGGCTACACATGAACTGAATTACAAAACAGAACAGGGTCTCAAGTTTAGAAAACCAACTTATGCTTCCTTAAGGGGGAAAGTGAGTTGGGGTGCTGCATAAAACCAGAGTTTGAAATTAGCACAGATACCATTCAATAAGCCAAATATGTAATAGACAAGACCTACCCCTTGCTCAACAAAATGGACTCAACAATGAGGTATCACCTCACACCTGATAGAATGGGCATCATGAGAAAATCTACAAACAAAAATGCTGGAAAGGGTGTGGAGAAAAGGAACCCTCTTCCACTATTGTTGGGAATATAAATTGATACAGTCACTACGGAGAACAATATGGAGTTTCTTAAGAAACTAACAATAGAATTACCATATGATACAGCAATCCCAGTACTGGACATATACCCAGACAAAACCATAAATCAAAACGAGACATTCACCGCAATGTTCATTGCATCACTATTTACAATATCGAGGTAATGGAAGCAACCTAAATGCCCACAGACAGACGAATGCATAAAGCTGTGGTACATATATAAAATGGAATATTACTAAGCCATGAAAAGGAATGAAATTGGGTCATTTGTAGAGACGTCGATGGATCTAGAGACTGTCATACAGAGTGAAGTAAGTCAGAAAGACAAAAACAAATCTTGTATATTCATGCATATATGTGGAACCTAGAAAAACTGTACAGATTAACCATTTTGCAAGGCATAAATAGAGCAACAGATGTAGACAACAAATGTATGGACAACAAGGGGGGAAAGCTGTTGGTGGGGTGGTGGTGGTGGGAGGAGTTGAGAGACTGGGATTGGCATGTATACATTTATATGTATAAAATAGATAACCAATAAGAACCTGCTGTATAAAAATATAAAATAAAATTCAAAATTAAAAAGAAATAAAATTTAAAAAATAAAACAGAAAAAACAATTATTCCCTTCACATACATGTATTTATATGAATAAATTATTTCCATGCTTATATCTGTAAATACAAAAAAGAGGAATAAAATCTACCTTGAACCAAAAACGAAAAAGAGAAAAAAAACACAGAACCCACCAGTTCCACAGAGGAAAACCGTATCAGGGCACTTGCTCCAGTTGTAAACAATTCTGAAGTTGGCCAGTGGTGGGGAATCGTCTCCCATTCAGCCAGCAGCCCCCACGCAACAAGCGTCCTCATTGCAAAGCTGGGGCACCGTGCCGAGGCATCTGTGAGTAAACGTGAGCTGAGCCCCAGGCCAGTTGCTGCTGAACTATTCCCACCCGTCCCAGGTAAAACACCTGAATATATACAAGGACTTGAAAGCCTAGAGGAAGGGCCATAGAGCCACACGAGTGACAGCATGCCGGCCGACTTGGTGCCTGCAGGCCAGCCAGGATGGTCCTGGCCCTGGGTGCTCTTCTGGAAGATTTCCATTTCCCTGACTGAGATACCCGTCCTGTCCCTGCCCCCACTGCTTTTTTCCTTCCTCACCTCTGCCCAGGGAGAAATTCCAGCAGCAGGTATGGGTGACACATCCTCTTCTTTAGCAGGTGGCAGCCTGGCAACTGCTGCAGAAAGTCCAGCAGAGCCCCACTCACACTGGGCCACCCACAAAGCCATGGCCTCTCACTCCCTCCCACCAGCCCAGCCCCGAGACTGCTGACAGGGCAGAGAAAATGGCGTCAGGCACGGCTGCAGGGGCTCTTGCTGCCTGGAGTGGTATTTATATTGATCTCAACCCAGGCACACCTGGGGAGGGCTGGCCCGCACGGTAAGGCTGCCCAGGTCAGCCAATCATCACCCCTCAGGGGCTCACAGTTGCAGAAAATGGAACTTGCTGAACCGGCCAGGTCCAAGGAACAGGTGTGGGCTCCTGAGAGTCAGGATAGACAAGGGGCTGCAGCTTTGGCTTGTTTTCTAATCATTTTATCTGGCCCATGAGTGGGAGACAACTTCAAGAAAACCCTCTCCTTATGAGAGGAACCCAGGAGTCAGGGAGAGGAGGGGTGGGTGGTGGTTGGAGACAGAGGCCTGGTGCCCCGGGTGCAGTGGAAGTCTCTGGAAGACCAGGTGGAGGGAGGCCGCACAGAGTGACGCCCAGGGTCACAGACCTGTCGCAGCTGCTGTTTGTTAGTTCAAGTCCTGCTCTGAGGTGCTCTGTGCCAGCTCTGAGCGACAGGTGAGCTGGGGGTGCTCTGCAATGAGGGCTATGTGCACGGTTCCTGTGTGCCCAGCCCTGCCATGGTACCTGCAAGGGTAGCTCTGTATCCTGGGAAGGGCCTGACCACGAGAGCCCCGTGGGCTGGGGTGGGGGTGGGGTACCTGCCCAGGTGAGCTCCATATTCTGGGATTGGTCTGACCACGAGAGCCCCATGGGCTGCTGGGGACCTGGTAAAGGATGTCAGGACAGTCAGTGAAGCCACCGAGGATATACCTCCAGTTGCTCCTAATTCCTACACCCTGCTGGTCATTCTACCAACCACCAGGACATGGTATTCTGTATTAGTCTTCAATGATGCCTTCTTTTGTATTCCATTAGTCCCAGAGTCACAAGAAATTTTGGCTTGTGAGTGGCAGGACTCAACATACAACTAAAACAATACTTCCGGGCCGTCTTGCCCCAAGGGTGCAAAAATTCCCACACCATCTTTGGGGAAAGCTTAGCTAAAGACCTAAAAGTTCTACCTCTGGAAAAGGAAACCCTCCTTCAGTACGCAGACGACATTCTGATCGCCAGCCCTACTAAGGAGGCCTCTGAACTACCAAGCCAATAAAGGATAGAAGTTGTCCAAGAAAAAGCTCAAATATCACAGACTGCGGTGACCTGCCTGGGCTTCATTCTCACAGAAGGTCGGAGAAGCCCATCCCAGGAAAGGGAAGAAACCATTTGCAGCCTTACCCCTTTCTAAAACTAGAAGACAGCTTAGGGGTTCCTGGGGAGGCCAGGGTTTGCTGCTTCTGGATCCCTAACTACAGTCTACTAGCTGGGCCTCTATATGAAACACTGAAAGGAAAAGATGATGATCCTTTTGAATAGAATCCAGAAGTGGCCTTTCAAGAATGGAAAGAGCAGTCAATTCAGACCCTTGCCCTGGAACTCCCTAATTTAGCTAAACCCTTTGACCTTTACATTCCCGGTGAAAGGTGAATCGCCATTGGAGAATTAGTGCAAAAACTGGGACCACTTGAAATGGAACAATGCAAGAATGCCATCCAGGTAGGATAAACTACGGTCACCAAGGGGCTTGGCCCACTGCCGCATCTGGCCAAGATACTGGCGGTATCTAAAAACCTGGAAATCAGCAGCCCAAAAGGCCACCTCCTTCCTAAGGGAAAAGGACCCCACGTGGTGATCCTAACCACCAACGATGCCCTGAAGTTGCAGGGTTCGCTCCGTGGGCACACCGACCTCGAGTGAGGAGGCCCTCCAACTCCAACATCCAGAGAGATAACCGGGGGCAACAGGGCACCATGACGACTCGTGTGAACATCACTTGACCTGGAGTTTCTCTCATAAAACAATAAGAGTGTGTCCCAAAAGAGTAGACTACTGCTTGCAGGACTTACTGCACCCAGAGGGGAGCTAATAATCTTGGCGGGGGAACCGTATATCACACTGTCACCATAGAAAAGCCTACAGACACCGTGATGATGGTGGCCAATAAGACCGGCTGGACTCCTGTTTACTTCAAAAGGCTGTTGACTCAGTGGTCATCATGGTCCTTGATCACCACTGACCCTGGACTGTCTGGGAGTTGAGCGGGCAGGGCTCTGACACGTGGTGCTGTTTGTACGTTAATTCAGGGGCCTAATTGAAGAAAGCGCAGACTACTGGTCAGAGCATCTAGGCTGGCAGAAACGGTCAGCCTAAGGTGGCCGAACAAATGTGGGGCGGGGTGAAACCGGCCCCCACAGCGTCTCTGCACATCTCTTTCCTGGACCCTTAAAGGTCATTAGAATCTATAACACTTCCAATGCTGGTGCTCAGGTGGACGAGCAGGGAGGCAGGGGGCCTGGGGACAATCAACGTCACCTGGAGGCTGCTGGGGAGAAGCTCTGACCCTCGCCCCCGGGTATTAGGGCTCCCAACTCAGCACTCAGCAGTTACAGAAGAAGTGTCTGCACCCTCAGCACTCCAAGAATGAGGAACGGGACAAAAGGCAGAGGAGGGGTTTGTCCCCAGCAAAGCCCATTAAAAATCCCTGGGAGATAAAAATAGAATCTGGGCAATAAAGTCAAGTCTAACCTTTTTTATCCTTTGTGCTTTGTCTAATTTCACGTGCTCCTAGGGTCCCGCATGCAGAGGTTCCACACCCGGCACTTCAGACCAGATTTCCTAGTGCAGAATGGCTGGGTCGACACCTCAGCTCCTGGGGCCCAGTGCAGACTCCGCGATATAGAGCCTGAGCTGCAGCCAACCTGGCCCTCGAGAGCTCCGCCCCCTCCCTCCCACTGACTCTGACAGGATCTCTACACAGCAGCCCAGCCCACAGCCCACGGGGTAGTGTATGCTCTCACCTCTCCATTCTCTGATCAAAATATAAAGTTTCCTTTGCTTGTGAACCAAACTCAGTCTCGATCTGTTGGCCCCAATGACACTGGGCAGGGGGACACTTGTTGGGGTCCACTCTGGAGGATCAGTAACAGAAATTGAGACTATTGTAACCTCAATGAACAGATGTGTGAGCCAAACTGTAGTTAACATAGAACAGTGTATAAGGCTCGGGTAAAATAAGATGTTTCTAACACTTCCATTTGATATTTCCATCACTTTATTATAAGCAAGTTCAGTGAAAAGGTTTGTCTTATTTGTCAGGTCAATATTAGAGAAACGAAGTGATTTCTTTCCAAGGATGTACATCTAATAATCTTGGTTAAAGCTTCAATCTTGTTTTAAATGCTTTTCCATTGAAAATGATACCTCTCTTTCAGCTCCCCCATTTCTGAGAAGTATAAAATCTTATAATTTATTATTACCAAAGGGGAAAGGTGGGAGGAGGGATAAATTAACAGTTTGGGATTAACACATACACACTGCTATGTATAAAATAGATCATCAACAAGGAACTACTGTATAGCACAGGGAACTACACTCAACATTTTGCAATAACCTATAAGGGGAAATAATCTGAAAAAGAATAGATATTTTTATTGACATCATCTATCAATGACAGTTAAAGTGTAACCTAAGGGAAGCTGGTGGTGAGTGCTTCTGACCCTGAAGACTTCAATCATCTAAAGTTTGGACTCTGCCTACTTCCCAAGGCCCTTAATGAACATATGTGTAGCCGTAGCTTAAAAAATTCCCCAGTTTGGGTTTCGGGGAGACACTGATTTTGAAAAAGCCCTGGTGTTCTCCTTACATGAATGGGACTCTTCCTACTGCTAAAACATGTCTGTCACACCCAGAGGATGGTATACCGTCTGATCGGGAAGAGTTTGGAAAAGGCATCTCATCTCCTCATCTCCTGGTGCTCGGGTTCACCCCTCCAGCGTCTTTACTAACAGTCTCCCCACTTGGAGATGTCAGCACTGTCAACATCCTGTTGCGTACAGTTTGGAATTTGTCCAGAGGATGAAGCGGAAGGATGAGGAACAATGAGAGACAAGTCCTAGGTGTTCAGACAGGCACATGTCACTCTAATTTCCAATCAGGAAGACGAATTGACCAAAGGCTAGGGTTGCCCATGGAAACAGTATAGGGCTTGAGGAAATCTCGCTGCTTTGTGGCCAGTTCCCATAAACACAAGTTGAACAATGGAACTCAGGGGCAGTAAAATTCACGAAACTGCAGAGTTGAAAATATCCATCACTGAAAAATGTCTTGAGGAAAGTCAGAGAAAAGGACTTGTAAGCAAGGGAGAATGGCAGGAAAGGGATTTGAGGAGGTAGAAAGGACTCGCCATTAAGCACAAGAAAAGGAGCTGAACATTGCCAACATTGCAGTTGGCCAAAAAGGGTGTATGCGTTTTTTTCTGTATATATTCAAGAAAAGGGCATACACTTTTTTAGCCAACCAAACAGGTGGGCACTGGAAGTCAATACTACAAAAGATATCACTTCGCATCAGTCAGAAGAGCCATCCTCATAAAGCGTAAACAACAGAAATGCAGGACAGGGCAAGGAGAAGAGGGAGCCCTGTGAGACTTATAGTGGAAATGTATATTGCCAACGGCCATTCTGGAGAAGTGTATTGTGTTTACTAAAGCATCTAAAAAATGAGCTACAGAGCATAGGGCACTTGCACTCATGAGCGTATATCTTGAGAAAAACAAAAATCGAGAGGACACAGGCACCCCAATGTTTACCCCCTCTCTGTTTAAAAGATCCTCAACTAGGATATAACTTAAATGTCTCTGGAGGGAAAAAATGGGTAGAGATGTGGTACTTAGGTAGAGTGGAATATTATTCAGCCTGGAAATCAATGAAATATGGCCAGTTGTAACAACTCCGGAGGAGTTACGTATGATCTTTCTAAGTGACAGAATTCAAAAAGAAAAGGACACATATCATAAGATATCACTTAAAGGTGGAATCCAAAATGGCTACACATGAAATAAATTACAAAACAAAAACATAGTCAAATATGTAGAAAACACGCATAAGGCTGCTAAACGGGAAAGGTGGGGAGGGGTGAGGCATCACCCAGGAGGTTGAAATTAGCAAAGATACCATTCCAAATACCAAACTGATAATCAACAAGGCCTACACGGTAGCTAAAAGAACTGCACTCAGCACACTCAAGTCACCAGAAAAGAATATATACGACTGGTAAGAATCTGAAAAAGAATTTACTGATGTCTCTCTGTACGTGAATCAAGTGGATGTACAGCAGCAAGAAACAGAGCTTTGAAAATCAGCTGTAACCAATATAGTAATAAATTGAAAAAAATAAACGACAGAGAGACAGAGAAAACCTCTTACAACTTTTCCTCAGGGCCGGTGATGCAACATGGATTGAACACATCTAGACCCACAGCAGGATGAGACATAAGGCTGGAAACTGTTTGCGCTAAGAGAAATGTGAGGTTGGGTGAGGAAATGCACACCCTTTAAAGTAATACTACCTGGTACCCATTCAATGGGTCCCAAATATGCAGGTTCAAGGGATCTTCCTACAGCTAAAACATGCATGGAAAACCCAGAGGACTGTACACCATGTGATCGGGAGATGTGTCTAAAATGCAGCTCATTTATCCTCTCCTGGTGCTCCTGTTCACCATTCCAGCCACGTTACTTAGAATCTCCCCACTTGGAGAATCAGCACATTTCAACTTCTGTTTCACACATTTTGCAAATTGTGAGGAGGATGAACGGGGAACCAATGAGAGAATAGTTGTAGGGGTTTGGACGGGCACATATCACTCTAATTTCCCATTAAGAATAAGAATTGAAAAAAGGCTCAGCCCGCCTCGCCCGAGCCAAAATAGGGCCTGAAGCAATCCTGCGGGTTTGAGGCCAGCTCACAAAAGAGCAACTTAAAAAATGGAGCTCAGGGTCACTGCAATTCACAAACCTGCAGAGTTATAAATGAAAACTAACGTCCAAAAATATGTTGAGGTAAGGCAAAGAAGAGGATCTGAATGCAAGACAGAATTGCAAGAAACAGATTTCAAGAGATAGATTGGACTCGTCTTTAAAGCACATGAAAAGCGGCAGAATTTCGACAATGATGCAGTTGGCCCAAAAGGGCGTATGCGTTTTTTCCTGATTATATCCAGGAAAAAACGCATACGCACTTTATGGGCAACGAAGCAAGCAAGCAATGCAAATGTGCACAACAAAGAAGTCTCATTTCCCACTGGTCAAAAGGGCCATCCTAAAAAATTGTAAAAACCAGAAATGCAGGACAGGCCATGGAGAACAGGGAGCCTTTATACGCTGATGGGCAGTGTGTGAACTGCCGAGAGCCACTCTGGAGAAGTGTATGGTGGTTCCTAAATCATCTAAAAAACAGAGCTACAGAGCATAGGACACTTCCAATCATGGGAGTATATCTAGGGAAATCTAAAAATTAACAAGACACAAGCACACCACAGTTTAGGGCTACTCTGTTTACAAGAACCTCAACTTCAGTATACCTTAAATATCCCAGGAAAGAGAACAATGGATAAAGAAGATGTGGTACTTATGTACAATGGAATATCTCTTCACCATGAAATCAATGTAATAAGGCTAGTAGAAGGATAAAGAGTGGATTTAGGTCCGATAATACTACTTGAAATAAGTCAAACAGAAAAAGAAACATATCATAAGATATCACTTATAGAGGGAGGGTAAATATGGCTGCACAAGAAATGAATTACAGAACAGAACAGTGTCTCACATTTAGAAAACACACTTATTTCAGCTTAAGGGGAAAGGAGAGGTGGGGTGATGCATAAAACCAGAGTTTGAAATTAGCACAGATACCGTTCAATAAACCAAATAGATATTAGCCAAGATCTACACCTTGCTCAATGAACTGGCCTCAACACACCCTATACACCGCAGAGAAATATATCTGAGTAATAAGAATCTTAAAACCCATGTATTGATATATCTCCATAAGGGAATCAAGTGTGTGCAGAGTGGCACAAACACAGCAGTGAAAATGAGCTAAACCCCATTATAGAAATAAATTTTAAAAACAAAACGCAGAAACAATGAAAGAGAGAAAAATTCTTACAAAATTCGCTCAGGGGCTGTGATGCAACCTGGATTGACCACATATAAACCCACAGCTGGATAAGACATAAGGCTGGACACTTGGGGCTGAGAGGATTGATGAGCTTTGGTGAGCAACTGCCAAAAGTTTAATGCAATACTTCATGCTACTCATTCCAAGGGTCCCAACACTCCAGGTTGAAGGGAATCTTCCTACAGCTAAACCATGCTTGGGAAACCCAGCGACTGGTATACCATATGATCGGGAAAGGTTTCTAAAACGCACCTCATTTTTCCTCTCCTGGGGCTCCGGATCGACATTCCAGCCGCTTTACCAAAAATATCCCCACATGGAGAGTCAATGCCTTTAAGTTCTGGTATCGCACAGTCTGCAGTTAGTGCGGAGGATGAATGGGAATAGGGGGAACCAGTGAGAATCTAGCTGTAGCGGATTCAATGGGCACATGTCACTCTAAATTCACATCAGTAAGAAGAATAAACCAAAGGCACAGCAAGGTGCCCCAGAAGAAGAATAGGGCCTGAAGGAATCCTGTGGTTATGAGGCAAGATCACAAAAATAAGAGCTGAAAAATGGAGCTAAGGGCCACTGCAATTCAAAAACCTGCAGAGTTATAAAGGCCAACTATTTTCAAAAAATATATTGAGATAAGGCTATGAAGAGGCATTGAAAGCAAGGCAGAATTGCAGGAAAACGATTTCAGGAGGTAGACTGGAATTGCATTTAAAGCATAGGAAAAGAGGCAGAACGTCCACAATGATTCACTTGGCCAAAAAGGGCGTATGCCTTTTTTCCTGAATTTATTCAGGAAAAAAGGCATACGCCCTTTTTGGCCAACCAAGCAAGCTTGCAAAGGAAATCTGCACTACAATGAAGTCTCACTTCCCCCCGGTCAAAAGGGCCATCTGAAAAAAGTGTAAAATCCAGAAAGGCAGGACAGGCCATGGAGAACTGGGAGCCTTGTTATGCTGATGGGCGGGATGTGTATGGTGTTTCCTGAAACATCTAAAAAACAAAGCAACAGAGCCTAGGGCACTTCCACTTATGGTCCTATAGCTTAGGGAAATTAAAATCAAAAAGACACAGCTACCCCAAAATTTGGGACGCCTCTGTTTACAAGAACCTCATTAACCGTACAAGTTCAATATCACAGAAAGTGAAAAATGGATAAAGAACTTGTGGTACTTACGTACAATGCAGTATCACTCAGCAATGAAATCTATGTCATCAGGCCCGTAGCAGCATAATGAGTGGATTCAGGTACGATGATTCTAACTGAAATAAGACACACAGAAAAAGAAACATCATAAGATATCACTAATACACGGAATGTAAACTTGGCTACACAGGAACTGAATTACAGAACAGAACAGGGTCTCAAATTTAGAAAACCAACTTATGCTTGCTTAAGGGGAAAGGTGAGTTGGGGTGCTGCATAAAACCAGAGATTGAAATGAACACAGATAAAGTTCCTTAAGCCAAATATGGAATAGACAAGAGCTACTCCTTGCTCAACGAAATGGACTCAACACCCCATATTAAACGCCTAAGAATGTACCTGACTAGTAAGTATCTTAAAACCTATGGATTGCTATGTCTCCAAAAGAGAATCAAGCATGTGTACAGGGGCATAAACGCAGCAGTGATAGGATTGGAGAGGTTCAGTGAGCAAATGAAGACCCTTTGAAGTCATATTGCATGGTACCAATTCCACGGGCCTCAACTCTCCAGGTTTAAGGAATTCTTCCTTCAGCTAAAACATGCATGTGGAACCCAGAGTATGATCAACCGTGTGAACGGGAGACATGTTCAAATATGTCTCAGTTTTCCTCTCCTGGTACTCGGGTGCAACATTCCAGACGCTTTACTAACACTCTCCCCACTTGGAGAGTCAGCGCCTTTAACCTCCTGTTTGGCCCAGTTTGCAATTTCTGCGGAAGATGAACAGAAATAGGGAGAACCAATGAGAGACTAGCTGGAGGTGTCTGGACGGGCAAATTTAACTCTCATTTCCCACCAGGAAGAGGAAATAACCAAAGGCTCAGCATGCCGGGCCGGAACCAGATTAGGGCCTGAAGCCATCCTGCGGTGTTGCGGCCAGCTCACAAGAAAGCGAGTTGAAGAAAGGAGCTCAGGGGCACTGTAATTCACAAACCTGCAGAGTTATAAATGACAGCTATCGTCCAAAAATATACTGAAGTAAGGCTGCCAAGAGGACTTGAAAGCGGGGCAGAATTGCAGGAAACCGATTTCAGGAGGTAGACTGGAATTGCATTGAAAGCATAGGAAAAGAGGCAGAACGTCCACAATGATGCACTTGGCCAAAAAGGGCGTATGCGTTTTTTCCTGAATATATTCAGAAAAAACGCATACGCCCTTTTTGGCCAACCAAGCAAGCTTGCAAAGGAAATCTGCACTACAATGAAGTCTCACTTCCCCCCGGTCAAAAGGGCCATCTGAAAAAAGTGTAAAATCCAGAAAGGCAGGACAGGCCATGGAGAACTGGGAGCCTTGTTATGCTGATGGGCGGGATGTAAATTGCCAACAGACACTCGGGAGAAGTGTATGGTGTTTCCTGAAACATCTAAAAAACAAAGCAACAGAGCCTAGGGCACTTCCACTTATGGTCCTATAGCTTAGGGAAATTAAAATCAAAAAGACACAGCCACCCCAAAGTTTGGGACGCCTCTGTTTACAAGAACCTCGTTTACCGTACAAGTTCAACATCGCAGAAAGTGAAAAATGGATAAAGAAGTTGTGGTATTTACTTACAAAGCAATATCACTCAGCAATGAAATCTATGTCATCAGGCCCTTAGCAGCACAATGAGTGGATTCAGGTATGATGATTCTAACTGAAATAAGTCACACAGAAAAAGAAACATCATAAGATATCACTAATACACGGAATGTAAACTTGGCTACACAGGAACTGAATTACAAAACAGAACAGGGTCTCAAATTTAGAAAACCAACTTATGCTTGCTTAATGGGAAAGGTGAGTTGGGGTGCTGCATAAAACCAGAGATTGAAATGAGCACAGATAAAGTTGCTTAAGCCAAATATGGAATAGACAAGAGCTACTCCTAGCTCAACGAAATGGACTCAACACCCCATATTAAATGCCTAAGAATGTACCTGACTAGTAATTATCTTAAAACCTATGGATTGCTATGTCTCTGAAAGGGAATCAAGCGTGTGTACAGGGGCATAAATGCAGCAGTGATAGGATTGGAGAGGTTTGGTGAGCAAATGAAGACCCTTTGAAATCATATTGCATGGTACTCATTCCACGGGTCTCAACTCTCCAGGTTTCAGGGATTCTTCCTTCAGCTAAAACATGCATGTGGAACCCAGAGTATGATCAACCATGTGAATGGGAGACGTGTTCAAATATGTCTCAGTTTTCGTCCCCTGGTACTCGGGTGCAACATTCCAGACGCTTTACTAACACTCTCCCGACTTGGAGAGTCAGTCCCTTTAACCTCCTGTTTGGCCCTGTTTTCAATTTCAGTGGAAGATGAACAGGAATAGGGAGAACCAATGAGAGACAAGCTGGAGGTTTCTGGACGGGCAAATTTAACTCTCATTTCCCACCAAGGACAGGAATTAACCAAAGGCTCAGCGTGCCGTGCTGGAACCAGATTAGGGCCTGAAGCAATCCTGCGGTGTTGCGGCCAGCTCACAAGAAAGCGAGATGAAGAACGGAGCTCAGGGGCACAGGAATTCACAAACCTGCAGAGTTATAAATGACAGCAATCGTCCAAAAATATACTGAAGTAAGGCTGCCAAGAGGACTTGAAAGCGGGGCAGAATTGCAGGAAACCGATTTCAGGAGGTAGACTGGAATTGCATTTTAAGCATAGGAAAAGAGGCAGAACGTCCACAATGATGCACTTGGCCAAAAAGGGCGTATGCGTTTTTTCCTGAATCAGGAAAAAACGCATACGCACTTTTTGGCCAACCAAGCAAGCTTGCAAAGGAAATCTGCACTACAATGAAGTCTCACTTCCCCCCGGTCAGAAGGGCCATCTGAGAAAAGTGTAAAATCCAGAAAGGCAGGACAGGCCATGGAGAACTGGGAGCCTTGTTATGCTGATGGGCGGGATGTAAATTGCCAACAGCCACTCGGGAGAAGTGTATGGTGTTTCCTGAAACATCTAAAATACAAAGCAACAGAGCCTAGGGCACTTCCACTTATGGTCCTATAGCTTAGGGAAATTAAAATCAAAAAGACACAGCCACCCCACAGTTTGGGACAGCTCTGTTTACAAGAACCTCGTTTACGGTACAAGTTCAATATCGCAGAAAGTGAAAAATGGATAAAGAAGTTGTGGTACTTATGTACAATGCAAAATCACTCAGCCATGAAATCTATGTCATCAGGCCCGTAGCAGCATAATGAGTGGATTCAGGTATGATGATTCTAACTGAAATATGTCACACAGAAAAAGAAACATCATAAGATATCACTAATACATGGAATGTGAACTTGGCTACACATGAACTGAATTACAAAACAGAACAGGGTCTCAAGTTTAGAAAACCAACTTATGCTTCCTTAAGGGGGAAAGTGAGTTGGGGTGCTGCATAAAACCAGAGTTTGAAATTAGCACAGATACCATTCAATAAGCCAAATATGTAATAGACAAGACCTACCCCTTGCTCAACAAAATGGACTCAACAATGAGGTATCACCTCACACCTGATAGAATGGGCATCATGAGAAAATCTACAAACAAAAATGCTGGAAAGGGTGTGGAGAAAAGGAACCCCCTTCCACTATTGTTGGGAATATAAATTGATACAGTCACTACGGAGAACAATATGGAGTTTCTTAAGAAACTAACAATAGAATTACCATATGATACAGCAATCCCAGTACTGGACATATACCCAGACAAAACCATAAATCAAAACGAGACATTCACCGCAATGTTCATTGCATCACTATTTACAATATCGAGGTAATGGAAGCAACCTAAATGCCCACAGACAGACGAATGCATAAAGCTGTGGTACATATATAAAATGGAATATTACTAAGCCATGAAAAGGAATGAAATTGGGTCATTTGTAGAGACGTCGATGGATCTAGAGACTGTCATACAGAGTGAAGTAAGTCAGAAAGACAAAAACAAATCTTGTATATTCATGCATATATGTGGAACCTAGAAAAACTGTACAGATTAACCATTTTGCAAGGCATAAATAGAGCAACAGATGTAGACAACAAATGTATGGACAACAAGGGGGGAAAGCTGTTGGGGGGGTGGTGGTGGGAGGAGTTGAGAGACTGGGATTGGCATGTATACATTTATATGTATAAAATAGATAACCAATAAGAACCTGCTGTATAAAAATATAAAATAAAATTCAAAATTAAAAAGAAATAAAATTTAAAAAATAAAACAGAAAAAACAATTATTCCCTTCACATACATGTATTTATATGAATAAATTATTTCCATGCTTATATCTGTAAATACAAAAAAGAGGAATAAAATCTACCTTGAACCAAAAACGAAAAAGAGAAAAAAAACACAGAACCCACCAGTTCCACAGAGGAAAACCGTATCAGGGCACTTGCTCCAGTTGTAAACAATTCTGAAGTTGGCCAGTGGTGGGGAATCGTCTCCCATTCAGCCAGCAGCCCCCACGCAACAAGCGTCCTCATTGCAAAGCTGGGGCACCGTGCCGAGGCATCTGTGAGTAAACGTGAGCTGAGCCCCAGGCCAGTTGCTGCTGAACTATTCCCACCCGTCCCAGGTAAAACACCTGAATATATACAAGGACTTGAAAGCCTAGAGGAAGGGCCATAGAGCCACACGAGTGACAGCATGCCGGCCGACTTGGTGCCTGCAGGCCAGCCAGGATGGTCCTGGCCCTGGGTGCTCTTCTGGAAGATTTCCATTTCCCTGACTGAGATACCCGTCCTGTCCCTGCCCCCACTGCTTTTTTCCTTCCTCACCTCTGCCCAGGGAGAAATTCCAGCAGCAGGTATGGGTGACACATCCTCTTCTTTAGCAGGTGGCAGCCTGGCAACTGCTGCAGAAAGTCCAGCAGAGCCCCACTCACACTGGGCCACCCACAAAGCCGTGGCCTCTCACTCCCTCCCACCAGCCCAGCCCCGAGACTGCTGACAGGGCAGAGAAAATGGCGTCAGGCACGGCTGCAGGGGCTCTTGCTGCCTGGAGTGGTATTTATATTGATCTCAACCCAGGCACACCTGGGGAGGGCTGGCCCGCACGGTAAGGCTGCCCAGGTCAGCCAATCATCACCCCTCAGGGGCTCACAGTTGCAGAAAATGGAACTTGCTGAACCGGCCAGGTCCAAGGAACAGGTGTGGGCTCCTGAGAGTCAGGATAGACAAGGGGCTGCAGCTTTGGCTTGTTTTCTAATCATTTTATCTGGCCCATGAGTGGGAGACAACTTCAAGAAAACCCTCTCCTTATGAGAGGAACCCAGGAGTCAGGGAGAGGAGGGGTGGGTGGTGGTTGGAGACAGAGGCCTGGTGCCCCGGGTGCAGTGGAAGTCTCTGGAAGACCAGGTGGAGGGAGGCCGCACAGAGTGATGCCCAGGGTCACAGACCTGTCGCAGCTGCTGTTTGTTAGTTCAAGTCCTGCTCTGAGGTGCTCTGTGCCAGCTCTGAGCGACAGGTGAGCTGGGGGTGCTCTGCAATGAGGGCTATGTGCACGGTTCCTGTGTGCCCAGCCCTGCCATGGTACCTGCAAGGGTAGCTCTGTATCCTGGGAAGGGCCTGACCACGAGAGCCCCGTGGGCTGGGGTGGGGGTGGGGTACCTGCCCAGGTGAGCTCCATATTCTGGGATTGGTCTGACCACGAGAGCCCCATGGGCTGCTGGGGACCTGGTAAAGGATGTCAGGACAGTCAGTGAAGCCACCGAGGATATACCTCCAGTTGCTCCTAATTCCTACACCCTGCTGGTCATTCTACCAACCACCAGGACATGGTATTCTGTATTAGTCTTCAATGATGCCTTCTTTTGTATTCCATTAGTCCCAGAGTCACAAGAAATTTTGGCTTGTGAGTGGCAGGACTCAACATACAACTAAAACAATACTTCCGGGCCGTCTTGCCCCAAGGGTGCAAAAATTCCCACACCATCTTTGGGGAAAGCTTAGCTAAAGACCTAAAAGTTCTACCTCTGGAAAAGGAAACCCTCCTTCAGTACGCAGACGACATTCTGATCGCCAGCCCTACTAAGGAGGCCTCTGAACTACCAAGCCAATAAAGGATAGAAGTTGTCCAAGAAAAAGCTCAAATATCACAGACTGCGGTGACCTGCCTGGGCTTCATTCTCACAGAAGGTCGGAGAAGCCCATCTCAGGAAAGGGAAGAAACCATTTGCAGCCTTACCCCTTTCTAAAACTAGAAGACAGCTTAGGGGTTCCTGGGGAGGCCAGGGTTTGCTGCTTCTGGATCCCTAACTACAGTCTACTAGCTGGGCCTCTATATGAAACACTGAAAGGAAAAGATGATGATCCTTTTGAATAGAATCCAGAAGTGGCCTTTCAAGAATGGAAAGAGCAGTCAATTCAGACCCTTGCCCTGGAACTCCCTAATTTAGCTAAACCCTTTGACCTTTACATTCCCGGTGAAAGGTGAATCGCCATTGGAGAATTAGTGCAAAAACTGGGACCACTTGAAATGGAACAATGCAAGAATGCCATCCAGGTAGGATAAACTACGGTCACCAAGGGGCTTGGCCCACTGCCGCATCTGGCCAAGATACTGGCGGTATCTAAAAACCTGGAAATCAGCAGCCCAAAAGGCCACCTCCTTCCTAAGGGAAAAGGACCCCACGTGGTGATCCTAACCACCAACGATGCCCTGAAGTTGCAGGGTTCGCTCCGTGGGCACACCGACCTCGAGTGAGGAGGCCCTCCAACTCCAACATCCAGAGAGATAACCGGGGGCAACAGGGCACCATGACGACTCGTGTGAACATCACTTGACCTGGAGTTTCTCTCATAAAACAATAAGAGTGTGTCCCAAAAGAGTAGACTACTGCTTGCAGGACTTACTGCACCCAGAGGGGAGCTAATAATCTTGGCGGGGGAACCGTATATCACACTGTCACCATAGAAAAGCCTACAGACACCGTGATGATGGTGGCCAATAAGACCGGCTGGACTCCTGTTTACTTCAAAAGGCTGTTGACTCAGTGGTCATCATGGTCCTTGATCACCACTGACCCTGGACTGTCTGGGAGTTGAGCGGGCAGGGCTCTGACACCTGGTGCTGTTTGTACGTTAATTCAGGGGCCTAATTGAAGAAAGCGCAGACTACTGGTCAGAGCATCTAGGCTGGCAGAAACGGTCAGCCTAAGGTGGCCGAACAAATGTGGGGCGGGGTGAAACCGGCCCCCACAGCGTCTCTGCACATCTCTTTCCTGGACCCTTAAAGGTCATTAGAATCTATAACACTTCCAATGCTGGTGCTCAGGTGGACGAGCAGGGAGGCAGGGGGCCTGGGGACAATCAACGTCACCTGGAGGTTGCTGGGGAGAAGCTCTGACCCTCGCCCCGGGTATTAGGGCTCCCAACTCAGCACTCAGCAGTTACAGAAGAAGTGTCTGCACCCTCAGCACTCCAAGAATGAGGAACGGGACAAAAGACAGAGGAGGGGTTTGTCCCCAGCAAAGCCCATTAAAAATCCCTGGGAGATAAAAATAGAATCTGGGCAATAAAGTCAAGTCTAACCTTTTTTATCCTTTGTGCTTTGTCTAATTTCACGTGCTCCTAGGGTCCCGCATGCAGAGGTTCCACACCCGGCACTTCAGACCAGATTTCCTAGTGCAGAATGGCTGGGTCGACACCTCAGCTCCTGGGGCCCAGTGCAGACTCCGCGATATAGAGCCTGAGCTGCAGCCAACCTGGCCCTCGAGAGCTCCGCCCCCTCCCTCCCACTGACTCTGACAGGATCTCTACACAGCAGCCCAGCCCACAGCCCACGGGGTAGTGCATGCTCTCACCTCTCCATTCTCTGATCAAAATATAAAGTTTCCTTTGCTTGTGAACCAAACTCAGTCTCGATCTGTTGGCCCCAATGACACTGGGCAGGGGGACACTTGTTGGGGTCCACTCTGGAGGATCAGTAACAGAAATTGAGACTATTGTAACCTCAATGAACAGATGTGTGAGCCAAACTGTAGTTAACATAGAACAGTGTATAAGGCTCGGGTAAAATAAGATGTTTCTAACACTTCCATTTGATATTTCCATCACTTTATTATAAGCAAGTTCAGTGAAAAGGTTTGTCTTATTTGTCAGGTCAATATTAGAGAAACGAAGTGATTTCTTTCCAAGGATGTACATCTAATAATCTTGGTTAAAGCTTCAATCTTGTTTTAAATGCTTTTCCATTGAAAATGATACCTCTCTTTCAGCTCCCCCATTTCTGAGAAGTATAAAATCTTATAATTTATTATTACCAAAGGGGAAAGGTGGGAGGAGGGATAAATTAACAGTTTGGGATTAACACATACACACTGCTATGTATAAAATAGATCATCAACAAGGAACTACTGTATAGCACAGGGAACTACACTCAACATTTTGCAATAACCTATAAGGGGAAATAATCTGAAAAAGAATAGATATTTTTATTGACATCATCTATCAATGACAGTTAAAGTGTAACCTAAGGGAAGCTGGTGGTGAGTGCTTCTGACCCTGAAGACTTCAATCATCTAAAGTTTGGACTCTGCCTACTTCCCAAGGCCCTTAATGAACATATGTGTAGCCGTAGCTTAAAAAATTCCCCAGTTTGGGTTTCGGGGAGACACTGATTTTGAAAAAGCCCTGGTGTTCTCCTTACATGAATGGGACTCTTCCTACTGCTAAAACATGTCTGTCACACCCAGAGGATGGTATACCGTCTGATCGGGAAGAGTTTGGAAAAGGCATCTCCTCTCCTCATCTCCTGGTGCTCGGGTTCACCCCTCCAGCGTCTTTACTAACAGTCTCCCCACTTGGAGATGTCAGCACTGTCAACATCCTGTTGCGTACAGTTTGGAATTTGTCCAGAGGATGAAGCGGAAGGATGAGGAACAATGAGAGACAAGTCCTAGGTGTTCAGACAGGCACATGTCACTCTAATTTCCAATCAGGAAGACGAATTGACCAAAGGCTAGGGTTGCCCATGGAAACAGTATAGGGCTTGAGGAAATCCCGCTGCTTTGTGGCCAGTTCCCATAAACACAAGTTGAACAATGGAACTCAGGGGCAGTAAAATTCACAAAACTGCAGAGTTGAAAATATCCATCACTGAAAAATGTCTTGAGGAAAGTCAGAGAAAAGGACTTGTAAGCAAGGGAGAATGGCAGGAAAGGGATTTGAGGAGGTAGAAAGGACTCGCCATTAAGCACAAGAAAAGGAGCTGAACATTGCCAACATTGCAGTTGGCCAAAAAGGGTGTATGCGTTTTTTTCTGTATATATTCAAGAAAAGGGCATACACTTTTTTAGCCAACCAAACAGGTGGGCACTGGAAGTCAATACTACAAAAGATATCACTTCGCATCAGTCAGAAGAGCCATCCTCATAAAGCGTAAACAACAGAAATGCAGGACAGGGCAAGGAGAAGAGGGAGCCCTGTGAGACTTATAGTGGAAATGTATATTGCCAACGGCCATTCTGGAGAAGTGTATTGTGTTTACTAAAGCATCTAAAAAATGAGCTACAGAGCATAGGGCACTTGCACTCATGGGCGTATATCTTGAGAAAAACAAAAATCGAGAGGACACAGGCACCCCAATGTTTACCCCCTCTCTGTTTAAAAGATCCTCAACTAGGATATAACTTAAGTGTCCCTGGAGGGAAAAAATGGGTAGAGATGTGGTACTTAGGTAGAGTGGAATATTATTCAGCCTGGAAATCAATGAAATATGGCCAGTTGTAACAACTCCGGAGGAGTTATGTATGATCTTTCTAAGTGACAGAATTCAAAAAGAAAAAGACACATATCATAAGATATCACTTAAAGGTGGAATCCAAAATGGCTACACATGAAATAAATTACAAAACAAAAACATAGTCAAATATGTAGAAAACACGCATAAGGCTGCTAAACGGGAAAGGTGGGGAGGGGTGAGGCATCACCCAGGAGGTTGAAATTAGCAAAGATATCATTCCAAATACCAAACTGATAATCAACAAGGCCTACACGGTAGCTAAAAGAACTGCACTCAGCACACTCAAGTCACCGGAAAAGAATATATACGACTGGTAAGAATCTGAAAAAGAATTTACTGATGTCTCTCTGTACGTGAATCAAGTGGATGTACAGCAGCAAGAAACAGAGCTTTGAAAATCAGCTGTAACCAATATAGTAATAAATTGAAAAAAATAAACGACAGAGAGACAGAGAAAACCTCTTACAACTTTTCCTCAGGGCCGGTGATGCAACATGGATTGAACACATCTAGACCCACAGCAGGATGAGACATAAGGCTGGAAACTGTTTGCGCTAAGAGAAATGTGAGGTTGGGTGAGGAAATGCACACCCTTTAAAGTAATACTACCTGGTACCCATTCAATGGGTCCCAAATATGCAGGTTCAAGGGATCTTCCTACAGCTAAAACATGCATGGAAAACCCAGAGGACTGTACACCATGTGATCGGGAGATGTGTCTAAAATGCAGCTCATTTATCCTCTCCTGGTGCTCCTGTTCACCATTCCAG
This sequence comes from Pseudorca crassidens, assembly GCF_039906515.1. Classification (NCBI taxonomy): domain Eukaryota; kingdom Metazoa; phylum Chordata; class Mammalia; order Artiodactyla; family Delphinidae; genus Pseudorca; species Pseudorca crassidens. Next base: position 184,396 of record NW_027136343.1, read on the forward strand.
CCACGTTACTTAGAATCTCCCCACTTGGAGAATCAGCACATTTCAACTTCTGTTTCACACATTTTGCAAATTGTGAGGAGGATGAACGGGGAACCAATGAGAGAATAGTTGTAGGGGTTTGGACGGGCACATATCACTCTAATTTCCCATTAAGAATAAGAATTGAAAAAAGGCTCAGCCCGCCTCGCCCGAGCCAAAATAGGGCCTGAAGCAATCCTGCGGGTTTGAGGCCAGCTCACAAAAGAGCAACTTAAAAAATGGAGCTCAGGGTCACTGCAATTCACAAACCTGCAGAGTTATAAATGAAAACTAACGTCCAAAAATATGTTGAGGTAAGGCAAAGAAGAGGATCTGAATGCAAGACAGAATTGCAAGAAACAGATTTCAAGAGATAGATTGGACTCGTCTTTAAAGCACATGAAAAGCGGCAGAATTTCGACAATGATGCAGTTGGCCCAAAAGGGCGTATGCGTTTTTTCCTGATTATATCCAGGAAAAAACGCATACGCACTTTATGGGCAACGAAGCAAGCAAGCAATGCAAATGTGCACAACAAAGAAGTCTCATTTCCCACTGGTCAAAAGGGCCATCCTAAAAAATTGTAAAAACCAGAAATGCAGGACAGGCCATGGAGAACAGGGAGCCTTTATACGCTGATGGGCAGTGTGTGAACTGCCGAGAGCCACTCTGGAGAAGTGTATGGTGGTTCCTAAATCATCTAAAAAACAGAGCTACAGAGCATAGGACACTTCCAATCATGGGAGTATATCTAGGGAAATCTAAAAATTAACAAGACACAAGCACACCACAGTTTAGGGCTACTCTGTTTACAAGAACCTCAACTTCAGTATACCTTAAATATCCCAGGAAAGAGAACAATGGATAAAGAAGATGTGGTACTTATGTACAATGGAATATCTCTTCACCATGAAATCAATGTAATAAGGCTAGTAGAAGGATAAAGAGTGGATTTAGGTCCGATAATACTACTTGAAATAAGTCAAACAGAAAAAGAAACATATCATAAGATATCACTTATAGAGGGAGGGTAAATATGGCTGCACAAGAAATGAATTACAGAACAGAACAGTGTCTCACATTTAGAAAACACACTTATTTCAGCTTAAGGGGAAAGGAGAGGTGGGGTGATGCATAAAACCAGAGTTTGAAATTAGCACAGATACCGTTCAATAAACCAAATAGATATTAGCCAAGATCTACACCTTGCTCAATGAACTGGCCTCAACACACCCTATACACCGCAGAGAAATATATCTGAGTAATAAGAATCTTAAAACCCATGTATTGATATATCTCCATAAGGGAATCAAGTGTGTGCAGAGTGGCACAAACACAGCAGTGAAAATGAGCTAAACCCCATTATAGAAATAAATTTTAAAAACAAAACGCAGAAACAATGAAAGAGAGAAAAATTCTTACAAAATTCGCTCAGGGGCTGTGATGCAACCTGGATTGACCACATATAAACCCACAGCTGGATAAGACATAAGGCTGGACACTTGGGGCTGAGAGGATTGATGAGCTTTGGTGAGCAACTGCCAAAAGTTTAATGCAATACTTCATGCTACTCATTCCAAGGGTCCCAACACTCCAGGTTGAAGGGAATCTTCCTACAGCTAAACCATGCTTGGGAAACCCAGCGACTGGTATACCATATGATCGGGAAAGGTTTCTAAAACGCACCTCATTTTTCCTCTCCTGGGGCTCCGGATCGACATTCCAGCCGCTTTACCAAAAATATCCCCACATGGAGAGTCAATGCCTTTAAGTTCTGGTATCGCACAGTCTGCAGTTAGTGCGGAGGATGAATGGGAATAGGGGGAACCAGTGAGAAACTAGCTGTAGCGGTTTCAATGGGCACATGTCACTCTAAATTCACATCAGTAAGAAGAATAAACCAAAGGCACAGCAAGGTGCCCCAGAAGAAGAATAGGGCCTGAAGGAATCCTGTGGTTATGAGGCAAGATCACAAAAATAAGAGCTGAAAAATGGAGCTAAGGGCCACTGCAATTCAAAAACTTGCAGAGTTATAAAGGCCAACTATTTTCAAAAAATATATTGAGGTAAGGCTATGAAGAGGCACTGAAAGCAAGGCAGAATTGCAGGAAAACGATTTCAGGAGGTAGACGGGAATTGCATTTAAAGCATAGGAAAAGAGGCAGAACGTCCACAATGATGCACTTGGCCAAAAAGGGCGTATGCCTTTTTTCCTGAATTTATTCAGAAAAAAAGGCATACGCCCTTTTTGGCCAACCAAGCAAGCTTGCAAAGGAAATCTGCACTACAATGAAGTCTCACTTCCCCCCGGTCAAAAGGGCCATCTGAAAAAAGTGTAAAATCCAGAAAGGCAGGACAGGCCATGGAGAACTGGGAGCCTTGTTATGCTGATGGGCGGGCTGTGTATGGTGTTTCCTGAAACATCTAAAAAACAAAGCAACAGAGCCTAGGGCACTTCCACTTATGGTCCTATAGCTTAGGGAAATTAAAATCAAAAAGACACAGCTACCCCAAAATTTGGGACGCCTCTGTTTACAAGAACCTCGTTAACCGTACAAGTTCAATATCACAGAAAGTGAAAAATGGATAAAGAAGTTGTGGTATTTACTTACAAAGCAATATCACTCAGCAATGAAATCTATGTCATCAGGCCCTTAGCAGCACAATGAGTGGATTCAGGTATGATGATTCTAACTGAAATAAGTCACACAGAAGAAGAAACATCATAAGATATCAGTAATACACGGAATGTAAACTTGGCTACACAAGAACTGAATTACAGAACAGAACAGGGTCTCAAATTTAGAAAACCAACTTATGCTTGGTTAAGGCTAAAGGTGAGTTGGGGTGCTGCATAAAACCATAGATTGAAATGAGCACAGATAAAGTTCCTTAAGCCAAATATGGAATAGACATGAGCTACTCCTTGCTCAACGAAATGGACTCAACACCGCCTATTAAACGCCTAAGAATGTACCTGACTAGTAAGTATCTTAAAACCTATGGATTGCTATGTCTCCGAAAGAGAATCAAGCATGTGTACAGGGGCATAAACGCAGCAGTGATAGGATTGGAGAGGTTCGGTGAGCAAATGAAGACCCTTTGAAGTCATATTGCATGGTACCCATTCCACGGGTTTCAACTACCCAGGTTTAAGGTATTCTTCCTTCAGCTAAAACATGCATGTGGAACCTAGAGTATGATCAACCATGTGATCGGGAGACGTGTTCAAATATGTCTCAGTTTTCGTACCCTGGTACTCGGGTGCAACATTCCAGACGCTTTACTAACACCCTCCCGACTTGGAGAGTCAGTCCCTTTAACCTCCTGTTTGGCCCAGTTTGCAATTTCTGCGGAAGATGAACAGGAATAGCGAGAACCAATGAGAGACTAGCTGGAGGTGTCTGGACGGGCAAATTTAACTCTCATTTCCCACCAGGAAGAGGAATTAACCAAAGGCTCAGCATGCCGTGCCGGAACCAGATTAGGGCCTGAAGCCATCCTGCGGTGTTGCGGCCAGCTCAAAAGAAAGCGAGTTGAAGAAAGGAGCTCAGGGGCACTGTAATTCACAAACCTGCAGAGTTATAAATGACAGCTATCGTCCAAAAATATACTGAAGTAAGGCTGCCAAGAGGACTTGAAAGCAGGGCAGAATTGCAGGAAACCGATTTCAGGAGGCAGACTGGAATTGCATTGAAAGCATAGGAAAAGAGGCAGAACGTCCACAATGATGCACTTGGCCAAAAAGGGCGTATGCGTTTTTTCCTGAATATATTCAGGAAAAAACGCATACGCCCTTTTTGGCCAACCAAGCAAGCTTGCAAAGGAAATCTGCACTACAATGAAGTCTCACTTCCCCCCGGTCAAAAGGGCCATCTGAAAAAAGTGTAAAATCCAGAAAGGCAGGACAGGCCATGGAGAACTGGGAGCCTTGTTATGCTGATGGGCGGGATGTAAATTGCCAACAGACACTCGGGAGAAGTGTATGGTGTTTCCTGAAACATCTAAAAAACAAAGCAACAGAGCCTAGGGCACTTCCACTTATGGTCCTATAGCTTAGGGAAATTAAAATCAAAAAGACACAGCCACCCCAAAGTTTGGGACGCCTCTGTTTACAAGAACCTCGTTTAGCGTACAAGTTCAACATCGCAGAAAGTGAAAAATGGATAAAGAAGTTGTGGTATTTACTTACAAAGCAATATCACTCAGCAATGAAATCTATGTCATCAGGCCCTTAGCAGCACAATGAGTGGATTCAGGTATGATGATTCTAACTGAAATAAGTCACACAGAAGAAGAAACATCATAAGATATCAGTAATACACGGAATGTAAACTTGGCTACACAGGAACTGAATTACAGAACAGAACAGGGTCTCAAATTTAGAAAACCAACTTATGCTTGCTTAAGGGTAAAGGTGAGTTGGGGTGCTGCATAAAACCAGAGATTGAAATGAGCACAGATAAAGTTCCTTAAGCCAAATATGGAATAGACAAGAGCTACTCCTTGCTCAACGAAATGGACTCAACACCGCATGTTAAATGCCTAAGAATGTACCTGACTAGTAAGTATCTTAAAACCTATGGATTGCTATGTCTCCGAAAGAGAATCAAGCATGTGTACAGGGGCATAAACGCAGCAGTGATAGGATTGGAGAGGTTCGGTGAGCAAATGAAGACCCTTTGAAGTCATATTGCATGGTACCCATTCCACGGGTTTCAACTACCCAGGTTTAAGGTATTCTTCCTTCAGCTAAAACATGCATGTGGAACCTAGAGTATGATCAACCATGTGATCGGGAGACGTGTTCAAATATGTCTCAGTTTTCGTACCCTGGTACTCGGGTGCAACATTCCAGACGCTTTACTAACACCCTCCCGACTTGGAGAGTCAGTCCCTTTAACCTCCTGTTTGGCCCAGTTTGCAATTTCTGCGGAAGATGAACAGGAATAGCGAGAACCAATGAGAGACTAGCTGGAGGTGTCTGGACGGGCAAATTTAACTCTCATAACCCACCAGGAAGAGGAATTAACCAAAGGCTCAGCGTGCCGTGCCGGAACCAGATTAGGGCCTGAAGCCATCCTGCGGTGTTGCGGCCAGCTCAAAAGAAAGCGAGTTGAAGAAAGGAGCTCAGGGGCACTGTAATTCACAAACCTGCAGAGTTATAAATGACAGCTATCGTCCAAAAATATACTGAAGTAAGGCTGCCAAGAGGACTTGAAAGCGGGGCAGAATTGCAGGAAACCGATTTCAGGAGGTAGACTGGAATTGCAGTGAAAGCATAGGAAAAGAGGCAGAACGTCCACAATGATGCACTTGGCCAAAAAGGGCGTATGCCTTTTTTCCTGAATATATTCAGGAAAAAACGCATACGCCCTTTTTGGCCAACCAAGCAAGCTTGCAAAGGAAATCTGCACTACAATGAAGTCTCACTTCCCCCCGGTCAAAAGGGCCATCTGAAAAAAGTGTAAAATCCAGAAAGGCAGGACAGGCCATGGAGAACTGGGAGCCTTGTTATGCTGATGGGCGGGATGTAAATTGCCAACAGACACTCGGGAGAAGTGTATGGTGTTTCCTGAAACATCTAAAAAACAAAGCAACAGAGCCTAGGGCACTTCCACTTATGGTCCTATAGCTTAGGGAAATTAAAATCAAAAAGACACAGCCACCCCAAAGTTTGGGACGCCTCTGTTTACAAGAACCTCGTTTACAGTACAAGTTCAACATCGCAGAAAGTGAAAAATGGATAAAGAAGTTGTGGTATTTACTTACAAAGCAATATCACTCAGCAATGAAATCTATGTCATCAGGCCCTTAGCAGCACAATGAGTGGATTCAGGTATGATGATTCTAACTGAAATAAGTCACACAGAAAAAGAAACATCATAAGATATCAGTAATACACGGAATGTAAACTTGGCTACACAGGAACTGAATTACAGAACAGAACAGGGTCTCAAATTTAGAAAACCAACTTATGCTTGCTTAAGGGGAAAGGGGAGTTGGGGTGCTGCATAAAACCAGAGATTGAAATGAGCACAGATAAAGTTCCTTAAGCCAAATATGGAATAGACAAGAGCTACTCCTTGCTCAACGAAATGGACTCAACACCGCATATTAAACGCCTAAGAATGTACCTGACTAGTAAGTATCTTAAAACCTATGGATTGCTATGTCTCCGAAAGAGAATCAAGCATGTGTACAGGGGCATAAACGCAGCAGTGATAGGATTGGAGAGGTTCGGTGAGCAAATGAAGACCCTTTGAAGTCATATTGCACGGTACCCATTCCACGGGTTTCAACTACCCAGGTTTAAGGTATTCTTCCTTCAGCTAAAACATGCATGTGGAACCTAGAGTATGATCAACCATGTGATCGGGAGACGTGTTCAAATATGTCTCAGTTTTCGTACCCTGGTACTCGGGTGCAACATTCCAGACGCTTTACTAACACCCTCCCGACTTGGAGAGTCAGTCCCTTTAACCTCCTGTTTGGCCCAGTTTGCAATTTCTGCGGAAGATGAACAGGAATAGCGAGAACCAATGAGAGACTAGCTGGAGGTGTCTGGACGGGCAAATTTAACTCTCATAACCCACCAGGAAGAGGAATTAACCAAAGGCTCAGCGTGCCGTGCCGGAACCAGATTAGGGCCTGAAGCCATCCTGCGGTGTTGCGGCCAGCTCAAAAGAAAGCGAGTTGAAGAAAGGAGCTCAGGGGCACTGTAATTCACAAACCTGCAGAGTTATAAATGACAGCTATCGTCCAAAAATATACTGAAGTAAGGCTGCCAAGAGGACTTGAAAGCGGGGCAGAATTGCAGGAAACCGATTTCAGGAGGCAGACTGGAATTGCATTGAAAGCATAGGAAAAGAGGCAGAACGTCCACAATGATGCACTTGGCCAAAAAGGGCGTATGCGTTTTTTCCTGAATATATTCAGGAAAAAACGCATACGCCCTTTTTGGCCAACCAAGCAAGCTTGCAAAGGAAATCTGCACTACAATGAAGTCTCACTTCCCCACGGTCAAAAGGGCCATCTGAAAAAAGTGTAAAATCCAGAAAGGCAGGACAGGCCATGGAGAACTGGGAGCCTTGTTATGCTGATGGGCGGGATGTAAATTGCCAACAGACACTCGGGAGAAGTGTATGGTGTTTCCTGAAACATCTAAAAAACAAAGCAACAGAGCCTAGGGCACTTCCACTTATGGTCCTATAGCTTAGGGAAATTAAAATCAAAAAGACACAGCCACCCCAAAGTTTGGGACGCCTCTGTTTACAAGAACCTCGTTTAGCGTACAAGTTCAACATCGCAGAAAGTGAAAAATGGATAAAGAAGTTGTGGTATTTACTTACAAAGCAATATCACTCAGCAATGAAATCTATGTCATCAGGCCCTTAGCAGCACAATGAGTGGATTCAGGTATGATGATTCTAACTGAAATAAGTCACACAGAAAAAGAAACATCATAAGATATCAGTAATACACGGAATGTAAACTTGGCTACACAGGAACTGAATTACAGAACAGAACAGGGTCTCAAATTTAGAAAACCAACTTATGCTTGCTTAAGGGTAAAGGTGAGTTGGGGTGCTGCATAAAACCAGAGATTGAAATGAGCACAGATAAAGTTCCTTAAGCCAAATATGGAATAGACAAGAGCTACTCCTTGCTCAACGAAATGGACTCAACACCGCATATTAAACGCCTAAGAATGTACCTGACTAGTAAGTATCTTAAAACCTATGGATTGCTATGTCTCCGAAAGAGAATCAAGCATGTGTACAGGGGCATAAACGCAGCAGTGATAGGATTGGAGAGGTTCGGTGAGCAAATGAAGACCCTTTGAAGTCATATTGCATGGTACCCATTCCACGGGTTTCAACTACCCAGGTTTAAGGTATTCTTCCTTCAGCTAAAACATGCATGTGGAACCTAGAGTATGATCAACCATGTGATCGGGAGACGTGTTCAAATATGTCTCAGTTTTCGTACCCTGGTACTCGGGTGCAACATTCCAGACGCTTTACTAACACCCTCCCGACTTGGAGAGTCAGTCCCTTTAACCTCCTGTTTGGCCCAGTTTGCAATTTCTGCGGAAGATGAACAGGAATAGCGAGAACCAATGAGAGACTAGCTGGAGGTGTCTGGACGGGCAAATTTAACTCTCATTTCCCACCAGGAAGAGGAATTAACCAAAGGCTCAGCGTGCCGTGCCGGAACCAGATTAGGGCCTGAAGCCATCCTGCGGTGTTGCGGCCAGCTCAAAAGAAAGCGAGTTGAAGAAAGGAGCTCAGGGGCACTGTAATTCACAAACCTGCAGAGTTATAAATGACAGCTATCGTCCAAAAATATACTGAAGTAAGGCTGCCAAGAGGACTTGAAAGCGGGGCAGAATTGCAGGAAACCGATTTCAGGAGGCAGACTGGAATTGCATTGAAAGCATAGGAAAAGAGGCAGAACGTCCACAATGATGCACTTGGCCAAAAAGGGCGTATGCGTTTTTTCCTGAATATATTCAGGAAAAAACGCATACGCCCTTTTTGGCCAACCAAGCAAGCTTGCAAAGGAAATCTGCACTACAATGAAGTCTCACTTCCCCCCGGTCAAAAGGGCCATCTGAAAAAAGTGTAAAATCCAGAAAGGCAGGACAGGCCATGGAGAACTGGGAGCCTTGTTATGCTGATGGGCGGGATGTAAATTGCCAACAGACACTCGGGAGAAGTGTATGGTGTTTCCTGAAACATCTAAAAAACAAAGCAACAGAGCCTAGGGCACTTCCACTTATGGTCCTATAGCTTAGGGAAATTAAAATCAAAAAGACACAGCCACCCCAAAGTTTGGGACGCCTCTGTTTACAAGAACCTCGTTTAGCGTACAAGTTCAACATCGCAGAAAGTGAAAAATGGATAAAGAAGTTGTGGTATTTACTTACAAAGCAATATCACTCAGCAATGAAATCTATGTCATCAGGCCCTTAGCAGCACAATGAGTGGATTCAGGTATGATGATTCTAACTGAAATAAGTCACACAGAAAAAGAAACATCATAAGATATCAGTAATACACGGAATGTAAACTTGGCTACACAGGAACTGAATTACAGAACAGAACAGGGTCTCAAATTTAGAAAACCAACTTATGCTTGCTTAAGGGTAAAGGTGAGTTGGGGTGCTGCATAAAACCAGAGATTGAAATGAGCACAGATAAAGTTCCTTAAGCCAAATATGGAATAGACAAGAGCTACTCCTTGCTCAACGAAATGGACTCAACACCGCATATTAAACGCCTAAGAATGTACCTGACTAGTAAGTATCTTAAAACCTATGGATTGCTATGTCTCCGAAAGAGAATCAAGCATGTGTACAGGGGCATAAACGCAGCAGTGATAGGATTGGAGAGGTTCGGTGAGCAAATGAAGACCCTTTGAAGTCATATTGCATGGTACCCATTCCACGGGTTTCAACTACCCAGGTTTAAGGTATTCTTCCTTCAGCTAAAACATGCATGTGGAACCTAGAGTATGATCAACCATGTGATCGGGAGACGTGTTCAAATATGTCTCAGTTTTCGTACCCTGGTACTCGGGTGCAACATTCCAGACGCTTTACTAACACCCTCCCGACTTGGAGAGTCAGTCCCTTTAACCTCCTGTTTGGCCCAGTTTGCAATTTCTGCGGAAGATGAACAGGAATAGCGAGAACCAATGAGAGACTAGCTGGAGGTGTCTGGACGGGCAAATTTAACTCTCATTTCCCACCAGGAAGAGGAATTAACCAAAGGCTCAGCGTGCCGTGCCGGAACCAGATTAGGGCCTGAAGCCATCCTGCGGTGTTGCGGCCAGGTCACAAGAAAGCGAGTTGAAGAAAGGAGCTCAGGGGCACTGTAATTCACAAACCTGCAGAGTTATAAATGACAGCTATCGTCCAAAAATATACTGAAGTAAGGCTGCCAAGAGGACTTGAAAGCGGGGCAGAATTGCAGGAAACCGATTTCAGGAGGCAGACTGGAATTGCAGTGAAAGCATAGGAAAAGAGGCAGAACGTCCACAATGATGCACTTGGCCAAAAAGGGCGTATGCGTTTTTTCCTGAATATATTCAGGAAAAAACGCATACGCCCTTTTTGGCCAACCAAGCAAGCTTGCAAAGGAAATCTGCACTACAATGAAGTCTCACTTCCCCCCGGTCAAAAGGGCCATCTGAAAAAAGTGTAAAATCCAGAAAGGCAGGACAGGCCATGGAGAACTGGGAGCCTTGTTATGCTGATGGGCGGGATGTAAATTGCCAACAGACACTCGGGAGAAGTGTATGGTGTTTCCTGAAACATCTAAAAAACAAAGCAACAGAGCCTAGGGCACTTCCACTTATGGTCCTATAGCTTAGGGAAATTAAAATCAAAAAGACACAGCCACCCCAAAGTTTGGGACGCCTCTGTTTACAAGAACCTCGTTTACAGTACAAGTTCAACATCGCAGAAAGTGAAAAATGGATAAAGAAGTTGTGGTATTTACTTACAAAGCAATATCACTCAGCAATGAAATCTATGTCATCAGGCCCTTAGCAGCACAATGAGTGGATTCAGGTATGATGATTCTAACTGAAATAAGTCACACAGAAGAAGAAACATCATAAGATATCAGTAATACACGGAATGTAAACTTGGCTACACAGGAACTGAATTACACAACAGAACAGGGTCTCAAATTTAGAAAACCAACTTATGCTTGCTTAAGGGGAAAGGGGAGTTGGGGTGCTGCATAAAACCAGAGATTGAAATGAGCACAGATAAAGTTCCTTAAGCCAAATATGGAATAGACAAGAGCTACTCCTTGCTCAACGAAATGGACTCAACACCGCATATTAAACGCCTAAGAATGTACCTGACTAGTAAGTATCTTAAAACCTATGGATTGCTATGTCTCCGAAAGAGAATCAAGCATGTGTACAGGGGCATAAACGCAGCAGTGATAGGATTGGAGAGGTTCGGTGAGCAAATGAAGACCCTTTGAAGTCATATTGCATGGTACCCATTCCACGGGTTTCAACTACCCAGGTTTAAGGTATTCTTCCTTCAGCTAAAACATGCATGTGGAACCTAGAGTATGATCAACCATGTGATCGGGAGACGTGTTCAAATATGTCTCAGTTTTCGTACCCTGGTACTCGGGTGCAACATTCCAGACGCTTTACTAACACCCTCCCGACTTGGAGAGTCAGTCCCTTTAACCTCCTGTTTGGCCCAGTTTGCAATTTCTGCGGAAGATGAACAGGAATAGCGAGAACCAATGAGAGACTAGCTGGAGGTGTCTGGACGGGCAAATTTAACTCTCATTTCCCACCAGGAAGAGGAATTAACCAAAGGCTCAGCGTGCCGTGCCGGAACCAGATTAGGGCCTGAAGCCATCCTGCGGTGTTGCGGCCAGCTCAAAAGAAAGCGAGTTGAAGAAAGGAGCTCAGGGGCACTGTAATTCACAAACCTGCAGAGTTATAAATGACAGCTATCGTCCAAAAATATACTGAAGTAAGGCTGCCAAGAGGACTTGAAAGCGGAGCAGAATTGCAGGAAACCGATTTCAGGAGGCAGACTGGAATTGCATTGAAAGCATAGGAAAAGAGGCAGAACGTCCACAATGATGCACTTGGCCAAAAAGGGCGTATGCGTTTTTTCCTGAATATATTCAGGAAAAAACGCATACGCCCTTTTTGGCCAACCAAGCAAGCTTGCAAAGGAAATCTGCACTACAATGAAGTCTCACTTCCCCCCGGTCAAAAGGGCCATCTGAAAAAAGTGTAAAATCCAGAAAGGCAGGACAGGCCATGGAGAACTGGGAGCCTTGTTATGCTGATGGGCGGGATGTAAATTGCCAACAGACACTCAGGAGAAGTGTATGGTGTTTCCTGAAACATCTAAAAAACAAAGCAACAGAGCCTAGGGCACTTCCACTTATGGTCCTATAGCTTAGGGAAATTAAAATCAAAAAGACACAGCCACCCCAAAGTTTGGGACGCCTCTGTTTACAAGAACCTCGTTTAGCGTACAAGTTCAACATCGCAGAAAGTGAAAAATGGATAAAGAAGTTGTGGTATTTACTTACAAAGCAATATCACTCAGCAATGAAATCTATGTCATCAGGCCCTTAGCAGCACAATGAGTGGATTCAGGTATGATGATTCTAACTGAAATAAGTCACACAGAAAAAGAAACATCATAAGATATCAGTAATACACGGAATGTAAACTTGGCTACACAGGAACTGAATTACACAACAGAACAGGGTCTCAAATTTAGAAAACCAACTTATGCTTGCTTAAGGGGAAAGGTGAGTTGGGGTGCTGCATAAAACCAGAGATTGAAATGAGCACAGATAAAGTTCCTTAAGCCAAATATGGAATAGACAAGAGCTACTCCTTGCTCAACGAAATGGACTCAACACCGCATATTAAACGCCTAAGAATGTACCTGACTAGTAAGTATCTTAAAACCTATGGATTGCTATGTCTCCGAAAGAGAATCAAGCATGTGTACAGGGGCATAAACGCAGCAGTGATAGGATTGGAGAGGTTCGGTGAGCAAATGAAGACCCTTTGAAGTCATATTGCATGGTACCCATTCCACGGGTTTCAACTACCCAGGTTTAAGGTATTCTTCCTTCAGCTAAAACATGCATGTGGAACCTAGAGTATGATCAACCATGTGATCGGGAGACGTGTTCAAATATGTCTCAGTTTTCGTACCCTGGTACTCAGGTGCAACATTCCAGATGCTTTACTAACACCCTCCTGACTTGGAGAGTCAGTCCCTTTAACCTCCTGTTTGGCCCAGTTTGCAATTTCTGCGGAAGATGAACAGGAATAGCGAGAACCAATGAGAGACTAGCTGGAGGTGTCTGGATGGGCAAATTTAACTCTCATTTCCCACCAGGAAGAGGAATTAACCAAAGGCTCAGCGTGCCGTGCCGGAACCAGATTAGGGCCTGAAGCCATCCTGCGGTGTTGCGGCCAGCTCAAAAGAAAGCGAGTTGAAGAAAGGAGCTCAGGGGCACTGTAATTCACAAACCTGCAGAGTTATAAATGACAGCTATCGTCCAAAAATATACTGAAGTAAGGCTGCCAAGAGGACTTGAAAGCGGGGCAGAATTGCAGGAAACCGATTTCAGGAGGTAGACTGGAATTGCATTGAAAGCATAGGAAAAGAGGCAGAACGTCCACAATGATGCACTTGGCCAAAAAGGGCGTATGCGTTTTTTCCTGAATATATTCAGGAAAAAACGCATACGCCCTTTTTGGCCAACCAAGCAAGCTTGCAAAGGAAATCTGCACTACAATGAAGTCTCACTTCCCCCCGGTAAAAAGGGCCATCTGAAAAAAGTGTAAAATCCAGAAAGGCAGGACAGGCCATGGAGAACTGGGAGCCTTGTTATGCTGATGGGCGGGATGTAAATTGCCAACAGACACTCGGGAGAAGTGTATGGTGTTTCCTGAAACATCTAAAAAACAAAGCAACAGAGCCTAGGGCACTTCCACTTATGGTCCTATAGCTTAGGGAAATTAAAATCAAAAAGACACAGCCACCCCAAAGTTTGGGACGCCTCTGTTTACAAGAACCTCGTTTAGCGTACAAGTTCAACATCGCAGAAAGTGAAAAATGGATAAAGAAGTTGTGGTATTTACTTACAAAGCAATATCACTCAGCAATGAAATCTATGTCATCAGGCCCTTAGCAGCACAATGAGTGGATTCAGGTATGATGATTCTAACTGAAATAAGTCACACAGAAAAAGAAACATCATAAGATATCAGTAATACACGGAATGTAAACTTGGCTACACAGGAACTGAATTACACAACAGAACAGGGTCTCAAATTTAGAAAACCAACTTATGCTTGCTTAAGGGGAAAGGGGAGTTGGGGTGCTGCATAAAACCAGAGATTGAAATGAGCACAGATAAAGTTCCTTAAGCCAAATATGGAATAGACAAGAGCTACTCCTTGCTCAACGAAATGGACTCAACACCGCATATTAAACGCCTAAGAATGTACCTGACTAGTAAGTATCTTAAAACCTATGGATTGCTATGTCTCCGAAAGAGAATCAAGCATGTGTACAGGGGCATAAACGCAGCAGTGATAGGATTGGAGAGGTTCGGTGAGCAAATGAAGACCCTTTGAAGTCATATTGCATGGTACCCATTCCACGGGTTTCAACTACCCAGGTTTAAGGTATTCTTCCTTCAGCTAAAACATGCATGTGGAACCTAGAGTATGATCAACCATGTGATCGGGAGACGTGTTCAAATATGTCTCAGTTTTCGTACCCTGGTACTCGGGTGCAACATTCCAGACGCTTTACTAACACCCTCCCGACTTGGAGAGTCAGTCCCTTTAACCTCCTGTTTGGCCCAGTTTGCAATTTCTGCGGAAGATGAACAGGAATAGCGAGAACCAATGAGAGACTAGCTGGAGGTGTCTGGACGGGCAAATTTAACTCTCATTTCCCACCAGGAAGAGGAATTAACCAAAGGCTCAGCGTGCCGTGCCGGAACCAGATTAGGGCCTGAAGCCATCCTGCGGTGTTGCGGCCAGCTCAAAAGAAAGCGAGTTGAAGAAAGGAGCTCAGGGGCACTGTAATTCACAAACCTGCAGAGTTATAAATGACAGCTATCGTCCAAAAATATACTGAAGTAAGGCTGCCAAGAGGACTTGAAAGCGGGGCAGAATTGCAGGAAACCGATTTCAGGAGGTAGACTGGAATTGCATTGAAAGCATAGGAAAAGAGGCAGAACGTCCACAATGATGCACTTGGCCAAAAAGGGCGTATGCGTTTTTTCCTGAATATATTCAGGAAAAAACGCATACGCCCTTTTTGGCCAACCAAGCAAGCTTGCAAAGGAAATCTGCACTACAATGAAGTCTCACTTCCCCCCGGTCAAAAGGGCCATCTGAAAAAAGTGTAAAATCCAGAAAGGCAGGACAGGCCATGGAGAACTGGGAGCCTTGTTATGCTGATGGGCGGGATGTAAATTGCCAACAGACACTCGGGAGAAGTGTATGGTGTTTCCTGAAACATCTAAAAAACAAAGCAACAGAGCCTAGGGCACTTCCACTTATGGTCCTATAGCTTAGGGAAATTAAAATCAAAAAGACACAGCCACCCCAAAGTTTGGGACGCCTCTGTTTACAAGAACCTCATTTAGCGTACAAGTTCAACATCGCAGAAAGTGAAAAATGGATAAAGAAGTTGTGGTATTTACTTACAAAGCAATATCACTCAGCAATGAAATCTATGTCATCAGGCCCTTAGCAGCACAATGAGTGGATTCAGGTATGATGATTCTAACTGAAATAAGTCACACAGAAAAAGAAACATCATAAGATATCAGTAATACACGGAATGTAAACTTGGCTACACAGGAACTGAATTACACAACAGAACAGGGTCTCAAATTTAGAAAACCAACTTATGCTTGCTTAAGGGGAAAGGTGAGTTGGGGTGCTGCATAAAACCAGAGATTGAAATGAGCACAGATAAAGTTCCTTAAGCCAAATATGGAATAGACAAGAGCTACTCCTTGCTCAACGAAATGGACTCAACACCGCATATTAAACGCCTAAGAATGTACCTGACTAGTAAGTATCTTAAAACCTATGGATTGCTATGTCTCCGAAAGAGAATCAAGCATGTGTACAGGGGCATAAACGCAGCAGTGATAGGATTGGAGAGGTTCGGTGAGCAAATGAAGACCCTTTGAAGTCATATTGCATGGTACCCATTCCACGGGTTTCAACTACCCAGGTTTAAGGTATTCTTCCTTCAGCTAAAACATGCATGTGGAACCTAGAGTATGATCAACCATGTGATCGGGAGACGTGTTCAAATATGTCTCAGTTTTCGTACCCTGGTACTCGGGTGCAACATTCCAGACGCTTTACTAACACCCTCCCGACTTGGAGAGTCAGTCCCTTTAACCTCCTGTTTGGCCCAGTTTGCAATTTCTGCGGAAGATGAACAGGAATAGCGAGAACCAATGAGAGACTAGCTGGAGGTGTCTGGACGGGCAAATTTAACTCTCATTTCCCACCAGGAAGAGGAATTAACCAAAGGCTCAGCGTGCCGTGCCGGAACCAGATTAGGGCCTGAAGCCATCCTGCGGTGTTGCGGCCAGCTCAAAAGAAAGCGAGTTGAAGAAAGGAGCTCAGGGGCACTGTAATTCACAAACCTGCAGAGTTATAAATGACAGCTATCGTCCAAAAATATACTGAAGTAAGGCTGCCAAGAGGACTTGAAAGCGGGGCAGAATTGCAGGAAACCGATTTCAGGAGGCAGACTGGAATTGCATTGAAAGCATAGGAAAAGAGGCAGAACGTCCACAATGATGCACTTGGCCAAAAAGGGCGTATGCGTTTTTTCCTGAATATATTCAGGAAAAAACGCATACGCCCTTTTTGGCCAACCAAGCAAGCTTGCAAAGGAAATCTGCACTACAATGAAGTCTCACTTCCCCCCGGTCAAAAGGGCCATCTGAAAAAAGTGTAAAATCCAGAAAGGCAGGACAGGCCATGGAGAACTGGGAGCCTTGTTATGCTGATGGGCGGGATGTAAATTGCCAACAGACACTCGGGAGAAGTGTATGGTGTTTCCTGAAACATCTAAAAAACAAAGCAACAGAGCCTAGGGCACTTCCACTTATGGTCCTATAGCTTAGGGAAATTAAAATCAAAAAGACACAGCCACCCCAAAGTTTGGGACGCCTCTGTTTACAAGAACCTCGTTTAGCGTACAAGTTCAACATCGCAGAAAGTGAAAAATGGATAAAGAAGTTGTGGTATTTACTTACAAAGCAATATCACTCAGCAATGAAATCTATGTCATCAGGCCCTTAGCAGCACAATGAGTGGATTCAGGTATGATGATTCTAACTGAAATAAGTCACACAGAAAAAGAAACATCATAAGATATCAGTAATACACGGAATGTAAACTTGGCTACACAGGAACTGAATTACAGAACAGAACAGGGTCTCAAATTTAGAAAACCAACTTATGCTTGCTTAAGGGTAAAGGTGAGTTGGGGTGCTGCATAAAACCAGAGATTGAAATGAGCACAGATAAAGTTCCTTAAGCCAAATATGGAATAGACAAGAGCTACTCCTTGCTCAACGAATTGGACTCAACACCGCATATTAAACGCCTAAGAATGTACCTGACTAGTAAGTATCTTAAAACCTATGGATTGCTATGTCTCCGAAAGAGAATCAAGCATGTGTACAGGGGCATAAACGCAGCAGTGATAGGATTGGAGAGGTTCGGTGAGCAAATGAAGACCCTTTGAAGTCATATTGCATGGTACCCATTCCACGGGTTTCAACTACCCAGGTTTAAGGTATTCTTCCTTCAGCTAAAACATGCATGTGGAACCTAGAGTATGATCAACCATGTGATCGGGAGACGTGTTCAAATATGTCTCAGTTTTCGTACCCTGGTACTCAGGTGCAACATTCCAGATGCTTTACTAACACCCTCCTGACTTGGAGAGTCAGTCCCTTTAACCTCCTGTTTGGCCCAGTTTGCAATTTCTGCGGAAGATGAACAGGAATAGCGAGAACCAATGAGAGACTAGCTGGAGGTGTCTGGATGGGCAAATTTAACTCTCATTTCCCACCAGGAAGAGGAATTAACCAAAGGCTCAGCGTGCCGTGCCGGAACCAGATTAGGGCCTGAAGCCATCCTGCGGTGTTGCGGCCAGCTCAAAAGAAAGCGAGTTGAAGAAAGGAGCTCAGGGGCACTGTAATTCACAAACCTGCAGAGTTATAAATGACAGCTATCGTCCAAAAATATACTGAAGTAAGGCTGCCAAGAGGACTTGAAAGCGGGGCAGAATTGCAGGAAACCGATTTCAGGAGGTAGACTGGAATTGCATTGAAAGCATAGGAAAAGAGGCAGAACGTCCACAATGATGCACTTGGCCAAAAAGGGCGTATGCGTTTTTTCCTGAATATATTCAGGAAAAAACGCATACGCCCTTTTTGGCCAACCAAGCAAGCTTGCAAAGGAAATCTGCACTACAATGAAGTCTCACTTCCCCCCGGTCAAAAGGGCCATCTGAAAAAAGTGTAAAATCCAGAAAGGCAGGACAGGCCATGGAGAACTGGGAGCCTTGTTATGCTGATGGGCGGGATGTAAATTGCCAACAGACACTCGGGAGAAGTGTATGGTGTTTCCTGAAACATCTAAAAAACAAAGCAACAGAGCCTAGGGCACTTCCACTTATGGTCCTATAGATTAGGGAAATTAAAATCAAAAAGACACAGCCACCCCAAAGTTTGGGACGCCTCTGTTTACAAGAACCTCATTTACAGTACAAGTTCAACATCGCAGAAAGTGAAAAATGGATAAAGAAGTTGTGGTATTTACTTACAAAGCAATATCACTCTGCAATGAAATCTATGTCATCAGGCCCTTAGCAGCACAATGAGTGGATTCAGGTATGATGATTCTAACTGAAATAAGTCACACAGAAAAAGAAACATCATAAGATATCAGTAATACACGGAATGTAAACTTGGCTACACAGGAACTGAATTCCAAAACAGAACAGGGTCTCAAATTTAGAAAACCAACTTATGCTTGCTTAAGGGGAAAGGTGAGTTGGGGTGCTGCATAAAACCAGAGATTGAAATGAGCACAGATAAAGTTCCTTAAGCCAAATATGGAATAGACAAGAGCTACTCCTTGCTCAAAGAAATGGACTCAACACCGCATATTAAACGCCTAAGAATGTACCTGACTAGTAAGTATCTTAAAACCTATGGATTGCTATGTCTCCGAAAGAGAATCAAGCATGTGTACAGGCGCATAAACACAGCAGTGATAGGATTGGAGAGGTTCGGTGAGCAACTGAAGACCCTTTGAAGTCATATTGCATGGTACCCATTCCACGGGTTTCAACTACCCAGGTTTAAGGTATTCTTCCTTCAGCTAAAACATGCATGTGGAACCTAGAGTCTGATCAACCATGTGATCGGGAGACGTGTTCAAATATGTCTCAGTTTTCGTACCCTGGTACTCGGGTGCAACATTCCAGACGCTTTACTAACACCCTCCCGACTTGGAGAGTCAGTCCCTTTAACCTCCTGTTTGGCCCAGTTTGCAATTTCTGCGGAAGATGAACAGGAATAGCGAGAACCAATGAGAGACTAGCTGGAGGTGTCTGGACGGGCAAATTTAACTCTCATTTCCCACCAGGAAGAGGAATTAACCAAAGGCTCAGCGTGCCGTGCCGGAACCAGATTAGGGCCTGAAGCCATCCTGCGGTGTTGCGGCCAGCTCAAAAGAAAGCGAGTTGAAGAAAGGAGCTCAGGGGCACTGTAATTCACAAACCTGCAGAGTTATAAATGACAGCTATCGTCCAAAAATATACTGAAGTAAGGCTGCCAAGAGGACTTGAAAGCGGGGCAGAATTGCAGGAAACCGATTTCAGGAGGTAGACTGGAATTGCATTGAAAGCATAGGAAAAGAGGCAGAACGTCCACAATGATGCACTTGGCCAAAAAGGGCGTATGCGTTTTTTCCTGAATATATTCAGGAAAAAACGCATACGCCCTTTTTGGCCAACCAAGCAAGCTTGCAAAGGAAATCTGCACTACAATGAAGTCTCACTTCCCCCCGGTCAAAAGGGCCATCTGAAAAAAGTGTAAAATCCAGAAAGGCAGGACAGGCCATGGAGAACTGGGAGCCTTGTTATGCTGATGGGCGGGATGTAAATTGCCAACAGACACTCGGGAGAAGTGTATGGTGTTTCCTGAAACATCTAAAAAACAAAGCAACAGAGCCTAGGGCACTTCCACTTATGGTCCTATAGATTAGGGAAATTAAAATCAAAAAGACACAGCCACCCCAAAGTTTGGGACGCCTCTGTTTACAAGAACCTCGTTTACAGTACAAGTTCAACATCGCAGAAAGTGAAAAATGGATAAAGAAGTTGTGGTATTTACTTACAAAGCAATATCACTCTGCAATGAAATCTATGTCATCAGGCCCTTAGCAGCACAATGAGTGGATTCAGGTATGATGATTCTAACTGAAATAAGTCACACAGAAAAAGAAACATCATAAGATATCAGTAATACACGGAACGTAAACTTGGCTACACAGGAACTGAATTCCAAAACAGAACAGGGTCTCAAATTTAGAAAACCAACTTATGCTTGCTTAAGGGGAAAGGTGAGTTGGGGTGCTGCATAAAACCAGAGATTGAAATGAGCACAGATAAAGTTCCTTAAGCCAAATATGGAATAGACAAGAGCTACTCCTTGCTCAACGAAATGGACACAACACCGCATATTAAACGCCTAAGAATGTACCTGACTAGTAAGTATCTTAAAACCTATGGATTGCTATGTCTCCGAAAGAGAATCAAGCATGTGTACAGGGGCATAAACGCAGCAGTGATAGGATTGGAGAGGTTTGGTGAGCAAATGAAGACCCTCTGAAGTCATATTGCATGGTACCCATTCCACGGGTTTCAACTACCCAGGTTTAAGGTATTCTTCCTTCAGCTAAAACATGCATGTGGAACCTAGAGTATGATCAACCATGTGATCGGGAGACGTGTTCAAATATGTCTCAGTTTTTGTACCCTGGTACTCGGGTGCAACATTCCAGACGCTTTACTAACACCCTCCCGACTTGGAGAGTCAGTCCCTTTAACCTCCTGTTTGGCCCAGTTTGCAATTTCTGCGGAAGATGAACAGGAATAGCGAGAACCAATGAGAGACTAGCTGGAGGTGTCTGGACGGGCAAATTTAACTCTCATTTCCCACCAGGAAGAGGAATTAACCAAAGGCTCAGCGTGCCGTGCCGGAACCAGATTAGGGCCTGAAGCCATCCTGCGGTGTTGCGGCCAGCTCAAAAGAAAGCGAGTTGAAGAAAGGAGCTCAGGGGCACTGTAATTCACAAACCTGCAGAGTTATAAATGACAGCTATCGTCCAAAAATATACTGAAGTAAGGCTGCCAAGAGGACTTGAAAGCGGGGCAGAATTGCAGGAAACCGATTTCAGGAGGTAGACTGGAATTGCATTGAAAGCATAGGAAAAGAGGCAGAACGTCCACAATGATGCACTTGGCCAAAAAGGGCGTATGCGTTTTTTCCTGAATATATTCAGGAAAAAACGCATACGCCCTTTTTGGCCAAACAAGCAAGCTTGCAAAGGAAATCTGCACTACAATGAAGTCTCACTTCCCCCCGGTCAAAAGGGCCATCTGAAAAAAGTGTAAAATCCAGAAAGGCAGGACAGGCCATGGAGAACTGGGAGCCTTGTTATGCTGATGGGCGGGATGTAAATTGCCAACAGACACTCGGGAGAAGTGTATGGTGTTTCCTGAAACATCTAAAAAACAAAGCAACAGAGCCTAGGGCACTTCCACTTATGGTCATATAGGTTAGGGAAATTAAAATCAAAAAGACACAGCCACCCCAAAGTTTGGGACGCCTCTGTTTACAAGAACCTCGTTTACAGTACAAGTTCAACATCGCAGAAAGTGAAAAATGGATAAAGAAGTTGTGGTATTTACTTACAAAACAATATCACTCTGCAATGAAATCTATGTCATCAGGCCCTTAGCAGCACAATGAGTGGATTCAGGTATGATGATTCTAACTGAAATAAGTCACACAGAAAAAGAAACATCATAAGATATCAGTAATACACGGAATGTAAACTTGGCTACACAGGAACTGAATTCCAAAACAGAACAGGGTCTCAAATTTAGAAAACCAACTTATGCTTGCTTAAGGGGAAAGGTGAGTTGGGGTGCTGCATAAAACCAGAGATTGAAATGAGCACAGATAAAGTTCCTTAAGCCAAATATGGAATAGACAAGAGCTACTCCTTGCTCAACGAAATGGACACAACACCGCATATTAAACGCCTAAGAATGTACCTGACTAGTAAGTATCTTAAAACCTATGGATTGCTATGTCTCCGAAAGAGAATCAAGCATGTGTACAGGGGCATAAACGCAGCAGTGATAGGATTGGAGAGGTTTGGTGAGCAAATGAAGACCCTCTGAAGTCATATTGCATGGTACCCATTCCACGGGTTTCAACTACCCAGGTTTAAGGTATTCTTCCTTCAGCTAAAACATGCATGTGGAACCTAGAGTATGATCAACCATGTGATCGGGAGACGTGTTCAAATATGTCTCAGTTTTTGTACCCTGGTACTCGGGTGCAACATTCCAGACGCTTTACTAACACCCTCCCGACTTGGAGAGTCAGTCCCTTTAACCTCCTGTTTGGCCCAGTTTGCAATTTCTGCGGAAGATGAACAGGAATAGCGAGAACCAATGAGAGACTAGCTGGAGGTGTCTGGACGGGCAAATTTAACTCTCATTTCCCACCAGGAAGAGGAATTAACCAAAGGCTCAGCGTGCCGTGCCGGAACCAGATTAGGGCCTGAAGCCATCCTGCGGTGTTGCGGCCAGGTCACAAGAAAGCGAGTTGAAGAAAGGAGCTCAGGGGCACTGTAATTCACAAACCTGCAGAGTTATAAATGACAGCTATCGTCCAAAAATATACTGAAGTAAGGCTGCCAAGAGGACTTGAAAGCGGGGCAGAATTGCAGGAAACCGATTTCAGGAGGTAGACTGGAATTGCATTGAAAGCATAGGAAAAGAGGCAGAACGTCCACAATGATGCACTTGGCCAAAAAGGGCGTATGCGTTTTTTCCTGAATATATTCAGGAAAAAACGCATACGCCCTTTTTGGCCAACCAAGCAAGCTTGCAAAGGAAATCTGCACTACAATGAAGTCTCACTTCCCCCCGGTCAAAAGGGCCATCTGAAAAAAGTGTAAAATCCAGAAAGGCAGGACAGGCCATGGAGAACTGGGAGCCTTGTTATGCTGATGGGCGGGATGTAAATTGCCAACAGACACTCCGGAGAAGTGTATGGTGTTTCCTGAAACATCTAAAAAACAAAGCAACAGAGCCTAGGGCACTTCCACTTATGGTCCTATAGATTAGGGAAATTAAAATCAAAAAGACACAGCCACCCCAAAGTTTGGGACGCCTCTGTTTACAAGAACCTCGTTTACAGTACAAGTTCAACATCGCAGAAAGTGAAAAATGGATAAAGAAGTTGTGGTATTTACTTACAAAACAATATCACTCTGCAATGAAATCTATGTCATCAGGCCCTTAGCAGCACAATGAGTGGATTCAGGTATGATGATTCTAACTGAAATAAGTCACACAGAAAAAGAAACATCATAAGATATCAGTAATACACGGAATGTAAACTTGGCTACACAGGAACTGAATTACAGAACAGAACAGGGTCTCAAATTTAGAAAACCAACTTATGCTTGCTTAAGGGGAAAGGTGAGTTGGGGTGCTGCATAAAACCAGAGATTGAAATGAGCACAGATAAAGTTCCTTAAGCCAAATATGGAATAGACAAGAGCTACTCCTTGCTCAACGAAATGGACACAACACCGCATATTAAACGCCTAAGAATGTACCTGACTAGTAAGTATCTTAAAACCTATGGATTGCTATGTCTCCGAAAGAGAATCAAGCATGTGTACAGGGGCATAAACGCAGCAGTGATAGGATTGGAGAGGTTCGGTGAGCAAATGAAGACCCTTTGAAGTCATATTGCATGGTACCCATTCCACGGGTTTCAACTACCCAGGTTTAAGGTATTCTTCCTTCAGCTAAAACATGCATGTGGAACCTAGAGTCTGATCAACCATGTGATCGGGAGACGTGTTCAAATATGTCTCAGTTTTCGTACCCTGGTACTCGGGTGCAACATTCCAGACGCTTTACTAACACCCTCCCGACTTGGAGAGTCAGTCCCTTTAACCTCCTGTTTGGCCCAGTTTGCAATTTCTGCGGAAGATGAACAGGAATAGCGAGAACCAATGAGAGACTAGCTGGAGGTGTCTGGACGGGCAATTTTAACTCTCATTTCCCACCAGGAAGAGGAATTAACCAAAGGCTCAGCGTGCCGTGCCGGAACCAGATTAGGGCCTGAAGCCATCCTGCGGTGTTGCGGCCAGCTCAAAAGAAAGCGAGTTGAAGAAAGGAGCTCAGGGGCACTGTAATTCACAAACCTGCAGAGTTATAAATGACAGCTATCGTCCAAAAATATACTGAAGTAAGGCTGCCAAGAGGACTTGAAAGCGGGGCAGAATTGCAGGAAACCAATTTCAGGAGGTAGACTGGAATTGCATTGAAAGCATAGGAAAAGAGGCAGAACGTCCACAATGATGCACTTGGCCAAAAAGGGCGTATGCGTTTTTTCCTGAATATATTCAGGAAAAAACGCATACGCCCTTTTTGGCCAACCAAGCAAGCTTGCAAAGGAAATCTGCACTAAAATGAAGTCTCACTTCCCCCCGGTCAAAAGGGCCATCTGAAAAAAGTGTAAAATCCAGAAAGGCAGGACAGGCCATGGAGAACTGGGAGCCTTGTTATGCTGATGGGTGGGATGTAAATTGCCAACAGACACTCGGGAGAAGTGTATGGTGTTTCCTGAAACATCTAAAAAACAAAGCAACAGAGCCTAGGGCACTTCCACTTATGGTCCTATAGCTTAGGGAAATTAAAATCAAAAAGACACAGCCACCCCAAAGTTTGGGACGCCTCTGTTTACAAGAACCTCGTTTACAGTACAAGTTCAACATCGCAGAAAGTGAAAAATGGATAAAGAAGTTGTGGTATTTACTTACAAAGCAATATCACTCAGCAATGAAATCTATGTCATCAGGCCCTTAGCAGCACAATGAGTGGATTCAGGTATGATGATTCTAACTGAAATAAGTCACACAGAAAAAGAAACATCATAAGATATCAGTAATACACGGAATGTAAACTTGGCTACACAGGAACTGAATTCCAAAACAGAACAGGGTCTCAAATTTAGAAAACCAACTTATGCTTGCTTAAGGGGAAAGGTGAGTTGGGGTGCTGCATAAAACCAGAGATTGAAATGAGCACAGATAAAGTTCCTTAAGCCAAATATGGAATAGACAAGAGCTACTCCTTGCTCAACGAAATGGACTCAACACCGCATATTAAATGCCTAAGAATGTACCTGACTAGTAAGTATCTTAAAACCTATGGATTGCTATGTCTCCGAAAGAGAATCAAGCATGTGTACAGGGGCATAAACGCAGCAGTGATAGGATTGGAGAGGTTTGGTGAGCAAATGAAGACCCTCTGAAGTCATATTGCATGGTACCCATTCCACGGGTTTCAACTACCCAGGTTTAAGGTATTCTTCCTTCAGCTAAAACATGCATGTGGAACCTAGAGTATGATCAACCATGTGATCGGGATACGTGTTCAAATATGTCTCAGTTTTTGTACCCTGGTACTCGGGTGCAACATTCCAGACGCTTTACTAACACCCTCCCGACTTGGAGAGTCAGTCCCTTTAACCTCCTGTTTGGCCCAGTTTGCAATTTCTGCGGAAGATGAACAGGAATAGCGAGAACCAATGAGAGACTAGCTGGAGGTGTCTGGACGGGCAAATTTAACTCTCATTTCCCACCAGGAAGAGGAATTAACCAAAGGCTCAGCGTGCCGTGCCGGAACCAGATTAGGGCCTGAAGCCATCCTGCGGTGTTGCGGCCAGCTCAAAAGAAAGCGAGTTGAAGAAAGGAGCTCAGGGGCACTGTAATTCACAAACCTGCAGAGTTATAAATGACAGCTATCGTCCAAAAATATACTGAAGTAAGGCTGCCAAGAGGACTTGAAAGCGGGGCAGAATTGCAGGAAACCGATTTCAGGAGGTAGACTGGAATTGCATTGAAAGCATAGGAAAAGAGGCAGAACGTCCACAATGATGCACTTGGCCAAAAAGGGCGTATGCGTTTTTTCCTGAATATATTCAGGAAAAAACGCATACGCCCTTTTTGGCCAACCAAGCAAGCTTGCAAAGGAAATCTGCACTACAATGAAGTCTCACTTCCCCCCGGTCAAAAGGGCCATCTGAAAAAAGTGTAAAATCCAGAAAGGCAGGACAGGCCATGGAGAACTGGGAGCCTTGTTATGCTGATGGGCGGGATGTAAATTGCCAACAGACACTCGGGAGAAGTGTATGGTGTTTCCTGAAACATCTAAAAAACAAAGCAACAGAGCCTAGGGCACTTCCACTTATGGTCCTATAGCTTAGGGAAATTAAAATCAAAAAGACACAGCCACCCCAAAGTTTGGGACGCCTCTGTTTACAAGAACCTCATTTACCGTACAAGTTCAACATCGCAGAAAGTGAAAAATGGATAAAGAAGTTGTGGTATTTACTTACAAAGCAATATCACTCAGCAATGAAATCTATGTCATCAGGCCCTTAGCAGCACAATGAGTGGATTCAGGTATGATGATTCTAACTGAAATAAGTCACACAGAAAAAGAAACATCATAAGATATCAGTAATACACGGAATGTAAACTTGGCTACACAGGAACTGAATTACAGAACAGAACAGGGTCTCAAATTTAGAAAACCAACTTATGCTTGCTTAAGGGTAAAGGTGAGTTGGGGTGCTGCATAAAACCAGAGATTGAAATGAGCACAGATAAAGTTCCTTAAGCCAAATATGGAATAGACAAGAGCTACTCCTTGCTCAACGAAATGGACTCAACACCCCATATTAAATGCCTAAGAATGTACCTGACTAGTAAGTATCTTAAAACCTATGGATTGCTATGTCTCCGAAAGAGAATCAAGCATGTGTACAGGGGCATAAACGCAGCAGTGATAGGATTGGAGAGGTTCGGTGAGCAAATGAAGACCCTTTGAAGTCATATTGCATGGTACCCATTCCACGGGTTTCAACTACCCAGGTTTAAGGTATTCTTCCTTCAGCTAAAACATGCATGTGGAACCTAGAGTATGATCAACCATGTGATCGGGAGACGTGTTCAAATATGTCTCAGTTTTCGTACCCTGGTACTCGGGTGCAACATTCCAGACGCTTTACTAACATCCTCCCGACTTGGAGAGTCAGTCCCTTTAACCTCCTGTTTGGCCCAGTTTGCAATTTCTGCGGAAGATGAACAGGAATAGCGAGAACCAATGAGAGACTAGCTGGAGGTGTCTGGACGGGCAAATTTAACTCTCATTTCCCACCAGGAAGAGGAATTAACCAAAGGCTCAGCGTGCCGTGCCGGAACCAGATTAGGGCCTGAAGCCATACTATGGTGTTGCTGCCAGCTCAAAAGAAAGCGAGTTGAAGAAAGGAGCTCAGGGGCACTGTAATTCACAAACCTGCATAGTTATAAATGACAGCTATCGTCCAAAAATATACTGAAGTAAGGCTGCCAAGAGGACTTGAAAGCGGGGCAGAATTGCAGGAAACCGATTTCAGGAGGTAGACTGGAATTGCATTGAAAGCATAGGAAAAGAGGCAGAACGTCCACAATGATGCACTTGGCCAAAAAGGGCGTATGCATTTTTTCCTGAATATATTCAGGAAGAAACGCATACGCCCTTTTTGGCCAACCAAGCAAGCTTGCAAAGGAAATCTGCACTACAATGAAGTCTCACTTCCCCCCGGTCAAAAGGGCCATCTGAAAAAAGAGTAAAATACAGAAAGGCAGGACAGGCCATGGAGAACTGGGAGCCTTGTTATGCTGATGGGCGGGATGTAAATTGCCAACAGACACTCAGGAGAAGTGTATGGTGTTTCCTGAAACATCTAAAAAACAAAGCAACAGAGCCTAGGGCACTTCCACTTATGGTCCTATAGCTTAGGGAAATTAAAATCAAAAAGACACAGCCACCCCAAAATTTGGGACGCCTCTGTTTACAATAACCGCGTTTACAGTACAAGTTCAACATCGCAGAAAGTGAAAAATGGATAAAGAAGTTGTGGTATTTACTTACAAAGCAATATCACTCAGCAATGAAATCTATGTCATCAGGCCCTTAGCAGCATAATGAGTGGATTCAGGTACGATGATTCTAACTGAAATAAGTCACACAGAAAAAGAAACATCATAAGATATCACTAATACACGGAATGTAAACTTGGCTACACAGGAACTGAATTACAGAACAGAACAGGGTCTCAAATTTAGAAAACCAACTTATGCTTGCTTAAGGGTAAAGGTGAGTTGGGGTGCTGCATAAAACCAGAGATTGAAATGAGCACAGATAAAGTTCCTTAAGCCAAATATGGAATAGACAAGAGCTACTCCTTGCTCAACGAAATGAACTCAACACCGCATATTAAACGCCTAAGAATGTACCTGACTAGTAAGTATCTTAAAACCTAGGGATTGCTATGTCTCCGAAAGAGAATCAAGCATGTGTACAGGGGCATAAACGCAGCAGTGATAGGATTGGAGAGGTTTGGTGAGCAAATGAAGACCCTTTGAAGTCATATTGCATGGTACCCATTCCACGGGTTTCAACTACCCAGGTTTAAGGTATTCCTCCTTCAGCTAAAACATGCATGTGGAACCCAGAGTATGATCAACCATGTGATCGGGAAACGTGTTCAAATATGTCTCAGTTTTCGTACCCTGGTACTCGGCTGCAACATTCCAGACGCTTTACTAACACTCTCCCCACTTGGAGAGTCAGCGCCTTTAACCTCCTGTTTGGCCCAGTTTGCAATTTCTGCGGAAGATGAACAGGAAGAGCGAGAACCAATCAGAGACTAGCTGGAGGTGTCTGCACGGGCAAATTTAACTCTCATTTCCCACCAGGTATAGGAAATAACCAAAGGCTCAGCGTGCAGTGCCGAAACCAGATTAGGGCCTGAAGCCATCCTGCGGTGTTGCGGCCAGGTCACAAGAAAGCGAGTTGAAGAAAGGAGCTCAGGGGCACTGTAATTCACAAACCTGCAGAGTTATAAATGACAGCTATCGTCCAAAAATATACTGAAGTAAGGCTGCCAAGAGGACTTGAAAGCGGGGCAGAATTGCAGGAAACTGATTTCAGGAGGTAGACTGGAATTGAATTGAAAGCATAGGAAAAGAGGCAGAACGTCCACAATGATGCACTTCGCCAAAAAGGGCGTATGCGTTTTTTCCTGAATACATTCAGGAAAAAACGCATACGCCCTTTTTGGCCAACCAAGCAAACTTGCAAAGGAAATCTGCACTACAATGAAGTCTCACTTCCCCCCGTCAAAAGGGCCATATGAAAAACGTGTAAAATCCAGAAAGGCAGGACAGGCCATGGAGAACTGGGAGCCTTGTTATGCTGATGGGCGGGATGTAAATTGCCAACAGACACTCGGGAGAAGTGTATGGTGTTTCCTGAAACATCTAAAAAACAAAGCAACAGAGCCTAGGGCACTTCCACTTATGGTCCTATAGCTTAGGGAAATTAAAATCAAAAAGACACAGCCACCCCAAAGTTTGGGACGCCTCTGTTTACAAGAACCTCATTTACAGTACAAGTTCAACATCGCAGAAAGTGAAAAATGGATAAAGAAGTTGTGGTATTTACTTACAAAGCAATATCACTCAGCAATGAAATCTATGTCATCAGGCCCTTAGCAGCACAATGAGTGGATTCAGGTATGATGATTCTAACTGAAATAAGTCACACAGAAAAAGAAACATCATAAGATATCAGTAATACACGGAATGTAAACTTGGCTACACAGGAACTGAATTCCAAAACAGAACAGGGTCTCAAATTTAGAAAACCAACTTATGCTTGCTTAAGGGGAAAGGTGAGTTGGGGTGCTGCATAAAACCAGAGATTGAAATGAGCACAGATAAAGTTCCTTAAGCCAAATATGGAATAGACAAGAGCTACTCCTTGCTCAACGAAATGGACTCAACACCGCATATTAAATGCCTAAGAATGTACCTGACTAGTAAGTATCTTAAAACCTATGGATTGCTATGTCTCCGAAAGAGAATCAAGCATGTGTACAGGGGCATAAACGCAGCAGTGATAGGATTAGAGAGTTTCGCTGAGCAAATGAAGACCCTTTGAAGTCATATTGCATGGTACCCATTCCATGGGTTTCAACTACCCAGGTTTAAGGTATTCTTCCTTCAGCTAAAACATGCATGTGGAAACTAGAGTATGATCAACCATGTGATCGGGAGACGTGTTCAAATATGTCTCAGTTTTCATACCCTGGTACTCGGGTGAAACATTCCAGACGCTTTACTAACACTCTCCCGACTTGGAGAGTCAGTCCCTTTAACCTCCTGTTTGGCCCAGTTTGCAATTTCTGCGGAAGATGAACAGGAATAGCGAGAACCAATGAGAGACTAGCTGGAGGTGTCTGGACGGGCAAATTTAACTCTCATTTCCCACCAGGGAGAGGAATTAACCGAAGGCTCAGTGTGCCGTGCCGGAACTAGATTAGGGCCTGAAGCCATCCTGCGGTGTTGCGGCCAGCTCAAAGAAAGCGAGTTGAAGAAAGGAGTTCAGGGGCACTGTAATTCACAAACCTGCAGAGTTATAAATGACAGCTATCGTCCAAAAATATACTGAAGTAAGGCTGCCAAGAGGACTTGAAAGCGGGGCAGAATTGCAGGAAACCGATTTCAGGAGGTAGACTGGAATTGCATTGAAAGCATAGGAAAAGAGGCAGAACGTCCACAATGATGCACTTGGCCAAAAAGGGCATATGCGTTTTTTCCTGAATATATTCAGGAAAAAACGCATACGCCCTTTTTGGCCAACCAAGCAAGCTTGCAAAGGAAATCTGCACTACAATGAAGTCTCACTTCCCCCCGGTCAAAAGGGCCATCTGAAAAACGTGTAAAATCCAGAAAGGCAGGACAGGCCATGGAGAACTGGGAGCCTTGTTATGCTGATGGGCGGGATGTAAATTGCCAACAGACACTCGGGAGAAGTGTATGGTGTTTCCTGAAACATCTAAAAAACAAAGCAACAGAGCCTAGGGCACTTCCACTTATGGTCCTATAGCTTAGGGAAATTAAAATCAAAAAGACACAGCCACCCCAAAGTTTGGGACGCCTCTGTTTACAAGAACCTCGTTTACCGTACAAGTTCAATATCACAGAAAGTGAAAAATGGATAAAGAACTTGTGGTACTTACGTACAATGCAGTATCACTCAGCAATGAAATCTATGTCATCAGGCCCGTAGCAGCATAATGAGTGGATTCAGGTACGATGATTCTAACTGAAATAAGTCACACAGAAAAAGAAACATCATAAGATATCACTAATACACGGAATGTAAACTTGGCTACACAGGAACTGAATTCCAAAACAGAACAGGGTCTCAAATTTAGAAAACAAACTTATGCTTGCTTAAGGGGAAAGGTGAGTTGGGGTGCTGCATAAAACCAGAGATTGAAATGAGCACATATAAAGTTCCTTAAGCCAAATATGGAATAGACAAGAGCTACTCCTTGCTCAACGAAACGGACTCAACACCCCATATTAAACGCCTAAGAATGTACCTGACTAGTAAGTACCTTAAATCCTAGGTATTGCTATGTCTCCAAAAGAGAATCAAGCATGTGTACAGGGGTATAAACGCAGCAGTGATAGGATTGGAGAGGTTCGGTGAGCAAATGAAGACACTTTGAAGTCATATTGCATGGTACCCCTTCCACGGGTCTCAACTCTCCAGGTTTAAGGTATTCTTCCTTCAGCTAAAACATGCATGTGGAACCCACAGTATGATCAACCGTGTGAACGGGAGACATGTTCAAATATGTCTCAGTTTTCCTCCCCTGGTACTCGGGTGCAACATTCCAGACGCTTCACTAACACTCTCCCCCCTTGGAGAGTCAGCACCTTTAACTTCCTGTTTGGCCCAGTTTGCAATTTCTGTGGAAGATGAACAGGAATAGGGAGAACCAATGAGAGACTAGCTGGAGGTGTCTGGACGGGCAAATTTAACTCTCATTTCCCACCAGGAAGAGGAATTAACCAAAGGCTCAGCGTGCCGTGCCGGAACCAGATTAATTCCTGAAGCCATCCTGCGGTGTTGCGGCCAGGTCACAAGAAAGCGAGTTGAAGAAAGGAGCTCAGGGGCACTGTAATTCACAAACCTGCAGAGTTATAAATGACAGCTATCGTCCAAAAATATACTGAAGTAAGGCTGCCAAGAGGACTTGAAAGCGGGGCAGAATTGCAGGAAACCGATTTCAGGAGGTAGACTGGAATTGCATTGAAAGCATAGGAAAAGAGGCAGAACGTCCACAATGATGCACTTGGCCAAAAAGGGCGTATGCGTTTTTTCCTGAATATATTCAGGAAAAAACGCATACGCCCTTTTTGGCCAACCAAGCAAGCTTGCAAAGGAAATCTGCACTACAATGAAGTCTCACTTCCCCCCGGTCAAAAGGGCCATCTGAATAAAGTGTAAAATCCAGAAAGGCAGGACAGGCCATGGAGAACTGGGAGCCTTGTTATGCTGATGGGCGGGATGTAAATTGCCAACAGACACTCGGGAGAAGTGTATGGTGTTTCCTGAAACATCTAAAACACAAAGCAACAGAGCCTAGGGCACTTCCACTTATGGTCCTATAGCTTAGGGAAATTAAAATCAAAAAGACACAGCCACCCCAAAGTTTGGGACGCCTCTGTTTACAAGAACCTCGTTTACCGTACAAGTTCAATATCACAGAAAGTGAAAAATGGATAAAGAAGTTGTGGTATTTACTTACAAAGCAATATCACTCAGCAATGAAATCTATGTCATCAGGCCCTTAGCAGCACAATGAGTGGATTCAGGTATGATGATTCTAACTGAAATAAGTCACACAGAAAAAGAAACATCATAAGATATCAGTAATACACGGAATGTAAACTTGGCTACACAGGAACTGAATTACAGAACAGAACAGGGTCTCAAATTTAGAAAACCAACTTATGCTTGCTTAAGGGTAAAGGTGAGTTGGGGTGCTGCATAAAACCATAGATTGAAATGAGCACAGATAAAGTTCCTTACGCCAAATATGGAATAGACAAGATCTACTCCTTGCTCAACGAAATGGACTCAACACCGCATATTAAACGCCTAAGAATGTACCTGACTAGTAAGTATCTTAAAACCTATGGATTGCTATGTCTCCGAAAGAGAATCAAGCATGTGTACAGGGGCATAAACGCAGCAGTGATAGGATTGGAGAGGTTCGGTGAGCAAATGAAGACCCTTTGAAGTCATATTGCATGGTACCCATTCCACGGGTTTCAACTACCCAGGTTTAAGGTATTCTTCCTTCAGCTAAAACATGCATGTGGAACCTAGAGTATGATCAACCATGTGATCGGGAGACGTGTTCAAATATGTCTCAGTTTTCGTACCCTGGTACTCGGGTGCAACATTCCAGACGCTTTACTAACACCCTCCCCACTTGGAGAGTCAGTCCCTTTAACCTCCTGTTTGGCCCAGTTTGCAATTTCTGCGGAAGATGAACAGGAATAGCGAGAACCAATGAGAGACTAGCTGGAGGTGTCTGGACGGGCAAATTTAACTCTCATTTCCCACCAGGAAGAGGAATTAACCAAAGGCTCAGCGTGCCGTGCCGGAACCAGATTAGGGCCTGAAGCCATACTATGGTGTTGCTGCCAGCTCAAAAGAAAGCGAGTTGAAGAAAGGAGCTCAGGGGCACTGTAATTCACAAACCTGCATAGTTATAAATGACAGCTATCGTCCAAAAATATACTGAAGTAAGGCTGCCAAGAGGACTTGAAAGCGGGGCAGAATTGCAGGAAACCGATTTCAGGAGGTAGACTGGAATTGCATTGAAAGCATAGGAAAAGAGGCAGAACGTCCACAATGATGCACTTGGCCAAAACGGGCGTATGCGTTTTTTCCTGAATATATTCAGGAAGAAACGCATACGACCGTTTTGGCCAACCAAGCAAGCTTGCAAAGGAAATCTGCACTAAAATGAAGTCTCACTTCCCCCCGGTCAAAAGGGCCATCTGAAAAAAGTGTAAAATCCAGAAAGGCAGGACAGGCCATGGAGAACTGGGAGCCTTGTTATGCTGATGGGCGGGATGTAAATTGCCAACAGACACTCGGGAGAAGTGTATGGTGTTTCCTGAAACATCTAAAAAACAAAGCAACAGAGCCTAGAGCACTTCCACTTATGGTCCTATAGCTTAGGGAAATTAAAATCAAAAAGACACAGCCACCCCAAAGTTTGGGACGCCTCTGTTTACAAGAACCTCGTTTACAGTACAAGTTCAACATCGCAGAAAGTGAAAAATGGATAAAGAAGTTGTGGTATTTACTTACAAAGCAATATCACTCAGCAATGAAATCTATGTCATCAGGCCCTTAGCAGCATAATGAGTGGATTCAGGTACGATGATTCTAACTGAAATAAGTCACACAGAAAAAGAAACATCATAAGATATCACTATTACACGGAATGTAAACTTGGCTACACAGGAACTGAATTACAGAACAGAACAGGGTCTCAAATTTAGAAAACCAACTTATGCTTGCTTAAGGGTAAAGGTGAGTTGGGGTGCTGCATAAAACCAGAGATTGAAATGAGCACAGATAAAGTTCCTTAAGCCAAATATGGAATAGACAAGAGCTACCTCTTGCTCAACGAAATGAACTCAACACCGCATATTAAACGCCTAAGAATGTACCTGACTAGTAAGTATCTTAAAACCTAGGGATTGCTATATCTCCAAAAGAGAATCAAGCGTGTGTACAGGAGCATAAATGCAGCAGTGATAGGATTGGAGAGGTTCGGTGAGCAAATAAAGACCCTTTGAAGTCATATTGCATGGTACCCATTCCACGGGTCTCAACTCTCCAGGTTTCAGGGTTTCTTCCTTCAGCTAAAACATGCATGTGGAACCTAGATTATGATCAACCATGTGATCGGGAAACGTGTTCAAATATGTCTCAGTTCTCGTACCCTGGTACTCGGGTGCAACATTCCAGACGCTTTACTAACACCCTCCCGACTTGGAGAGTCAGTCCCTTTAACCTCCTGTTTGGCCCAGTTTGCAATTTCTGCGGAAGATGAACAGGAATAGCGAGAACCAATGAGAGACTAGCTGGAGGTGTCTGGACGGGCAAATTTAACTCTCATTTCCCACCAGGAAGAGGAATTAACCAAAGGCTCAGCGTGCCGTGCCGGAACCAGATTAGGGCCTGAAGCA
Organism: Pseudorca crassidens; assembly: GCF_039906515.1. NCBI lineage: Eukaryota > Metazoa > Chordata > Mammalia > Artiodactyla > Delphinidae > Pseudorca > Pseudorca crassidens. Next base: position 219,511 of record NW_027136343.1, read on the forward strand.
ATCCTGCGGTGTTGCGGCCAGGTCACAAGAAAGCGAGTTGAAGAAAGGAGCTCAGGGGCACTGTAATTCACAAACCTGCAGAGTTATAAATGACAGCTATCGTCCAAAAATATACTGAAGTAAGGCTGCCAAGAGGACTTGAAAGCGGGGCAGAATTGCAGGAAACCGATTTCAGGAGGTAGACTGGAATTGCATTGAAAGCATAGGAAAAGAGGCAGAACGTCCACAATGATGCACTTGGCCAAAAAGTGCGAATGCGTTTTTTCCTGAATATATTCAGGAAAAAACGCATTCGCCCTTTTTGGCCAACCAAGCAAGCTTGCAAAGGAAATCTGCACTACAATGAAGTCTCACTTCCCCCCGGTCAAAAGGGCCATCTGAAAAACGTGTAAAATCCAGAAAGGCAGGACAGGCCATGGAGAACTGGGAGCCTTGTTATGCTGATGGGCGGGATGTAAATTGCCAACAGACACTCGGGAGAAGTGTATGGTGTTTCCTGAAACATCTAAAAAACAAAGCAACAGAGCCTAGGGCACTTCCACTTATGGTCCTATAGCTTAGGGAAATTAAAATCAAAAAGACACAGCCACCCCAAAGTTTGGGACGCCTCTGTTTACAAGAACCTCGTTTACCGTACAAGTTCAATATCACAGAAAGTGAAAAATGGATAAAGAACTTGTGGTACTTACGTACAATGCAGTATCACTCAGCAATGAAATCTATGTCATCAGGCCCGTAGCAGCATAATGAGTGGATTCAGGTACGATGATTCTAACTGAAATATGTCACACAGAAAAAGAAACATCATAAGATATCACTAATACACGGAATGTAAACTTGGCTACACAGGAACTGAATTCCAAAACAGAACAGGGTCTCAAATTTAGAAAACAAACTTATGCTTGCTTAAGGGGAAAGGTGAGTTGGGGTGCTGCATAAAACCAGAGATTGAAATGAGCACATATAAAGTTCCTTAAGCCAAATATGGAATAGACAAGAGCTACTCATTGCTCAACGAAACGGACTCAACACCCCATATTAAACGCCTAAGAATGTACCTGACTAGTAAGTACCTTAAATCCTAGGTATTGCTATGTCTCCAAAAGAGAATCAAGCGTGTGTACAGGGGTATAAACGCAGCAGTGATAGGATTGGAGAGGTTCGGTGAGCAAATGAAGACACTTTGAAGTCATATTGCATGGTACCCCTACCACGGGTCTCAACTCTCCAGGTTTAAGGTATTCTTCCTTCAGCTAAAACATGCATGTGGAACCCACAGTATGATCAACCGTGTGAACGGGAGACATGTTCAAATATGTCTCAGTTTTCCTCCCCTGGTACTCGGGTGCAACATTCCAGACGCTTCACTAACACTCTCCCCCCTTGGAGAGTCAGCACCTTTAACCTCCTGTTTGGCCCAGTTTGCAATTTCTGTGGAAGATGAACAGGAATAGGGAGAACCAATGAGAGACTAGCTGGAGGTGTCTGGACGGGCAAATTTAACTCTCATTTCCCACCAGGAAGAGGAATTAACCAAAGGCTCAGCGTGCCGTGCCAGAACCAGATTAATTCCTGAAGCCATCCTGCGGTGTTGCGGCCAGGTCACAAGAAAGCGAGTTGAAGAAAGGAGCTCAGGGGCACTGTAATTCACAAACCTGCAGAGTTATAAATGACAGCTATCGTCCAAAAATATACTGAAGTAAGGCTGCCAAGAGGACTTGAAAGCGGGGCAGAATTGCAGGAAACCGATTTCAGGAGGTAGACTGGAATTGCATTGAAAGCATAGGAAAAGAGGCAGAACGTCCACAATGATGCACTTGGCCAAAAAGGGCGTATGCGTTTTTTCCTGAATATATTCAGGAAAAAACGCATACGCCCTTTTTGGCCAACCAAGCAAGCTTGCAAAGGAAATCTGCACTACAATGAAGTCTCACTTCCCCCCGGTCAAAAGGGCCATCTGAAAAAAGTGTAAAATCCAGAAAGGCAGGACAGGCCATGGAGAACTGGGAGCCTTGTTATGCTGATGGGCGGGATGTAAATTGCCAACAGACACTAGGGAGAAGTGTATGGTGTTTCCTGAAACATCTAAAAAACAAAGCAACAGAGCCTAGGGCACTTCCACTTATGGTCCTATAGCTTAGGGAAATTAAAATCAAAAAGACACAGCCACCCCAAACATTGGGACGCCTCTGTTTACAAGAACCTTGTTTACCGTACAAGTTCAATATCACAGAAAGTGAAAAATGGATAAAGAAGTTGTGGTATTTACTTACAAAGCAATATCACTCAGCAATGAAATCTATGTCATCAGGCCCTTAGCAGCACAATGAGTGGATTCAGGTATGATGATTCTAACTGAAATAAGTCACACAGAAAAAGAAACATCATAAGATATCAGTAATACACGGAATGTAAACTTGGCTACACAGGAACTGAATTACAGAACAGAACAGGGTCTCAAATTTAGAAAACCAACTTATGCTTGCTTAAGGGTAAAGGTGAGTTGGGGTGCTGCATAAAACCAGAGATTGAAATGAGCACAGATAAAGTTCCTTAAGCCAAATATGGAATAGACAAGATCTACTCCTTGCTCAACGAAATGGACTCAACACCGCATATTAAACGCCTAAGAATGTACCTGACTAGTAAGTATCTTAAAACCTATGGATTGCTATGTCTCCGAAAGAGAATCAAGCATGTGTACAGGGGCATAAACGCAGCAGTGATAGGATTGGAGAGGTTCGGTGAGCAAATGAAGACCCTTTGAAGTCATATTGCATGGTACCCATTCCACGGGTTTCAACTACCCAGGTTTAAGGTATTCTTCCTTCAGCTAAAACATGCATGTGGAACCTAGAGTATGATCAACCATGTGATCGGGAGACGTGTTCAAATATGTCTCAGTTTTCGTACCCTGGTACTCGGGTGCAACATTCCAGACGCTTTACTAACACCCTCCCCACTTGGAGAGTCAGCCCCTTTAACCTCCTGTTTGGCCCAGTTTGCAATTTCTGCGGAAGATGAACAGGAATAGCGAGAACCAATGAGAGACTAGCTGGAGGTGTCTGGACGGGCAAATTTAACTCTCATTTCCCACCAGGAAGAGGAATTAACCAAAGGCTCAGCGTGCCCTGCCGGAACCAGATTAGGGCCTGAAGCCATCCTGCGGTGTTGCGGCCAGGTCACAAGAAAGCGAGTTGAAGAAAGGAGCTCAGGGGCACTGTAATTCACAAAACTGCAGAGTTATAAATGACAGCTATCGTCCAAAAATATACTGAAGTAAGGCTGCCAAGAGGACTTGAAAACGGGGCAGAATTGCAGGAAACCGATTTCAGGAGGTAGACTGGAATTGCATTGAAAGCATAGGAAAAGAGGCAGAACGTCCACAATGATGCACTTGGCCAAAAAGGGCGTATGTGTTTTTTCCTGAATATATTCAGGACAAAACGCATACGCCCTTTTTGGCCAACCAAGCAAGCTTGCAAAGGAAATCTGCACTACAATGAAGTCTCACTTCCCCCCGGTCAAAAGGGCCATCTGAAAAAAGTGTAAAATCCAGAAAGGCAGGACAGGCCATGGAGAACTGGGAGCCTTGTTATGCTGATGGGCGGGATGTAAATTGCCAACAGACACTCGGGAGAAGTGTATGGTGTTTCCTGAAACATCTAAAAAACAAAGCAACAGAGCCTAGGGCACTTCCACTTATGGTCCTATAGCTTAGGGAAATTAAAATCAAAAAGACACAGCCACCCCAAAGTTTGGGACGCCTCTGTTTACAAGAACCGCGTTTACAGTACAAGTTCAACATCGCAGAAAGTGAAAAATGGATAAAGAAGTTGTGGTATTTACTTACAAAGCAATATCACTCAGCAATGAAATCTATGTCATCAGGCCCTTAACAGCACAATGAGTGGATTCAGGTATGATGATTCTAACTGAAATAAGTCACACAGAAAAAGAAACATCATAAGATATCACTAATGCATGGAATGTAAACTTGGCTACACAGGAACTGAATTCCAAAACAGAACAGGGTCTCAAATTTAGAAAACCAACTTATGCTTGCTTAAGGGGAAAGGTGAGTTGGGGTGCTGAATAAAACCAGAGATTGAAATGAGCACAGATAAATTTTCTTAAGCCAAATATGGAATAGACAAGAGCTACTCCTTGCTCAACGAAATGGACTCAACACCCCATATTAAACGTCTAAGAATGTACCTGACTAGTAAGTATCTTAAAACCTATGGATTGCTATGTCTCCGAAAGAGAATCAAGCGTGTGTACAGGGGCATAAACGCAGCAGTGATAAGATTGGAGAGGTTCGGTGAGCAAATGAAGACCCTTTGAAGTCATATTGCATGGTACCCATTCCACGGGTTTCAACTACCCAGGTTTAAGGTATTCTTCCTTCAGCTAAAACATGCATGTGGAACCTAGAGTATGATCAACCATGTGATCGGGAGACGTGTTCAAATATGTCTCAGTTTTCGTACCCTGGTACTCGGGTGCAACATTCCAGACGCTTTCCTAACACCCTCCCGACTTGGAGAGTCAGTCCCTTTAACCTCCTGTTTGGCCCAGTTTGCAATTTCTGCGGAAGATGAACAGGAATAGCGAGAACCAATGAGAGACTAGCTGGAGGTGTCTGGACGGGCAAATTTAACTCTCATTTCCCACCAGGAAGAGGAATTAACCAAAGGCTCAGCGTGCCGTGACGGAACCAGATTAGGGCCTGAAGCCATCCTGCGGTGTTGTGGCCAGCTCAAAAGAAAGCGAGTTGAAGAAAGGAGCTCATGGGCACTGTAATTCACAAACCTGCAGAGTTATAAATGACAGCTATCGTCCAAAAATATACTGAAATAAGGCTGCCAAGAGGACTTGAAAGCGGGGCAGAATTGCAGGAAACCGATTTCAGGAGGTAGACTGGAATTGCATTGAAAGCATAGGAAAAGAGGCAGAACGTCCACAATGATGCACTTGGCCAAAAAGGGCGTATGCGTTTTTTCCTGAATATATTCAGGAAAAAACGCATACGCCCTTTTTGGCCAACCAAGCAAACTTGCAAAGGAAATCTGCACTACAATGAAGTCTCACTTCCCCCCGGTCAAAAGGGCCATCTGAAAAAAGTGTAAAATCCAGAAAGGCAGGACAGGCCATGGAGAACTAGGAGCCTTGTTATGCTGATGGGCGGGGTGTAAATTGCCAACAGACACTCAGGAGAAGTGTATGGTGTTTCTTGAAACATCTAAAAAACAAAGCAACAGAGCCTAGGGCACTTCCACTTATGGTCCTATAGCTTAGGGAAATTAAAATCAAAAAGACACAGCCACCCCAAAGTTTGGGACGCCTCTGTTTACAAGAACCTCGTTTACAGTACAAGTACAACATCACAGACAGTGAAAAATGGATAAAGAAGTTGTGGTACTTACGTACAATGCAATATCACTCAGCAATGAAATCTATGTCATCAGGCCCGTAGCAGCATAATGAGTGGATTCAGGTATGATGATTCTAACTGAAATAAGTCACACAGAAAAAGAAACATCATAAGATATCACTAATACACGGAGTGTAAACTTGGCTACACAGGAACTGAATTACAAAACAGAACAGGGTCTCAAATTTAGAAAACCAACTTATGCTTGCTTAAGGGGAAAGGTGAGTTGGGGTGCTGCATAAAACCAGACATTGAAATGAGCACAGATAAAGTTCCTTAAGCCAAATATATAATAGACAAGAGATACTCCTTGCTCAACGAAATGGACTCAACACCCCATATTAAACGCCTAAGAATGTACCTGACTAGTAAGTATCTTTAAACCTATGGATTGCTATATCTCCAAAAGAGAATCAAGCGTGTGTCCAGGGGCATAAATGCAGCAATGATAGGATTGGAGAGGTTCGGTGAGCAAACGAAGACCCTTTGAAGTCATATTGCATGGTACCCATTCCACGGGTCTCAACTATCCAGGTTTCAGGGATTCTTCCTTCAGCTAAAACATGCATGTGGAACCCAGAGGATTATCCACCGTGTGATCGGGAGAAGTGTTCAAATATGTCTCAGATTTCTTCCCCTGGTACTCGGGTGCAACATTCCAGACGCTTTACTAACACTCTCCCGACTTGGAGAGTCGGTCCCTTTAACCTCCTGTTTGGCCCAGTTTGCAATTTCTGCGGAAGATGAACAGGAATAGTGAGAACCATTGAGACTAGCTGGAGGTGTCTGGACGGGCAAATTTAACTCTCATTTCCCACCAGGAAGAGGAATTAACCAAAGGCTCAGCATGTCGTGCCGGAACCAGATTAGGGCCTGAAGCAATCCTGCGGTGTTGCGGCCAGCTCACAAGAAAGCGAGTAGAAGAAAGGAGCTCAGGGGCACTGTAATTCACAAACCTGCAGACTTATAAATGACAGCTATCGTCCAAAAATATACTGAAGTAAGGTTGCCAAGAGGACTTGAAAGCGGGGAAGAATTGCAGGAAACCGATTTCAGGAGGTAGACTGGAATTGCATTGAAAGCATAGGAAAAGAGGGAGAACGTCCACAATGATGCACTTGGCCAAAAAGGGCGTATGCGTTTTTTCCTGAATCAGGAAAAAACGCTTACGCACTTTTTGGCCAACCAAGCAAGCTTGCAAAGGAAATCTGCACTACAATGAAGTCTCACTTCCCCCCGGTCAAAAGGGCCATCTGAGAAAAGTGTAAAATCCAGAAAGGCAGGACAGGCCATGGAGAACTGGGAGCCTTGTTATGCTGATGGGCGGGATGTAAATTGCCAACAGCCACTCGGGAGAAGTGTATGGTGTTTCCTGAAACATCTAAAAAACAAAGCAACAGAGCCTAGGGCACTTCCACTTATGGTCCTATAGCTTAGGGAAATTAAAATCAAAAAGACACAGCCACCCCACAGTTTGGGACAGCTCTGTTTACAAGAACCTCGTTTACGGTACAAGTTCAGTATCGCAGAAAGTGAAAAATGGATAAAGAAGTTGTGGTACTTATGTACAATGCAAAATCACTCAGCCATGAAATCTATGTCATCAGGCCCGTAGCAGCATAATGAGTGGATTCAGGTATGATGATTCTAACTGAAATATGTCACACAGAAAAAGAAACATCATAAGATATCACTAATACACGGAATGTGAACTTGGCTACACATGAACTGAATTACAAAACAGAACAGGGTCTCAAGTTTAGAAAACCAACTTATGCTTCCTTAAGGGGGAAAGTGAGTTGGGGTGCTGCATAAAACCAGAGTTTGAAATTAGCACAGATACCATTCAATAAGCCAAATATGTAATAGACAAGACCTACCCCTTGCTCAACAAAATGGACTCAACAATGAGGTATCACCTCACACCTGATAGAATGGGCATCATGAGAAAATCTACAAACAAAAATGCTGGAAAGGGTGTGGAGAAAAGGAACCCTCTTCCACTATTGTTGGGAATATAAATTGATACAGTCACTACGGAGAACAATATGGAGTTTCTTAAGAAACTAACAATAGAATTACCATATGATACAGCAATCCCAGTACTGGACATATACCCAGACAAAACCATAAATCAAAACGAGACATTCACCGCAATGTTCATTGCATCACTATTTACAATATCGAGGTAATGGAAGCAACCTAAATGCCCACAGACAGACGAATGCATAAAGCTGTGGTACATATATAAAATGGAATATTACTAAGCCATGAAAAGGAATGAAATTGGGTCATTTGTAGAGACGTCGATGGATCTAGAGACTGTCATACAGAGTGAAGTAAGTCAGAAAGAGAAAAACAAATCTTGTATATTCATGCATATATGTGGAACCTAGAAAAACTGTACAGATTAACCATTTTGCAAGGCATAAATAGAGCAACAGATGTAGACAACAAATGTATGGACAACAAGGGGGGAAAGCTGTTGGGGGGGTAGTGGTGGGAGGAGTTGAGAGACTGGGATTGGCATGTATACATTTATATGTATAAAATAGATAACCAATAAGAACCTGCTGTATAAAAATATAAAATAAAATTCAAAATTAAAAAGAAATAAAATTTAAAAAATAAAACAGAAAAAACAATTATTCCCTTCACATACATGTATTTATATGAATAAATTATTTCCATGCTTATATCTGTAAATACAAAAAAGAGGAATAAAATCTACCTTGAACCAAAAACGAAAAAGAGAAAAAAAACACAGAACCCACCAGTTCCACAGAGGAAAACCGTATCAGGGCACTTGCTCCAGTTGTAAACAATTCTGAAGTTGGCCAGTGGTGGGGAATCGTCTCCCATTCAGCCAGCAGCCCCCACGCAACAAGCGTCCTCATTGCAAAGCTGGGGCACCGTGCCGAGGCATCTGTGAGTAAACGTGAGCTGAGCCCCAGGCCAGTTGCTGCTGAACTATTCCCACCCGTCCCAGGTAAAACACCTGAATATATACAAGGACTTGAAAGCCTAGAGGAAGGGCCATAGAGCCACACGAGTGACAGCATGCCGGCCGACTTGGTGCCTGCAGGCCAGCCAGGATGGTCCTGGCCCTGGGTGCTCTTCTGGAAGATTTCCATTTCCCTGACTGAGATACCCGTCCTGTCCCTGCCCCCACTGCTTTTTTCCTTCCTCACCTCTGCCCAGGGAGAAATTCCAGCAGCAGGTATGGGTGACACATCCTCTTCTTTAGCAGGTGGCAGCCTGGCAACTGCTGCAGAAAGTCCAGCAGAGCCCCACTCACACTGGGCCACCCACAAAGCCGTGGCCTCTCACTCCCTCCCACCAGCCCAGCCCCGAGACTGCTGACAGGGCAGAGAAAATGGCGTCAGGCACGGCTGCAGGGGCTCTTGCTGCCTGGAGTGGTATTTATATTGATCTCAACCCAGGCACACCTGGGGAGGGCTGGCCCACACGGTAAGGCTGCCCAGGTCAGCCAATCATCACCCCTCAGGGGCTCACAGTTGCAGAAAATGGAACTTGCTGAACCGGCCAGGTCCAAGGAACAGGTGTGGGCTCCTGAGAGTCAGGATAGACAAGGGGCTGCAGCTTTGGCTTGTTTTCTAATCATTTTATCTGGCCCATGAGTGGGAGACAACTTCAAGAAAACCCTCTCCTTATGAGAGGAACCCAGGAGTCAGGGAGAGGAGGGGTGGGTGGTGGTTGGAGACAGAGGCCTGGTGCCCCGGGTGCAGTGGAAGTCTCTGGAAGACCAGGTGGAGGGAGGCCGCACAGAGTGATGCCCAGGGTCACAGACCTGTCGCAGCTGCTGTTTATTAGTTCAAGTCCTGCTCTGAGGTGCTCTGTGCCAGCTCTGAGCGACAGGTGAGCTGGGGGTGCTCTGCAATGAGGGCTATGTGCACGGTTCCTGTGTGCCCAGCCCTGCCATGGTACCTGCAAGGGTAGCTCTGTATCCTGGGAAGGGCCTGACCACGAGAGCCCCGTGGGCTGGGGTGGGGGTGGGGTACCTGCCCAGGTGAGCTCCATATTCTGGGATTGGTCTGACCACGAGAGCCCCATGGGCTGCTGGGGACCTGGTAAAGGATGTCAGGACAGTCAGTGAAGCCACCGAGGATATACCTCCAGTTGCTCCTAATTCCTACACCCTGCTGGTCATTCTACCAACCACCAGGACATGGTATTCTGTATTAGTCTTCAATGATGCCTTCTTTTGTATTCCATTAGTCCCAGAGTCACAAGAAATTTTGGCTTGTGAGTGGCAGGACTCAACATACAACTAAAACAATACTTCCGGGCCGTCTTGCCCCAAGGGTGCAAAAATTCCCACACCATCTTTGGGGAAAGCTTAGCTAAAGACCTAAAAGTTCTACCTCTGGAAAAGGAAACCCTCCTTCAGTACGCAGACGACATTCTGATCGCCAGCCCTACTAAGGAGGCCTCTGAACTACCAAGCCAATAAAGGATAGAAGTTGTCCAAGAAAAAGCTCAAATATCACAGACTGCGGTGACCTGCCTGGGCTTCATTCTCACAGAAGGTCGGAGAAGCCCATCCCAGGAAAGGGAAGAAACCATTTGCAGCCTTACCCCTTTCTAAAACTAGAAGACAGCTTAGGGGTTCCTGGGGAGGCCAGGGTTTGCTGCTTCTGGATCCCTAACTACAGTCTACTAGCTGGGCCTCTATATGAAACACTGAAAGGAAAAGATGATGATCCTTTTGAATAGAATCCAGAAGTGGCCTTTCAAGAATGGAAAGAGCAGTCAATTCAGACCCTTGCCCTGGAACTCCCTAATTTAGCTAAACCCTTTGACCTTTACATTCCCGGTGAAAGGTGAATCGCCATTGGAGAATTAGTGCAAAAACTGGGACCACTTGAAATGGAACAATGCAAGAATGCCATCCAGGTAGGATAAACTACGGTCACCAAGGGGCTTGGCCCACTGCCGCATCTGGCCAAGATACTGGCGGTATCTAAAAACCTGGAAATCAGCAGCCCAAAAGGCCACCTCCTTCCTAAGGGAAAAGGACCCCACGTGGTGATCCTAACCACCAACGATGCCCTGAAGTTGCAGGGTTCGCTCCGTGGGCACACCGACCTCGAGTGAGGAGGCCCTCCAACTCCAACATCCAGAGAGATAACCGGGGGCAACAGGGCACCATGACGACTCGTGTGAACATCACTTGACCTGGAGTTTCTCTCATAAAACAATAAGAGTGTGTCCCAAAAGAGTAGACTACTGCTTGCAGGACTTACTGCACCCAGAGGGGAGCTAATAATCTTGGCGGGGGAACCGTATATCACACTGTCACCATAGAAAAGCCTACAGACACCGTGATGATGGTGGCCAATAAGACCGGCTGGACTCCTGTTTACTTCAAAAGGCTGTTGACTCAGTGGTCATCATGGTCCTTGATCACCACTGACCCTGGACTGTCTGGGAGTTGAGCGGGCAGGGCTCTGACACGTGGTGCTGTTTGTACGTTAATTCAGGGGCCTAATTGAAGAAAGCGCAGACTACTGGTCAGAGCATCTAGGCTGGCAGAAACGGTCAGCCTAAGGTGGCCGAACAAATGTGGGGCGGGGTGAAACCGGCCCCCACAGCATCTCTGCACATCTCTTTCCTGGACCCTTAAAGGTCATTAGAATCTATAACACTTCCAATGCTGGTGCTCAGGTGGACGAGCAGGGAGGCAGGGGGCCTGGGGACAATCAACGTCACCTGGAGGCTGCTGGGGAGAAGCTCTGACCCTCGCCCCCGGGTATTAGGGCTCCCAACTCAGCACTCAGCAGTTACAGAAGAAGTGTCTGCACCCTCAGCACTCCAAGAATGAGGAACGGGACAAAAGGCAGAGGAGGGGTTTGTCCCCAGCAAAGCCCATTAAAAATCCCTGGGAGATAAAAATAGAATCTGGGCAATAAAGTCAAGTCTAACCTTTTTTATCCTTTGTGCTTTGTCTAATTTCACGTGCTCCTAGGGTCCCGCATGCAGAGGTTCCACACCCGGCACTTCAGACCAGATTTCCTAGTGCAGAATGGCTGGGTCGACACCTCAGCTCCTGGGGCCCAGTGCAGACTCCGCGATATAGAGCCTGAGCTGCAGCCAACCTGGCCCTCGAGAGCTCCGCCCCCTCCCTCCCACTGACTCTGACAGGATCTCTACACAGCAGCCCAGCCCACAGCCCACGGGGTAGTGCATGCTCTCACCTCTCCATTCTCTGATCAAAATATAAAGTTTCCTTTGCTTGTGAACCAAACTCAGTCTCGATCTGTTGGCCCCAATGACACTGGGCAGGGGGACACTTGTTGGGGTCCACTCTGGAGGATCAGTAACAGAAATTGAGACTATTGTAACCTCAATGAACAGATGTGTGAGCCAAACTGTAGTTAACATAGAACAGTGTATAAGGCTCGGGTAAAATAAGATGTTTCTAACACTTCCATTTGATATTTCCATCACTTTATTATAAGCAAGTTCAGTGAAAAGGTTTGTCTTATTTGTCAGGTCAATATTAGAGAAACGAAGTGATTTCTTTCCAAGGATGTACATCTAATAATCTTGGTTAAAGCTTCAATCTTGTTTTAAATGCTTTTCCATTGAAAATGATACCTCTCTTTCAGCTCCCCCATTTCTGAGAAGTATAAAATCTTATAATTTATTATTACCAAAGGGGAAAGGTGGGAGGAGGGATAAATTAACAGTTTGGGATTAACACATACACACTGCTATGTATAAAATAGATCATCAACAAGGAACTACTGTATAGCACAGGGAACTACACTCAACATTTTGCAATAACCTATAAGGGGAAATAATCTGAAAAAGAATAGATATTTTTATTGACATCATCTATCAATGACAGTTAAAGTGTAACCTAAGGGAAGCTGGTGGTGAGTGCTTCTGACCCTGAAGACTTCAGTCATCTAAAGTTTGGACTCTGCCTACTTCCCAAGGCCCTTAATGAACATATGTGTAGCCGTAGCTTAAAAAATTCCCCAGTTTGGGTTTCGGGGAGACACTGATTTTGAAAAAGCCCTGGTGTTCTCCTTACATGAATGGGACTCTTCCTACTGCTAAAACATGTCTGTCACACCCAGAGGATGGTATACCGTCTGATCGGGAAGAGTTTGGAAAAGGCATCTCATCTCCTCATCTCCTGGTGCTCGGGTTCACCCCTCCAGCGTCTTTACTAACAGTCTCCCCACTTGGAGATGTCAGCACTGTCAACATCCTGTTGCGTACAGTTTGGAATTTGTCCAGAGGATGAAGCGGAAGGATGAGGAACAATGAGAGACAAGTCCTAGGTGTTCAGACAGGCACATGTCACTCTAATTTCCAATCAGGAAGACGAATTGACCAAAGGCTAGGGTTGCCCATGGAAACAGTATAGGGCTTGAGGAAATCCCGCTGCTTTGTGGCCAGTTCCCATAAACACAAGTTGAACAATGGAACTCAGGGGCAGTAAAATTCACAAAACTGCAGAGTTGAAAATATCCATCACTGAAAAATGTCTTGAGGAAAGTCAGAGAAAAGGACTTGTAAGCAAGGGAGAATGGCAGGAAAGGGATTTGAGGAGGTAGAAAGGACTCGCCATTAAGCACAAGAAAAGGAGCTGAACATTGCCAACATTGCAGTTGGCCAAAAAGGGTGTATGCGTTTTTTTCTGTATATATTCAAGAAAAGGGCATACACTTTTTTAGCCAACCAAACAGGTGGGCACTGGAAGTCAATACTACAAAAGATATCACTTCGCATCAGTCAGAAGAGCCATCCTCATAAAGCGTAAACAACAGAAATGCAGGACAGGGCAAGGAGAAGAGGGAGCCCTGTGAGACTTATAGTGGAAATGTATATTGCCAACGGCCATTCTGGAGAAGTGTATTGTGTTTACTAAAGCATCTAAAAAATGAGCTACAGAGCATAGGGCACTTGCACTCATGGGCGTATATCTTGAGAAAAACAAAAATCGAGAGGACACAGGCACCCCAATGTTTACCCCCTCTCTGTTTAAAAGATCCTCAACTAGGATATAACTTAAATGTCTCTGGAGGGAAAAAATGGGTAGAGATGTGGTACTTAGGTAGAGTGGAATATTATTCAGCCTGGAAATCAATGAAATATGGCCAGTTGTAACAACTCCGGAGGAGTTACGTATGATCTTTCTAAGTGACAGAATTCAAAAAGAAAAAGACACATATCATAAGATATCACTTAAAGGTGGAATCCAAAATGGCTACACATGAAATAAATTACAAAACAAAAACATAGTCAAATATGTAGAAAACACGCATAAGGCTGCTAAACGGGAAAGGTGGGGAGGGGTGAGGCATCACCCAGGAGGTTGAAATTAGCAAAGATACCATTCCAAATACCAAACTGATAATCAACAAGGCCTACACGGTAGCTAAAAGAACTGCACTCAGCACACTCAAGTCACCGGAAAAGAATATATACGACTGGTAAGAATCTGAAAAAGAATTTACTGATGTCTCTCTGTACGTGAATCAAGTGGATGTACAGCAGCAAGAAACAGAGCTTTGAAAATCAGCTGTAACCAATATAGTAATAAATTGAAAAAAATAAACGACAGAGAGACAGAGAAAACCTCTTACAACTTTTCCTCAGGGCCGGTGATGCAACATGGATTGAACACATCTAGACCCACAGCAGGATGAGACATAAGGCTGGAAACTGTTTGCGCTAAGAGAAATGTGAGGTTGGGTGAGGAAATGCACACCCTTTAAAGTAATACTACCTGGTACCCATTCAATGGGTCCCAAATATGCAGGTTCAAGGGATCTTCCTACAGCTAAAACATGCATGGAAAACCCAGAGGACTGTACACCATGTGATCGGGAGATGTGTCTAAAATGCAGCTCATTTATCCTCTCCTGGTGCTCCTGTTCACCATTCCAGCCACGTTACTTAGAATCTCCCCACTTGGAGAATCAGCACATTTCAACTTCTGTTTCACACATTTTGCAAATTGTGAGGAGGATGAACGGGGAACCAATGAGAGAATAGTTGTAGGGGTTTGGACGGGCACATATCACTCTAATTTCCCATTAAGAATAAGAATTGAAAAAAGGCTCAGCCCGCCTCGCCCGAGCCAAAATAGGGCCTGAAGCAATCCTGCGGGTTTGAGGCCAGCTCACAAAAGAGCAACTTAAAAAATGGAGCTCAGGGTCACTGCAATTCACAAACCTGCAGAGTTATAAATGAAAACTAATGTCCAAAAATATGTTGAGGTAAGGCAAAGAAGAGGATCTGAATGCAAGACAGAATTGCAAGAAACAGATTTCAAGAGATAGATTGGACTCGTCTTTAAAGCACATGAAAAGCGGCAGAATTTCGACAATGATGCAGTTGGCCCAAAAGGGCGTATGCGTTTTTTCCTGATTATATCCAGGAAAAAACGCATACGCACTTTATGGGCAACGAAGCAAGCAAGCAATGCAAATGTGCACAACAAAGAAGTCTCATTTCCCACTGGTCAAAAGGGCCATCCTAAAAAATTGTAAAAACCAGAAATGCAGGACAGGCCATGGAGAACAGGGAGCCTTTATACGCTGATGGGTAGTGTGTGAACTGCCGAGAGCCACTCTGGAGAAGTGTATGGTGGTTCCTAAATCATCTAAAAAACAGAGCTACAGAGCATAGGACACTTCCAATCATGGGAGTATATCTAGGGAAATCTAAAAATTAACAAGACACAAGCACACCACAGTTTAGGGCTACTCTGTTTACAAGAACCTCAACTTCAGTATACCTTAAATATCCCAGGAAAGAGAACAATGGATAAAGAAGATGTGGTACTTATGTACAATGGAATATCTCTTCACCATGAAATCAATGTAATAAGGCTAGTAGAAGGATAAAGAGTGGATTTAGGTCCGATAATACTACTTGAAATAAGTCAAACAGAAAAAGAAACATATCATAAGATATCACTTATAGAGGGAGGGTAAATATGGCTGCACAAGAAATGAATTACAGAACAGAACAGTGTCTCACATTTAGAAAACACACTTATTTCAGCTTAAGGGGAAAGGAGAGGTGGGGTGATGCATAAAACCAGAGTTTGAAATTAGCACAGATACCGTTCAATAAACCAAATAGATATTAGACAAGATCTACACCTTGCTCAATGAACTGGCCTCAACACACCCTATACACCGCAGAGAAATATATCTGAGTAATAAGAATCTTAAAACCCATGTATTGATATATCTCCATAAGGGAATCAAGTGTGTGCAGAGTGGCACAAACACAGCAGTGAAAATGAGCTAAACCCCATTATAGAAATAAATTTTAAAAACAAAACGCAGAAACAATGAAAGAGAGAAAAATTCTTACAAAATTCGCTCAGGGGCTGTGATGCAACCTGGATTGACCACATATAAACCCACAGCTGGATAAGACATAAGGCTGGACACTTGGGGCTGAGAGGATTGATGAGCTTTGGTGAGCAACTGCCAAAAGTTTAATGCAATACTTCATGCTACTCATTCCAAGGGTCCCAACACTCCAGGTTGAAGGGAATCTTCCTACAGCTAAACCATGCTTGGGAAACCCAGCGACTGGTATACCATATGATCGGGAAAGGTTTCTAAAACGCACCTCATTTTTCCTCTCCTGGGGCTCCGGATCGACATTCCAGCCGCTTTACCAAAAATATCCCCACATGGAGAGTCAATGCCTTTAAGTTCTGGTATCGCACAGTCTGCAGTTAGTGCGGAGGATGAATGGGAATAGGGGGAACCAGTGAGAAACTAGCTGTAGCGGTTTCAATGGGCACATGTCACTCTAAATTCACATCAGTAAGAAGAATAAACCAAAGGCACAGCAAGGTGCCCCAGAAGAAGAATAGGGCCTGAAGGAATCCTGTGGTTATGAGGCAAGATCACAAAAATAAGAGCTGAAAAATGGAGCTAAGGGCCACTGCAATTCAAAAACCTGCAGAGTTATAAAGGCCAACTATTTTCAAAAAATATATTGAGGTAAGGCTATGAAGAGGCATTGAAAGCAAGGCAGAATTGCAGGAAAACGATTTCAGGAGGTAGACTGGAATTGCATTGAAAGCATAGGAAAAGAGGCAGAACGTCCACAATGATGCACTTGGCCAAAAAGGGTGTATGCCTTTTTTCCTGAATTTATTCAGGAAAAAAGGCATACGCCCTTTTTGGCCAACCAAGCAAGCTTGCAAAGGAAATCTGCACTACAATGAAGTCTCACTTCCCCCTGGTCAAAAGGGCCATCTGAAAAAAGTGTAAAATCCAGAAAGGCAGGACAGGCCATGGAGAACTCGGAGCCTTGTTATGCTGATGGGCGGGATGTGTATGGTGTTTCCTGAAACATCTAAAAAACAAAGCAACAGAGCCTAGGGCACTTCCACTTATGGTCCTATAGCTTAGGGAAATTAAAATCAAAAAGACACAGCCACCCCAAAATTTGGGACGCCTCTGTTTACAAGAAACTCGTTAACCGTACAAGTTCAATATCAAAGAAAGTGAAAAATGGATAAAGAACTTGTGGTACTTACGTACAATGCAGTATCACTCAGTAATGAAATCTATGTCATCAGGCCCGTAGCAGCATAATGAGTGGATTCAGGTACGATGATTCTAACTGAAATAAGTCACACAGAAAAAGAAACATCATAAGATATCACTAATACACAGAATGTAAACTTGGCTACACAGGAACTGAATACCAAAACAGAACAGGGTCTCAAATTTAGAAAACCAACTTATGCTTGCTTAAGGGGAAAGGTGAGTTGGGGTGCTGCATAAAACCAGAGATTGAAATGAACACAGATAAAGTTCCTTAAGCCAAATATGGAATAGACAAGAGCTACTCCTTGCTCAACGAAATGGACTCAACACCCCATATTAAACGCCTAAGAATGTACCTGAGTAGTAAGTATCTTAAAACCTATGGATTGCTATGTCTCCAAAAGAGAATCAAGCATGTGTACAGGGGCATAAACGCAGCAGTGATAGGATTGGAGAGGTTCAGTGAGCAAATGAAGACCCTTTGAAGTCATATTTCATGGTACCCATTCCACGGGTCTCAACTCTCCAGGTTTAAGGTATTCTTCCTTCAGCTAAAACATGCATGTGGAACCCAGAGTATGATCAACCGTGTGAATGGGAGACATGTTCAAATATGTCTCAGTTTTCCTCCCCTGGTACTCGGGTGCAACATTCCAGACGCTTTACTAACACTCTCCCCACTTGGAGAGTCAGCGCCTTTAAACTCCTGTTTGGCCCAGTTTGCAATTTCTGCGGAAGATGAACAGAAATAGGGAGAACCAATGAGAGACTAGCTGGAGGTGTCTGGACGGGCAAATTTAACTCTCATTTCCCACCAGGAAGAGGAAATAACCAAAGGCTCAGCATGCCGTGCCGGAACCAGATTAAGGCCTGAAGACATCCTGCGGTGTTGCAGCCAGCTCACAAGAAAGCGAGTTGAAGAAAGGAGCTCAGGGGCACTGTAATTCACAAAACTGCAGAGTTATAAATGACAGCTATCGTCCAAAAATATACTGAAGTAAGGCTGCCAAGAGGACTTGAAAGCGGGGCAGAATTGCAGGAAACCGATTTCAGGAGGTAGACTGGAATTGCATTGAAAGCATAGGAAAAGAGGCAGAACGTCCACAATGATGCACTTGGCCAAAAAGGGCGTATGCGTTTTTTCCTGAATATATTCAGGAAAAAACGCATACGCCCTTTTTGGCCAACCAAGCAAACTTGCAAAGGAAATCTGCACTACAATGAAGTCTCACTTCCCCCCGGTCAAAAGGGCCATCTGAAAAAAGTGTAAAATCCAGAAAGGCAGGACAGGCCATGGAGAACTGGGAGCCTTGTTATGCTGATGGGCGGGATGTAAATTGCCAACAGACACTAGGGAGAAGTGTATGGTGTTTCCTGAAACATCTAAAAAACAAAGCAACAGAGCCTAGGGCACTTCCACTTATGGTCCTATAGCTTAGGGAAATTAAAATCAAAAAGACACAGCCACCCCAAAGTTTGGGACGCCTCTGTTTACAAGAACCTCGTTTACAGTACAAGTTCAACATCGCAGAAAGTGAAAAATGGATAAAGAAGTTGTGGTATTTACTTACAAAGCAATATCACTCAGCAATGAAATCTATGTCATCAGGCCCTTAGCAGCACAATGAGTGGATTCAGGTATGATGATTCTAACTGAAATAAGTCACACAGAAAAAGAAACATCATAAGATATCAGTAATACACGGAATGTAAACTTGGCTCCACAGGAACTGAATTACAGAACAGAACAGGGTCTCAAATTAAGAAAACCAACTTATGCTTGCTTAAGGGTAAAGGTGAGTTGGGGTGCTGCATAAAACCAGAGATTGAAATGAGCACAGATAAAGTTCCTTAAGCCAAATATGGAATAGACAAGAGCTACTCCTTGCTCAACGAAATGGACTCAACACCGCATATTAAATGCCTAAGAATGTACCTGACTAGTAAGTATCTTAAAACCTATGGATTGCTATGTCTCCGAAAGAGAATCAAGCATGTGTACAGGGGCATAAACGCAGCAGTGATAGGATTGGAGAGGTTCGGTGAGCAAATGAAGACCCTTTGAAGTCATATTGCATGGTACCCATTCCACGGGTTTCAACTACCCAGGTTTAAGGTATTCTTCCTTCAGCTAAAACATGCATGTGGAACCTAGAGTATGATCAACCAGGTGATTTGGAGACGTGTTCAAATATGTCTCAGTTTTCGTACCCTGGTACTCGGGTGCAACATTCCAGACGCTTTACTAACACTCTCCCGACTTGGAGAGTCAGTCCCTTTAACCTCCTGTTTGGCCCAGTTTGCAATTTCTGCGGAAGATGAACAGGAATAGCGAGAACCAATGAGAGACTAGCTGGAGGTGTCTGGACAGGCAAATTTAACTCTCATTTCCCACCAGGAAGAGGAATTAACCAAAGGCTCAGCGTGCCGTGCCGGAACCAGATTAGGGCCTGAAGCCATCCTGCGGTGTTGCGGCCAGCTCAAAAGAAAGCGAGTTGAAGAAAGGAGCTCAGGGGCCCTGTAATTCACAAACCTGCAGAGTTATAAATGACAGCTATCGTCCAAAAATATACTGAAGTAAGGCTGCCAAGAGGACTTGAAAGCGGGGCAGAATTGCAGGAAACCGATTTCAGGAGGTAGACTGGAATTGCATTGAAAGCATAGGAAAAGAGGCAGAACGTCCACAATGATGCACTTGGCCAAAAAGGGCGTATGCGTTTTTTCCTGAATATATTCAGGAAAAAACGCATACGCCCTTTTTGGCCAACCAAGCAAGCTTGCAAAGGAAATCTGCACTACAATGAAGTCTCACTTCCCCCCGGTCAAAAGGGCCATCTGAAAAAAGTGTAAAATCCAGAAAGACAGGACAGGCCATGGAGAACTGGGAGCCTTGTTATGCTGATGGGCGGGATGTAAATTGCCAACAGACACTTGGGAGAAGTGTATGGTGTTTCCTGAAACATCTAAAAAACAAAGCAACAGAGCCTAGGGCACTTCCACTTATGGTCCTATAGCTTAGGGAAATTAAAATCAAAAAGACACAGCCACCCCAAAGTTTGGGACGCCTCTGTTTACAAGAACCTCGTTTACAGTACAAGTTCAACATCGCAGAAAGTGAAAAATGGATAAAGAAGTTGTGGTATTTACTTACAAAGCAATATCACTCAGCAATGAAATCTATGTCATCAGGCCCTTAGCAGCACAATGAGTGGATTCAGGTATGATGATTCTAACTGAAATAAGTCACACAGAAAAAGAAACATCATAAGATATCAGTAATACACGGAATGTAAACTTGGTTACACAGGAACTGAATTACAGAACAGAACAGGGTCTCAAATTTAGAAAACCAACTTATGCTTGCTTAAGGGGAAAGGTGAGTTGGGGTGCTGCATAAAACCATAGATTGAAATGAGCACAGATAAAGTTCCTTAAGCCAAATATGGAATAGACAAGAGCTACTCCTTGCTCAACGAAATGGACTCAACACCGCATATTAAATGCCTAAGAATGTACCTGACTAGTAAGTATCTTAAAACCTATGGATTGCTATGTCTCCGAAAGAGAATCAAGCATGTGTACAGGGGCATAAACGCAGCAGTGATAGGATTGGAGAGGTTCGGTGAGCAAATGAAGACCCTTTGAAGTCATATTGCATGGTACCCATTCCACGGGTTTCAACTACCCAGGTTTAAGGTATTCTTCCTTCAGCTAAAACATGCATGTGGAACCTAGAGTATGATCAACCATGTGATCGGGAGATGTGTTCAAATATGTCTCAGTTTTCGTACCCTGGTACTCGGGTGCAACATTCCAGACGCTTTACTAACACCCTCCCGACTTGGAGAGTCAGTCCCTTTAACCTCCTGTTTGGCCCAGTTTGCAATTTCTGCGGAAGATGAACAGGAATAGCGAGAACCAATGAGAGACTAGCTGGAGGTGTCTGGACGGGCAAATTTAACTCTCATTTCCCACCAGGAAGAGGAATTAACCAAAGGCTCAGCGTGCCGTGCCGGAACCAGATTAGGGCCTGAAGCCATCCTGCGGTGTTGCGGCCAGCTCAAAAGAAAGCGAGTTGAAGAAAGGAGCTCAGGGGCACTGTAATTCACAAACCTGCAGAGTTATAAATGACAGCTATTGTCCAAAAATATACTGAAGTAAGGCTGCCAAGAGGACTTGAAAGCGGGGCAGAATTGCAGGAAACCGATTTCAGGAGGCAGACTGGAATTGCATTGAAAGCATAGGAAAAGAGGCAGAACGTCCACAATGATGCACTTGGCCAAAAAGGGCGTATGCGTTTTTTCCTGAATATATTCAGGAAAAAACGCATACGCCCTTTTTGGCCAACCAAGCAAGCTTGCAAAGGAAATCTGCACTACAATGAAGTCTCACTTCCCCCCGGTCAAAAGGGCCATCTGAAAAAAGTGTAAAATCCAGAAAGGCAGGACAGGCCATGGAGAACTGGGAGCCTTGTTATGCTGATGGGCGGGATGTAAATTGCCAACAGACACTCGGGAGAAGTGTATGGTGTTTCCTGAAACATCTAAAAAACAAAGCAACAGAGCCTAGGGCACTTCCACTTATGGTCCTATAGCTTAGGGAAATTAAAATCAAAAAGACACAGCCACCCCAAAGTTTGGGACGCCTCTGTTTACAAGAACCTCGTTTACAGTACAAGTTCAACATCGCAGAAAGTGAAAAATGGATAAAGAAGTTGTGGTATTTACTTACAAAGCAATATCACTCTGCAATGAAATCTATGTCATCAGGCCCTTAGCAGCACAATGAGTGGATTCAGGTATGATGATTCTAACTGAAATAAGTCACACAGAAAAAGAAACATCATAAGATATCAGTAATACACGGAATGTAAACTTGGTTACACAGGAACTGAATTACAGAACAGAACAGGGTCTCAAATTTAGAAAACCAACTTATGCTTGCTTAAGGGGAAAGGTGAGTTGGGGTGCTGCATAAAACCATAGATTGAAATGAGCACAGATAAAGTTCCTTAAGCCAAATATGGAATAGACAAGAGCTACTCCTTGCTCAACGAAATGGACTCAACACCGCATATTAAATGCCTAAGAATGTACCTGACTAGTAAGTATCTTAAAACCTATGGATTGCTATGTCTCCGAAAGAGAATCAAGCATGTGTACAGGGGCAAAAACGCAGCAGTGATAGGATTGGAGAGGTTCGGTGAGCAAATGAAGACCCTTTGAAGTCATATTGCATGGTACCCATTCCACGGGTTTCAACTACCCAGGTTTAAGGTATTCTTCCTTCAGCTAAAACATGCATGTGGAACCTAGAGTATGATCAACCATGTGATCGGGAGATGTGTTCAAATATGTCTCAGTTTTCGTACCCTGGTACTCGGGTGCAACATTCCAGATGCTTTACTAACACCCTCCCGACTTGGAGAGTCAGTCCCTTTAACCTCCTGTTTGGCCCAGTTTGCAATTTCTGCGGAAGATGAACAGGAATAGCGAGAACCAATGAGAGACTAGCTGGAGGTGTCTGGACGGGCAAATTTAACTCTCATTTCCCACCAGGAAGAGGAATTAACCAAAGGCTCAGCGTGCCGTGCCGGAACCAGATTAGGGCCTGAAGCCATCCTGCGGTGTTGCGGCCAGCTCAAAAGAAAGCGAGTTGAAGAAAGGAGCTCAGGGGCACTGTAATTCACAAACCTGCAGAGTTATAAATGACAGCTATAGTCCAAAAATATACTGAAGTAAGGCTGCCAAGAGGACTTGAAAGCGGGGCAGAATTGCAGGAAACCGATTTCAGGAGGCAGACTGGAATTGCATTGAAAGCATAGGAAAAGAGGCAGAACGTCCACAATGATGCACTTGGCCAAAAAGGGCGTATGAGTTTTTTCCTGAATATATTCAGGAAAAAATGCATACGCCCTTTTTGGCCAACCAAGCAAGCTTGCAAAGGAAATCTGCACTACAATGAAGTCTCACTTCCCCCCGGTCAAAAGGGCCATCTGAAAAAAGTGTAAAATCCAGAAAGGCAGGACAGGCCATGGAGAACTGGGAGCCTTGTTATGCTGATGGGCGGGATGTAAATTGCCAACAGACACTCGGGAGAAGTGTATGGTGTTTCCTGAAACATCTAAAAAACAAAGCAACAGAGCCTAGGGCACTTCCACTTATGGTCCTATAGCTTAGGGAAATTAAAATCAAAAAGACACAGCCACCCCAAAGTTTGGGACGCCTCTGTTTACAAGAAGCTCGTTTACAGTACAAGTTCAACATCGCAGAAAGTGAAAAATGGATAAAGAAGTTGTGGTATTTACTTACAAAGCAATATCACTCAGCAATGAAATCTATGTCATCAGGCCCTTCGCAGCACAATGAGTGGATTCAGGTATGATGATTCTAACTGAAATAAGTCACACAGAAAAAGAAACATCATAAGATATCAGTAATACACGGAATGTAAACTTGGCTACACAGGAACTGAATTACAGAACAGAACAGGGTCTCAAATTTGGAAAACCAACTTATGCTTGCTTAAGGGTAAAGGTGAGTTGGGGTGCTGCATAAAACCAGAAATTGAAATGAGCACAGATAAAGTTCCTTAAGCCAAATATGGAATAGACAAGAGCTACCTCTTGCTCAACGAAATGGACTCAACACCGCATATTAAATGCCTAAGAATGTACCTGACTAGTAAGTATCTTAAAACCTATGGATTGCTATGTCTCCGAAAGAGAATCAAGCATGTGTACAGGGGCATAAACGCAGCAGTGATAGGATTGGAGAGGTTCGGTGAGCAAATGAAGACCCTTTGAAGTCATATTGCATGGTACCCATTCCACGGGTTTCAACTACCCAGGTTTAAGGTATTCTTCCTTCAGCTAAAACATGCATGTGGAACCTAGAGTATGATCAACCATGTGATCGGGAGACGTGTTCAAATATGTCTCAGTTTTCGTACCCTGGTACTCGGGTGCAACAGTCCAGACGCTTTACTAACACCCTCCCGACTTGGAGAGTCAGTCCCTTTAACCTCCTGTTTGGCCCAGTTTGCAATTTCTGCGGAAGATGAACAGGAATAGCGAGAACCAATGAGAGACTAGCTGGAGGTGTCTGGACGGGCAAATTTAACTCTCATTTCCCACCAGGAAGAGGAATTAACCAAAGGCTCAGCGTGCCGTGCCGGAACCAGATTAGGGCCTGAAGCCATCCTGCGGTGTTGCGGCCAGCTCAAAAGAAAGCGAGTTGAAGAAAGGAGCTCAGGGGCACTGTAATTCACAAACCTGCAGAGTTATAAATGACAGCTATCGTCCAAAAATATACTGAAGTAAGGCTGCCAAGAGGACTTGAAAGCGGGGCAGAATTGCAGGAAACCGATTTCAGGAGGTAGACTGGAATTGCATTGAAAGCATAGGAAAAGAGGCAGAACGTCCACAATGATGCACTTGGCCAAAAAGGGCGTATGCGTTTTTTCCTGAATATATTCAGGAAAAAACGCATACGCCCTTTTTGGCCAACCAAGCAAGCTTGCAAAGGAAATCTGCACTACAATGAAGTCTCACTTCCCCCCGGTCAAAAGGGCCATCTGAAAAAAGTGTAAAATCCAGAAAGGCAGGACAGGCCATGGAGAACTGGGAGCCTTGTTATGCTGATGGGCGGGATGTAAATTGCCAACAGACACTCGGGAGAAGTGTATGGTGTTTCCTGAAACATCTAAAAAACAAAGCAACAGAGCCTAGGGCACTTCCACTTATGGTCCTATAGCTTAGGGAAATTAAAATCAAAAAGACACAGCCACCCCAAACATTGGGACGCCTCTGTTTACAAGAACCTCGTTTACAGTACAAGTTCAACATCGCAGAAAGTGAAAAATGGATAAAGAAGTTGTGGTATTTACTTACAAAGCAATATCACTCAGCAATGAAATCTATGTCATCAGGCCCTTAGCAGCACAATGAGTGGATTCAGGTATGATGATTCTAACTGAAATAAGTCACACAGAAAAAGAAACATCATAAGATATCAGTAATACACGGAATGTAAACTTGGCTACACAGGAACTGAATTACAGAACAGAACAGGGTCTCAAATTTAGAAAACCAACTTATGCTTGCTTAAGGGGAAAGGTGAGTTGGGGTGCTGCATAAAACCAGAGATTGAAATGAGCACAGATAAAGTTCCTTAAGCCAAATATGGAATAGACAAGAGCTACTCCTTGCTCAACGAAATGGACTCAACACCGCATATTAAACGCCTAAGAATGTACCTGACTAGTAAGTATCTTAAAACCTATGGATTGCTATGTCTCTGAAAGAGAATCAAGCATGTGTACAGGGGCATAAACGCAGCAGTGATAGGATTGGAGAGGTTCGGTGAGCAAATGAAGACCCTTTGAAGTCATATTGCATGGTACCCATTCCACGGGTTTCAACTACCCAGGTTTAAGGTATTCTTCCTTCAGCTAAAACATGCATGTGGAACCTAGAGTCTGATCAACCATGTGATCGGGAGACGTGTTCAAATATGTCTCAGTTTTCGTACCCTGGTACTTGGGTGCAACATTCCAGACGCTTTACTAACACCCTCCCGACTTGGAGAGTCAGTCC
The DNA here is from genome assembly GCF_039906515.1 of Pseudorca crassidens. NCBI lineage: Eukaryota > Metazoa > Chordata > Mammalia > Artiodactyla > Delphinidae > Pseudorca > Pseudorca crassidens. Next base: position 245,111 of record NW_027136343.1, read on the forward strand.
CTTTAACCTCCTGTTTGGCCCAGTTTGCAATTTCTGCGGAAGATGAACAGGAATAGCGAGAACCAATGAGAGACTAGCTGGAGGTGTCTGGACGGGCAAATTTAACTCTCATTTCCCACCAGGAAGAGGAATTAACCAAAGGCTCAGCGTGCCGTGCCGGAACCAGATTAGGGCCTGAAGCCATCCTGCGGTGTTGCGGCCAGCTCAAAAGAAAGCGAGTTGAAGAAAGGAGCTCAGGGGCACTGTAATTCACAAACCTGCAGAGTTATAAATGACAGCTATCGTCCAAAAATATACTGAAGTAAGGCTGCCAAGAGGACTTGAAAGCGGGACAGAATTGCAGGAAACCGATTTCAGGAGGTAGACTGGAATTGCATTGAAAGCATAGGAAAAGAGGCAGAACGTCCACAATGATGCACTTGGCCAAAAAGGGCGTATGCGTTTTTTCCTGAATATATTCAGGAAAAAACGCATACGCCCTTTTTGGCCAACCAAGCAAACTTGCAAAGGAAATCTGCACTACAATGAAGTCTCACTTCCCCCCGGTCAAAAGGGCCATCTGAAAAAAGTGTAAAATCCAGAAAGGCAGGACAGGCCATGGAGAACTGGGAGCCTTGTTATGCTGATGGGCGGGATGTAAATTGCCAACAGACACTCGGGAGAAGTGTATGGTGTTTCCTGAAACATCTAAAAAACAAAGCAACAGAGCCTAGGGCACTTCCACTTATGGTCCTATAGCTTAGGGAAATTAAAATCAAAAAGACACAGCCACCCCAAAGTTTGGGACGCCTCTGTTTACAAGAACCTCGTTTACAGTACAAGTTCAACATCGCAGAAAGTGAAAAATGGATAAAGAAGTTGTGGTATTTACTTACAAAGCAATATCACTCAGCAATGAAATCTATGTCATCAGGCCCTTAGCAGCACAATGAGTGGATTCAGGTATGATGATTCTAACTGAAATAAGTCACACAGAAAAAGAAACATCATAAGATATCAGTAATACACGGAATGTAAACTTGGCTACACAGGAACTGAATTACAGAACAGAACAGGGTCTCAAATTTAGAAAACCAACTTATGCTTGCTTAAGGGTAAAGGTGAGTTGGGGTGCTGCATAAAACCAGAGATTGAAATGAGCACAGATAAAGTTCCTTAAGCCAAATATGGAATAGACAAGAGCTACCTCTTGCTCAACGAAATGGACTCAACACCGCATATTAAATGCCTAAGAATGTACCTGACTAGTAAGTATCTTAAAACCTATGGATTGCTATGTCTCCAAAAGAGAATCAAGCATGTGTACAGGGGCATAAACGCAGCAGTGATAGGATTGGAGAGGTTCGGTGAGCAAATGAAGACCCTTTGAAGTCATATTGCATGGTACCCATTCCACGGGTTTCAACTACCCAGGTTTAAGGTATTCTTCCTTCAGCTAAAACATGCATGTGCAACCTAGAGTATGATCAACCATGTGATCGGGAGACATGTTCAAATATGTCTCAGTTTTCGTACCCTGGTACTCGGGTACAACATTCCAGACGCTTTACTAACACCCTCCCGATTTGGAGAGTCAGTCCCTTTAACCTCCTGTTTGGCCCAGTTTGCAATTTCTGCGGAAGATGAACAGGAATAGCGAGAACCAATGAGAGACTAGCTGGAGGTGTCTGAACGGGCAAATTTAACTCTCATTTCCCACCAGGAAGAGGAATTAACCAAAGGCTCAGCGTGCCGTGCCGGAACCAGATTAGGGCCTGAAGCCATCCTGCGGTGTTGCGGCCAGCTCAAAAGAAAGCGAGTTGAAGAAAGGAGCTCAGGGGCACTGTAATTCACAAACCTGCAGAGTTATAAATGACAGCTATCGTCCAAAAATATACTGAAGTAAGGCTGCCAAGAGGACTTGAAAGCGGGGCAGAATTGCAGGAAACCGATTTCAGGAGGCAGACTGAAATTGCATTGAAAGCATAGGAAAAGAGGCAGAACGTCCACAATGATGCACTTGGCCAAAAAGGGCGTATGCGTTTTTTCCTGAATATATTCAGGAAAAAACGCATACGCCCTTTTTGGCCAACCAAGCAAGCTTGCAAAGGAAATCTGCACTACAATGAAGTCTCACTTCCCCCCGGTCAAAAGGGCCATCTGAAAAAAGTGTAAAATCCAGAAAGGCAGGACAGGCCATGGAGAACTGGGAGCCTTGTTATGCTGATGGGCGGGATGTAAATTGCCAACAGACACTAGGGAGAAGTGTATGGTGTTTCCTGAAACATCTAAAAAACAAAGCAACAGAGCCTAGGGCACTTCCACTTATGGTCCTATAGCTTAGGGAAATTAAAATCAAAAAGACACAGCCACCCCAAAGTTTGGGACGCCTCTGTTTACAAGAACCTCGTTTACAGTACAAGTTCAACATCGCAGAAAGTGAAAAATGGATAAAGAAGTTGTGGTATTTACTTACAAAGCAATATCACTCAGCAATGAAATCTATGTCATCAGGCCCTTAGCAGCACAATGAGTGGATTCAGGTATGATGATTCTAACTGAAATAAGTCACACAGAAAAAGAAACATCATAAGATATCAGTAATACACGGAATGTAAACTTGGCTACACAGGAACTGAATTACAGAACAGAACAGGGTCTCAAATTTAGAAAACCAACTTATGCTTGCTTAAGGGGAAAGGTGAGTTGGGGTGCTGCATAAAACCAGAGATTGAAATGAGCACAGATAAAGTTCCTTAAGCCAAATATGGAATAGACAAGAGCTACTCCTTGCTCAACGAAATGGACTCAACACCGCATATTAAATGCCTAAGAATGTACCTGACTAGTAAGTATCTTAAAACCTATGGATTGCTATGTCTCCGAAAGAGAATCAAGCATGTGTACAGGGGCATAAACGCAGCAGTGATAGGATTGGAGAGGTTCGGTGAGCAAATGAAGACCCTTTGAAGTCATATTGCATGGTACCCATTCCACGGGTTTCAACTACCCAGGTTTAAGGTATTCTTCCTTCAGCTAAAACATGCATGTGCAACCTAGAGTATGATCAACCATGTGATCGGGAGACGTGTTCAAATATGTCTCAGTTTTCGTACCCTGGTACTCGGGTGCAACATTCCAGACGCTTTACTAACACCCTCCCGACTTGGAGAGTCAGTCCCTTTAACCTCCTGTTTGGCCCAGTTTGCAATTTCTGCGGAAGATGAACAGGAATAGCGAGAACCAATGAGAGACTAGCTGGAGGTGTCTGGACGGGCAAATTTAACTCTCATTTCCCACCAGGAAGAGGAATTAACCAAAGGCTCAGCGTGTCGTGCCGGAACCAGATTAGGGCCTGAAGCCATCCGGCGGTGTTGCGGCCAGCTCAAAAGAAAGCGAGTTGAAGAAAGGAGCTCAGGGGCACTGTAATTCACAAACCTGCAGAGTTATAAATGACAGCTATCGTCCAAAAATATACTGAAGTAAGGCTGCCAAGAGGACTTGAAAGCGGGGCAGAATTGCAGGAAACCGATTTCAGGAGGTAGACTGGAATTGCATTGAAAGCATAGGAAAAGAGGCAGAACGTCCACAATGATGCACTTGGCCAAAAAGGGCGTATGCGTTTTTTCCTGAATATATTCAGGAAAAAACGCATACGCCCTTTTTGGCCAACCAAGCAAGCTTGCAAAGGAAATCTGCACTACAATGAAGTCTCACTTCCCCCCGGTCAAAAGGGCCATCTGAAAAAAGTGTAAAATCCAGAAAGGCCGGACAGGCCATGGAGAACTGGGAGCCTTGTTATGCTGATGGGCGGGATGTAAATTGCCAACAGACACTAGGGAGAAGTGTATGGTGTTTCCTGAAACATCTAAAAAACAAAGCAACAGAGCCTAGGGCACTTCCACTTATGGTCCTATAGCTTAGGGAAATTAAAATCAAAAAGACACAGCCACCCCAAAGTTTGGGACGCCTCTGTTTACAAGAACCTCGTTTACAGTACAAGTTCAACATCGCAGAAAGTGAAAAATGGATAAAGAAGTTGTGGTATTTACTTACAAAGCAATATCACTCAGCAATGAAATCTATGTCATCAGGCCCTTAGCAGCACAATGAGTGGATTCAGGTATGATGATTCTAACTGAAATAAGTCACACAGAAAAAGAAACATCATAAGATATCAGTAATACACGGAATGTAAACTTGGCTACACAGGAACTGAATTACAGAACAGAACAGGGTCTCAAATTTAGAAAACCAACTTATGCTTGCTTAAGGGTAAAGGTGAGTTGGGGTGCTGCATAAAACCAGAGATTGAAATGAGCACAGATAAAGTTCCTTAAGCCAAATATGGAATAGACAAGAGCTACTCCTTGCTCAACGAAATGGACTCAACACCGCATATTAAATGCCTAAGAATGTACCTGACTAGTAAGTATCTTAAAACCTATGGATTGCTATGTCTCCGAAAGAGAATCAAGCATGTGTACAGGGGCATAAACGCAGCAGTGATAGGATTGGAGAGGTTCGGTGAGCAAATGAAGACCCTTTGAAGTCATATTGCATGGTACCCATTCCACGGGTTTCAACTACCCAGGTTTAAGGTATTCTTCCTTCAGCTAAAACATGCATGTGGAACCTAGAGTATGATCAACCATGTGATCGGGAGACGTGTTCAAATATGTCTCAGTTTTCGTACCCTGGTACTCGGGTGCAACATTCCAGACGCTTTACTAACACCCTCCCGACTTGGAGAGTCAGTCCCTTTAACCTCCTGTTTGGCCCAGTTTGCAATTTCTGCGGAAGATGAACAGGAATAGCGAGAACCAATGAGAGACTAGCTGGAGGTGTCTGGACGGGCAAATTTAACTCTCATTTCCCACCAGGAAGAGGAATTAACCAAAGGCTCAGCGTGTCGTGCCGGAACCAGATTAGGGCCTGAAGCCATCCTGCGGTGTTGCGGCCAGCTCAAAAGAAAGCGAGTTGAAGAAAGGAGCTCAGGGGCACTGTAATTCACAAACCTGCAGAGTTATAAATGACAGCTATCGTCCAAAAATATACTGAAGTAAGGCTGCCAAGAGGACTTGAAAGCGGGGCAGAATTGCAGGAAACCGATTTCAGGAGGTAGACTGGAATTGCATTGAAAGCATAGGAAAAGAGGCAGAACGTCCACAATGATGCACTTGGCCAAAAAGGGCGTATGCGTTTTTTCCTGAATATATTCAGGAAAAAACGCATACGCCCTTTTTGGCCAACCAAGCAAGCTTGCAAAGGAAATCTGCACTACAATGAAGTCTCACTTCCCCCCGGTCAAAAGGGCCATCTGAAAAAAGTGTAAAATCCAGAAAGGCAGGACAGGCCATGGAGAACTGGGAGCCTTGTTATGCTGATGGGCGGGATGTAAATTGCCAACAGACACTCGGGAGAAGTGTATGGTGTTTCCTGAAACATCTAAAAAACAAAGCAACAGAGCCTAGGGCACTTCCACTTATGGTCCTATAGCTTAGGGAAATTAAAATCAAAAAGACACAGCCACCCCAAACATTGGGACGCCTCTGTTTACAAGAACCTCGTTTACAGTACAAGTTCAACATCGCAGAAAGTGAAAAATGGATAAAGAAGTTGTGGTATTTACTTACAAAGCAATATCACTCAGCAATGAAATCTATGTCATCAGGCCCTTACCAGCACAATGAGTGGATTCAGGTATGATGATTCTAACTGAAATAAGTCACACAGAAAAAGAAACATCATAAGATATCAGTAATACACGGAATGTAAACTTGGCTACACAGGAACTGAATTACAGAACAGAACAGGGTCTCAAATTTAGAAAACCAACTTATGCTTGCTTAAGGGTAAAGGTGAGTTGGGGTGCTGCATAAAACCAGAGATTGAAATGAGCACAGATAAAGTTCCTTAAGCCAAATATGGAATAGACAAGAGCTACCTCTTGCTCAACGAAATGGACTCAACACCACATATTAAATGCCTAAGAATGTACCTGACTAGTAAGTATCTTAAAACCTATGGAATGCTATGTCTCCGAAAGAGAATCAAGCATGTGTACAGGGGAATAAACGCAGCAGTGATAGGATTGGAGAGGTTCGGTGAGCAAATGAAGACCCTTTGAAGTCATATTGCATGGTACCCATTCCACGGGTTTCAACTACCCAGGTTTAAGGTATTCTTCCTTCAGCTAAAACATGCATGTGCAACCTAGAGTATGATCAACCATGTGATCGGGAGACGTGTTCAAATATGTCTCAGTTTTCGTACCCTGGTACTCGGGTACAACATTCCAGACGCTTTACTAACACCCTCCCGACTTGGAGAGTCAGTCCCTTTAACCTCCTGTTTGGCCCAGTTTGCAATTTCTGCGGAAGATGAACAGGAATAGCGAGAACCAATGAGAGACTAGCTGGAGGTGTCTGAACGGGCAAATTTAACTCTCATTTCCCACCAGGAAGAGGAATTAACCAAAGGCTCAGCGTGCCGTGCCGGAACCAGATTAGGGCCTGAAGCCATCCTGCGGTGTTGCGGCCAGCTCAAAAGAAAGCGAGTTGAAGAAAGGAGCTCAGGGGCACTGTAATTCACAAACCTGCAGAGTTATAAATGACAGCTATCGTCCAAAAATATACTGAAGTAAGGCTGCCAAGAGGACTTGAAAGCGGGGCAGAATTGCAGGAAACCGATTTCAGGAGGTAGACTGGAATTGCATTGAAAGCATAGGAAAAGAGGCAGAACGTCCACAATGATGCACTTGGCCAAAAAGGGCGTATGCGTTTTTTCCTGAATATATTCAGGAAAAAACGCATACGCCCTTTTTGGCCAACCAAGCAAGCTTGCAAAGGAAATCTGCACTACAATGAAGTCTCACTTCCCCCCGGTCAAAAGGGCCATCTGAAAAAAGTGTAAAATCCAGAAAGGCCGGACAGGCCATGGAGAACTGGGAGCCTTGTTATGCTGATGGGCGGGATGTAAATTGCCAACAGACACTAGGGAGAAGTGTATGGTGTTTCCTGAAACATCTAAAAAACAAAGCAACAGAGCCTAGGGCACTTCCACTTATGGTCCTATAGCTTAGGGAAATTAAAATCAAAAAGACACAGCCACCCCAAAGTTTGGGACGCCTCTGTTTACAAGAACCTCGTTTACAGTACAAGTTCAACATCGCAGAAAGTGAAAAATGGATAAAGAAGTTGTGGTATTTACTTACAAAGCAATATCACTCAGCAATGAAATCTATGTCATCAGGCCCTTAGCAGCACAATGAGTGGATTCAGGTATGATGATTCTAACTGAAATAAGTCACACAGAAAAAGAAACATCATAAGATATCAGTAATACACGGAATGTAAACTTGGCTACACAGGAACTGAATTACAGAACAGAACAGGGTCTCAAATTTAGAAAACCAACTTATGCTTGCTTAAGGGTAAAGGTGAGTTGGGGTGCTGCATAAAACCAGAGATTGAAATGAGCACAGATAAAGTTCCTTAAGCCAAATATGGAATAGACAAGAGCTACTCCTTGCTCAACGAAATGGACTCAACACCGCATATTAAATGCCTAAGAATGTACCTGACTAGTAAGTATCTTAAAACCTATGGATTGCTATGTCTCCGAAAGAGAATCAAGCATGTGTACAGGGGCATAAACGCAGCAGTGATAGGATTGGAGAGGTTCGGTGAGCAAATGAAGACCCTTTGAAGTCATATTGCATGGTACCCATTCCACGGGTTTCAACTACCCAGGTTTAAGGTATTCTTCCTTCAGCTAAAACATGCATGTGGAACCTAGAGTATGATCAACCATGTGATCGGGAGACGTGTTCAAATATGTCTCAGTTTTCGTACCCTGGTACTCGGGTGCAACATTCCAGACGCTTTACTAACACCCTCCCGACTTGGAGAGTCAGTCCCTTTAACCACCTGTTTGGCCCAGTTTGCAATTTCTGCGGAAGATGAACAGGAATAGCGAGAACCAATGAGAGACTAGCTGGAGGTGTCTGGACGGGCAAATTTAACTCTCATTTCCCACCAGGAAGAGGAATTAACCAAAGGCTCAGCGTGCCGTGCCGGAACCAGATTAGGGCCTGAAGCCATCCTGCGGTGTTGCGGCCAGCTCAAAAGAAAGCGAGTTGAAGAAAGGAGCTCAGGGGCACTGTAATTCACAAACCTGCAGAGTTATAAATGACAGCTATCGTCCAAAAATATACTGAAGTAAGGCTGCCAAGAGGACTTGAAAGCGGGGCAGAATTGCAGGAAACTGATTTCAGGAGGTAGACTGGAATTGCATTGAAAGCATAGGAAAAGAGGCAGAACGTCCACAATGATGCACTTGGCCAAAAAGGGCGTATGCGTTTTTTCCTGAATATATTCAGGAAAAAACGCATACGCCCTTTTTGGCCAACCAAGCAAGCTTGCAAAGGAAATCTGCACTACAATGAAGTCTCACTTCCCCCCGGTCAAAAGGGCCATCTGAAAAAAGTGTAAAATCCAGAAAGGCAGGACAGGCCATGGAGAACTGGGAGCCTTGTTATGCTGATGGGCGGGATGTAAATTGCCAACAGACACTCGGGAGAAGTGTATGGTGTTTCCTGAAACATCTAAAAAACAAAGCAACAGAGCCTAGGGCACTTCCACTTATGGTCCTATAGCTTAGGGAAATTAAAATCAAAAAGACACAGCCACCCCAAACATTGGGACGCCTCTGTTTACAAGAACCTCGTTTACAGTACAAGTTCAACATCGCAGAAAGTGAAAAATGGATAAAGAAGTTGTGGTATTTACTTACAAAGCAATATCACTCAGCAATGAAATCTATGTCATCAGGCCCTTAGCAGCACAATGAGTGGATTCAGGTATGATGATTCTAACTGAAATAAGTCACACAGAAAAAGAAACATCATAAGATATCAGTAATACACGGAATGTAAACTTGGCTACACAGGAACTGAATTACAGAACAGAACAGGGTCTCAAATTTAGAAAACCAACTTATGCTTGCTTAAGGGTAAAGGTGAGTTGGGGTGCTGCATAAAACCAGAGATTGAAATGAGCACAGATAAAGTTCCTTAAGCCAAATATGGAATAGACAAGAGCTACCTCTTGCTCAACGAAATGGACTCAACACCACATATTAAATGCCTAAGAATGTACCTGACTAGTAAGTATCTTAAAACCTATGGATTGCTATGTCTCCGAAAGAGAATCAAGCATGTGTACAGGGGAATAAACGCAGCAGTGATAGGATTGGAGAGGTTCGGTGAGCAAATGAAGACCCTTTGAAGTCATATTGCATGGTACCCATTCCACGGGTTTCAACTACCCAGGTTTAAGGTATTCTTCCTTCAGCTAAAACATGCATGTGCAACCTAGAGTATGATCAACCATGTGATCGGGAGACGTGTTCAAATATGTCTCAGTTTTCGTACCCTGGTACTCGGGTACAACATTCCAGACGCTTTACTAACACCCTCCCGATTTGGAGAGTCAGTCCCTTTAACCTCCTGTTTGGCCCAGTTTGCAATTTCTGCGGAAGATGAACAGGAATAGCGAGAACCAATGAGAGACTAGCTGGAGGTGTCTGAACGGGCAAATTTAACTCTCATTTCCCACCAGGAAGAGGAATTAACCAAAGGCTCAGCGTGCCGTGCCGGAACCAGATTAGGGCCTGAAGCCATCCTGCGGTGTTGCGGCCAGCTCAAAAGAAAGCGAGTTGAAGAAAGGAGCTCAGGGGCACTGTAATTCACAAACCTGCAGAGTTATAAATGACAGCTATCGTCCAAAAATATACTGAAGTAAGGCTGCCAAGAGGACTTGAAAGCGGGGCAGAATTGCAGGAAACCGATTTCAGGAGGTAGACTGGAATTGCATTGAAAGCATAGGAAAAGAGGCAGAACGTCCACAATGATGCACTTGGCCAAAAAGGGCGTATGCGTTTTTTCCTGAATATATTCAGGAAAAAACGCATACGCCCTTTTTGGCCAACCAAGCAAGCTTGCAAAGGAAATCTGCACTACAATGAAGTCTCACTTCCCCCCGGTCAAAAGGGCCATCTGAAAAAAGTGTAAAATCCAGAAAGGCAGGACAGGCCATGGAGAACTGGGAGCCTTGTTATGCTGATGGGCGGGATGTAAATTGCCAACAGACACTCGGGAGAAGTGTATGGTGTTTCCTGAAACATCTAAAAAACAAAGCAACAGAGCCTAGGGCACTTCCACTTATGGTCCTATAGCTTAGGGAAATTAAAATCAAAAAGACACAGCCACCCCAAAGTTTGGGACGCCTCTGTTTACAAGAACCTCGTTTACAGTACAAGTTCAACATCGCAGAAAGTGAAAAATGGATAAAGAAGTTGTGGTATTTACTTACAAAGCAATATCACTCAGCAATGAAATCTATGTCATCAGGCCCTTAGCAGCACAATGAGTGGATTCAGGTATGATGATTCTAACTGAAATAAGTCACACAGAAAAAGAAACATCATAAGATATCAGTAATACACGGAATGTAAACTTGGCTACACAGGAACTGAATTACAGAACAGAACAGGGTCTCAAATTTAGAAAACCAACTTATGCTTGCTTAAGGGGAAAGGTGAGTTGGGGTGCTGCATAAAACCAGAGATTGAAATGAGCACAGATAAAGTTCCTTAAGCCAAATATGGAATAGACAAGAGCTACTCCTTGCTCAACGAAATGGACTCAACACCGCATATTAAATGCCTAAGAATGTACCTGACTAGTAAGTATCTTAAAACCTATGGATTGCTATGTCTCCGAAAGAGAATCAAGCATGTGTACAGGGGCATAAACGCAGCAGTGATAGGATTGGAGAGGTTCGGTGAGCAAATGAAGACCCTTTGAAGTCATATTGCATGGTACCCATTCCACGGGTTTCAACTACCCAGGTTTAAGGTATTCTTCCTTCAGCTAAAACATGCATGTGGAACCTAGAGTATGATCAACCATGTGATCGGGAGACGTGTTCAAATATGTCTCAGTTTTCGTACCCTGGTACTCGGGTGCAACATTCCAGACGCTTTACTAACACCCTCCCGACTTGGAGAGTCAGTCCCTTTAACCTCCTGTTTGGCCCAGTTTGCAATTTCTGCGGAAGATGAACAGGAATAGCGAGAACCAATGAGAGACTAGCTGGAGGTGTCTGGACGGGCAAATTTAACTCTCATTTCCCACCAGGAAGAGGAATTAACCAAAGGCTCAGCGTGTCGTGCCGGAACCAGATTAGGGCCTGAAGCCATCCTGCGGTGTTGCGGCCAGCTCAAAAGAAAGCGAGTTGAAGAAAGGAGCTCAGGGGCACTGTAATTCACAAACCTGCAGAGTTATAAATGACAGCTATCGTCCAAAAATATACTGAAGTAAGGCTGCCAAGAGGACTTGAAAGCGGGGCAGAATTGCAGGAAACCCATTTCAGGAGGTAGACTGGAATTGCATTGAAAGCATAGGAAAAGAGGCAGAACGTCCACAATGATGCACTTGGCCAAAAAGGGCGTATGCGTTTTTTCCTGAATATATTCAGGAAAAAACGCATACGCCCTTTTTGGCCAACCAAGCAAGCTTGCAAAGGAAATCTGCACTACAATGAAGTCTCACTTCCCCCCGGTCAAAAGGGCCATCTGAAAAAAGTGTAAAATCCAGAAAGGCAGGACAGGCCATGGAGAACTGGGAGCCTTGTTATGCTGATGGGCGGGATGTAAATTGCCAACAGACACTCGGGAGAAGTGTATGGTGTTTCCTGAAACATCTAAAAAACAAAGCAACAGAGCCTAGGGCACTTCCACTTATGGTCCTATAGCTTAGGGAAATTAAAATCAAAAAGACACAGCCACCCCAAACATTGGGACGCCTCTGTTTACAAGAACCTCGTTTACAGTACAAGTTCAACATCGCAGAAAGTGAAAAATGGATAAAGAAGTTGTGGTATTTACTTACAAAGCAATATCACTCAGCAATGAAATCTATGTCATCAGGCCCTTAGCAGCACAATGAGTGGATTCAGGTATGATGATTCTAACTGAAATAAGTCACACAGAAAAAGAAACATCATAAGATATCAGTAATACACGGAATGTAAACTTGGCTACACAGGAACTGAATTACAGAACAGAACAGGGTCTCAAATTTAGAAAACCAACTTATGCTTGCTTAAGGGGAAAGGTGAGTTGGGGTGCTGCATAAAACCAGAGATTGAAATGAGCACAGATAAAGTTCCTTAAGCCAAATATGGAATAGACAAGAGCTACCTCTTGCTCAACGAAATGGACTCAACACCACATATTAAATGCCTAAGAATGTACCTGACTAGTAAGTATCTTAAAACCTATGGATTGCTATGTCTCCGAAAGAGAATCAAGCATGTGTACAGGGGCATAAACGCAGCAGTGATAGGATTGGAGAGGTTCGGTGAGCAAATGAAGACCCTTTGAAGTCATATTGCATGGTACCCATTCCACGGGTTTCAACTACCCAGGTTTAAGGTATTCTTCCTTCAGCTAAAACATGCATGTGCAACCTAGAGTATGATCAACCATGTGATCGGGAGACGTGTTCAAATATGTCTCAGTTTTCGTACCCTGGTACTCGGGTACAACATTCCAGACGCTTTACTAACACCCTCCCGACTTGGAGAGTCAGTCCCTTTAACCTCCTGTTTGGCCCAGTTTGCAATTTCTGCGGAAGATGAACAGGAATAGCGAGAACCAATGAGAGACTAGCTGGAGGTGTCTGAACGGGCAAATTTAACTCTCATTTCCCACCAGGAAGAGGAATTAACCAAAGGCTCAGCGTGCCGTGCCGGAACCAGATTAGGGCCTGAAGCCATCCTGCGGTGTTGCGGCCAGCTCAAAAGAAAGCGAGTTGAAGAAAGGAGCTCAGGGGCACTGTAATTCACAAACCTGCAGAGTTATAAATGACAGCTATCGTCCAAAAATATACTGAAGTAAGGCTGCCAAGAGGACTTGAAAGCGGGGCAGAATTGCAGGAAACCGATTTCAGGAGGTAGACTGGAATTGCATTGAAAGCATAGGAAAAGAGGCAGAACGTCCACAATGATGCACTTGGCCAAAAAGGGCGTATGCGTTTTTTCCTGAATATATTCAGGAAAAAACGCATACGCCCTTTTTGGCCAACCAAGCAAGCTTGCAAAGGAAATCTGCACTACAATGAAGTCTCACTTCCCCCCGGTCAAAAGGGCCATCTGAAAAAAGTGTAAAATCCAGAAAGGCAGGACAGGCCATGGAGAACTGGGAGCCTTGTTATGCTGATGGGCGGGATGTAAATTGCCAACAGACACTCGGGAGAAGTGTATGGTGTTTCCTGAAACATCTAAAAAACAAAGCAACAGAGCCTAGGGCACTTCCACTTATGGTCCTATAGCTTAGGGAAATTAAAATCAAAAAGACACAGCCACCCCAAAGTTTGGGACGCCTCTGTTTACAAGAACCTCGTTTACAGTACAAGTTCAACATCGCAGAAAGTGAAAAATGGATAAAGAAGTTGTGGTATTTACTTACAAAGCAATATCACTCAGCAATGAAATCTATGTCATCAGGCCCTTAGCAGCACAATGAGTGGATTCAGGTATGATGATTCTAACTGAAATAAGTCACACAGAAAAAGAAACATCATAAGATATCAGTAATACACGGAATGTAAACTTGGCTACACAGGAACTGAATTACAGAACAGAACAGGGTCTCAAATTTAGAAAACCAACTTATGCTTGCTTAAGGGGAAAGGTGAGTTGGGGTGCTGCATAAAACCAGAGATTGAAATGAGCACAGATAAAGTTCCTTAAGCCAAATATGGAATAGACAAGAGCTACCTCTTGCTCAACGAAATGGACTCAACACCGCATATTAAATGCCTAAGAATGTACCTGACTAGTAAGTATCTTAAAACCTATGGATTTCTATGTCTCCGAAAGAGAATCAAGCATGTGTACAGGGGCATAAACGCAGCAGTGATAGGATTGGAGAGGTTCGGTGAGCAAATGAAGACCCTTTGAAGTCATATTGCATGGTACCCATTCCACGGGTTTCAACTACCCAGGTTTAAGGTATTCTTCCTTCAGCTAAAACATGCATGTGCAACCTAGATTATGATCAACCATGTGATCGGGAGACGTGTTCAAATATGTCTCAGTTTTCGTACCCTGGTACTCGGGTACAACATTCCAGACGCTTTACTAACACCCTCCCGACTTGGAGAGTCAGTCCCTTTAACCTCCTGTTTGGCCCAGTTTGCAATTTCTGCGGAAGATGAACAGGAATAGCGAGAACCAATGAGAGACAAGCTGGAGGTGTCTGAACGGGCAAATTTAACTCTCATTTCCCACCAGGAAGAGGAATTAACCAAAGGCTCAGCGTGCCGTGCCGGAACCAGATTAGGGCCTGAAGCCATCCTGCGGTGTTGCGGCCAGCTCAAAAGAAAGCGAGTTGAAGAAAGGAGCTCAGGGGCACTGTAATTCACAAACCTGCAGAGTTATAAATGACAGCTATCGTCCAAAAATATACTGAAGTAAGGCTGCCAAGAGGACTTGAAAGCGGGGCAGAATTGCAGGAAACCGATTTCAGGAGGCAGACTGGAATTGCATTGAAAGCATAGGAAAAGAGGCAGAACGTCCACAATGATGCACTTGGCCAAAAAGGGCGTATGCGTTTTTTCCTGAATATATTCAGGAAAAAACGCATACGCCCTTTTTGGCCAACCAAGCAAGCTTGCAAAGGAAATCTGCACTACAATGAAGTCTCACTTCCCCCCGGTCAAAAGGGCCATCTGAAAAAAGTGTAAAATCCAGAAAGGCAGGACAGGCCATGGAGAACTGGGAGCCTTGTTATGCTGATGGGCGGGATGTAAATTGCCAACAGACACTCGGGAGAAGTGTATGGTGTTTCCTGAAACATCTAAAAAACAAAGCAACAGAGCCTAGGGCACTTCCACTTATGGTCCTATAGCTTAGGGAAATTAAAATCAAAAAGACACAGCCACCCCAAAGTTTGGGACGCCTCTGTTTACAAGAACCTCGTTTACAGTACAAGTTCAACATCGCAGAAAGTGAAAAATAGATAAAGAAGTTGTGGTATTTACTTACAAAGCAATATCACTCAGCAATGAAATCTATGTCATCAGGCCCTTAGCAGCACAATGAGTGGATTCAGGTATGATGATTCTAACTGAAATAAGTCACACAGAAAAAGAAACATCATAAGATATCAGTAATACACGGAATGTAAACTTGGCTACACAGGAACTGAATTACAGAACAGAACAGGGTCTCAAATTTAGAAAACCAACTTATGCTTGCTTAAGGGTAAAGGTGAGTTGGGGTGCTGCATAAAACCAGAGATTGAAATGAGCACAGATAAAGTTCCTTAAGCCAAATATGGAATAGACAAGAGCTACTCCTTGCTCAACGAAATGGACTCAACACCGCATATTAAATGCCTAAGAATGTACCTGACTAGTAAGTATCTTAAAACCTATGGATTGCTATGTCTCCGAAAGAGAATCAAGCATGTGTACAGGGGCATAAACGCAGCAGTGATAGGATTGGAGAGGTTCGGTGAGCAAATGAAGACCCTTTGAAGTCATATTGCATGGTACCCATTCCACGGGTTTCAACTACCCAGGTTTAAGGTATTCTTCCTTCAGCTAAAACATGCATGTGGAACCTAGAGTATGATCAACCATGTGATCGGGAGACGTGTTCAAATATGTCTCAGTTTTCGTACCCTGGTACTCGGGTGCAACATTCCAGACGCTTTACTAACACCCTCCCGACTTGGAGAGTCAGTCCCTTTAACCTCCTGTTTGGCCCAGTTTGCAATTTCTGCGGAAGATGAACAGGAATAGCGAGAACCAATGAGAGACTAGCTGGAGGTGTCTGGACGGGCAAATTTAACTCTCATTTCCCACCAGGAAGAGGAATTAACCAAAGGCTCAGCGTGTCGTGCCGGAACCAGATTAGGGCCTGAAGCCATCCTGCGGTGTTGCGGCCAGCTCAAAAGAAAGCGAGTTGAAGAAAGGAGCTCAGGGGCACTGTAATTCACAAACCTGCAGAGTTATAAATGACAGCTATCGTCCAAAAATATACTGAAGTAAGGCTGCCAAGAGGACTTGAAAGCGGGGCAGAATTGCAGGAAACCGATTTCAGGAGGTAGACTGGAATTGCATTGAAAGCATAGGAAAAGAGGCAGAACGTCCACAATGATGCACTTGGCCAAAAAGGGCGTATGCGTTTTTTCCTGAATATATTCAGGAAAAAACGCATACGCCCTTTTTGGCCAACCAAGCAAGCTTGCAAAGGAAATCTGCACTACAATGAAGTCTCACTTCCCCCCGGTCAAAAGGGCCATCTGAAAAAAGTGTAAAATCCAGAAAGGCAGGACAGGCCATGGAGAACTGGGAGCCTTGTTATGCTGATGGGCGGGATGTAAATTGCCAACAGACACTCGGGAGAAGTGTATGGTGTTTCCTGAAACATCTAAAAAACAAAGCAACAGAGCCTAGGGCACTTCCACTTATGGTCCTATAGCTTAGGGAAATTAAAATCAAAAAGACACAGCCACCCCAAACATTGGGACGCCTCTGTTTACAAGAACCTCGTTTACAGTACAAGTTCAACATCGCAGAAAGTGAAAAATGGATAAAGAAGTTGTGGTATTTACTTACAAAGCAATATCACTCAGCAATGAAATCTATGTCATCAGGCCCTTAGCAGCACAATGAGTGGATTCAGGTATGATGATTCTAACTGAAATAAGTCACACAGAAAAAGAAACATCATAAGATATCAGTAATACACGGAATGTAAACTTGGCTACACAGGAACTGAATTACAGAACAGAACAGGGTCTCAAATTTAGAAAACCAACTTATGCTTGCTTAAGGGTAAAGGTGAGTTGGGGTGCTGCATAAAACCAGAGATTGAAATGAGCACAGATAAAGTTCCTTAAGCCAAATATGGAATAGACAAGAGCTACCTCTTGCTCAACGAAATGGACTCAACACCACATATTAAATGCCTAAGAATGTACCTGACTAGTAAGTATCTTAAAACCTATGGATTGCTATGTCTCCGAAAGAGAATCAAGCATGTGTACAGGGGCATAAACGCAGCAGTGATAGGATTGGAGAGGTTCGGTGAGCAAATGAAGACCCTTTGAAGTCATATTGCATGGTACCCATTCCACGGGTTTCAACTACCCAGGTTTAAGGTATTCTTCCTTCAGCTAAAACATGCATGTGCAACCTAGAGTATGATCAACCATGTGATCGGGAGACGTGTTCAAATATGTCTCAGTTTTCGTACCCTGGTACTCGGGTACAACATTCCAGACGCTTTACTAACACCCTCCCGACTTGGAGAGTCAGTCCCTTTAACCTCCTGTTTGGCCCAGTTTGCAATTTCTGCGGAAGATGAACAGGAATAGCGAGAACCAATGAGAGACTAGCTGGAGGTGTCTGAACGGGCAAATTTAACTCTCATTTCCCACCAGGAAGAGGAATTAACCAAAGGCTCAGCGTGCCGTGCCGGAACCAGATTAGGGCCTGAAGCCATCCTGCGGTGTTGCGGCCAGCTCAAAAGAAAGCGAGTTGAAGAAAGGAGCTCAGGGGCACTGTAATTCACAAACCTGCAGAGTTATAAATGACAGCTATCGTCCAAAAATATACTGAAGTAAGGCTGCCAAGAGGACTTGAAAGCGGGGCAGAATTGCAGGAAACCGATTTCAGGAGGTAGACTGGAATTGCATTGAAAGCATAGGAAAAGAGGCAGAACGTCCACAATGATGCACTTGGCCAAAAAGGGCGTATGCGTTTTTTCCTGAATATATTCAGGAAAAAACGCATACGCCCTTTTTGGCCAACCAAGCAAGCTTGCAAAGGAAATCTGCACTACAATGAAGTCTCACTTCCCCCCGGTCAAAAGGGCCATCTGAAAAAAGTGTAAAATCCAGAAAGGCAGGACAGGCCATGGAGAACTGGGAGCCTTGTTATGCTGATGGGCGGGATGTAAATTGCCAACAGACACTCGGGAGAAGTGTATGGTGTTTCCTGAAACATCTAAAAAACAAAGCAACAGAGCCTAGGGCACTTCCACTTATGGTCCTATAGCTTAGGGAAATTAAAATCAAAAAGACACAGCCACCCCAAAGTTTGGGACGCCTCTGTTTACAAGAACCTCGTTTACAGTACAAGTTCAACATCGCAGAAAGTGAAAAATGGATAAAGAAGTTGTGGTATTTACTTACAAAGCAATATCACTCAGCAATGAAATCTATGTCATCAGGCCCTTAGCAGCACAATGAGTGGATTCAGGTATGATGATTCTAACTGAAATAAGTCACACAGAAAAAGAAACATCATAAGATATCAGTAATACACGGAATGTAAACTTGGCTACACAGGAACTGAATTACAGAACAGAACAGGGTCTCAAATTTAGAAAACCAACTTATGCTTGCTTAAGGGGAAAGGTGAGTTGGGGTGCTGCATAAAACCAGAGATTGAAATGAGCACAGATAAAGTTCCTTAAGCCAAATATGGAATAGACAAGAGCTACCTCTTGCTCAACGAAATGGACTCAACACCGCATATTAAATGCCTAAGAATGTACCTGACTAGTAAGTATCTTAAAACCTATGGATTTCTATGTCTCCGAAAGAGAATCAAGCATGTGTACAGGGGCATAAACGCAGCAGTGATAGGATTGGAGAGGTTCGGTGAGCAAATGAGGACCCTTTGAAGTCATATTGCATGGTACCCATTCCACGGGTTTCAACTACCCAGGTTTAAGGTATTCTTCCTTCAGCTAAAACATGCATGTGCAACCTAGAGTATGATCAACCATGTGATCGGGAGACGTGTTCAAATATGTCTCAGTTTTCGTACCCTGGTACTCGGGTACAACATTCCAGACGCTTTACTAACACCCTCCCGACTTGGAGAGTCAGTCCCTTTAACCTCCTGTTTGGCCCAGTTTGCAATTTCTGCGGAAGATGAACAGGAATAGCGAGAACCAATGAGAGACTAGCTGGAGGTGTCTGAACGGGCAAATTTAACTCTCATTTCCCACCAGGAAGAGGAATTAACCAAAGGCTCAGCATGCCGTGCCGGAACCAGATTAGGGCCTGAAGCCATCCTGCGGTGTTGCGGCCAGCTCAAAAGAAAGCGAGTTGAAGAAAGGAGCTCAGGGGCACTGTAATTCACAAACCTGCAGAGTTATAAATGACAGCTATCGTCCAAAAATATACTGAAGTAAGGCTGCCAAGAGGACTTGAAAGCGGGGCAGAATTGCAGGAAACCGATTTCAGGAGGCAGACTGGAATTGCATTGAAAGCATAGGAAAAGAGGCAGAACGTCCACAATGATGCACTTGGCCAAAAAGGGCGTATGCGTTTTTTCCTGAATATATTCAGGAAAAAACGCATACGCCCTTTTTGGCCAACCAAGCAAGCTTGCAAAGGAAATCTGCACTACAATGAAGTCTCACTTCCCCCCGGTCAAAAGGGCCATCTGAAAAAAGTGTAAAATCCAGAAAGGCAGGACAGGCCATGGAGAACTGGGAGCCTTGTTATGCTGATGGGCGGGATGTAAATTGCCAACAGACACTCGGGAGAAGTGTATGGTGTTTCCTGAAACATCTAAAAAACAAAGCAACAGAGCCTAGGGCACTTCCACTTATGGTCCTATAGCTTAGGGAAATTAAAATCAAAAAGACACAGCCACCCCAAAGTTTGGGACGCCTCTGTTTACAAGAACCTCGTTTACAGTACAAGTTCAACATCGCAGAAAGTGTAAAATGGATAAAGAAGTTGTGGTATTTACTTACAAAGCAATATCACTCAGCAATGAAATCTATGTCATCAGGCCCTTAGCAGCACAATGAGTGGATTCAGGTATGATGATTCTAACTGAAATAAGTCACACAGAAAAAGAAACATCATAAGATATCAGTAATACACGGAATGTAAACTTGGCTACACAGGAACTGAATTACAGAACAGAACAGGGTCTCAAATTTAGAAAACCAACTTATGCTTGCTTAAGGGGAAAGGTGAGTTGGGGTGCTGCATAAAACCAGAGATTGAAATGAGCACAGATAAAGTTCCTTAAGCCAAATATGGAATAGACAAGAGCTACTCCTTGCTCAACGAAATGGACTCAACACCGCATATTAAATGCCTAAGAATGTACCTGACTAGTAAGTATCTTAAAACCTATGGATTGCTATGTCTCCGAAAGAGAATCAAGCATGTGTACAGGGGCATAAACGCAGCAGTGATAGGATTGGAGAGGTTCGGTGAGCAAATGAAGACCCTTTGAAGTCATATTGCATGGTACCCATTCCACGGGTTTCAACTACCCAGGTTTAAGGTATTCTTCCTTCAGCTAAAACATGCATGTGGAACCTAGAGTATGATCAACCATGTGATCGGGAGACGTGTTCAAATATGTCTCAGTTTTCGTACCCTGGTACTCGGGTGCAACATTCCAGACGCTTTACTAACACCCTCCCGACTTGGAGAGTCAGTCCCTTTAACCTCCTGTTTGGCCCAGTTTGCAATTTCTGCGGAAGATGAACAGGAATAGCGAGAACCAATGAGAGACTAGCTGGAGGTGTCTGGACGGGTAAATTTAACTCTCATTTCCCACCAGGAAGAGGAATTAACCAAAGGCTCAGCGTGTCGTGCCGGAACCAGATTAGGGCCTGAAGCCATCCTGCGGTGTTGCGGCCAGCTCAAAAGAAAGCGAGTTGAAGAAAGGAGCTCAGGGACACTGTAATTCACAAACCTGCAGAGTTATAAATGACAGCTATCGTCCAAAAATATACTGAAGTAAGGCTGCCAAGAGGACTTGAAAGCGGGGCAGAATTGCAGGAAACCGATTTCAGGAGGTAGACTGGAATTGCATTGAAAGCATAGGAAAAGAGGCAGAACGTCCACAATGATGCACTTGGCCAAAAAGGGCGTATGCGTTTTTTCCTGAATATATTCAGGAAAAAACGCATACGCCCTTTTTGGCCAACCAAGCAAGCTTGCAAAGGAAATCTGCACTACAATGAAGTCTCACTTCCCCCCGGTCAAAAGGGCCATCTGAAAAAAGTGTAAAATCCAGAAAGGCAGGACAGGCCATGGAGAACTGGGAGCCTTGTTATGCTGATGGGTGGGATGTAAATTGCCAACAGACACTCGGGAGAAGTGTATGGTGTTTCCTGAAACATCTAAAAAACAAAGCAACAGAGCCTAGGGCACTTCCACTTATGGTCCTATAGCTTAGGGAAATTAAAATCAAAAAGACACAGCCACCCCAAACATTGGGACGCCTCTGTTTACAAGAACCTCGTTTACAGTACAAGTTCAACATCGCAGAAAGTGAAAAATGGATAAAGAAGTTGTGGTATTTACTTACAAAGCAATATCACTCAGCAATGAAATCTATGTCATCAGGCCCTTAGCAGCACAATGAGTGGATTCAGGTATGATGATTCTAACTGAAATAAGTCACACAGAAAAAGAAACATCATAAGATATCAGTAATACACGGAATGTAAACTTGGCTACACAGGAACTGAATTACAGAACAGAACAGGGTCTCAAATTTAGAAAACCAACTTATGCTTGCTTAAGGGTAAAGGTGAGTTGGGGTGCTGCATAAAACCAGAGATTGAAATGAGCACAGATAAAGTTCCTTAAGCCAAATATGGAATAGACAAGAGCTACCTCTTGCTCAACGAAATGGACTCAACACCGCATATTAAATGCCTAAGAATGTACCTGACTAGTAAGTATCTTAAAACCTATGGATTGCTATGTCTCCGAAAGAGAATCAAGCATGTGTACAGGGGCATAAACGCAGCAGTGATAGGATTGGAGAGGTTCGGTGAGCAAATGAAGACCCTTTGAAGTCATATTGCATGGTACCCATTCCACGGGTTTCAACTACCCAGGTTTAAGGTATTCTTCCTTCAGCTAAAACATGCATGTGGAACCTAGAGTATGATCAACCATGTGATCGGGAGACGTGTTCAAATATGTCTCAGTTTTCGTACCCTGGTACTCGGGTGCAACATTCCAGACGCTTTACTAACACCCTCCCGACTTGGAGAGTCAGTCCCTTTAACCTCCTGTTTGGCCCAGTTTGCAATTTCTGCGGAAGATGAACAGGAATAGCGAGAACCAATGAGAGACTAGCTGGAGGTGTCTGGACGGGTAAATTTAACTCTCATTTCCCACCAGGAAGAGGAATTAACCAAAGGCTCAGCGTGTCGTGCCGGAACCAGATTAGGGCCTGAAGCCATCCTGCGGTGTTGCGGCCAGCTCAAAAGAAAGCGAGTTGAAGAAAGGAGCTCAGGGACACTGTAATTCACAAACCTGCAGAGTTATAAATGACAGCTATCGTCCAAAAATATACTGAAGTAAGGCTGCCAAGAGGACTTGAAAGCGGGGCAGAATTGCAGGAAACCGATTTCAGGAGGTAGACTGGAATTGCATTGAAAGCATAGGAAAAGAGGCAGAACGTCCACAATGATGCACTTGGCCAAAAAGGGCGTATGCGTTTTTTCCTGAATATATTCAGGAAAAAACGCATACGCCCTTTTTGGCCAACCAAGCAAGCTTGCAAAGGAAATCTGCACTACAATGAAGTCTCACTTCCCCCCGGTCAAAAGGGCCATCTGAAAAAAGTGTAAAATCCAGAAAGGCAGGACAGGCCATGGAGAACTGGGAGCCTTGTTATGCTGATGGGCGGGATGTAAATTGCCAACAGACACTCGGGAGAAGTGTATGGTGTTTCCTGAAACATCTAAAAAACAAAGCAACAGAGCCTAGGGCACTTCCACTTATGGTCCTATAGCTTAGGGAAATTAAAATCAAAAAGACACAGCCACCCCAAACATTGGGACGCCTCTGTTTACAAGAACCTCGTTTACAGTACAAGTTCAACATCGCAGAAAGTGAAAAATGGATAAAGAAGTTGTGGTATTTACTTACAAAGCAATATCACTCAGCAATGAAATCTATGTCATCAGGCCCTTAGCAGCACAATGAGTGGATTCAGGTATGATGATTCTAACTGAAATAAGTCACACAGAAAAAGAAACATCATAAGATATCAGTAATACACGGAATGTAAACTTGGCTACACAGGAACTGAATTACAGAACAGAACAGGGTCTCAAATTTAGAAAACCAACTTATGCTTGCTTAAGGGTAAAGGTGAGTTGGGGTGCTGCATAAAACCAGAGATTGAAATGAGCACAGATAAAGTTCCTTAAGCCAAATATGGAATAGACAAGAGCTACCTCTTGCTCAACGAAATGGACTCAACACCACATATTAAATGCCTAAGAATGTACCTGACTAGTAAGTATCTTAAAACCTATGGATTGCTATGTCTCCGAAAGAGAATCAAGCATGTGTACAGGGGCATAAACGCAGCAGTGATAGGATTGGAGAGGTTCGGTGAGCAAATGAAGACCCTTTGAAGTCATATTGCATGGTACCCATTCCACGGGTTTCAACTACCCAGGTTTAAGGTATTCTTCCTTCAGCTAAAACATGCATGTGCAACCTAGAGTATGATCAACCATGTGATCGGGAGACGTGTTCAAATATGTCTCAGTTTTCGTACCCTGGTACTCGGGTACAACATTCCAGACGCTTTACTAACACCCTCCCGACTTGGAGAGTCAGTCCCTTTAACCTCCTGTTTGGCCCAGTTTGCAATTTCTGCGGAAGATGAACAGGAATAGCGAGAACCAATGAGAGACTAGCTGGAGGTGTCTGAACGGGCAAATTTAACTCTCATTTCCCACCAGGAAGAGGAATTAACCAAAGGCTCAGCGTGCCGTGCCGGAACCAGATTAGGGCCTGAAGCCATCCTGCGGTGTTGCGGCCAGCTCAAAAGAAAGCGAGTTGAAGAAAGGAGCTCAGGGGCACTGTAATTCACAAACCTGCAGAGTTATAAATGACAGCTATCGTCCAAAAATATACTGAAGTAAGGCTGCCAAGAGGACTTGAAAGCGGGGCAGAATTGCAGGAAACCGATTTCAGGAGGCAGACTGGAATTGCATTGAAAGCATAGGAAAAGAGGCAGAACGTCCACAATGATGCACTTGGCCAAAAAGGGCGTATGCGTTTTTTCCTGAATATATTCAGGAAAAAACGCATACGCCCTTTTTGGCCAACCAAGCAAGCTTGCAAAGGAAATCTGCACTACAATGAAGTCTCACTTCCCCCCGGTCAAAAGGGCCATCTGAAAAAAGTGTAAAATCCAGAAAGGCAGGACAGGCCATGGAGAACTGGGAGCCTTGTTATGCTGATGGGCGGGATGTAAATTGCCAACAGACACTCGGGAGAAGTGTATGGTGTTTCCTGAAACATCTAAAAAACAAAGCAACAGAGCCTAGGGCACTTCCACTTATGGTCCTATAGATTAGGGAAATTAAAATCAAAAAGACACAGCCACCCCAAAGTTTGGGACGCCTCTGTTTACAAGAACCTCGTTTACAGTACAAGTTCAACATCGCAGAAAGTGAAAAATGGATAAAGAAGTTGTGGTATTTACTTACAAAGCAATATCACTCTGCAATGAAATCTATGTCATCAGGCCCTTAGCAGCACAATGAGTGGATTCAGGTATGATGATTCTAACTGAAATAAGTCACACAGAAAAAGAAACATCATAAGATATCAGTAATACACGGAATGTAAACTTGGCTACACAGGAACTGAATTACAGAACAGAACAGGGTCTCAAATTTAGAAAACCAACTTATGCTTGCTTAAGGGGAAAGGTGAGTTGGGGTGCTGCATAAAACCAGAGATTGAAATCAGCACAGATAAAGTTCCTTAAGCCAAATATGGAATAGACAAGAGCTACTCCTTGCTCAACGAAATGGACACAACACCGCATATTAAACGCCTAAGAATGTACCTGACTAGTAAGTATCTTAAAACCTATGGATTGCTATGTCTCCGAAAGAGAATCAAGCATGTGTACAGGGGCATAAACGCAGCAGTGATAGGATTGGAGAGGTTTGGTGAGCAAATGAAGACCCTCTGAAGTCATATTGCATGGTACCCATTCCACGGGTTTCAACTACCCAGGTTTAAGGTATTCTTCCTTCAGCTAAAACATGCATGTGGAACCTAGAGTATGATCAACCATGTGATCGGGAGACGTGTTCAAATATGTCTCAGTTTTCGTACCCTGGTACTCGGGTGCAACATTCCAGACGCTTTACTAACACCCTCCCGACTTGGAGAGTCAGTCCCTTTAACCTCCTGTTTGGCCCAGTTTGCAATTTCTGCGGAAGATGAACAGGAATAGCGAGAACCAATGAGAGACTAGCTGGAGGTGTCTGGACGGGCAAATTTAACTCTCATTTCCCACCAGGAAGAGGAATTAACCAAAGGCTCAGCGTGCCGTGCCGGAACCAGATTAGGGCCTGAAGCCATCCTGCGGTGTTGCGGCCAGCTCAAAAGAAAGCGAGTTGAAGAAAGGAGCTCAGGGGCACTGTAATTCACAAACCTGCAGAGTTATAAATGACAGCTATCGTCCAAAAATATACTGAAGTAAGGCTGCCAAGAGGACTTGAAAGCGGGGCAGAATTGCAGGAAACCGATTTCAGGAGGTAGACTGGAATTGCATTGAAAGCATAGGAAAAGAGGCAGAACGTCCACAATGATGCACTTGGCCAAAAAGGGCGTATGCGTTTTTTCCTGAATATATTCAGGAAAAAACGCATACGCCCTTTTTGGCCAACCAAGCAAGCTTGCAAAGGAAATCTGCACTACAATGAAGTCTCACTTCCCCCCGGTCAAAAGGGCCATCTGAAAAAAGTGTAAAATCCAGAAAGGCAGGACAGGCCATGGAGAACTGAGAGCCTTGTTATGCTGATGGGCGGGATGTAAATTGCCAACAGACACTCGGGAGAAGTGTATGGTGTTTCCTGAAACATCTAAAAAACAAAGCAACAGAGCCTAGGGCACTTCCACTTATGGTCCTATAGCTTAGGGAAATTAAAATCAAAAAGACACAGCCACCCCAAACATTGGAACGCCTCTGTTTACAAGAACCTCGTTTACAGTACAAGTTCAACATCGCAGAAAGTGAAAAATGGATAAAGAAGTTGTGGTATTTACTTACAAAGCAATATCACTCAGCAATGAAATCTATGTCATCAGGCCCTTAGCAGCACAATGAGTGGATTCAGGTATGATGATTCTAACTGAAATAAGTCACACAGAAAAAGAAACATCATAAGATATCAGTAATACACGGAATGTAAACTTGGCTACACAGGAACTGAATTACAGAACAGAACAGGGTCTCAAATTTAGAAAACCAACTTATGCTTGCTTAAGGGGAAAGGTGAGTTGGGGTGCTGCATAAAACCAGAGATTGAAATGAGCACAGATAAAGTTCCTTAAGCCAAATATGGAATAGACAAGAGCTACCTCTTGCTCAACGAAATGGACTCAACACCGCATATTAAACGCCTAAGAATGTACCTGACTAGTAAGTATCTTAAAACCTATGGATTGCTATGTCTCCGAAAGAGAATCAAGCATGTGTACAGGGGCATAAACGCAGCAGTGATAGGATTGGAGAGGTTCGGTGAGCAAATGAAGACCCTCTGAAGTCATATTGCATGGTACCCATTCCACGGGTTTCAACTACCCAGGTTTAAGGTATTCTTCCTTCAGCTAAAACATGCATGTGCAACCTAGAGTATGATCAACCATGTGATCGGGAGACGTGTTCAAATATGTCTCAGTTTTCGTACCCTGGTACTCGGGTACAACATTCCAGACGCTTTACTAACACCCTCCCGATTTGGAGAGTCAGTCCCTTTAACCTCCTGTTTGGCCCAGTTTGCAATTTCTGCGGAAGATGAACAGGAATAGCGAGAACCAATGAGAGACTAGCTGGAGGTGTCTGAACGGGCAAATTTAACTCTCATTTCCCACCAGGAAGAGGCATTAACCAAAGGCTCAGCGTGCCGTGCCGGAACCAGATTAGGGCCTGAAGCCATCCTGCGGTGTTGCGGCCAGCTCAAAAGAAAGCGAGTTGAAGAAAGGAGCTCAGGGGCACTGTAATTCACAAACCTGCAGAGTTATAAATGACAGCTATCGTCCAAAAATATACTGAAGTAAGGCTGCCAAGAGGACTTGAAAGCGGGGCAGAATTGCAGGAAACCGATTTCAGGAGGTAGACTGGAATTGCATTGAAAGGATAGGAAAAGAGGCAGAACGTCCACAATGATGCACTTGGCCAAAAAGGGCGTATGCGTTTTTTCCTGAATATATTCAGGAAAAAACGCATACGCCCTTTTTGGCCAACCAAGCAAGCTTGCAAAGGAAATCTGCACTACAATGAAGTCTCACTTCCCCCCGGTCAAAAGGGCCATCTGAAAAAAGTGTAAAATCCAGAAAGGCAGGACAGGCCATGGAGAACTGGGAGCCTTGTTATGCTGATGGGCGGGATGTAAATTGCCAACAGACACTCGGGAGAAGTGTATGGTGTTTCCTGAAACATCTAAAAAACAAAGCAACAGAGCCTAGGGCACTTCCACTTATGGTCCTATAGCTTAGGGAAATTAAAATCAAAAAGACACAGCCACCCCAAAGTTTGGGATGCCTCTGTTTACAAGAACCTCGTTTACAGTACAAGTTCAACATCGCAGAAAGTGAAAAATGGATAAAGAAGTTGTGGTATTTACTTACAAAGCAATATCACTCAGCAATGAAATCTATGTCATCAGGCCCTTAGCAGCACAATGAGTGGATTCAGGTATGATGATTCTAACTGAAATAAGTCACACAGAAAAAGAAACATCATAAGATATCAGTAATACACGGAATGTAAACTTGGCTACACAGGAACTGAATTACAGAACAGAACAGGGTCTCAAATTTAGAAAACCAACTTATGCTTGCTTAAGGGGAAAGGTGAGTTGGGGTGCTGCATAAAACCAGAGATTGAAATCAGCACAGATAAAGTTCCTTAAGCCAAATATGGAATAGACAAGAGCTACTCCTTGCTCAACGAAATGGACACAACACCGCATATTAAACGCCTAAGAATGTACCTGACTAGTAAGTATCTTAAAACCTATGGATTGCTATGTCTCCGAAAGAGAATCAAGCATGTGTACAGGGGCATAAACGCAGCAGTGATAGGATTGGAGAGGTTTGGTGAGCAAATGAAGACCCTCTGAAGTCATATTGCATGGTACCCATTCCACGGGTTTCAACTACCCAGGTTTAAGGTATTCTTCCTTCAGCTAAAACATGCATGTGGAACCTAGAGTATGATCAACCATGTGATCGGGAGACGTGTTCAAATATGTCTCAGTTTTCGTACCCTGGTACTCGGGTGCAACATTCCAGACGCTTTACTAACACCCTCCCGACTTGGAGAGTCAGTCCCTTTAACCTCCTGTTTGGCCCAGTTTGCAATTTCTGCGGAAGATGAACAGGAATAGCGAGAACCAATGAGAGACTAGCTGGAGGTGTCTGGACGGGCAAATTTAACTCTCATTTCCCACCAGGAAGAGGAATTAACCAAAGGCTCAGCGTGCCGTGCCGGAACCAGATTAGGGCCTGAAGCCATCCTGCGGTGTTGCGGCCAGCTCAAAAGAAAGCGAGTTGAAGAAAGGAGCTCAGGGGCACTGTAATTCACAAACCTGCAGAGTTATAAATGACAGCTATCGTCCAAAAATATACTGAAGTAAGGCTGCCAAGAGGACTTGAAAGCGGGGCAGAATTGCAGGAAACCGATTTCAGGAGGTAGACTGGAATTGCATTGAAAGCATAGGAAAAGAGGCAGAACGTCCACAATGATGCACTTGGCCAAAAAGGGCGTATGCGTTTTTTCCTGAATATATTCAGGAAAAAACGCATACGCCCTTTTTGGCCAACCAAGCAAGCTTGCAAAGGAAATCTGCACTACAATGAAGTCTCACTTCCCCCCGGTCAAAAGGGCCATCTGAAAAAAGTGTAAAATCCAGAAAGGCAGGACAGGCCATGGAGAACTGGGAGCCTTGTTATGCTGATGGGCGGGATGTAAATTGCCAACAGACACTCGGGAGAAGTGTATGGTGTTTCCTGAAACATCTAAAAAACAAAGCAACAGAGCCTAGGGCACTTCCACTTATGGTCCTATAGCTTAGGGAAATTAAAATCAAAAAGACACAGCCACCCCAAAGTTTGGGATGCCTCTGTTTACAAGAACCTCGTTTACAGTACAAGTTCAACATCGCAGAAAGTGAAAAATGGATAAAGAAGTTGTGGTATTTACTTACAAAGCAATATCACTCAGCAATGAAATCTATGTCATCAGGCCCTTAGCAGCACAATGAGTGGATTCAGGTATGATGATTCTAACTGAAATAAGTCACACAGAAAAAGAAACATCATAAGATATCAGTAATACACGGAATGTAAACTTGGCTACACAGGAACTGAATTACAGAACAGAACAGGGTCTCAAATTTAGAAAACCAACTTATGCTTGCTTAAGGGGAAAGGTGAGTTGGGGTGCTGCATAAAACCAGAGATTGAAATGAACACAGATAAAGTTCCTTAAGCCAAATATGGAATAGACAAGAGCTACTCCTTGCTCAACGAAATGGACTCAACACCGCATATTAAACGCCTAAGAATGTACCTGACTAGTAAGTATCTTAAAACCTATGGATTGCTATGTCTCCGAAAGAGAATCAAGCATGTGTACAGGGGCATAAACGCAGCAGTGATAGGATTGGAGAGGTTTGGTGAGCAAATGAAGACCCTCTGAAGTCATATTGCATGGTACCCATTCCACGGGTTTCAACTACCCAGGTTTAAGGTATTCTTCCTTCAGCTAAAACATGCATGTGCAACCTAGAGTATGATCAACCATGTGATCGGGAGACGTGTTCAAATATGTCTCAGTTTTCGTACCTGGTACTCGGGTGCAACATTCCAGACGCTTTACTAACACCCTCCCGACTTGGAGAGTCAGTCCCTTTAACCTCCTGTTTGGCCCAGTTTGCAATTTCTGCGGAAGATGAACAGGAATAGCGAGAACCAATGAGAGACTAGCTGGAGGTGTCTGGACGGGCAAATTTAACCCTCATTTCCCACCAGGAAGAGGAATTAACCAAAGGCTCAGCGTGCCGTGCCGGAACCAGATTAGGGCCTGAAGCCATCCTGCGGTGTTGCGGCCAGCTCAAAAGAAAGCGAGTTGAAGAAAGGAGCTCAGGGGCACTGTAATTCACAAACCTGCAGAGTTATAAATGACAGCTATCGTCCAAAAATATACTGAAGTAAGGCTGCCAAGAGGACTTGAAAGCGGGGCAGAATTGCAGGAAACCGATTTCAGGAGGTAGACTGGAATTGCATTGAAAGCATAGGAAAAGAGGCAGAACGTCCACAATGATGCACTTGGCCAAAAAGGGCGTATGCGTTTTTTCCTGAATATATTCAGGAAAAAACGCATACGCCCTTTTTGGCCAACCAAGCAAGCTTGCAAAGGAAATCTGCACTACAATGAAGTCTCACTTCCCCCCGGTCAAAAGGGCCATCTGAAAAAAGTGTAAAATCCAGAAAGGCAGGACAGGCCATGGAGAACTGGGAGCCTTGTTATGCTGATGGGCGGGATGTAAATTGCCAACAGACACTCGGGAGAAGTGTATGGTGTTTCCTGAAACATCTAAAAAACAAAGCAACAGAGCCTAGGGCACTTCCACTTATGGTCCTATAGCTTAGGGAAATTAAAATCAAAAAGACACAGCCACCCCAAAGTTTGGAACGCCTCTGTTTACAAGAACCTCGTTTACAGTACAAGTTCAACATCGCAGAAAGTGAAAAATGGATAAAGAAGTTGTGGTATTTACTTACAAAGCAATATCACTCAGCAATGAAATCTATGTCATCAGGCCCTTAGCAGCACAATGAGTGGATTCAGGTATGATGATTCTAACTGAAATAAGTCACACAGAAAAAGAAACATCATAAGATATCAGTAATACACGGAATGTAAACTTGGCTACACAGGAACTGAATTACAGAACAGAACAGGGTCTCAAATTTAGAAAACCAACTTATGCTTGCTTAAGGGTAAAGGTGAGTTGGGGTGCTGCATAAAACCAGAGATTGAAATGAGCACAGATAAAGTTCCTTAAGCCAAATATGGAATAGACAAGAGCTACCTCTTGCTCAACGAAATGGACTCAACACCGCATATTAAATGCCTAAGAATGTACCTGACTAGTAAGTATCTTAAAACCTATGGATTGCTATGTCTCCGAAAGAGAATCAAGCATGTGTACAGGGGCATAAACGCAGCAGTGATAGGATTGGAGAGGTTCGGTGAGCAAATGAAGACCCTCTGAAGTCATATTGCATGGTACCCATTCCACGGGTTTCAACTACCCAGGTTTAAGGTATTCTTCCTTCAGCTAAAACATGCATGTGGAACCTAGAGTATGATCAACCATGTGATCGGGAGACGTGTTCAAATATGTCTCAGTTTTCGTACCCTGGTACTCGGGTGCAACATTCCAGACGCTTTACTAACACCCTCCCGACTTGGAGAGTCAGTCCCTTTAACCTCCTGTTTGGCCCAGTTTGCAATTTCTGCGGAAGATGAACAGGAATAGCGAGAACCAATGAGAGACTAGCTGGAGGTGTCTGGACGGGCAAATTTAACTCTCATTTCCCACCAGGAAGAGGAATTAACCAAAGGCTCAGCGTGCCGTGCCGGAACCAGATTAGGGCCTGAAGCCATCCTGCGGTGTTGCGGCCAGCTCAAAAGAAAGCGAGTTGAAGAAAGGAGCTCAGGGGCACTGTAATTCACAAACCTGCAGAGTTATAAATGACAGCTATCGTCCAAAAATATACTGAAGTAAGGCTGCCAAGAGGACTTGAAAGCGGGGCAGAATTGCAGGAAACCGATTTCAGGAGGCAGACTGGAATTGCATTGAAAGCATAGGAAAAGAGGCAGAACGTCCACAATGATGCACTTGGCCAAAAAGGGCGTATGCGTTTTTTCCTGAATATATTCAGGAAAAAACGCATACGCCCTTTTTGGCCAACCAAGCAAGCTTGCAAAGGAAATCTGCACTACAATGAAGTCTCACTTCCCCCCGGTCAAAAGGGCCATCTGAAAAAAGTGTAAAATCCAGAAAGGCAGGACAGGCCATGGAGAACTGGGAGCCTTGTTATGCTGATGGGCGGGATGTAAATTGCCAACAGACACTCGGGAGAAGTGTATGGTGTTTCCTGAAACATCTAAAAAACAAAGCAACAGAGCCTAGGGCACTTCCACTTATGGTCCTATAGCTTAGGGAAATTAAAATCAAAAAGACACAGCCACCCCAAAGTTTGGGACGCCTCTGTTTACAAGAACCTCGTTTACAGTACAAGTTCAACATCGCAGAAAGTGAAAAATGGATAAAGAACTTGTGGTATTTACTTACAAAGCAATATCACTCAGCAATGAAATCTATGTCATCAGGCCCTTAGCAGCACAATGAGTGGATTCAGGTATGATGATTCTAACTGAAATAAGTCACACAGAAAAAGAAACATCATAAGATATCAGTAATACACGGAATGTAAACTTGGCTACACAGGAACTGAATTACAGAACAGAACAGGGTCTCAAATTTAGAAAACCAACTTATGCTTGCTTAAGGGTAAAGGTGAGTTGGGGTGCTGCATAAAACCAGAGATTGAAATGAGCACAGATAAAGTTCCTTAAGCCAAATATGGAATAGACAAGAGCTACTCCTTGCTCAACGAAATGGACTCAATACCGCATATTAAACGCCTAAGAATGTACCTGACTAGTAAGTATCTTAAAACCTATGGATTGCTATGTCTCCGAAAGAGAATCAAGCATGTGTACAGGGGCATAAACGCAGCAGTGATAGGATTGGAGAGGTTCGGTGAGCAAATGAAGACCCTCTGAAGTCATATTGCATGGTACCCATTCCACGGGTTTCAACTACCCAGGTTTAAGGTATTCTTCCTTCAGCTAAAACATGCATGTGGAACCTAGAGTCTGATCAACCATGTGATCGGGAGACGTGTTCAAATATGTCTCAGTTTTCGTACCCTGGTACTCGGGTGCAACATTCCAGACGCTTTACTAACACCCTCCCGACTTGGAGAGTCAGTCCCTTTAACCTCCTGTTTGGCCCAGTTTGCAATTTCTGCGGAAGATGAACAGGAATAGCGAGAACCAATGAGAGACTAGCTGGAGGTGTCTGGACGGGCAAATTTAACTCTCATTTCCCACCAGGAAGAGGAATTAACCAAAGGCTCAGCGTGCCGTGCCGGAACCAGATTAGGGCCTGAAGCCATCCTGCGGTGTTGCGGCCAGCTCAAAAGAAAGCGAGTTGAAGAAAGGAGCTCAGGGGCACTGTAATTCACAAACCTGCAGAGTTATAAATGACAGTTATCGTCCAAAAATATACTGAAGTAAGGCTGCCAAGAGGACTTGAAAGCGGGGCAGAATTGCAGGAAACCGATTTCAGGAGGTAGACTGGAATTGCATTGAAAGCATAGGAAAAGAGGCAGAACGTCCACAATGATGCACTTGGCCAAAAAGGGCGTATGTGTTTTTTCCTGAATATATTCAGGAAAAAACGCATACGCCCTTTTTGGCCAACCAAGCAAGCTTGCAAAGGAAATCTGCACTACAATGAAGTCTCACTTCCCCCCAGTCAAAAGGGCCATCTGAAAAAAGTGTAAAATCCAGAAAGGCAGGACAGGCCATGGAGAACTGGGAGCCTTGTTATGCTGATGGGCGGGATGTAAATTGCCAACAGACACTCGGGAGAAGTGTATGGTGTTTCCTGAAACATCTAAAAAACAAAGCAACAGAGCCTAGGGCACTTCCACTTATGGTCCTATAGCTTAGGGAAATTAAAATCAAAAAGACACAGCCACCCCAAACATTGGGACGCCTCTGTTTACAAGAACCTCGTTTACAGTACAAGTTCAACATCGCAGAAAGTGAAAAATGGATAAAGAAGTTGTGGTATTTACTTACAAAGCAATATCACTCAGCAATGAAATCTATGTCATCAGGCCCTTAGCAGCACAATGAGTGGATTCAGGTATGATGATTCTAACTGAAATAAGTCACACAGAAAAAGAAACATCATAAGGTATCAGTAATACACGGAATGTAAACTTGGCTACACAGGAACTGAATTACAGAACAGAACAGGGTCTCAAATTTAGAAAACCAACTTATGCTTGCTTAAGGGTAAAGGTGAGTTGGGGTGCTGCATAAAACCAGAGATTGAAATGAGCACAGATAAAGTTCCTTAAGCCAAATATGGAATAGACAAGAGCTACCTCTTGCTCAACGAAATGGACTCAACACCGCATATTAAATGCCTAAGAATGTACCTGACTAGTAACTATCTTAAAACCTATGGATTGCTATGTCTCCGAAAGAGAATCAAGCATGTGTACAGGGGCATAAACGCAGCAGTGATAGGATTGGAGAGGTTCGGTGAGCAAATGAAGACCCTTTGAAGTCATATTGCATGGTACCCATTCCACGGGTTTCAACTACCCAGGTTTAAGGTATTCTTCCTTCAGCTAAAACATGCATGTGCAACCTAGAGTATGATCAACCATGTGATCGGGAGACGTGTTCAAATATGTCTCAGTTTTCGTACCTTGGTACTCGGGTACAACATTCCAGATGCTTTACTAACACCCTCCCGACTTGGAGAGTCAGTCCCTTTAACCTCCTGTTTGGCCCAGTTTGCAATTTCTGCGGAAGATGAACAGGAATAGCGAGAACCAATGAGAGACTAGCTGGAGGTGTCTGGACGGGCAAATTTAACTCTCATTTCCCACCAGGAAGAGGAATTAACCAAAGGCTCAGCGTGCCGTGCCGGAACCAGATTAGGGCCTGAAGCCATCCTGCGGTGTTGCGGCCAGGTCACAAGAAAGCGAGTTGAAGAAAGGAGCTCAGGGGCACTGTAATTCAC
Organism: Pseudorca crassidens; assembly: GCF_039906515.1. Taxonomy (NCBI): domain Eukaryota; kingdom Metazoa; phylum Chordata; class Mammalia; order Artiodactyla; family Delphinidae; genus Pseudorca; species Pseudorca crassidens. Next base: position 280,123 of record NW_027136343.1, read on the forward strand.
AAACCTGCAGAGTTATAAATGACAGCTATCGTCCAAAAATATACTGAAGTAAGGCTGCCAAGAGGACTTGAAAGCGGGGCAGAATTGCAGGAAACCGATTTCAGGAGGTAGACTGGAATTGCATTGAAAGCATAGGAAAAGAGGCAGAACGTCCACAATGATGCACTTGGCCAAAAAGGGCGTATGCGTTTTTTCCTGAATATATTCAGGAAAAAACGCATACGCCCTTTTTGGCCAACCAAACAAGCTTGCAAAGGAAATCTGCACTACAATGAAGTCTCACTTCCCCCCGGTCAAAAGGGCCATCTGAAAAAAGTGTAAAATCCAGAAAGGCAGGACAGGCCATGGAGAACTGGGAGCCTTGTTATGCTGATGGGCGGGATGTAAATTGCCAACAGACACTCGGGAGAAGTGTATGGTGTTTCCTGAAACATCTAAAAAACAAAGCAACAGAGCCTAGGGCACTTCCACTTATGGTCCTATAGCTTAGGGAAATTAAAATCAAAAAGACACAGCCACCCCAAAGTTTGGGACGCCTCTGTTTACAAGAACCTCGTTTACAGTACAAGTTCAACATCGCAGAAAGTGAAAAATGGATAAAGAAGTTGTGGTATTTACTTACAAAGCAATATCACTCAGCAATGAAATCTATGTCATCAGGCCCTTAGCAGCACAATGAGTGGATTCAGGTATGATGATTCTAACTGAAATAAGTCACACAGAAAAAGAAACATCATAAGATATCAGTAATACATGGAATGTAAACTTGGCTACACAGGAACTGAATTACAGAACAGAACAGGGTCTCAAATTTAGAAAACCAACTTATGCTTGCTTAAGGGGAAAGGTGAGTTGGGGTGCTGCATAAAACCAGAGATTGAAATGAGCACAGATAAAGTTCCTTAAGCCAAATATGGAATAGACAAGAGCTACTCCTTGCTCAACGAAATGGACTCAACACCCCATATTAAATGCCTAAGAATGTACCTGACTAGTAAGTATCTTAAAACCTATGGATTGCTATGTCTCCGAAAGAGAATCAAGCATGTGTACAGGGGCATAAACGCAGCAGTGATAGGATTGGAGAGGTTCGGTGAGCAAATGAAGACCCTCTGAAGTCATATTGCATGGTACCCATTCCACGGGTTTCAACTACCCAGGTTTAAGGTATTCTTCCTTCAGCTAAAACATGCATGTGGAACCTAGAGTATGATCAACCATGTGATCGGGAGACGTGTTCAAATATGTCTCAGTTTTCGTACCCTGGTACTCGGGTGCAACATTCCAGACGCTTTACTAACACCCTCCCGACTTGGAGAGTCAGTCCCTTTAACCTCCTGTTTGGCCCAGTTTGCAATTTCTGCGGAAGATGAACAGGAATAGCGAGAACCAATGAGAGACTAGCTGGAGGTGTCTGGACGGGCAAATTTAACTCTCATTTCCCACCAGGAAGAGGAATTAACCAAAGGCTCAGCGTGCCGTGCCGGAACAAGATTAGGGCCTGAAGCCATCCTGCGGTGTTGCGGCCAGCTCAAAAGAAAGCGAGTTAAAGAAAGGAGCACAGGGGCACTGTAATTCACAAACCTGCAGAGTTATAAATGACAGCTATCGTCCAAAAATATACTGAAGTAAGGCTGCCAAGAGGACTTGAAAGCGGGGCAGAATTGCAGGAAACCGATTTCAGGAGGTAGACTGGAATTGCATTGAAAGCATAGGAAAAGAGGCAGAACGTCCACAATGATGCACTTGGCCAAAAAGGGCGTATGCGTTTTTTCCTGAATATATTCAGGAAAAAACGCATACGCCCTTTTTGGCCAACCAAGCAAGCTTGCAAAGGAAATCTGCACTACAATGAAGTCTCACTTCCCCCCGGTCAAAAGGGCCATCTGAAAAAAGTGTAAAATCCAGAAAGGCAGGACAGGCCATGGAGAACTGGGAGCCTTGTTATGCTGATGGGCGGGATGTAAATTGCCAACAGACACTCGGGAGAAGTGTATGGTGTTTCCTGAAACATCTAAAAAACAAAGCAACAGAGCCTAGGGCACTTCCACTTATGGTCCTATAGATTAGGGAAATTAAAATCAAAAAGACACAGCCACCCCAAATATTGGGACGCCTCTGTTTACAAGAACCTCGTTTACAGTACAAGTTCAACATCGCAGAAAGTGAAAAATGGATAAAGAATTTGTGGTATTTACTTACAAAGCAATATCACTCAGCAATGAAATCTATGTCATCAGGCCCTTAGCAGCACAATGAGTGGATTCAGGTATGATGATTCTAACTGAAATAAGTCACACAGAAAAAGAAACATCATAAGATATCAGTAATACACGGAATGTAAACTTGGCTACACAGGAACTGAATTACAGAACAGAACAGGGTCTCAAATTTAGAAAACCAACTTATGCTTGCTTAAGGGTAAAGGTGAGTTGGGGTGCTGCATAAAACCAGAGATTGAAATGAGCACAGATAAAGTTCCTTAAGCCAAATATGGAATACACAAGAGCTACTCCTTGCTCAACGAAATGGACTCAACACCGCATATTAAACGCCTAAGAATGTACCTGACTAGTAAGTATCTTAAAACCTATGGATTGCTATGTCTCCAAAAGAGAATCAAGCGTGTGTACAGGGGCATAAACGCAGCAGTGATAGGATTGGAGAGGTTCGGTGAGCAAATGAAGACCCTTTGAAGTCATATTGCATGGTACCCATTCCACGGGTCTCAACTCTCCAGGTTTAAAGGATTCTTCCTTCAGCTAAAACATGCATGTGGAACCTAGTGTATGATCAGCCATGTGATCGGGAGACGTGTTCAAATATCTCTCAGTTTTCATACCCTGGTACTCGGGTGCAACATTCCAGACGCTTTACTAACACTCTCCCCACTTGGAGAGTCAGCGCCTTTAACCTCCTGTTTGGCCCAGTTTGCAATTTCTGCGGAAGATGAACAGGAATAGCGAGAACCAATGAGAGACTAGCTGGAGGTGTCTGGACGGGCAAATTTAACTCTCATTTCCCACCAGGAAGAGGAATTAACCAAAGGCTCAGCGTGCCGTGCCGGAACCAGATTAGGGCCTGAAGCCATCCTGCGGTGTTGCGGCCAGCTCAAAAGAAAGCGAGTTGAAGAAAGGAGCTCAGGGGCACTGTAATTCACAAACCTGCAGAGTTATAAATGACAGCTATCGTCCAAAAATATACTGAAGTAAGGCTGCCAAGAGGACTTGAAAGCGGGGCAGAATTGCAGGAAACCGATTTCAGGAGGTAGACTGGAATTGCATTGAAAGCATAGGAAAAGAGGCAGAACGTCCACAATGATGCACTTGGCCAAAAAGGGCGTATGCGTTTTTTCCTGAATATATTCAGGAAAAAACGCATACGCCCTTTTTGGCCAACCAAGCAAGCTTGCAAAGGAAATCTGCACTACAATGAAGTCTCACTTCCCCCCGGTCAAAAGGGCCATCTGAAAAACGTGTAAAATCCAGAAAGGCAGGACAGGCCATGGAGAACTGGGAGCCTTGTTATGCTGATGGGCGGGATGTAAATTGCCAACAGACACTCGGGAGAAGTGTATGGTGTTTCCTGAAACATCTAAAAAACAAAGCAACAGAGCCTAGGGCACTTCCACTTATGGTCCTATAGCTTAGGGAAATTAAAATCAAAAAGACACAGCCACCCCAAAGTTTGGGACGCCTCTGTTTACAAGAACCTCGTTTACAGTACAAGTTCAACATCGCAGAAAGTGAAAAATGGATAAAGAAGTTGTGGTATTTACTTACAAAGCAATATCACTCAGCAATGAAATCTATGTCATCAGGCCCTTAGCAGCACAATGAGTGGATTCAGGTATGATGATTCTAACTGAAATATGTCACACAGAAAAAGAAACATCATAAGATATCAGTAATACACGGAATGTAAACTTGGCTACACAGGAACTGAATTACAGAACAGAACAGGGTCTCAAATTTAGAAAACCAACTTATGCTTGCTTAAGGGTAAAGGTGAGTTGGGGTGCTGCATAAAACCAGAGATTGAAATGAGCACAGATAAAGTTCCTTAAGCCAAATATGGAATAGACAAGAGCTACTCCTTGCTCAACGAAATGGACTCAACACCGCATATTAAACGCCTAAGAATGTACCTGACTAGTAAGTATCTTAAAACCTATGGATTGCTATGTCTCCAAAAGAGAATCAAGCGTGTGTACAGGGGCATAAACGCAGCAGTGATAGGATTGGAGAGGTTCGGTGAGCAAATGAAGACCCTTTGAAGTCATATTGCATGGTACCCATTCCACGGGTCTCAACTCTCCAGGTTTAAGGGATTCTTCCTTCAGCTAAAACATGCATGTGGAACCTAGTGTATGATCAGCCATGTGATCGGGAGACGTGTTCAAATATCTCTCAGTTTTCATACCCTGGTACTCGGGTGCAACATTCCAGACGCTTTACTAACACTCTCCCCACTTGGAGAGTCAGCGCCTTTAACCTCCTGTTTGGCCCAGTTTGCAATTTCTGCGGAAGATGAACAGTAATAGCGAGAACCAATGAGAGACTAGCTGGAGGTTTCTGGACGGGCAAATTTAACTCTCATTTCCCACCAGGAAGAGGAATTAACCAATGGCTCAGCATGCCGTGCCGGAATCAGATTAGGGCCTGAAGCCATCCTGCGTTGTTGAGGCCAGGTCACAAGAAAGCGAGTTGAAGAAAGGAGCTCAGGGGCACTGTAATTCACAAACCTGCAGAGTTATAAATGACAGCTATCATCCAAAAATATACTGAAGTAAGGCTGCCAAGAGGACTTGAAAGCGGGGCAGAATTGCAGGAAACCGATTTCAGGAGGTAGACTGGAATTGCATTGAAAGCATAGGAAAAGAGGCAGAACGTCCACAATGATGCACTTGGCCAAAAAGGGCGTATGCGTTTTTTCCTGAATATATTCAGGAAAAAACGCATACGCCCTTTTTGGCCAACCAAGCAAACTTGCAAAGGAAATCTGCACTATAATGAAGTCTCACTTCCCCCCGTCAAAAGGGCCATCTGAAAAAAGTGTAAAATCCAGAAAGGCAGGACAGACCATGGAGAACTGGGAGCCTTGTTATGCTGATGGGCGGGATGTAAATTGCCAACAGACACTCGGGAGAAGTGTATGGTGTTTCCTGAAACATCTAAAAAACAAAGCAACAGAGCCTAGGGCACTTCCATTTATGTTCCTATAGCTTAGGGAAATTAAAATCAAAAAGACACAGCCACCCCAAAGTTTGGGACGCCACTGTTTACAAGAACCTCGTTTACCGTACAAGTTCAATATCACAGAAAGTGAAAAATGCATAAAGAACTTGTGGTACTTACGTACAATGCAGTATCACTCAGCAATGAAATCTATGTCATCAGGCCCGTAGCAGCATAATGAGTGGATTCAGGTACGATGATTCTAACTGAAATAAGTCACACAGAAAAAGAAACATCATAAGATATCACTAATACACGGAATGTAAACTTGGCTACACAGGAACTGAATTCCAAAACAGAACAGGGTCTCAAATTTAGAAAACAAACTTATGCTTGCTTAAGGGGAAAGGTGAGTTGGGGTGCTGCATAAAACCAGAGATTGAAATGAGCACAGATAAAGTTCCTTAAGCCAAATATGGAATAGACAAGAGCTACTCCTTGCTCAACGAAACGGACTCAACACCCCATATTAAACGCCTAAGAATGTACCTGACTAGTAAGTACCTTAAATCCTAGGTATTGCTATGTCTCCAAAAGAGAATCAAGCGTGTGTACAGGGGTATAAACGCAGCAGTGATAGGATTGGAGAGGTTCGGTGAGCAAATGAAGACACTTTGAAGTCATATTGCATGGTACCCCTTCCACGGGTCTCAACTCTCCAGGTTTAAGGTATTCTTCCTTCAGCTAAAACATGCATGTGAAACCCACAGTATGATCAACCGTGTGAACGGGAGACATGTTCAAATATGTCTCAGTTTTCCTCCCCTGGTACTCGGGTGCAACATTCCAGACGCTTCACTAACACTCTCCCCCCTTGGAGAGTCAACACCTTTAACCTCCTGTTTGGCCCAGTTTGCAATTTCTGCGGAAGATGAACAGGAATAGCGAGAACCAATGAGAGACTAGCTGGAGGTGTCTGGACGGGAAAATTTTACTCTCATTTCCCACCAGGAAGAGGAATTAACCAAAGGCTTAGCGTGCCGTGCCAGAACAAGATTAGGGCCTGAAGCCATCCTGCGGTGTTGCGGCCAGCTCAAAAGAAAGCGAGTTGAAGAAAGGAGCTCAGGGGCACTGTAATTCACAAACATACAGAGTTATCAATGACAGCTATCGTCCAAAAATATACTGAAGTAAGGCTGCCAAGAGGACTTGAAAGCGGGGCAGAATTGCAGGAAACCGATTTCAGGAGGTAGACTGGAATTGCATTGAAAGCATAGGAAAAGAAGCAGAACGTCCACAATGATGCACTTGGCCAAAAAGGGCGTATGCGTTTTTTCCTGAATATATTCAGGACAAAACGCATACGCCCCTTTTGGCCAACCAAGCAAGCTTGCAAAGGAAATCTGCACTACAATGAAGTCTCACTTCCCCCCGGTCAAAAGGGCCATCTGAAAAAAGTGTAAAATCCAGAAAGGCAGGACAGGCCATGGAGAACTGGGAGCCTTGTTATGCTGATGGGCGGGATGTAAATTGCCAACAGACACTCGGGAGAAGTGTATGGTGTTTCCTGAAACATCTAAAAAACAAAGCAACAGAGCCTAGGGCACTTCCACTTATGGTCCTATAGCTTAGGGAAATTAAAATCAAAAAGACACAGCCACCCCAAAGTTTGGGACGCCTCTGTTTACAAGAACCTCGTTTACAGTACAAGTTCAACATCGCAGAAAGTGAAAAATGGATAAAGAATTTGTGGTATTTACTTACAAAGCAATATCACTCAGCAATGAAATCTATGTCATCAGGCCCTTAGCAGCACAATGAGTGGATTCAGGTTTGACGATTCTAACTGAAATAAGTCACACAGAAAACGAAACATCATAAGATATCAGTAATACACGGAATGTAAACTTGGCTACACAGGAACTGAATTACAGAACAGAACAGGGTCTCAAATTTAGAAAACCAACTTATGCTTGCTTAAGGGGAAAGGTGAGTTGGGGTGCTGCATAAAACCAGAGATTGAAATGAGCACAGATAAAGTTCCTTAAGCCAAATATGGAATAGACAAGAGCTACTCCTTGCTCAACGAAATGGACTCAACACCCCATATTAAACGTCTAAGAATGTACCTGACTAGTAAGTATCTTAAAACCTATGGATTGCTATGTCTCCGAAAGAGAATCAAGCATGTGTACAGGGGCATAAACACAGCAGTGATAGGATTGGAGAGGTTCGGTGAGCAACTGAAGACCCTTTGAAGTCATATTGCATGGTACCCATTCCACGGGTTTCAACTACCCAGGTTTAAGGTATTCTTCCTTCAGCTAAAACATGCATGTGGAACCTAGAGTATGATCAACCATGTGATCGGGAGACGTGTTCAAATATGTCTCAGTTTTCGTACCCTGGTACTCGGGTGCAACATTCCAGAAGCTTTACTAACACCCTCCTGACTTGGAGAGTCAGTCCCTTTAACCTCCTGTTTGGCCCAGTTTGCAATTTCTGCGGAAGATGAACAGGAATAGCGAGAACCAATGAGAGACTAGCTGGAGGTGTCTGGACGGGCAAATTTAACTCTCATTTCCCACCAGGAAGAGGAATTAACCAAAGGCTCAGCGTGCCGTGCCGGAACCAGATTAGGGCCTGAAGCCATCCTGCGGTGTTGCGGCCAGCTCAAAAGAAAGCGAGTTGAAGAAAGGAGCTCAGGGGCACTGTAATTCACAAACCTGCAGAGTTATAAATGACAGTTATCGTCCAAAAATATACTGAAGTAAGGCTGCCAAGAGGACTTGAAAGCGGGGCAGAATTGCAGGAAACCGATTTCAGGAGGTAGACTGGAATTGCATTGAAAGCATAGGAAAAGAGGCAGAACGTCCACAATGATGCACTTGGCCAAAAAGGGCGTATGTGTTTTTTCCTGAATATATTCAGGAAAAAACGCATACGCCCTTTTTGGCCAACCAAGCAAGCTTGCAAAGGAAATCTGCACTACAATGAAGTCTCACTTCCCCCCAGTCAAAAGGGCCATCTGAAAAAAGTGTAAAATCCAGAAAGGCAGGACAGGCCATGGAGAACTGGGAGCCTTGTTATGCTGATGGGCGGGATGTAAATTGCCAACAGACACTCGGGAGAAGTGTATGGTGTTTCCTGAAACATCTAAAAAACAAAGCAACAGAGCCTAGGGCACTTCCACTTATGGTCCTATAGCTTAGGGAAATTAAAATCAAAAAGACACAGCCACCCCAAACATTGGGACGCCTCTGTTTACAAGAACCTCGTTTACAGTACAAGTTCAACATCGCAGAAAGTGAAAAATGGATAAAGAAGTTGTGGTATTTACTTACAAAGCAATATCACTCAGCAATGAAATCTATGTCATCAGGCCCTTAGCAGCACAATGAGTGGATTCAGGTATGATGATTCTAACTGAAATAAGTCACACAGAAAAAGAAACATCATAAGGTATCAGTAATACACGGAATGTAAACTTGGCTACACAGGAACTGAATTACAGAACAGAACAGGGTCTCAAATTTAGAAAACCAACTTATGCTTGCTTAAGGGTAAAGGTGAGTTGGGGTGCTGCATAAAACCAGAGATTGAAATGAGCACAGATAAAGTTCCTTAAGCCAAATATGGAATAGACAAGAGCTACCTCTTGCTCAACGAAATGGACTCAACACCGCATATTAAATGCCTAAGAATGTACCTGACTAGTAAGTATCTTAAAACCTATGGATTGCTATGTCTCCGAAAGAGAATCAAGCATGTGTACAGGGGCATAAACGCAGCAGTGATAGGATTGGAGAGGTTCGGTGAGCAAATGAAGACCCTTTGAAGTCATATTGCATGGTACCCATTCCACGGGTTTCAACTACCCAGGTTTAAGGTATTCTTCCTTCAGCTAAAACATGCATGTGCAACCTAGAGTATGATCAACCATGTGATCGGGAGACGTGTTCAAATATGTCTCAGTTTTCGTACCTTGGTACTCGGGTACAACATTCCAGATGCTTTACTAACACCCTCCCGACTTGGAGAGTCAGTCCCTTTAACCTCCTGTTTGGCCCAGTTTGCAATTTCTGCGGAAGATGAACAGGAATAGCGAGAACCAATGAGAGACTAGCTGGAGGTGTCTGGACGGGCAAATTTAACTCTCATTTCCCACCAGGAAGAGGAATTAACCAAAGGCTCAGCGTGCCGTGCCGGAACCAGATTAGGGCCTGAAGCCATCCTGCGGTGTTGCGGCCAGGTCACAAGAAAGCGAGTTGAAGAAAGGAGCTCAGGGGCACTGTAATTCACAAACCTGCAGAGTTATAAATGACAGCTATCGTCCAAAAATATACTGAAGTAAGGCTGCCAAGAGGACTTGAAAGCGGGGCAGAATTGCAGGAAACCGATTTCAGGAGGTAGACTGGAATTGCATTGAAAGCATAGGAAAAGAGGCAGAACGTCCACAATGATGCACTTGGCCAAAAAGGGCGTATGCGTTTTTTCCTGAATATATTCAGGAAAAAACGCATACGCCCTTTTTGGCCAACCAAACAAGCTTGCAAAGGAAATCTGCACTACAATGAAGTCTCACTTCCCCCCGGTCAAAAGGGCCATCTGAAAAAAGTGTAAAATCCAGAAAGGCAGGACAGGCCATGGAGAACTGGGAGCCTTGTTATGCTGATGGGCGGGATGTAAATTGCCAACAGACACTCGGGAGAAGTGTATGGTGTTTCCTGAAACATCTAAAAAACAAAGCAACAGAGCCTAGGGCACTTCCACTTATGGTCCTATAGCTTAGGGAAATTAAAATCAAAAAGACACAGCCACCCCAAAGTTTGGGACGCCTCTGTTTACAAGAACCTCGTTTACAGTACAAGTTCAACATCGCAGAAAGTGAAAAATGGATAAAGAAGTTGTGGTATTTACTTACAAAGCAATATCACTCAGCAATGAAATCTATGTCATCAGGCCCTTAGCAGCACAATGAGTGGATTCAGGTATGATGATTCTAACTGAAATAAGTCACACAGAAAAAGAAACATCATAAGATATCAGTAATACATGGAATGTAAACTTGGCTACACAGGAACTGAATTACAGAACAGAACAGGGTCTCAAATTTAGAAAACCAACTTATGCTTGCTTAAGGGGAAAGGTGAGTTGGGGTGCTGCATAAAACCAGAGATTGAAATGAGCACAGATAAAGTTCCTTAAGCCAAATATGGAATAGACAAGAGCTACTCCTTGCTCAACGAAATGGACTCAACACCCCATATTAAATGCCTAAGAATGTACCTGACTAGTAAGTATCTTAAAACCTATGGATTGCTATGTCTCCGAAAGAGAATCAAGCATGTGTACAGGGGCATAAACGCAGCAGTGATAGGATTGGAGAGGTTCGGTGAGCAAATGAAGACCCTCTGAAGTCATATTGCATGGTACCCATTCCACGGGTTTCAACTACCCAGGTTTAAGGTATTCTTCCTTCAGCTAAAACATGCATGTGGAACCTAGAGTATGATCAACCATGTGATCGGGAGACGTGTTCAAATATGTCTCAGTTTTCGTACCCTGGTACTCGGGTGCAACATTCCAGACGCTTTACTAACACCCTCCCGACTTGGAGAGTCAGTCCCTTTAACCTCCTGTTTGGCCCAGTTTGCAATTTCTGCGGAAGATGAACAGGAATAGCGAGAACCAATGAGAGACTAGCTGGAGGTGTCTGGACGGGCAAATTTAACTCTCATTTCCCACCAGGAAGAGGAATTAACCAAAGGCTCAGCGTGCCGTGCCGGAACAAGATTAGGGCCTGAAGCCATCCTGCGGTGTTGCGGCCAGCTCAAAAGAAAGCGAGTTAAAGAAAGGAGCACAGGGGCACTGTAATTCACAAACCTGCAGAGTTATAAATGACAGCTATCGTCCAAAAATATACTGAAGTAAGGCTGCCAAGAGGACTTGAAAGCGGGGCAGAATTGCAGGAAACCGATTTCAGGAGGTAGACTGGAATTGCATTGAAAGCATAGGAAAAGAGGCAGAACGTCCACAATGATGCACTTGGCCAAAAAGGGCGTATGCGTTTTTTCCTGAATATATTCAGGAAAAAACGCATACGCCCTTTTTGGCCAACCAAGCAAGCTTGCAAAGGAAATCTGCACTACAATGAAGTCTCACTTCCCCCCGGTCAAAAGGGCCATCTGAAAAAAGTGTAAAATCCAGAAAGGCAGGACAGGCCATGGAGAACTGGGAGCCTTGTTATGCTGATGGGCGGGATGTAAATTGCCAACAGACACTCGGGAGAAGTGTATGGTGTTTCCTGAAACATCTAAAAAACAAAGCAACAGAGCCTAGGGCACTTCCACTTATGGTCCTATAGATTAGGGAAATTAAAATCAAAAAGACACAGCCACCCCAAACATTGGGACGCCTCTGTTTACAAGAACCTCGTTTACAGTACAAGTTCAACATCGCAGAAAGTGAAAAATGGATAAAGAATTTGTGGTATTTACTTACAAAGCAATATCACTCAGCAATGAAATCTATGTCATCAGGCCCTTACCAGCACAATGAGTGGATTCAGGTATGATGATTCTAACTGAAATAAGTCACACAGAAAAAGAAACATCATAAGATATCAGTAATACACGGAATGTAAACTTGGCTACACAGGAACTGAATTACAGAACAGAACAGGGTCTCAAATTTAGAAAACCAACTTATGCTTGCTTAAGGGTAAAGGTGAGTTGGGGTGCTGCATAAAACCAGAGATTGAAATGAGCACAGATAAAGTTCCTTAAGCCAAATATGGAATAGACAAGAGCTACTCCTTGCTCAACGAAATGGACTCAACACCGCATATTAAACGCCTAAGAATGTACCTGACTAGTAAGTATCTTAAAACCTATGGATTGCTATGTCTCCAAAAGAGAATCAAGCGTGTGTACAGGGGCATAAACGCAGCAGTGATAGGATTGGAGAGGTTCGGTGAGCAAATGAAGACCCTTTGAAGTCATATTGCATGGTACCCATTCCACGGGTCTCAACTCTCCAGGTTTAAAGGATTCTTCCTTCAGCTAAAACATGCATGTGGAACCTAGTGTATGATCAGCCATGTGATCGGGAGACGTGTTCAAATATCTCTCAGTTTTCATACCCTGGTACTCGGGTGCAACATTCCAGACGCTTTACTAACACTCTCCCCACTTGGAGAGTCAGCGCCTTTAACCTCCTGTTTGGCCCAGTTTGCAATTTCTGCGGAAGATGAACAGGAATAGCGAGAACCAATGAGAGACTAGCTGGAGGTGTCTGGACGGGCAAATTTAACTCTCATTTCCCACCAGGAAGAGGAATTAACCAAAGGCTCAGCATGCCGTGCCGGAACCAGATTAGGGCCTGAAGCCATCCTGCGGTGTTGCGGCCAGCTCAAAAGAAAGCGAGTTGAAGAAAGGAGCTCAGGGGCACTGTAATTCACAAACCTGCAGAGTTATAAATGACAGCTATCGTCCAAAAATATACTGAAGTAAGGCTGCCAAGAGGACTTGAAAGCGGGGCAGAATTGCAGGAAACCGATTTCAGGAGGTAGACTGGAATTGCATTGAAAGCATAGGAAAAGAGGCAGAACGTCCACAATGATGCACTTGGCCAAAAAGGGCGTATGCGTTTTTTCCTGAATATATTCAGGAAAAAACGCATACGCCCTTTTTGGCCAACCAAGCAAGCTTGCAAAGGAAATCTGCACTACAATGAAGTCTCACTTCCCCCCAGTCAAAAGGGCCATCTGAAAAACGTGTAAAATCCAGAAAGGCAGGACAGGCCATGGAGAACTGGGAGCCTTGTTATGCTGATGGGCGGGATGTAAATTGCCAACAGACACTCGGGAGAAGTGTATGGTGTTTCCTGAAACATCTAAAAAACAAAGCAACAGAGCCTAGGGCACTTCCACTTATGGTCCTATAGCTTAGGGAAATTAAAATCAAAAAGACACAGCCACCCCAAAGTTTGGGACGCCTCTGTTTACAAGAACCTCGTTTACAGTACAAGTTCAACATCGCAGAAAGTGAAAAATGGATAAAGAAGTTGTGGTATTTACTTACAAAGCAATATCACTCAGCAATGAAATCTATGTCATCAGGCCCTTAGCAGCACAATGAGTGGATTCAGGTATGATGATTCTAACTGAAATATGTCACACAGAAAAAGAAACATCATAAGATATCAGTAATACACGGAATGTAAACTTGGCTACACAGGAACTGAATTACAGAACAGAACAGGGTCTCAAATTTAGAAAACCAACTTATGCTTGCTTAAGGGTAAAGGTGAGTTGGGGTGCTGCATAAAACCAGAGATTGAAATGAGCACAGATAAAGTTCCTTAAGCCAAATATGGAATAGACAAGAGCTACTCCTTGCTCAACGAAATGGACTCAACACCGCATATTAAACGCCTAAGAATGTACCTGACTAGTAAGTATCTTAAAACCTATGGATTGCTATGTCTCCAAAAGAGAATCAAGCGTGTGTACAGGGGCATAAACGCAGCAGTGATAGGATTGGAGAGGTTCGGTGAGCAAATGAAGACCCTTTGAAGTCATATTGCATGGTACCCATTCCACGGGTCTCAACTCTCCAGGTTTAAGGGATTCTTCCTTCAGCTAAAACATGCATGTGGAACCTAGTGTATGATCAGCCATGTGATCGGGAGACGTGTTCAAATATCTCTCAGTTTTCATACCCTGGTACTCGGGTGCAACATTCCAGACGCTTTACTAACACTCTCCCCACTTGGAGAGTCAGCGCCTTTAACCTCCTGTTTGGCCCAGTTTGCAATTTCTGCGGAAGATGAACAGGAATAGCGAGAACCAATGAGAGACTAGCTGGAGGTGTCTGGACGGGCAAATTTAACTCTCATTTCCCACCAGAAAGAGGAATTAACCAATGGCTCAGCATGCCGTGCCGGAATCAGATTAGGGCCTGAAGCCATCCTGCGTTGTTGAGGCCAGGTCACAAGAAAGCGAGTTGAAGAAAGGAGCTCAGGGGCACTGTAATTCACAAACCTGCAGAGTTATAAATGACAGCTATCATCCAAAAATATACTGAAGTAAGGCTGCCAAGAGGACTTGAAAGCGGGGCAGAATTGCAGGAAACCGATTTCAGGAGGTAGACTGGAATTGCATTGAAAGCATAGGAAAAGAGGCAGAACGTCCACAATGATGCACTTGGCCAAAAAGGGCGTATGCGTTTTTTCCTGAATATATTCAGGAAAAAACGCATACGCCCTTTTTGGCCAACCAAGCAAACTTGCAAAGGAAATCTGCACTATAATGAAGTCTCACTTCCCCCCGTCAAAAGGGCCATCTGAAAAAAGTGTAAAATCCAGAAAGGCAGGACAGACCATGGAGAACTGGGAGCCTTGTTATGCTGATGGGCGGGATGTAAATTGCCAACAGACACTCGGGAGAAGTGTATGGTGTTTCCTGAAACATCTAAAAAACAAAGCAACAGAGCCTAGGGCACTTCCACTTATGTTCCTATAGCTTAGGGAAATTAAAATCAAAAAGACACAGCCACCCCAAAATTTGGGACGCCACTGTTTACAAGAACCTCGTTTACCGTACAAGTTCAATATCACAGAAAGTGAAAAATGCATAAAGAACTTGTGGTACTTACGTACAATGCAGTATCACTCAGCAATGAAATCTATGTCATCAGGCCCGTAGCAGCATAATGAGTGGATTCAGGTACGATGATTCTAACTGAAATAAGTCACACAGAAAAAGAAACATCATAAGATATCACTAATACACGGAATGTAAACTTGGCTACACAGGAACTGAATTCCAAAACAGAACAGGGTCTCAAATTTAGAAAACAAACTTATGCTTGCTTAAGGGGAAAGGTGAGTTGGGGTGCTGCATAAAACCAGAGATTGAAATGAGCACAGATAAAGTTCCTTAAGCCAAATATGGAATAGACAAGAGCTACTCCTTGCTCAACGAAACGGACTCAACACCCCATATTAAACGCCTAAGAATGTACCTGACTAGTAAGTACCTTAAATCCTAGGTATTGCTATGTCTCCAAAAGAGAATCAAGCGTGTGTACAGGGGTATAAACGCAGCAGTGATAGGATTGGAGAGGTTCGGTGAGCAAATGAAGACACTTTGAAGTCATATTGCATGGTACCCCTTCCACGGGTCTCAACTCTCCAGGTTTAAGGTATTCTTCCTTCAGCTAAAACATGCATGTGAAACCCACAGTATGATCAACCGTGTGAACGGGAGACATGTTCAAATATGTCTCAGTTTTCCTCCCCTGGTACTCGGGTGCAACATTCCAGACGCTTCACTAACACTCTCCCCCCTTGGAGAGTCAACACCTTTAACCTCCTGTTTGGCCCAGTTTGCAATTTCTGCGGAAGATGAACAGGAATAGCGAGAACCAATGAGAGACTAGCTGGAGGTGTCTGGACGGGAAAATTTTACTCTCATTTCCCACCAGGAAGAGGAATTAACCAAAGGCTTAGCGTGCCGTGCCAGAACAAGATTAGGGCCTGAAGCCATCCTGCGGTGTTGCGGCCAGCTCAAAAGAAAGCGAGTTGAAGAAAGGAGCTCAGGGGCACTGTAATTCACAAACCTACAGAGTTATCAATGACAGCTATCGTCCAAAAATATACTGAAGTAAGGCTGCCAAGAGGACTTGAAAGCGGGGCAGAATTGCAGGAAACCGATTTCAGGAGGTAGACTGGAATTGCATTGAAAGCATAGGAAAACAAGCAGAACGTCCACAATGATGCACTTGGCCAAAAAGGGCGTATGCGTTTTTTCCTGAATATATTCAGGACAAAACGCATACGCCCCTTTTGGCCAACCAAGCAAGCTTGCAAAGGAAATCTGCACTACAATGAAGTCTCACTTCCCCCCGGTCAAAAGGGCCATCTGAAAAAAGTGTAAAATCCAGAAAGGCAGGACAGGCCATGGAGAACTGGGAGCCTTGTTATGCTGATGGGCGGGATGTAAATTGCCAACAGACACTCGGGAGAAGTGTATGGTGTTTCCTGAAACATCTAAAAAACAAAGCAACAGAGCCTAGGGCACTTCCACTTATGGTCCTATAGCTTAGGGAAATTAAAATCAAAAAGACACAGCCACCCCAAAGTTTGGGACGCCTCTGTTTACAAGAACCTCGTTTACAGTACAAGTTCAACATCGCAGAAAGTGAAAAATGGATAAAGAATTTGTGGTATTTACTTACAAAGCAATATCACTCAGCAATGAAATCTATGTCATCAGGCCCTTAGCAGCACAATGAGTGGATTCAGGTTTGACGATTCTAACTGAAATAAGTCACACAGAAAACGAAACATCATAAGATATCAGTAATACACGGAATGTAAACTTGGCTACACAGGAACTGAATTACAGAACAGAACAGGGTCTCAAATTTAGAAAACCAACTTATGCTTGCTTAAGGGTAAAGGTGAGTTGGGGTGCTGCATAAAACCAGAGATTGAAATGAGCACAGATAAAGTTCCTTAAGCCAAATATGGAAT
Source organism: Pseudorca crassidens (assembly GCF_039906515.1). Taxonomy (NCBI): domain Eukaryota; kingdom Metazoa; phylum Chordata; class Mammalia; order Artiodactyla; family Delphinidae; genus Pseudorca; species Pseudorca crassidens. Next base: position 296,841 of record NW_027136343.1, read on the forward strand.
AGACAAGAGCTACTCCTTGCTCAACGAAATGGACTCAACACCCCATATTAAGCGCCTAAGAATGTACCTGACTAGTAAGTATCTTAAAACCTATGGATTGCTATATCTCCAAAAGAGAATCAAGCGTGTGTCCAGGGGCATAAATGCAGCAATGATAGGATTGGAGAGGTTCGGTGAGCAAACAAAGACCCTTTGAAGTCATATTGCATGGTACCCATTCCACGGGTCTCAACTCTCCAGGTTTCAGGGATTCTTCGGTCAGCTAAAACATGCATGTGGAACCTAGAGTATGATCAACCATGTGATCGGGAAACGTGTTCAAATATGTCTCAGTTTTCGTACCCTGGTACTCGGGTGCAACATTCCAGACGCTTTACTAACACCCTCCCGACTTGGAGAGTCAGTCCCTTTAACCTCCTGTTTGGCCCAGTTTGCAATTTCTGCGGAAGATGAACAGGAATAGCGAGAACCAATGAGAGACTAGCTGGAGGTGTCTGGACGGGCAAATTTAACTCTCATTTCCCACCAGGAAGAGGAATTAACCAAAGGCTCAGCATGCCGTGCCGGAACCAGATTAGGGCATGAAGCCATCCTGCGGTGTTGCGGCCAGCTCACAAGAAAGCGAGTTGAAGAAAGGAGCTCAGGGGCACTGTAATTCACAAACCTGCAGAGTTATAAATGACAGCTATCGTCCAAAAATATACTGAAGTAAGGCTGCCAAGAGGACTTGAAAGCGGGGCAGAATTGCAGGAAACCGATTTCAGGAGGTAGACTGGAATTGCATTGAAAGCATAGGAAAAGAGGCAGAACGTCCACAATGATGCACTTGGCCAAAAAGGGCGTATGCGTTTTTTCCTGAATATATTCAGGAAAAAACGCATACGCCCTTTTTGGCCAACCAAGCAAACTTGCAAAGGAAATCTGCACTACAATGAAGTCTCACTTCCCCCCGGTCAAAAGGGCCATCTGAAAAAAGTGTAAAATCCAGAAAGGCAGGACAGGCCATGGAGAACTGGGAGCCTTGTTATGCTGATGGGCGGGATGTAAATTGCCAACAGACACTCGGGAGAAGTGTATGGTGTTTCCTGAAACATCTAAAAAACAAAGCAACAGAGCCTAGGGCACTTCCACTTATGGTCCTATAGCTTAGGGAAATTAAAATCAAAAAGACACAGCCACCCCAAACATTGGGACGCTTCTGTTTACAAGAACCTCGTTTACCGTACAAGTTCAATATCACAGAACGTGAAAAATGGATAAAGAAGTTGTGGTATTTACTTACAAAGCAATATCACTCAGCAATGAAATCTATGTCATCAGGCCCTTAGCAGCACAATGAGTGGATTCAGGTATGATGATTCTAACTGAAATAAGTCACACAGAAAAAGAAACATCATAAGATATCAGTAATACACGGAATGTAAACTTGGCTACACAGGAACTGAATTACAGAACAGAACAGGGTCTCAAATTTAGAAAACCAACTTATGCTTGCTTAAGGGTAAAGGTGAGTTGGGGTGCTGCATAAAACCAGAGATTGAAATGAGCACAGATAAAGTTCCTTAAGCCAAATATGGAATAGACAAGAGCTACTCCTTGCTCAACGAAATGGACTCAACACCGCATATTAAACGCCTAAGAATGTACCTGACTAGTAAGTATCTTAAAACCTATGGATTGCTATGTCTCCGAAAGAGAATCAAGCATGTGTACAGGGGCATAAACGCAGCAGTGATAGGATTGGAGAGGTTCGGTGAGCAAATGAAGACCCTTTGAAGTCATATTGCATGGTACCCATTCCACGGGTTTCAACTACCCAGGTTTAAGGTATTCTTCCTTCAGCTAAAACATGCATGTGGAACCTAGAGTATGATCAACCATGTGATCGGGAGACGTGTTCAAATATGTCTCAGTTTTCGTACCCTGGTACTCGGGTGCAACATTCCAGACGCTTTACTAACACCCTCCCCACTTGGAGAGTCAGCCCCTTTAACCTCCTGTTTGGCCCAGTTTGCAATTTCTGCGGAAGATGAACAGGAATAGCGAGAACCAATGAGAGACTAGCTGGAGGTGTCTGGACGGGCAAATTTAACTCTCATTTCCCACCAGGAAGAGGAATTAACCAAAGGCTCAGCGTGCCCTGCCGGAACCAGATTAGGGCCTGAAGCCATCCTGCGGTGTTGCGGCCAGGTCACAAGAAAGCGAGTTGAAGAAAGGAGTTCAGGGGCACTGTAATTCACAAAACTGCAGAGTTATAAATGACAGCTATCGTCCAAAAATATACTGAAGTAAGGCTGCCAAGAGGACTTGAAAGCGGGGCAGAATTGCAGGAAACCGATTTCAGGAGGTAGACTGGAATTGCATTGAAAGCATAGGAAAAGAGGCAGAACGTCCACAATGATGCACTTGGCCAAAAAGGGCGTATGCGTTTTTTCCTGAATATATTCAGGACAAAACGCATACGCACTTTTTGGCCAACCAAGCAAGCTTGCAAAGGAAATCTGCACTACAATGAAGTCTCACTTCCCCCTGGTCAAAAGGGCCATCTGAAAAAAGTGTAAAATCCAGAAAGGCAGGACAGGCCATGGAGAACTGGGAGCCTTGTTATGCTGATGGGCGGGATGTAAATTGCCAACAGACACTCGGGAGAAGTGTATGGTGTTTCCTGAAACATCTAAAAAACAAAGCAACAGAGCCTAGGGCACTTCCACTTATGGTCCTATAGCTTAGGGAAATTAAAATCAAAAAGACACAGCCACCCCAAAGTATGGAACGCCTCTGTTTACAAGAACCTCGTTTACAGTACAAGTTCAACATCGCAGAAAGTGAAAAATGGATAAAGAAGTTGTGGTATTTACTTACAAAGCAATATCACTCAGCAATGAAATCTATGTCATCAGGCCCTTAGCAGCACAATGAGTGGATTCAGGTATGATGATTCTAACTGAAATAAGTCACACAGAAAAAGAAACATCATAAGATATCAGTAATACACGGAATGTAAACTTGGCTACACAGGAACTGAATTACAGAACAGAACAGGGTCTCAAATTTAGAAAACCAACTTATGCTTGCTTAAGGGTAAAGGTGAGTTGGGGTGCTGCATAAAACCAGAGATTGAAATGAGCACAGATAAAGTTCCTTAAGCCAAATATGGAATAGACAAGAGCTACTCCTTGCTCAACGAAATGGACTCAACACCCCATATTAAGCGCCTAAGAATGTACCTGACTAGTAAGTATCTTAAAACCTATGGATTGCTATATCTCCAAAAGAGAATCAAGCGTGTGTACAGGGGCATAAATGCAGCAGTGATAGGATTGGAGAGTTTCGGTGAGCAAACAAAGACCCTTTGAAGTCATATTGCATGGTACCCATTCCACGGGTCTCAACTCTCCAGGTTTAAGGTATTCTTCCTTCAGCTAAAACATGCATGTGGAACCCAGAGTATGATCAACCGTGTGAACGGGAGACGTGTTCAAATATGTCTCAGTTTTCCTCCCTGGTACTCGGGTGCAACATTCCAGACGCTTTACTAACACCCTCCCGACTTGGAGAGTCAGTCCCTTTAACCTCCTGTTTGGCCCAGTTTGCAATTTCTGCGGAAGATGAACAGGAATAGCGAGAACCAATGAGAGACTAGCTGGAGGTGTCTGGACGGGCAAATTTAACTCTCATTTCCCACCAGGAAGAGGAATTAACCAAAGGCTCAGCGTGCCGTGCCGGAACCAGATAAGGGCCTGAAGCAATCCTGCGGTGTTGCGGCCAGGTCACAAGAAAGCGAGTTGAAGAAAGGAGCTCAGGGGCACTGTAATTCACAAACCTGCAGAGTTATAAATGACAGCTATCGTCCAAAAATATACTGAAGTAAGGCTGCCAAGAGGACTTGAAAGCGGGGCAGAATTGCAGGAAACCGATTTCAGGAGGTAGACTGGAATTGCATTGAAAGCATAGGAAAAGAGGCAGAATGTCCACAATGATGCACTTGGCCAAAAAGGGCGTATGCGTTTTTTCCTGAATATATTCAGGAAAAAACGCATACGCCCTTTTTGGGCAACCAAGCAAGCTTGCAAAGGAAATCTGCACTACAATGAAGTCTCACTTCCCCCCGGTCAAAAGGGCCATCTGAAAAAAGTGTAAAATCCAGAAAGGCAGGACAGGCCATGGAGAACTGGGAGCCTTGTTATGCTGATGGGCGGGATGTAAATTGCCAACAGACACTCGGGAGAAGTGTATGGTGTTTCCTGAAACATCTAAAAAACAAAGCAACAGAGCCTAGGGCACTTCCACTTATGGTCCTATAGCTTAGGGAAATTAAAATCAAAAAGACACAGCCACCCCAAAGTATGGAACGCCTCTGTTTACAAGAACCGCGTTTACAGTACAAGTTCAACATCGCAGAAAGTGAAAAATGGATAAAGAAGTTGTGGTATTTACTTACAAAGCAATATCACTCAGCAATGAAATCTATGTCATCAGGCCCTTAGCAGCACAATGAGTGGATTCAGGTATGATGATTCTAACTGAAATAAGTCACACAGAAAAAGAAACATCATAAGATATCAGTAATACACGGAATGTAAACTTGGCTACACAGGAACTGAATTACAGAACAGAACAGGGTCTCAAATTTAGAAAACCAACTTATGCTTGCTTAAGGGTAAAGGTGAGTTGGGGTGCTGCATAAAACCAGAGATTGAAATGAGCACAGATAAAGTTCCTTAAGCCAAATATGGAATAGACAAGATCTACTCCTTGCTCAACGAAATGGACTCAACACCGCATATTAAACGCCTAAGAATGTACCTGACTAGTAAGTATCTTAAAACCTATGGATTGCTATGTCTCCGAAAGAGAATCAAGCATGTGTACAGGGGCATAAACGCAGCAGTGATAGGATTGGAGAGGTTCGGTGAGCAAATGAAGACCCTTTGAAGTCATATTGCATGGTACCCATTCCACGGGTTTCAACTACCCAGGTTTAAGGTATTCTTCCTTCAGCTAAAACATGCATGTGGAACCTAGAGTATGATCAACCATGTGATCGGGAGACGTGTTCAAATATGTCTCAGTTTTCGTACCCTGGTACTCGGGTGCAACATTCCAGACGCTTTACTAACACCCTCCCCACTTGGAGAGTCAGCCCCTTTAACCTCCTGTTTGGCCCAGTTTGCAATTTCTGCGGAAGATGAACAGGAATAGCGAGAACCAATGAGAGACTAGCTGGAGGTGTCTGGACGGGCAAATTTAACTCTCATTTCCCACCAGGAAGAGGAATTAACCAAAGGCTCAGCGTGCCCTGCCGGAACCAGATTAGGGCCTGAAGCCATCCTGCGGTGTTGCGGCCAGGTCACAAGAAAGCGAGTTGAAGAAAGGAGCTCAGGGGCACTGTAATTCACAAACCTGCAGAGTTATAAATGACAGCTATCGTCCAAAAATATACTGAAGTAAGGCTGCCAAGAGGACTTGAAAACGGGGCAGAATTGCAGGAAACCGATTTCAGGAGGTAGACTGGATTTGCATTGAAAGCATAGGAAAAGAGGCAGAACGTCCACAATGATGCACTTGGCCAAAAAGGGCGTATGTGTTTTTTCCTGAATATATTCAGGACAAAACGCATACGCACTTTTTGGCCAACCAAGCAAGCTTGCAAAGGAAATCTGCACTACAATGAAGTCTCACTTCCCCCCGGTCAAAAGGGCCATCTGAAAAACGTGTAAAATCCAGAAAGGCAGGACAGGCCATGGAGAACTGGGAGCCTTGTTATGCTGATGGGCGGGATGTAAATTGCCAACAGACACTCGGGAGAAGTGTATGGTGTTTCCTGAAACATCTAAAAAACAAAGCAACAGAGCCTAGGGCACTTCCACTTATGGTCCTATAGCTTAGGGAAATTAAAATCAAAAAGACACAGCCACCCCAAAGTATGGAACTCCTCTGTTTACAAGAACCGCGTTTACAGTACAAGTTCAACATCGCAGAAAGTGAAAAATGGATAAAGAAGTTGTGGTATTTACTTACAAAGCAATATCACTCAGCAATGAAATCTATGTCATCAGGCCCTTAACAGCACAATGAGTGGATTCAGGTATGATGATTCTAACTGAAATAAGTCACACAGAAAAAGAACCATCATAAGATATCAGTAATACACGGAATGTAAACTTGGCTACACAGGAACTGAATTACAGAACAGAACAGGGTCTCAAATTTAGAAAACCAACTTATGCTTGCTTAAGGGTAAAGGTGAGTTGGGGTGCTGCATAAAACCAGAGATTGAAATGAGCACAGATAAAGTTCCTTAAGCCAAATATGGAATAGACAAGAGCTACTCCTTGCTCAACGAAATGGACTCAACACCCCATATTAAGCGCCTAAGAATGTACCTGACTAGTAAGTATCTTAAAACCTATGGATTGCTATATCTCCAAAAGAGAATCAAGCGTGTGTACAGGGGCATAAATGCAGCAGTGATAGGATTGGAGAGGTTCGGTGAGCAAACAAAGACCCTTTGAAGTCATATTGCATGGTACCCATTCCACGGGTCTCAACTCTCCAGGTTTCAGGGATTCTTCCTTCAGCTAAAACATGCATGTGGAACCTAGATTATGATCAACCATGTGATCGGGAAACGTGTTCAAATATGTCTCAGTTCTCGTACCCTGGTACTCGGGTGCAACATTCCACACGCTTTACTAACACCCTCCCGACTTGGAGAGTCAGTCCCTTTAACCTCCTGTTTGGCCCAGTTTGCAATTTCTGCGGAAGATGAACAGGAATAGCGAGAACCAATGAGAGACTAGCTGGAGGTGTCTGGACGGGCAAATTTAACTCTCATTTCCCACCAGGAAGAGGAATTAAACAAAGGCTCAGCGTGCCGTGCCGGAACCAGATTAGGGCCTGAAGCAATCCTGCGGTGTTGCGGCCAGGTCACAAGAAAGCGAGTTGAAGAAAGGAGCTCAGGGGCACTGTAATTCACAAACCTGCAGAGTTATAAATGACAGCTATCGTCCAAAAATATACTGAAGTAAGGCTGCCAAGAGGACTTGAAAGCGGGGCAGAATTGCAGGAAACCGATTTCAGGAGGTAGACTGGAATTGCATTGAAAGCATAGGAAAAGAGGCAGAACGTCCACAATGATGCACTTGGCCAAAAAGGGCGTATGCGTTTTTTCCTGAATATATTCAGGAAAAAACGCATACGCCCTTTTTGGCCAACCAAGCAAACTTGCAAAGGAAATCTGCACTACAATGAAGTCTCACTTCCCCCCGGTCAAAAGGGCCATCTGAAAAAAGTGTAAAATCCAGAAAGGCAGGACAGGCCATGGAGAACTGGGAGCCTTGTTATGCTGATGGGCGGGATGTAAATTGCCAACAGACACTCGGGAGAAGTGTATGGTGTTTCCTGAAACATCTAAAAAACAAAGCAACAGAGCCTAGGGCACTTCCACTTATGGTCCTATAGCTTAGGGAAATTAAAATCAAAAAGACACAGCCACCCCAAACATTGGGACGCCTCTGTTTACAAGAACCTCGTTTACAGTACAAGTTCAACATCGCAGAAAGTGAAAAATGGATAAAGAAGTTGTGGTATTTACTTACAAAGCAATATCACTCAGCAATGAAATCTATGTCATCAGGCCCTTAGCAGCACAATGAGTGGATTCAGGTATGATGATTCTAACTGAAATAAGTCACACAGAAAAAGAACCATCATAAGATATCAGTAATACACGGAATGTAAACTTGGCTACACAGGAACTGAATTACAGAACAGAACAGGGTCTCAAATTTAGAAAACCAACTTATGCTTGCTTAAGGGTAAAGGTGAGTTGGGGTGCTGCATAAAACCAGAGATTGAAATGAGCACAGATAAAGTTCCTTAAGCCAAATATGGAATAGACAAGATCTACTCCTTGCTCAACGAAATGGACTCAACACCGCATATTAAACGCCTAAGAATGTACCTGACTAGTAAGTATCTTAAAACCTATGGATTGCTATGTCTCTGAAAGAGAATCAAGCATGTGTACAGGGGCATAAACGCAGCAGTGATAGGATTGGAGAGGTTCGGTGAGCAAATGAAGACCCTTTGAAGTCATATTGCATGGTACCCATTCCACGGGTTTCAACTACCCAGGTTTAAGGTATTCTTCCTTCAGCTAAAACATGCATGTGGAACCTAGAGTATGATCAACCATGTGATCGGGAGACGTGTTCAAATATGTCTCAGTTTTCGTACCCTGGTACTCGGGTGCAACATTCCAGACGCTTTACTAACACCCTCCCCACTTGGAGAGTCAGCCCCTTTAAACTCCTGTTTGGCCCAGTTTGCAATTTCTGCGGAAGATGAACAGGAATAGCGAGAACCAATGAGAGACTAGCTGGAGGTGTCTGGACGGGCAAATTTAACTCTCATTTCCCACCAGGAAGAGGAATTAACCAAAGGCTCAGCGTGCCCTGCCGGAACCAGATTAGGGCCTGAAGCCATCCTGCGGTGTTGCGGCCAGGTCACAAGAAAGCGAGTTGAAGAAAGGAGCTCAGGGGCACTGTAATTCACAAACCTGCAGAGTTATAAATGACAGCTATCGTCCAAAAATATACTGAAGTAAGGCTGCCAAGAGGACTTGAAAACGGGGCAGAATTGCAGGAAACCGATTTCAGGAGGTAGAGTGGATTTGCATTGAAAGCATAGGAAAAGAGGCAGAACGTCCACAATGATGCACTTGGCCAAAAAGGGCGTATGTGTTTTTTCCTGAATATATTCAGGACAAAACGCATACGCACTTTTTGGCCAACCAAGCAAGCTTGCAAAGGAAATCTGCACTACAATGAAGTCTCACTTCCCCCCGGTCAAAAGGGCCATCTGAAAAAAGTGTAAAATCCAGAAAGGCAGGACAGGCCATGGAGAACTGGGAGCCTTGTTATGCTGATGGGCGGGATGTAAATTGCCAACAGACACTCGGGAGAAGTGTATGGTGTTTCCTGAAACATCTAAAAAACAAAGCAACAGAGCCTAGGGCACTTCCACTTATGGTCCTATAGCTTAGGGAAATTAAAATCAAAAAGACACAGCCACCCCAAAGTTTGGGACGCCTCTGTTTACAAGAACCTCGTTTACCGTACAAGTTCAACATCGCAGAAAGTGAAAAATAGATAAAGAAGTTGTGGTATTTACTTACAAAGCAATATCACTCAGCAATGAAATCTATGTCATCAGGCCCTTAGCAGCACAATGAGTGGATTCAGGTATGATGATTCTAACTGAAATAAGTCACACAGAAAAAGAACCATCATAAGATATCAGTAATACACGGAATGTAAACTTGGCTACACAGGAACTGAATTACAGAACAGAACAGGGTCTCAAATTTAGAAAACCAACTTATGCTTGCTTAAGGGTAAAGGTGAGTTGGGGTGCTGCATAAAACCAGAGATTGAAATGAGCACAGATAAAGTTCCTTAAGCCAAATATGGAATAGACAAGATCTACTCCTTGCTCAACGAAATGGACTCAACACCGCATATTAAACGCCTAAGAATGTACCTGACTAGTAAGTATCTTAAAACCTATGGATTGCTATGTCTCTGAAAGAGAATCAAGCATGTGTACAGGGGCATAAACGCAGCAGTGATAGGATTGGAGAGGTTCGGTGAGCAAATGAAGACCCTTTGAAGTCATATTGCATGGTACCCATTCCACGGGTTTCAACTACCCAGGTTTAAGGTATTCTTCCTTCAGCTAAAACATGCATGTGGAACCTAGAGTATGATCAACCATGTGATCGGGAGACGTGTTCAAATATGTCTCAGTTTTCGTACCCTGGTACTCGGGTGCAACATTCCAGACGCTTTACTAACACCCTCCCCACTTGGAGAGTCAGCCCCTTTAAACTCCTGTTTGGCCCAGTTTGCAATTTCTGCGGAAGATGAACAGGAATAGCGAGAACCAATGAGAGACTAGCTGGAGGTGTCTGGACGGGCAAATTTAACTCTCATTTCCCACCAGGAAGAGGAATTAACCAAAGGCTCAGCGTGCCCTGCCGGAACCAGATTAGGGCCTGAAGCCATCCTGCGGTGTTGCGGCCAGGTCACAAGAAAGCGAGTTGAAGAAAGGAGCTCAGGGGCACTGTAATTCACAAACCTGCAGAGTTATAAATGACAGCTATCGTCCAAAAATATACTGAAGTAAGGCTGCCAAGAGGACTTGAAAACGGGGCCGAATTGCAGGAAACCGATTTCAGGAGGTAGAGTGGATTTGCATTGAAAGCATAGGAAAAGAGGCAGAACGTCCACAATGATGCACTTGGCCAAAAAGGGCGTATGTGTTTTTTCCTGAATATATTCAGGACAAAACGCATACGCACTTTTTGGCCAACCAAGCAAGCTTGCAAAGGAAATCTGCACTACAATGAAGTCTCACTTCCCCCCGGTCAAAAGGGCCATCTGAAAAAAGTGTAAAATCCAGAAAGGCAGGACAGGCCATGGAGAACTGGGAGCCTTGTTATGCTGATGGGCGGGATGTAAATTGCCAACAGACACTCGGGAGAAGTGTATGGTGTTTCCTGAAACATCTAAAAAACAAAGCAACAGAGCCTAGGGCACTTCCACTTATGGTCCTATAGCTTAGGGAAATTAAAATCAAAAAGACACAGCCACCCCAAAGTTTGGGACGCCTCTGTTTACAAGAACCTCGTTTACCGTACAAGTTCAACATCGCAGAAAGTGAAAAATAGATAAAGAAGTTGTGGTATTTACTTACAAAGCAATATCACTCAGCAATGAAATCTATGTCATCAGGCCCTTAGCAGCACAATGAGTGGATTCAGGTATGATGATTCTAACTGAAATAAGTCACACAGAAAAAGAACCATCATAAGATATCAGTAATACACGGAATGTAAACTTGGCTACACAGGAACTGAATTACAGAACAGAACAGGGTCTCAAATTTAGACAACCAACTTATGCTTGCTTAAGGGTAAAGGTGAGTTGGGGTGCTGCATAAAACCAGAGATTGAAATGAGCACAGATAAAGTTCCTTAAGCCAAATATGGAATAGACAAGAGCTACTCCTTGCTCAACGAAATGGACTCAACACCCCATATTAAGCGCCTAAGAATGTACCTGACTAGTAAGTATCTTAAAACCTATGGATTGCTATATCTCCAAAAGAGAATCAAGCGTGTGTACAGGGGCATAAATGCAGCAGTGATAGGATTGGAGAGGTTCGGTGAGCAAACAAAGACCCTTTGAAGTCATATTGCATGGTACCCATTCCACGGGTCTCAACTCTCCAGGTTTCAGGGATTCTTCCTTCAGCTAAAACATGCATGTGGAACCTAGATTATGATCAACCATGTGATCGGGAAACGTGTTCAAATATGTCTCAGTTCTCGTACCCTGGTACTCGGGTGCAACATTCCAGACGCTTTACTAACACCCTCCCGACTTGGAGAGTCAGTCCCTTTAACCTCCTGTTTGGCCCAGTTTGCAATTTCTGCGGAAGATGAACAGGAATAGCGAGAACCAATGAGAGACTAGCTGGAGGTGTCTGGACGGGCAAATTTAACTCTCATTTCCCACCAGGAAGAGGAATTAACCAAAGGCTCAGCGTGCCGTGCCGGAACCAGATTAGGGCCTGAAGCCATCCTGCGGTGTTGCGGCCAGCTCACAAGAAAGCGAGTTGAAGAAAGGAGCTCAGGGGCACTGTAATTCACAAACCTGCAGAGTTATAAATGACAGCTATCGTCCAAAAATATACTGAAGTAAGGCTGCCAAGAGGAGTTGAAAGCGGGGCAGAATTGCAGGAAACCGATTTCAGGAGGTAGACTGGAATTGCATTGAAAGCATAGGAAAAGAGGCAGAACGTCCACAATGATGCACTTGGCCAAAAAGGGCGTATGCGTTTTTTCCTGAATATATTCAGGAAAAAACGCATACGCCCTTTTTGGCCAACCAAGCAAACTTGCAAAGGAAATCTGCACTACAATGAAGTCTCACTTCCCCCCGGTCAAAAGGGCCATCTGAAAAAAGTGTAAAATCCAGAAAGGCAGGACAGGCCATGGAGAACTGGGAGCCTTGTTATGCTGATGGGCGGGATGTAAATTGCCAACAGACACTCGGGAGAAGTGTATGGTGTTTCCTGAAACATCTAAAAAACAAAGCAACAGAGCCTAGGGCACTTCCACTTATGGTCCTATAGCTTAGGGAAATTAAAATCAAAAAGACACAGCCACCCCAAAGTTTGGGACGCCTCTGTTTACAAGAACCTCGTTTACAGTACAAGTTCAACATCGCAGAAAGTGAAAAATGGATAAAGAAGTTGTGGTATTTACTTACAAAGCAATATCACTCAGCAATGAAATCTATGTCATCAGGCCCTTAGCAGCACAATGAGTGGATTCAGGTATGATGATTCTAACTGAAATAAGTCACACAGAAAAAGAAACATCATAACATATCAGTAATACACGGAATGTAAACTTGGCTACACAGGAACTGAATTACAGAACAGAACAGGGTCTCAAATTTAGAAAACCAACTTATGCTTGCTTAAGGGGAAAGGTGAGTTGGGGTGCTGCATAAAACCAGAGATTGAAATGAGCACAGATAAAGTTCCTTAAGCCAAATATGGAATAGACAAGAGCTACTCCTTGCTCAACGAAATGGACTCAACACCGCATATTAAACGCCTAAGAATGTACCTGACTAGTAAGTATCTTAAAACCTGTGGATTGCTATGTCTCCGAAAGAGAATCAAGCATGTGTACAGGGGCATAAACGCAGCAGTGTTAGGATTGGAGAGGTTCGGTGAGCAAATGAAGACCCTCTGAAGTCATATTGCATGGTACCCATTCCACGGGTTTCAACTACCCAGGTTTAAGGTATTCTTCCTTCAGCTAAAACATGCATGTGGAACCTAGAGTATGATCAACCATGTGATCGGGAAAAGTGTTCAAATATGTCTCAGTTCTCGTACCCTGGTACTCGGGTGCAACATTCCAGACGCTTTACTAACACCCTACCGACTTGGAGAGTCAGTCCCTTTAACCTCCTGTTTGGCCCAGTTTGCAATTTCTGCGGAAGATGAACAGGAATAGCGAGAACCAATGAGAGAATAGCTGGAGGTGTCTGGACGGGCAAATTTAACTCTCATTTCCCACCAGGAAGAGGAATTAACCAAAGGCTCAGCGTGCCGTGCCGGAACCAGATTAGGGCCTGAAGCCATCCTTTGGTGTTGCGGTCAGCTCAAAAGAAAGCGAGTTGAAGAAAGGAGCTCAGGGGCACTGTAATTCACAAACCTGCAGAGTTATAAATGACAGCTATCGTCCAAAAATATACTGAAGTAAGGCTGCCAAGAGGACTTGAAAGCGGAGCAGAATTGCAGGAAACCGATTTCAGGAGGTAGACTGGAATTGCATTGAAAGCATAGGAAAAGAGGCAGAACGTCCACAATGATGCACTTGGCCAAAAAGGGCGTATGCGTTTTTTCCTGAATATATTCAGGAAAAAACGCATACGATCTTTTTGGCCAACCAAGCAAACTTGCAAAGGAAATCTGCACTACAATGAAGTCTCACTTCCCCCCGGTCAAAAGGGCCATCTGAAAAAAGTGTAAAATCCAGAAAGGCAGGACAGGCCATGGAGAACTGGGAGCCTTGTTATGCTGATGGGCGGGATGTAAATTGCCAACAGACACTCGGGAGAAGTGTATGGTGTTTCCTGAAACATCTAAAACACAAAGCAACAGAGCCTAGGGCACTTCCACTTATGGACCTATAGCTTAGGGAAATTAAAATCAAAAAGACACAGCCACCCCAAAGTTTGGGACGCCTCTGTTTACAAGAACCTCGTTTACCGTACAAGTTCAATATCACAGAAAGTGAAAAATGGATACAGAACTTGTGATACTTACGTACAATGCAGTATCACTCAGCAATGGAATCTATGTCATCAGGCCCGTAGCAGCATAATGAGTGGATTCAAGTACGATGATTCTAACTGAAATAAGTCACACAGAAAAAGAAACATCATAAGATATCAGTAATACACGGAATGTAAACTTGGCTACACAGGAACTGAATTCCAAAACAGAACAGGGTCTCAAATTTAGAAAACCAACTTATGCTTGCTTAAGTGGAAAGGTGAGTTGGGGTGCTGCATAAAACCAGCGATTGAAATGAGCACAGATAAAATTCCTTAAGCCAAATATGGAATAGACAAGAGCTACTCCTTGCTCAACGAAATGGACTCAACACCCCATATTAAACGCCTAAGAATGTACCTGACTAGTAAGTATCTTAAAACCTATGGATTGCTATGTCTCCAAAAGAGAATGAAGCGTGTGTACAGGGGCATAAACGCAGCAGTGATAGGATTGGAGAGTTTCGGTGAGCAAATGAAGACCCTTTGAAGTCATATTGCATGGTACCCATTACACGGGTCTCAACTCTCCAGGTTTAAGGTATTCTTCCTTCAGCTAAAACATGCATGTGGAACCCACAGTATGATCAACCGTGTGAACGGGAGACGTGTTCAAATATGTCTCAGTTTTCCTCCCCTGGTACTCGGGTGCAACATTCCAGACGCTTTACTAACACTCTCCCGACTTGGAGAGTCAGTCCCTTTAACCTCCTGTTTGGCCCAGTTTGCAATTTCTGCGGAAGATGAACAGGAATAGCGAGAACCAATGAGAGACTAGCTGGAGGTGTCTGGACGGGAAAATTTTACTCTCATTTCCCACCAGGAAGAGGAATTAACCAAAGGCTCAGCGTGCCGTGCCGGAACCAGATTAGGGCCTGAAGCCATCCTGCGGTGTTGCGGCCAGCTCAAAAGAAAGCGAGTTGAAGAAAGGAGCTCAGGGGCACTGTAATTCACAAACCTACAGAGTTATCAATGACAGCTATCGTCCAAAAATATACTGAAGTAAGGCTGCCAAGAGGACTTGAAAGCGGGGCAGAATTGCAGGAAACCGATTTCAGGAGGTAGACTGGAATTGCATTGAAAGCATAGGAAAAGAAGCAGAACGTCCACAATGATGCACTTGGCCAAAAAGGGCATATGCGTTTTTTCCTGAATATATTCAGGACAAAACGTATACGCCCTTTTTGGCCAACCAAGCAAGCTTGCAAAGGAAATCTGCACTACAATGAAGTCTCACTTCCCCCCGGTCAAAAGGGCCATCTGAAAAAAGTGTAAAATCCAGAAAGGCAGGACAGGCCATGGAGAACTGGGAGCCTTGTTATGCTGATGGGCGGGATGTAAATTGCCAACAGACACTCGGGAGAAGTGTATGGTGTTTCCTGAAACATCTAAAAAACAAAGCAACAGAGCCTAGGGCACTTCCACTTATGGTCCTATAGCTTAGGGAAATTAAAATCAAAAAGACACAGCCACCCCAAAGTTTGGGACGCCTCTGTTTACAAGAACCTCGTTTACAGTACAAGTTCAACATCGCAGAAAGTGAAAAATGGATAAAGAATTTGTGGTATTTACTTACAAAGCAATATCACGCAGCAATGAAATCTATGTCATCAGGCCCTTAGCAGCACAATGAGTGGATTCAGGTTTGACGATTCTAACTGAAATAAGTCACACAGAAAACGAAACATCATAAGATATCAGTAATACACGGAATGTAAACTTGGCTCCAAAGGAACTGAATTACAGAACAGAACAGGGTCTCAAATTTAGAAAACCAACTTATGCTTGCTTAAGGGTAAAGGTGAGTTGGGGTGCTGCATAAAACCAGAGATTGAAATGAGCACAGATAAAGTTCCTTAAGCCAAATATGGAATAGACAAGAGCTACTCCTTGCTCAACGAAATGGACTCAACACCCCATATTAAGCGCCTAAGAATGTACCTGACTAGTAAGTATCTTAAAACCTATGGATTGCTATATCTCCAAAAGAGAATCAAGCGTGTGTCCAGGGGAATAAATGCAGAAATGATAGGATTGGAGAGGTTCGGTGAGCAAACAAAGACCCTTTGAAGTCATATTGCATGGTACCCATTCCACGGGTCTCAACTCTCCAGGTTTCAGGGATTCTTCCGTCAGCTAAAACATGCATGTGGAACCTAGAGTATGATCAACCATGTGATCGGGAAACGTGTTCCAATATGTCTCAGTTTTCGTACCCTGGTACTCGGATGCAACATTCCAGACGCTTTACTAACACCCTCCCGACTTGGAGAGTCAGTCCCTTTAACCTCCTGTTTGGCCCAGTTTGCAATTTCTGCAGAAGATGAACAGGAATAGCGAGAACCAATGAGAGACTAGCTGGAGGTGTCTGGACGGGCAAATTTAACTCTCATTTCCCAACAGGGAGAGGAATTAACCAAAGGCTCAGCGTGCCGTGCCGGAACCAGATTAGGGCCTGAAGCCATCCTGCGGTGTTGCGGCCAGCTCACAAGAAAGAGAGTTGAAGAAAGGAGCTCAGGGGCACTGTAATTCACAAACCTGCAGAGTTATAAATGACAGCTATCGTCCAAAAACATACTGAAGTAAGGCTGCCAAGAGGACTTGAAAGCGGGGCAGAATTGCAGGAAACCGATTTCAGGAGGTAGACTGGAATTGCATTGAAAGCATAGGAAAAGAGGCAGAACGTCCACAATGATGCACTTGGCCAAAAGGGCGTATGCGTTTTTTCCTGAATATATTCAAGAAAAAACGCATACGCCCTTTTTGGCCAACCAAGCAAACTTGCAAAGGAAATCTGCACTACAATGAAGTCTCACTTCCCCCCGGTCAAAAGGGCCATCTGAAAAAAGTGTAAAATCCAGAAAGGCAGGACAGACCATGGAGAATTGGGAGCCTTGTTATGCTGATGGGCGGGATGTAAATTGCCAACAGACACTAGGGAGAAGTGTATGGTGTTTCCTGAAACATCTAAAAAACAAAGCAACAGAGCCTAGGGCACTTCCACTTATGGTCCTATAGCTTAGGGAAATTAAAATCAAAAAGACACAGCCACCCCAAACATTGGGACGCCTCTGTTTACAAGAACCTCGTTTACCGTACAAGTTCAATATCACAGAAAGTGAAAAATGGATAAAGAAGTTGTGGTATTTACTTACAAAGCAATATCACTCAGCAATGAAATCTATGTCATCAGGCCCTTAGCAGCACAATGAGTGGATTCA
Organism: Pseudorca crassidens; assembly: GCF_039906515.1. NCBI lineage: Eukaryota > Metazoa > Chordata > Mammalia > Artiodactyla > Delphinidae > Pseudorca > Pseudorca crassidens. Next base: position 313,987 of record NW_027136343.1, read on the forward strand.
GGTATGATGATTCTAACTGAAATAAGTCACACAGAAAAAGAAACATCATAAGATATCAGTAATACACGGAATGTAAACTTGGCTACACAGGAACTGAATTACAGAACAGAACAGGGTCTCAAATTTAGAAAACCAACTTATGCTTGCTTAAGGGGAAAGGTGAGTTGGGGTGCTGCATAAAACCATAGATTGAAATGAGCACAGATAAAGTTCCTTAAGCCAAATATGGAATAGACAAGATCTACTCCTTGCTCAACGAAATGGACTCAACACCGCATATTAAACGCCTAAGAATGTACCTGACTAGTAAGTATCTTAAAACCTATGGATTGCTATGTCTCCGAAAGAGAATCAAGCATGTGTACAGGGGCATAAACGCAGCAGTGATAGGATTGGAGAGGTTCGGTGAGCAAATGAAGACCCTTTGAAGTCATATTGCATGGTACCCATTCCACGGGTTTCAACTACCCAGGTTTAAGGTATTCTTCCTTCAGCTAAAACATGCATGTGGAACCTAGAGTATGATCAACCATGTGATCGGGAGACGTGTTCAAATATGTCTCAGTTTTCGTACCCTGGTACTCGGGTGCAACATTCCAGACGCTTTACTAACACCCTCCCGACTTGGAGAGTCAGTCCCTTTAACCTCCTGTTTGGCCCAGTTTGCAATTTCTGCGGAAGATGAACAGGAATAGCGAGAACCAATGAGAGACTAGCTGGAGGTGTCTGGACGGGCAAATTTAACTCTCATTTCCCACCAGGAAGAGGAATTAACCAAAGGCTCAGCGTGCCGTGCCGGAACCAGATTAGGGCCTGAAGCCATCCTGCGGTGTTGCGGCCAGGTCATAAGAAAGCGAGTTGAAGAAAGGAGCTCAGGGACACTGTAATTCACAAACCTGCAGAGTTATAAATGACAGCTATCGTCCAAAAACATACTGAAGTAAGGCTGCCAAGAGGACTTGAAAGCGGGGCAGAATTGCAGGAAACCGATTTCAGGAGGTAGACTGGAATTGCATTGAAAGCATAGGAAAAGAGGGAGAACGTCCACAATGATGCACTTGGCCAAAAAGTGCATATGCGTTTTTTCCTGAATCAGGAAAAAACGCATACGCACTTTTTGGCCAACCAAGCAAGCTTGCAAAGGAAATCTGCACTACAATGAAGTCTCACTTCCCCCCGGTCAAAAGGGCCATCTGAGAAAAGTGTAAAATCCAGAAAGGCAGGACAGGCCATGGAGAACTGGGAGCCTTGTTATGCTGATGGGCGGGATGTAAATTGCCAACAGACACTCGGGAGAAGTGTATGGTGTTTCCTGAAACATCTAAAAAACAAAGCAACAGAGCCTAGGGCACTTCCACTTATGGTCCTATAGCTTAGGGAAATTAAAATAAAAAAGACACAGCCACCCCAAAGTTTGGGACGCCTCTGTTTACAAGAACCTCGTTTACAGTACAAGTTCAACATCGCAGAAAGTGAAAAATGGATAAAGAATTTGTGGTATTTACTTACAAAGCAATATCACGCAGCAATGAAATCTATGTCATCAGGCCCTTAGCAGCACAATGAGTGGATTCAGGTTTGACGATTCTAACTGAAATAAGTCACACAGAAAACGAAACATCATAAGATATCAGTAATACACGGAATGTAAACTTGGCTCCAAAGGAACTGAATTACAGAACAGAACAGGGTCTCAAATTTAGAAAACCAACTTATGCTTGCTTAAGGGTAAAGGTGAGTTGGGGTGCTGCATAAAACCAGAGATTGAAATGAGCACAGATAAAGTTCCTTAAGCCAAATATGGAATAGACAAGAGCTACTCCTTGCTCAACGAAATGGACTCAACACCCCATATTAAGCGCCTAAGAATGTACCTGACTAGTAAGTATCTTAAAACCTATGGATTGCTATATCTCCAAAAGAGAATCAAGCGTGTGTCCAGGGGAATAAATGCAGAAATGATAGGATTGGAGAGGTTCGGTGAGCAAACAAAGACCCTTTGAAGTCATATTGCATGGTACCCATTCCACGGGTCTCAACTCTCCAGGTTTCAGGGATTCTTCCGTCAGCTAAAACATGCATGTGGAACCTAGAGTATGATCAACCATGTGATCGGGAAACGTGTTCAAATATGTCTCAGTTTTCGTACCCTGGTACTCGGATGCAACATTCCAGACGCTTTACTAACACCCTCCCGACTTGGAGAGTCAGTCCCTTTAACCTCCTGTTTGGCCCAGTTTGCAATTTCTGCGGAAGATGAACAGGAATAGCGAGAACCAATGAGAGACTAGCTGGAGGTGTCTGGACGGGCAAATTTAACTCTCATTTCCCACCAGGGAGAGGAATTAACCAAAGGCTCAGCGTGCCGTGCCGGAACCAGATTAGGGCCTGAAGCCATCCTGCGGTGTTGCGGCCAGCTCACAAGAAAGAGAGTTGAAGAAAGGAGCTCAGGGGCACTGTAATTCACAAACCTGCAGAGTTATAAATGACAGCTATCGTCCAAAAACATACTGAAGTAAGGCTGCCAAGAGGACTTGAAAGCGGGGCAGAATTGCAGGAAACCGATTTCAGGAGGTAGACTGGAATTGCATTGAAAGCATAGGAAAAGAGGCAGAACGTCCACAATGATGCACTTGGCCAAAAAGGGCATATGCGTTTTTTCCTGAATATATTCAAGAAAAAACGCATACGCCCTTTTTGGCCAACCAAGCAAACTTGCAAAGGAAATCTGCACTACAATGAAGTCTCACTTCCCCCCGGTCAAAAGGGCCATCTGAAAAAAGTGTAAAATCCAGAAAGGCAGGACAGACCATGGAGAACTGGGAGCCTTGTTATGCTGATGGGCGGGATGTAAATTGCCAACAGACACTCGGGAGAAGTGTATGGTGTTTCCTGAAACATCTAAAAAACAAAGCAACAGAGCCTAGGGCACTTCCACTTATGGTCCTATAGCTTAGGGAAATTAAAATCAAAAAGACACAGCCACCCCAAACATTGGGACGCCTCTGTTTACAAGAACCTCGTTTACCGTACAAGTTCAATATCACAGAAAGTGAAAAATGGATAAAGAAGTTGTGGTATTTACTTACAAAGCAATATCACTCAGCAATGAAATCTATGTCATCAGGCCCTTAGCAGCACAATGAGTGGATTCAGGTATGATGATTCTAACTGAAATAAGTCACACAGAAAAAGAAACATCATAAGATATCAGTAATACACGGAATGTAAACTTGGCTACACAGGAACTGAATTACAGAACAGAACAGGGTCTCAAATTTAGAAAACCAACTTATGCTTGCTTAAGGGGAAAGGTGAGTTGGGGTGCTGCATAAAACCATAGATTGAAATGAGCACAGATAAAGTTCCTTAAGCCAAATATGGAATAGACAAGATCTACTCCTTGCTCAACGAAATGGACTCAACACCGCATATTAAACGCCTAAGAATGTACCTGACTAGTAAGTATCTTAAAACCTATGGATTGCTATGTCTCCGAAAGAGAATCAAGCATGTGTACAGGGGCATAAACGCAGCAGTGATAGGATTGGAGAGGTTCGGTGAGCAAATGAAGACCCTTTGAAGTCATATTGCATGGTACCCATTCCACGGGTTTCAACTACCCAGGTTTAAGGTATTCTTCCTTCAGCTAAAACATGCATGTGGAACCTAGAGTATGATCAACCATGTGATCGGGAGACGTGTTCAAATATGTCTCAGTTTTCGTACCCTGGTACTCGGGTGCAACATTCCAGACGCTTTACTAACACCCTCCCGACTTGGAGAGTCAGTCCCTTTAACCTCCTGTTTGGCCCAGTTTGCAATTTCTGCGGAAGATGAACAGGAATAGCGAGAACCAATGAGAGACAAGCTGGAGGTGTCTGGACGGGCAAATTTAACTCTCATTTCCCACCAGGAAGAGGAATTAACCAAAGGCTCAGCGTGCCGTGCCGGAACCAGATTAGGGCCTGAAGCCATCCTGCGGTGTTGCGGCCAGGTCATAAGAAAGCGAGTTGAAGAAAGGAGCTCAGGGGCACTGTAATTCACAAACCTGCAGAGTTATAAATGACAGCTATCGTCCAAAAACATACTGAAGTAAGGCTGCCAAGAGGACTTGAAAGCGGGGCAGAATTGCAGGAAACCGATTTCAGGAGGTAGACTGGAATTGCATTGAAAGCATAGGAAAAGAGGGAGAACGTCCACAATGATGCACTTGGCCAAAAAGTGCATATGCGTTTTTTCCTGAATCAGGAAAAAACGCATACGCACTTTTTGGCCAACCAAGCAAGCTTGCAAAGGAAATCTGCACTACAATGAAGTCTCACTTCCCCCCGGTCAAAAGGGCCATCTGAGAAAAGTGTAAAATCCAGAAAGGCAGGACAGGCCATGGAGAACTGGGAGCCTTGTTATGCTGATGGGCGGGATGTAAATTGCCAACAGACACTCGGGAGAAGTGTATGGTGTTTCCTGAAACATCTAAAAAACAAAGCAACAGAGCCTAGGGCACTTCCACTTATGGTCCTATAGCTTAGGGAAATTAAAATCAAAAAGACACAGCCACCCCAAAGTTTGGGACGCCTCTGTTTACAAGAACCTCGTTTACAGTACAAGTTCAACATCGCAGAAAGTGAAAAATGGATAAAGAATTTGTGGTATTTACTTACAAAGCAATATCACGCAGCAATGAAATCTATGTCATCAGGCCCTTAGCAGCACAATGAGTGGATTCAGGTTTGACGATTCTAACTGAAATAAGTCACACAGAAAACGAAACATCATAAGATATCAGTAATACACGGAATGTAAACTTGGCTCCAAAGGAACTGAATTACAGAACAGAACAGGGTCTCAAATTTAGAAAACCAACTTATGCTTGCTTAAGGGTAAAGGTGAGTTGGGGTGCTGCATAAAACCAGAGATTGAAATGAGCACAGATAAAGTTCCTTAAGCCAAATATGGAATAGACAAGAGCTACTCCTTGCTCAACGAAATGGACTCAACACCCCATATTAAGCGCCTAAGAATGTACCTGACTAGTAAGTATCTTAAAACCTATGGATTGCTATATCTCCAAAAGAGAATCAAGCGTGTGTCCAGGGGAATAAATGCAGAAATGATAGGATTGGAGAGGTTCGGTGAGCAAACAAAGACCCTTTGAAGTCATATTGCATGGTACCCATTCCACGGGTCTCAACTCTCCAGGTTTCAGGGATTCTTCCGTCAGCTAAAACATGCATGTGGAACCTAGAGTATGATCAACCATGTGATCGGGAAACGTGTTCAAATATGTCTCAGTTTTCGTACCCTGGTACTCGGATGCAACATTCCAGACGCTTTACTAACACCCTCCCGACTTGGAGAGTCAGTCCCTTTAACCTCCTGTTTGGCCCAGTTTGCAATTTCTGCGGAAGATGAACAGGAATAGCGAGAACCAATGAGAGACTAGCTGGAGGTGTCTGGACGGGCAAATTTAACTCTCATTTCCCACCAGGGAGAGGAATTAACCAAAGGCTCAGCGTGCCGTGCCGGAACCAGATTAGGGCCTGAAGCCATCCTGCGGTGTTGCGGCCAGCTCACAAGAAAGAGAGTTGAAGAAAGGAGCTCAGGGGCAGTGTAATTCACAAACCTGCAGAGTTATAAATGACAGCTATCGTCCAAAAACATACTGAAGTAAGGCTGCCAAGAGGACTTGAAAGCGGGGCAGAATTGCAGGAAACCGATTTCAGGAGGTAGACTGGAATTGCATTGAAAGCATAGGAAAAGAGGCAGAACGTCCACAATGATGCACTTGGCCAAAAAGGGCGTATGCGTTTTTTCCTGAATATATTCAAGAAAAAACGCATACGCCCTTTTTGGCCAACCAAGCAAACTTGCAAAGGAAATCTGCACTACAATGAAGTCTCACTTCCCCCCGGTCAAAAGGGCCATCTGAAAAAAGTGTAAAATCCAGAAAGGCAGGACAGACCATGGAGAACTGGGAGCCTTGTTATGCTGATGGGCGGGATGTAAATTGCCAACAGACACTCGGGAGAAGTGTATGGTGTTTCCTGAAACATCTAAAAAACAAAGCAACAGAGCCTAGGGCACTTCCACTTATGGTCCTATAGCTTAGGGAAATTAAAATCAAAAAGACACAGCCACCCCAAACATTGGGATGCCTCTGTTTACAAGAACCTCGTTTACCGTACAAGTTCAATATCACAGAAAGTGAAAAATGGATAAAGAAGTTGTGGTATTTACTTACAAAGCAATATCACTCAGCAATGAAATCTATGTCATCAGGCCCTTAGCAGCACAATGAGTGGATTCAGGTATGATGATTCTAACTGAAATAAGTCACACAGAAAAAGAAACATCATAAGATATCAGTAATACACGGAATGTAAACTTGGCTACACAGGAACTGAATTACAGAACAGAACAGGGTCTCAAATTTAGAAAACCAACTTATGCTTGCTTAAGGGGAAAGGTGAGTTGGGGTGCTGCATAAAACCATAGATTGAAATGAGCACAGATAAAGTTCCCTAAGCCAAATATGGAATAGACAAGATCTACTCCTTGCTCAACGAAATGGACTCAACACCACATATTAAACGCCTAAGAATGTACCTGACTAGTAAGTATCTTAAAACCTATGGATTGCTATGTCTCCGAAAGAGAATCAAGCATGTGTACAGGGGCATAAACGCAGCAGTGATAGGATTGGAGAGGTTCGGTGAGCAAATGAAGACCCTTTGAAGTCATATTGCATGGTACCCATTCCACGGGTTTCAACTACCCAGGTTTAAGGTATTCTTCCTTCAGCTAAAACATGCATGTGGAACCTAGAGTATGATCAACCATGTGATCGGGAGACGTGTTCAAATATGTCTCAGTTTTCGTACCCTGGTACTCGGGTGCAACATTCCAGACGCTTTACTAACACCCTCCCGACTTGGAGAGTCAGTCCCTTTAACCTCCTGTTTGGCCCAGTTTGCAATTTCTGCGGAAGATGAACAGGAATAGCGAGAACCAATGAGAGACAAGCTGGAGGTGTCTGGACGGGCAAATTTAACTCTCATTTCCCACCAGGAAGAGGAATTAACCAAAGGCTCAGCGTGCCGTGCCGGAACCAGATTAGGGCCTGAAGCCATCCTGCGGTGTTGCGGCCAGGTCATAAGAAAGCGAGTTGAAGAAAGGAGCTCAGGGGCACTGTAATTCACAAACCTGCAGAGTTATAAATGACAGCTATCGTCCAAAAACATACTGAAGTAAGGCTGCCAAGAGGACTTGAAAGCGGGGCAGAATTGCAGGAAACCGATTTCAGGAGGTAGACTGGAATTGCATTGAAAGCATAGGAAAAGAGGGAGAACGTCCACAATGATGCACTTGGCCAAAAAGGGCATATGCGTTTTTTCCTGAATCAGGAAAAAACGCATACGCACTTTTTGGCCAACCAAGCAAGCTTGCAAAGGAAATCTGCACTACAATGAAGTCTCACTTCCCCCCGGTCAAAAGGGCCATCTGAGAAAAGTGTAAAATCCAGAAAGGCAGGACAGGCCATGGAGAACTGGGAGCCTTGTTATGCTGATGGGCGGGATGTAAATTGCCAACAGACACTCGGGAGAAGTGTATGGTGTTTCCTGAAACATCTAAAAAACAAAGCAACAGAGCCTAGGGCACTTCCACTTATGGTCCTATAGCTTAGGGAAATTAAAATCAAAAAGACACAGCCACCCCACAGTTTGGGAAAGCTCTGTTTACAAGAACCTCGTTTACGGTACAAGTTCAATATCGCAGAAAGTGAAAAATGGATAAAGAAGTTGTGGTAATTATGTACAATGCAGTATCACTCAGCAATGAAATCTATGTCATCAGGCCCGTAGCAGCATAATGAGTGGATTCAGGTACGATGATTCTAACTGAAATAAGTCACACAGAAAAAGAAACATCATAAGATATCACTAATGCACGGAATGTAAACTTGGCTACACAGGAACTGAATTACAAAACAGAACAGGGTCTCAAATTTAGAAAACCAACTTATGCTTGCTTAAGGGTAAAGGTGAGTTGGGGTGCTGCATAAAACCAGCGATTGAAATGAGCACAGATAAAATTCCTTAAGCCAAATATGGAATAGACAAGAGCTACTCCTTGCTCAACGAAATGGACTCAACACCCCATATTAAACGCCTAAGAATGTACCTGACTAGTAAGTATCTTAAAACCTATGGATTGCTATGTCTCCAAAAGAGAATGAAGCGTGTGTACAGGGGCATAAACGCAGCAGTGATAGGATTGGAGAGTTTCGGTGAGCAAATGAAGACCCTTTGAAGTCATATTGCATGGTACCCATTCCACGGGTCTCAACTCTCCAGGTTTAAGGTATTCTTCCTTCAGCTAAAACATGCATGTGGAACCCAGAGTATGATCAACCGTGTGAACGGGAGACGTGTTCAAATATGTCTCAGTTTTCCTCCCCTGGTACTCGGGTGCAACATTCCAGACGCTTTACTAACACTCTCCCGACTTGGAGAGTCAGTCCCTTTAACCTCCTGTTTGGCCCAGTTTGCAATTTCTGCGGAAGATGAACAGGAATAGCGAGAACCAATGAGAGACTAGCTGGAGGTGTCTGGACGGGAAAATTTTACTCTCATTTCCCACCAGGAAGAGGAATTAACCAAAGGCTCAGCGTGCCGTGCCGGAACCAGATTAGGGCCTGAAGCCATCCTGCGGTGTTGCGGCCAGCTCAAAAGAAAGCGAGTTGAAGAAAGGAGCTCAGGGGCACTGTAATTCACAAACCTACAGAGTTATCAATGACAGCTATCGTCCAAAAATATACTGAAGTAAGGCTGCCAAGAGGACTTGAAAGCGGGGCAGAATTGCAGGAAACCGATTTCAGGAGGTAGACTGGAATTGCATTGAAAGCATAGGAAAAGAAGCAGAACGTCCACAATGATGCACTTGGCCAAAAAGGGCATATGCGTTTCTTCCTGAATATATTCAGGACAAAACGTATACGCCCTTTTTGGCCAACCAAGCAAGCTTGCAAAGGAAATCTGCACTACAATGAAGTCTCACTTCCCCCCGGTCAAAAGGGCCATCTGAAAAAAGTGTAAAATCCAGAAAGGCAGGACAGGCCATGGAGAACTGGGAGCCTTGTTATGCTGATGGGCGGGATGTAAATTGCCAACAGACACTCGGGAGAAGTGTATGGTGTTTCCTGAAACATCTAAAAAACAAAGCAACAGAGCCTAGGGCACTTCCACTTATGGTCCTATAGCTTAGGGAAATTAAAATCAAAAAGACACAGCCACCCCACAGTTTGGGAAAGCTCTGTTTACAAGAACCTCGTTTACGGTACAAGTTCAATATCGCAGAAAGTGAAAAATGGATAAAGAAGTTGTGGTAATTATGTACAATGCAGTATCACTCAGCAATGAAATCTATGTCATCAGGCCCGTAGCAGCATAATGAGTGGATTCAGGTACGATGATTCTAACTGAAATAAGTCACACAGAAAAAGAAACATCATAAGATATCACTAATGCACGGAATGTAAACTTGGCTACACAGGAACTGAATTACAAAACAGAACAGGGTCTCAAATTTAGAAAACCAACTTATGCTTGCTTAAGGGTAAAGGTGAGTTGGGGTGCTGCATAAAACCAGCGATTGAAATGAACACAGATAAAATTCCTTAAGCCAAATATGGAATAGACAAGAGCTACTCCTTGCTCAACGAAATGGACTCAACACCCCATATTAAACGCCTAAGAATGTACCTGACTAGTAAGTATCTTAAAACCTATGGATTGCTATGTCTCCAAAAGAGAATGAAGCGTGTGTACAGGGGCATAAATGCAGCAGTGATAGGATTGGAGAGTTTCGGTGAGCAAATGAAGACCCTTTGAAGTCATATTGCATGGTACCCATTCCACGGGTCTCAACTCTCCAGGTTTAAGGTATTCTTCCTTCAGCTAAAACATGCATGTGGAACCCAGAGTATGATCAACCGTGTGAACGGGAGACGTGTTCAAATATGTCTCAGTTTTCCTCCCCTGGTACTCGGGTGCAACATTCCAGACGCTTTACTAACACTCTCCCGACTTGGAGAGTCAGTCCCTTTAACCTCCTGTTTGGCCCAGTTTGCAATTTCTGCGGAAGATGAACAGGAATAGCGAGAACCAATGAGAGACTAGCTGGAGGTGTCTGGACGGGAAAATTTTACTCTCATTGCCCACCAGGAAGAGGAATTAACCAAAGGCTCAGCGTGCCGTGCCGGAACCAGATTAGGGCCTGAAGCCATCCTGCGGTGTTGCGGCCAGCTCAAAAGAAAGCGAGTTGAAGAAAGGAGCTCAGGGGCACTGTAATTCACAAACCTACAGAGTTATCAATGACAGCTATCGTCCAAAAATATACTGAAGTAAGGCTGCCAAGAGGACTTGAAAGCGGGGCAGAATTGCAGGAAACCGATTTCAGGAGGTAGACTGGAATTGCATTGAAAGCATAGGAAAAGAAGCAGAACGTCCACAATGATGCACTTGGCCAAAAAGGGCATATGCGTTTTTTCCTGAATATATTCAGGACAAAACGTATACGCCCTTTTTGGCCAACCAAGCAAGCTTGCAAAGGAAATCTGCACTACAATGAAGTCTCACTTCCCCCCGGTCAAAAGGGCCATCTGAAAAAAGTGTAAAATCCAGAAAGGCAGGACAGGCCATGGAGAACTGGGAGCCTTGTTATGCTGATGGGCGGGATGTAAATTGCCAACAGACACTCGGGAGAAGTGTATGGTGTTTCCTGAAACATCTAAAAAACAAAGCAACAGAGCCTAGGGCACTTCCACTTATGGTCCTATAGCTTAGGGAAATTAAAATCAAAAAGACACAGCCACCCCAAAGTTTGGGACGCCTCTGTTTACAAGAACCTCGTTTACAGTACAAGTTCAACATCGCAGAAAGTGAAAAATGGATAAAGAATTTGTGGTATTTACTTACAAAGCAATATCACGCAGCAATGAAATCTATGTCATCAGGCCCTTAGCAGCACAATGAGTGGATTCAGGTTTGACGATTCTAACTGAAATAAGTCACACAGAAAACGAAACATCATAAGATATCAGTAATACACGGAATGTAAACTTGGCTCCAAAGGAACTGAATTACAGAACAGAACAGGGTCTCAAATTTAGAAAACCAACTTATGCTTGCTTAAGGGTAAAGGTGAGTTGGGGTGCTGCATAAAACCAGAGATTGAAATGAGCACAGATAAAGTTCCTTAAGCCAAATATGGAATAGACAAGAGCTACTCCTTGCTCAACGAAATGGACTCAACACCCCATATTAAGCGCCTAAGAATGTACCTGACTAGTAAGTATCTTAAAACCTATGGATTGCTATATCTCCAAAAGAGAATCAAGCGTGTGTCCAGGGGAATAAATGCAGAAATGATAGGATTGGAGAGGTTCGGTGAGCAAACAAAGACCCTTTGAAGTCATATTGCATGGTACCCATTCCACGGGTCTCAACTCTCCAGGTTTCAGAGATTCTTCCGTCAGCAAAAACATGCATGTGGAACCTAGAGTATGATCAACCATGTGATCAGGAAACGTGTTCAAATATGTCTCAGTTTTCGTACCCTGGTACTCGGATGCAACATTCCAGACGCTTTACTAACACCCTCCCGACTTGGAGAGTCAGTCCCTTTAACCTCCTGTTTGGCCCAGTTTGCAATTTCTGCGGAAGATGAACAGGAATAGCGAGAACCAATGAGAGACTAGCTGGAGGTGTCTGGACGGGCAAATTTAACTCTCATTTCCCACCAGGGAGAGGAATTAACCAAAGGCTCAGCGTGCTGTGCCGGAACCAGATTAGGGCCTGAAGCCATCCTGCGGTGTTGCGGCCAGCTCACAAGAAAGAGAGTTGAAGAAAGGAGCTCAGGGGCACTGTAATTCACAAACCTGCAGAGTTATAAATGACAGCTATCGTCCAAAAACATACTGAAGTAAGGCTGCCAAGAGGACTTGAAAGCGGGGCAGAATTGCAGGAAACCGATTTCAGGAGGTAGACTGGAATTGCATTGAAAGCATAGGAAAAGAGGCAGAACGTCCACAATGATGCACTTGGCCAAAAAGGGCGTATGCGTTTTTTCCTGAATATATTCAAGAAAAAACGCATACGCCCTTTCTGGCCAACCAAGCAAACTTGCAAAGGAAATCTGCACTACAATGAAGTCTCACTTCCCCCCGGTCAAAAGGGCCATCTGAAAAAAGTGTAAAATCCAGAAAGGCAGGACAGACCATGGAGAACTGGGAGCCTTGTTATGCTGATGGGCGGGATGTAAATTGCCAACAGACACTCGGGAGAAGTGTATGGTGTTTCCTGAAACATCTAAAAAACAAAGCAACAGAGCCTAGGGCACTTCCACTTATGGTCCTATAGATTAGGGAAATTAAAATCAAAAAGACACAGCCACCCCAAACATTGGGACGCCTCTGTTTACAAGAACCTCGTTTACCGTACAAGTTCAATATCACAGAAAGTGAAAAATGGATAAAGAAGTTGTGGTATTTACTTACAAAGCAATATCACTCAGCAATGAAATCTATGTCATCAGGCCCTTAGCAGCACAATGAGTGGATTCAGGTATGATGATTCTAACTGAAATAAGTCACACAGAAAAAGAAACATCATAAGATATCAGTAATACACGGAATGTAAACTTGGCTACACAGGAACTGAATTACAGAACAGAACAGGGTCTCAAATTTAGAAAACCAACTTATGCTTGCTTAAGGGGAAAGGTGAGTTGGGGTGCTGCATAAAACCAGAGATTGAAATGAGCACAGATAAAGTTCCTTAAGCCAAATATGGAATAGACAAGAGCTACTCCTTGCTCAACGAAATGGACTCAACACCGCATATTAAACGCCTAAGAATGTACCTGACTAGTAAGTATCTTAAAACCTATGGATTGCTATGTCTCCGAAAGAGAATCAAGCATGTGTACAGGGGCATAAACGCAGCAGTGATAGGATTGGAGAGGTTCGGTGAGCAAATGAAGACCCTTTGAAGTCATATTGCATGGTACCCATTCCACGGGTTTCAACTACCCAGGTTTAAGGTATTCTTCCTTCAGCTAAAACATGCATGTGGAACCTAGAGTATGATCAACCATGTGATCGGGAGACGTGTTCAAATATGTCTCAGTTTTCGTACCCTGGTACTCGGGTGCAACATTCCAGACGCTTTACTAACACCCTCCCGACTTGGAGAGTCAGTCCCTTTAACCTCCTGTTTGGCCCAGTTTGCAATTTCTGCGGAAGATGAACAGGAATAGCGAGAACCAATGAGAGACAAGCTGGAGGTGTCTGGACGGGCAAATTTAACTCTCATTTCCCACCAGGAAGAGGAATTAACCAAAGGCTCAGCGTGCCGTGCCGGAACCAGATTAGGGCCTGAAGCCATCCTGCGGTGTTGCGGCCAGGTCATAAGAAAGCGAGTTGAAGAAAGGAGCTCAGGGGCACTGTAATTCACAAACCTGCAGAGTTATAAATGACAGCTATCGTCCAAAAACATACTGAAGTAAGGCTGCCAAGAGGACTTGAAAGCGGGGCAGAATTGCAGGAAACCGATTTCAGGAGGTAGACTGGAATTGCATTGAAAGCATAGGAAAAGAGGGAGAACGTCCACAATGATGCACTTGGCCAAAAAGTGCATATGCGTTTTTTCCTGAATCAGGAAAAAACGCATACGCACTTTTTGGCCAACCAAGCAAGCTTGCAAAGGAAATCTGCACTACAATGAAGTCTCACTTCCCCCCGGTCAAAAGGGCCATCTGAAAAAAGTGTAAAATCCAGAAAGGCAGGACAGGCCATGGAGAACTGGGAGCCTTGTTATGCTGATGGGCGGGATGTAAATTGCCAACAGACACTCGGGAGAAGTGTATGGTGTTTCCTGAAACATCTAAAAAACAAAGCAACAGAGCCTAGGGCACTTCCACTTATGGTCCTATAGCTTAGGGAAATTAAAATCAAAAAGACACAGCCACCCCACAGTTTGGGAAAGCTCTGTTTACAAGAACCTCGTTTACGGTACAAGTTCAATATCGCAGAAAGTGAAAAATGGATAAAGAAGTTGTGGTAATTATGTACAATGCAGTATCACTCAGCAATGAAATCTATGTCATCAGGCCCGTAGCAGCATAATGAGTGGATTCAGGTACGATGATTCTAACTGAAATAAGTCACACAGAAAAAGAAACATCATAAGATATCACTAATGCACGGAATGTAAACTTGGCTACACAGGAACTGAATTACAAAACAGAACAGGGTCTCAAATTTAGAAAACCAACTTATGCTTGCTTAAGGGTAAAGGTGAGTTGGGGTGCTGCATAAAACCAGCGATTGAAATGAGCACAGATAAAATTCCTTAAGCCAAATATGGAATAGACAAGAGCTACTCCTTGCTCAACGAAATGGACTCAACACCCCATATTAAACGCCTAAGAATGTACCTGACTAGTAAGTATCTTAAAACCTATGGATTGCTATGTCTCCAAAAGAGAATGAAGCGTGTGTACAGGGGCATAAACGCAGCAGTGATAGGATTGGAGAGTTTCGGTGAGCAAATGAAGACCCTTTGAAGTCATATTGCATGGTACCCATTCCACGGGTCTCAACTCTCCAGGTTTAAGGTATTCTTCCTTCAGCTAAAACATGCATGTGGAACCCAGAGTATGATCAACCGTGTGAACGGGAGACGTGTTCAAATATGTCTCAGTTTTCCTCCCCTGGTACTCGGGTGCAACATTCCAGACGCTTTACTAACACTCTCCCGACTTGGAGAGTCAGTCCCTTTAACCTCCTGTTTGGCCCAGTTTGCAATTTCTGCGGAAGATGAACAGGAATAGCGAGAACCAATGAGAGACTAGCTGGAGGTGTCTGGACGGGAAAATTTTACTCTCATTTCCCACCAGGAAGAGGAATTAACCAAAGGCTCAGCGTGCCGTGCCGGAACCAGATTAGGGCCTGAAGCCATCCTGCGGTGTTGCGGCCAGCTCAAAAGAAAGCGAGTTGAAGAAAGGAGCTCAGGGGCACTGTAATTCACAAACCTACAGAGTTATCAATGACAGCTATCGTCCAAAAATATACTGAAGTAAGGCTGCCAAGAGGACTTGAAAGCGGGGCAGAATTGCAGGAAACCGATTTCAGGAGGTAGACTGGAATTGCATTGAAAGCATAGGAAAAGAAGCAGAACGTCCACAATGATGCACTTGGCCAAAAAGGGCGTATGCGTTTTTTCCTGAATATATTCAGGACAAAACGTATACGCCCTTTTTGGCCAACCAAGCAAGCTTGCAAAGGAAATCTGCACTACAATGAAGTCTCACTTCCCCCCGGTCAAAAGGGCCATCTGAAAAAAGTGTAAAATCCAGAAAGGCAGGACAGGCCATGGAGAACTGGGAGCCTTGTTATGCTGATGGGCGGGATGTAAATTGCCAACAGACACTCGGGAGAAGTGTATGGTGTTTCCTGAAACATCTAAAAAACAAAGCAACAGAGCCTAGGGCACTTCCACTTATGGTCCTATAGCTTAGGGAAATTAAAATCAAAAAGACACAGCCACCCCAAAGTTTGGGACGCCTCTGTTTACAAGAACCTCGTTTACAGTACAAGTTCAACATCGCAGAAAGTGAAAAATGGATAAAGAATTTGTGGTATTTACTTACAAAGCAATATCACTCAGCAATGAAATCTATGTCATCAGGCCCTTAGCAGCACAATGAGTGGATTCAGGTTTGACGATTCTAACTGAAATAAGTCACACAGAAAACGAAACATCATAAGATATCAGTAATACACGGAATGTAAACTTGGCTCCAAAGGAACTGAATTACAGAACAGAACAGGGTCTCAAATTTAGAAAACCAACTTATGCTTGCTTAAGGGTAAAGGTGAGTTGGGGTGCTGCATAAAACCAGAGATTGAAATGAGCACAGATAAAGTTCCTTAAGCCAAATATGGAATAGACAAGAGCTACTCCTTGCTCAACGAAATGGACTCAACACCCCATATTAAGCGCCTAAGAATGTACCTGACTAGTAAGTATCTTAAAACCTATGGATTGCTATGTCTCCGAAAGAGAATCAAGCATGTGTACAGGGGCATAAACGCAGCAGTGATAGGATTGGAGAGGTTCAGTGAGCAAATGAAGACCCTTTGAAGTCATATTGCATCGTACCCATTCCACGGGTTTCAACTACCCAGGTTTAAGGTATTCTTCCTTCAGCTAAAACATGCATGTGGAACCTAGAGTATGATCAACCATGTGATCGGGAGACGTGTTCAAATATGTCTCACTTTCCATACCCTGGTACTCGGGTGCAACATTCCAGACGCTTTCCTAACACCCTCCCGACTTGGAGAGTCAGTCCCTTTAACCTCCTGTTTGGCCCAGTTTGCAATTTCTGCGGAAGATGAACAGGAATAGCGAGAACCAATGAGAGACTAGCTGGAGGTGTCTGGACGGGCAAATTTAACTCTCATTTCCCACCAGGAAGAGGAATTAACCAAAGGCTCAGCGTGCCGTGCCGGAACCAGATTAGGGCCTGAAGCCATCCTGCGGTGTTGCGGCCAGCTCAAAAGAAAGTGAGTTGAAGAAAGGAGCTCAGGGGCACTGTAATTCACAAACCTGCAGAGTTATAAATGACAGCTATCGTCCAAAAATATACTGAAGTAAGGCTGCCAAGAGGACTTGAAAGCGGGGCAGAATTGCAGGAAACCGATTTCAGGAGGTAGACTGGAATTGCATTGAAAGCATAGGAAAAGAGGCAGAACGTCCACAATGATGCACTTGGCCAAAAAGGGCGTATGCGTTTTTTCCTGAATATATTCAGGAAAAAACGCATACGCCCTTTTTGGCCAACCAAGCAAACTTGCAAAGGAAATCTGCACTACAATGAAGTCTCACTTCCCCCCGGTCAAAAGGGCCATCTGAAAAAAGTGTAAAATCCAGAAAGGCAGGACAGGCCATGGAGAACTGGGAGCCTTGTTATGCTGATGGGCGGGATGTAAATTGCCAACAGACACTCGGGAGAAGTGTATGGTGTTTCCTGAAACATCTAAAAAACAAAGCAACAGAGCCTAGGGCACTTCCACTTATGGTCCTATAGCTTAGGGAAATTAAAATCAAAAAGACACAGCCACCCCAAAGTTTGGGACGCCTCTGTTTACAAGAACCGCGTTTACCGTACAAGTTCAATATCACAGAAAGTGAAAAATGGATAAAGAACTTGTGGTAACTACGTACAATGCAGTATCACTCAGCAATGAAATCTATGTCATCAGGCCCGTAGCAGCATAATGAGTGGATTCAGGTACGATGATTCTAACTGAAATAAGTCACACAGAAAAAGAAACATCATAAGATATCACTAATGTACGGAATGTAAACTTGGCTACACAGAAACTGAATTCCAAAACAGAACAGGGTCTCAAATTTAGAAAACCAACTTATGCTTGCTTAAGGGGAAAGGTGAGTTGGGGTGCTGCATAAAACCAGAGATTGAAATGAGCACAGATAAATTTTCTTAAGCCAAATATGGAATAGACAAGAGCTACTCCTTGCTCAACGAAATGGACTCAACACCCCATATTAAACGCCTAAGAATGTACCTGACTAGTAAGTATCTTAAAACCTATGGATTGCTATGTCTCCGAAAGAGAATCAAGCGTGTGTACAGGGGCATAAACGCAGCAGTGATAGGATTGGAGAGGTTCGGTGAGCAAATGAAGACCCTTTGAAGTCATATTGCATGGTACCCATTCCACGGGTTTCAACTACCCAGGTTTAAGGTATTCTTCCTTCAGCTAAAACATGCATGTGGAACCTAGAGTATGATCAACCATGTGATCGGGAGACGTGTTCAAATATGTCTCAGTTTTCGTACCCTGGTACTCGGGTGCAACATTCCAGACGCTTTCCTAACACCCTCCCGACTTGGAGAGTCAGTCCCTTTAACCTCCTGTTTGGCCCAGTTTGCAATTTCTGCGGAAGATGAACAGGAATAGCGAGAACCAATGAGAGACTAGCTGGAGGTGTCTGGACGGGCAAATTTAACTCTCATTTCCCACCAGGAAGAGGAATTAACCAAAGGCTCAGCGTGCCGTGATGGAACCAGATTAGGGCCTGAAGCCATCCTGCGGTGTTGTGGCCAGCTCAAAAGAAAGCGAGTTGAAGAAAGGAGCTCAGGGGCACTGTAATTCACAAACCTGCAGACTTATAAATGACAGCTATCGTCCAAAAATATACTGAAGTAAGGCTACCAAGAGGACTTGAAAGCGGGGCAGAATTGCAGGAAACCGATTTCAGGAGGTAGACTGGAATTGCATTGAAAGCATAGGAAAAGAGGCAGAACGTCCACAATGATGCACTTGGCCAAAAAGGGCGTATGCGTTTTTTCCTGAATATATTCAGGAAAAAACGCATACGCCCTTTTTGGCCAACCAAGCAAACTTGCAAAGGAAATCTGCACTACAATGAAGTCTCACTTCCCCCCGGTCAAAAGGGCCATCTGAAAAAAGTGTAAAATCCAGAAAGGCAGGACAGGCCATGGAGAACTAGGAGCCTTGTTATGCTGATGGGCGGGGTGTAAACTGCCAACAGACACTCGGGAGAAGTGTACGGTGTTTCTTGAAACATCTAAAAAACAAAGCAACAGAGCCTAGGGCACTTCCACTTATGGTCCTAAAGCTTAGGGAAATTAAAATCAAAAAGACACAGCCACCCCAAAGTTTGGGACGCCTCTGTTTACAAGAACCTCGTTTACAGTACAAGTACAACATCGCAGACAGTGAAAAATGGATAAAGAAGTTGTGGTACTTACGTACAATGCAATATCACTCAGCAATGAAATCTATGTCATCAGGCCCGTAGCAGCATAATGAGTGGATTCAGTTATGATGATTCTAACTGAAATAAGTCACACAGAAAAAGAAACATCATAAGATATCACTAATACACGGAGTGTAAACTTGGCTACACAGGAACTGAATTACAAAACAGAACAGGGTCTCAAATTTAGAAAACCAACTTATGCTTGCTTAAGGGGAAAGGTGAGTTGGGGTGCTGCATTAAACCAGACATTGAAATGAGCACAGATAAAGTTCCTTAAGCCAAATATGGAATAGACAAGAGCTACTCCTTGCTCAACGAAATGGACTCAACACCCCATATTAAACGCCTAAGAATGTACCTGACTAGTAAGTATCTTAAAACCTATGGATTGCTATATCTCCAAAAGAGAATCAAGCGTTTGTCCAGGGGCATAAATGCAGCAATGATAGGATTGGAGAGGTTCGGTGAGCAAACGAAGACCCTTTGAAGTCATATTGCATGGTACCCATTCCACGGGTCTCAACTCTCCAGGTTTCAGGGATTCTTCCTTCAGCTAAAACATGCATGTGGAACCCAGAGGATTATCCACCGTGTGATCGGGAGAAGTGTTCAAATATGTCTCAGATTTCGTCCCCTGGTACTCGGGTGCAACATTCCAGACGCATTACTAACACTCTCCCCACTTGGAGAGTCAGTGCCTTTAACCTCCTGTTTGGCCCAGTTTGCAATTTCTGCGGAAGATGAACAGGAATAGGGAGAACCAATGAGAGACTAGCTGGAGGTGTCTGGACGGGCAAATTTAACTCTCATTTCCCACCAGGAAGAGGAATTAACCAAAGGCTCAGCATGTCGTGCCGGAACCAGATTAGGGCCTGAAGCAATCCTGCGGGGTTGCGGCCAGCTCACAAGAAAGCGAGTAGAAGAAAGGAGCTCAGGGGCACTGTAATTCACAAACCTGCAGACTTATAAATGACAGCTATCGTCCAAAAATATACTGAAGTAAGGTTGCCAAGAGGACTTGAAAGCGGGGAAGAATTGCAGGAAACCGATTTCAGGAGGTAGACTGGAATTGCATTGAAAGCATAGGAAAAGAGGGAGAACGTCCACAATGATGCACTTGGCCAAAAAGGGCGTATGCGTTTTTTCCTGAATCAGGAAAAAACGCATACGCACTTTTTGGCCAACCAAGCAAGCTTGCAAAGGAAATCTGCACTACAATGAAGTCTCACTTCCCCCCGGTCAAAAGGGCCATCTGAGAAAAGTGTAAAATCCAGAAAGGCAGGACAGGCCATGGAGAACTGGGAGCCTTGTTATGCTGATGGGCGGGATGTAAATTGCCAACAGCCACTCGGGAGAAGTGTATGGTGTTTCCTGAAACATCTAAAAAACAAAGCAACAGAGCCTAGGGCACTTCCACTTATGGTCCTATAGCTTAGGGAAATTAAAATCAAAAAGACACAGCCACCCCACAGTTTGGGACAGCTCTGTTTACAAGAACCTCGTTTACGGTACAAGTTCAATATCGCAGAAAGTGAAAAATGGATAAAGAAGTTGTGGTACTTATGTACAATGCAAAATCACTCAGCTATGAAATCTATGTCATCAGGCCCATAGCAGCATAATGAGTGGATTCAGGTATGATGATTCTAACTGAAATATGTCACACAGAAAAAGAAACATCATAAGATATCACTAATACACGGAATGTGAACTTGGCTACACATGAACTGAATTACAAAACAGAACAGGGTCTCAAGTTTAGAAAACCAACTTATGCTTCCTTAAGGGGGAAAGTGAGTTGTGGTGCTGCATAAAACCAGAGTTTGATATTAGCACAGATACCATTCAATAAGCCAAATATGTAATAGACAAGACCTACCCCTTGCTCAACAAAATGGACTCAACAATGAGGTATCACCTCACACCTGATAGAATGGGCATCATGAGAAAATCTACAAACAAAAATGCTGGAAAGGGTGTGGAGAAAAGGAACCCTCTTCCACTATTGTTGGGAATATAAATTGATACAGTCACTACGGAGAACAATATGGAGTTTCTTAAGAAACTAACAATAGAATTACCATATGATACAGCAATCCCAGTACTGGACATATACCCAGACAAAACCATAAATCAAAACGAGACATTCACCGCAATGTTCATTGCATCACTATTTACAATATCGAGGTAATGGAAGCAACCTAAATGCCCACAGACAGACGAATGCATAAAGCTGTGGTACATATATAAAATGGAATATTACTAAGCCATGAAAAGGAATGAAATTGGGTCATTTGTAGAGACGTCGATGGATCTAGAGACTGTCATACAGAGTGAAGTAAGTCAGAAAGAGAAAAACAAATCTTGTATATTCATGCATATATGTGGAACCTAGAAAAACTGTACAGATTAACCATTTTGCAAGGCATAAATAGAGCAACAGATGTAGACAACAAATGTATGGACAACAAGGGGGGAAAGCTGTTGGGGGGGTGGTGGTGGGAGGAGTTGAGAGACTGGGATTGGCATGTATACATTTATATGTATAAAATAGATAACCAATAAGAACCTGCTGTATAAAAATATAAAATAAAATTCAAAATTAAAAAGAAATAAAATTTAAAAAATAAAACAGAAAAAACAATTATTCCCTTCACATACATGTATTTATATGAATAAATTATTTCCATGCTTATATCTGTAAATACAAAAAAGAGGAATAAAATCTACCTTGAACCAAAAACAAAAAAGAGAAAAAAAACACAGAACCCACCAGTTCCACAGAGGAAAACCGTATCAGGGCACTTGCTCCAGTTGTAAACAATTCTGAAGTTGGCCAGTGGTGGGGAATCGTCTCCCATTCAGCCAGCAGCCCCCACGCAACAAGCGTCCTCATTGCAAAGCTGGGGCACCGTGCCGAGGCATCTGTGAGTAAACGTGAGCTGAGCCCCAGGCCAGTTGCTGCTGAACTATTCCCACCCGTCCCAGGTAAAACACCTGAATATATACAAGGACTTGAAAGCCTAGAGGAAGGGCCATAGAGCCACACGAGTGACAGCATGCCGGCCGACTTGGTGCCTGCAGGCCAGCCAGGATGGTCCTGGCCCTGGGTGCTCTTCTGGAAGATTTCCATTTCCCTGACTGAGATACCCGTCCTGTCCCTGCCCCCACTGCTTTTTTCCTTCCTCACCTCTGCCCAGGGAGAAATTCCAGCAGCAGGTATGGGTGACACATCCTCTTCTTTAGCAGGTGGCAGCCTGGCAACTGCTGCAGAAAGTCCAGCAGAGCCCCACTCACACTGGGCCACCCACAAAGCCGTGGCCTCTCACTCCCTCCCACCAGCCCAGCCCCGAGACTGCTGACAGGGCAGAGAAAATGGCGTCAGGCACGGCTGCAGGGGCTCTTGCTGCCTGGAGTGGTATTTATATTGATCTCAACCCAGGCACACCTGGGGAGGGCTGGCCCGCACGGTAAGGCTGCCCAGGTCAGCCAATCATCACCCCTCAGGGGCTCACAGTTGCAGAAAATGGAACTTGCTGAACCGGCCAGGTCCAAGGAACAGGTGTGGGCTCCTGAGAGTCAGGATAGACAAGGGGCTGCAGCTTTGGCTTGTTTTCTAATCATTTTATCTGGCCCATGAGTGGGAGACAACTTCAAGAAAACCCTCTCCTTATGAGAGGAACCCAGGAGTCAGGGAGAGGAGGGGTGGGTGGTGGTTGGAGACAGAGGCCTGGTGCCCCGGGTGCAGTGGAAGTCTCTGGAAGACCAGGTGGAGGGAGGCCGCACAGAGTGATGCCCAGGGTCACAGACCTGTCGCAGCTGCTGTTTGTTAGTTCAAGTCCTGCTCTGAGGTGCTCTGTGCCAGCTCTGAGCGACAGGTGAGCTGGGGGTGCTCTGCAATGAGGGCTATGTGCACGGTTCCTGTGTGCCCAGCCCTGCCATGGTACCTGCAAGGGTAGCTCTGTATCCTGGGAAGGGCCTGACCACGAGAGCCCCGTGGGCTGGGGTGGGGGTGGGGTACCTGCCCAGGTGAGCTCCATATTCTGGGATTGGTCTGACCACGAGAGCCCCATGGGCTGCTGGGGACCTGGTAAAGGATGTCAGGACAGTCAGTGAAGCCACCGAGGATATACCTCCAGTTGCTCCTAATTCCTACACCCTGCTGGTCATTCTACCAACCACCAGGACATGGTATTCTGTATTAGTCTTCAATGATGCCTTCTTTTGTATTCCATTAGTCCCAGAGTCACAAGAAATTTTGGCTTGTGAGTGGCAGGACTCAACATACAACTAAAACAATACTTCCGGGCCGTCTTGCCCCAAGGGTGCAAAAATTCCCACACCATCTTTGGGGAAAGCTTAGCTAAAGACCTAAAAGTTCTACCTCTGGAAAAGGAAACCCTCCTTCAGTACGCAGACGACATTCTGATCGCCAGCCCTACTAAGGAGGCCTCTGAACTACCAAGCCAATAAAGGATAGAAGTTGTCCAAGAAAAAGCTCAAATATCACAGACTGCGGTGACCTGCCTGGGCTTCATTCTCACAGAAGGTCAGAGAAGCCCATCTCAGGAAAGGGAAGAAACCATTTGCAGCCTTACCCCTTTCTAAAACTAGAAGACAGCTTAGGGGTTCCTGGGGAGGCCAGGGTTTGCTGCTTCTGGATCCCTAACTACAGTCTACTAGCTGGGCCTCTATATGAAACACTGAAAGGAAAAGATGATGATCCTTTTGAATAGAATCCAGAAGTGGCCTTTCAAGAATGGAAAGAGCAGTCAATTCAGACCCTTGCCCTGGAACTCCCTAATTTAGCTAAACCCTTTGACCTTTACATTCCCGGTGAAAGGTGAATCGCCATTGGAGAATTAGTGCAAAAACTGGGACCACTTGAAATGGAACAATGCAAGAATGCCATCCAGGTAGGATAAACTACGGTCACCAAGGGGCTTGGCCCACTGCCGCATCTGGCCAAGATACTGGCGGTATCTAAAAACCTGGAAATCAGCAGCCCAAAAGGCCACCTCCTTCCTAAGGGAAAAGGACCCCACGTGGTGATCCTAACCACCAACGATGCCCTGAAGTTGCAGGGTTCGCTCCGTGGGCACACCGACCTCGAGTGAGGAGGCCCTCCAACTCCAACATCCAGAGAGATAACCGGGGGCAACAGGGCACCATGACGACTCGTGTGAACATCACTTGACCTGGAGTTTCTCTCATAAAACAATAAGAGTGTGTCCCAAAAGAGTAGACTACTGCTTGCAGGACTTACTGCACCCAGAGGGGAGCTAATAATCTTGGCGGGGGAACCGTATATCACACTGTCACCATAGAAAAGCCTACAGACACCGTGATGATGGTGGCCAATAAGACCGGCTGGACTCCTGTTTACTTCAAAAGGCTGTTGACTCAGTGGTCATCATGGTCCTTGATCACCACTGACCCTGGACTGTCTGGGAGTTGAGCGGGCAGGGCTCTGACACCTGGTGCTGTTTGTACGTTAATTCAGGGGCCTAATTGAAGAAAGCGCAGACTACTGGTCAGAGCATCTAGGCTGACAGAAATGGTCAGCCTAAGGTGGCCGAACAAATGTGGGGCGGGGTGAAACCGGCCCCCACAGCGTCTCTGCACATCTCTTTCCTGGACCCTTAAAGGTCATTAGAATCTATAACACTTCCAATGCTGGTGCTCAGGTGGACGAGCAAGGAGGCAGGGGGCCTGGGGACAATCAACGTCACCTGGAGGCTGCTGGGGAGAAGCTCTGACCCTCGCCCCCGGGTATTAGGGCTCCCAACTCAGCACTCAGCAGTTACAGAAGAAGTGTCTGCACCCTCAGCACTCCAAGAATGAGGAACGGGACAAAAGGCAGAGGAGGGGTTTGTCCCCAGCAAAGCCCATTAAAAATCCCTGGGAGATAAAAATAGAATCTGGGCAATAAAGTCAAGTCTAACCTTTTTTATCCTTTGTGCTTTGTCTAATTTCACGTGCTCCTAGGGTCCCGCATGCAGAGGTTCCACACCCGGCACTTCAGACCAGATTTCCTAGTGCAGAATGGCTGGGTCGACACCTCAGCTCCTGGGGCCCAGTGCAGACTCCGCGATATAGAGCCTGAGCTGCAGCCAACCTGGCCCTCGAGAGCTCCGCCCCCTCCCTCCCACTGACTCTGACAGGATCTCTACACAGCAGCCCAGCCCACAGCCCACGGGGTAGTGCATGCTCTCACCTCTCCATTCTCTGATCAAAATATAAAGTTTCCTTTGCTTGTGAACCAAACTCAGTCTCGATCTGTTGGCCCCAATGACACTGGGCAGGGGGACACTTGTTGGGGTCCACTCTGGAGGATCAGTAACAGAAATTGAGACTATTGTAACCTCAATGAACAGATGTGTGAGCCAAACTGTAGTTAACATAGAACAGTGTATAAGGCTCGGGTAAAATAAGATGTTTCTAACACTTCCATTTGATATTTCCATCACTTTATTATAAGCAAGTTCAGTGAAAAGGTTTGTCTTATTTGTCAGGTCAATATTAGAGAAACGAAGTGATTTCTTTCCAAGGATGTACATCTAATAATCTTGGTTAAAGCTTCAATCTTGTTTTAAATGCTTTTCCATTGAAAATGATACCTCTCTTTCAGCTCCCCCATTTCTGAGAAGTATAAAATCTTATAATTTATTATTACCAAAGGGGAAAGGTGGGAGGAGGGATAAATTAACAGTTTGGGATTAACACATACACACTGCTATGTATAAAATAGATCATCAACAAGGAACTACTGTATAGCACAGGGAACTACACTCAACATTTTGCAATAACCTATAAGGGGAAATAATCTGAAAAAGAATAGATATTTTTATTGACATCATCTATCAATGACAGTTAAAGTGTAACCTAAGGGAAGCTGGTGGTGAGTGCTTCTGACCCTGAAGACTTCAATCATCTAAAGTTTGGACTCTGCCTACTTCCCAAGGCCCTTAATGAACATATGTGTAGCCGTAGCTTAAAAAATTCCCCAGTTTGGGTTTCGGGGAGACACTGATTTTGAAAAAGCCCTGGTGTTCTCCTTACATGAATGGGACTCTTCCTACTGCTAAAACATGTCTGTCACACCCAGAGGATGGTATACCGTCTGATCGGGAAGAGTTTGGAAAAGGCATCTCCTCTCCTCATCTCCTGGTGCTCGGGTTCACCCCTCCAGCGTCTTTACTAACAGTCTCCCCACTTGGAGATGTCAGCACTGTCAACATCCTGTTGCGTACAGTTTGGAATTTGTCCAGAGGATGAAGCGGAAGGATGAGGAACAATGAGAGACAAGTCCTAGGTGTTCAGACAGGCACATGTCACTCTAATTTCCAATCAGGAAGACGAATTGACCAAAGGCTAGGGTTGCCCATGGAAACAGTATAGGGCTTGAGGAAATCCCGCTGCTTTGTGGCCAGTTCCCATAAACACAAGTTGAACAATGGAACTCAGGGGCAGTAAAATTCACGAAACTGCAGAGTTGAAAATATCCATCACTGAAAAATGTCTTGAGGAAAGTCAGAGAAAAGGACTTGTAAGCAAGGGAGAATGGCAGGAAAGGGATTTGAGGAGGTAGAAAGGACTCGCCATTAAGCACAAGAAAAGGAGCTGAACATTGCCAACATTGCAGTTGGCCAAAAAGGGTGTATGCGTTTTTTTCTGTATATATTCAAGAAAAGGGCATACACTTTTTTAGCCAACCAAACAGGTGGGCACTGGAAGTCAATACTACAAAAGATATCACTTCGCATCAGTCAGAAGAGCCATCCTCATAAAGCGTAAACAACAGAAATGCAGGACAGGGCAAGGAGAAGAGGGAGCCCTGTGAGACTTATAGTGGAAATGTATATTGCCAACGGCCATTCTGGAGAAGTGTATTGTGTTTACTAAAGCATCTAAAAAATGAGCTACAGAGCATAGGGCACTTGCACTCATGGGCGTATATCTTGAGAAAAACAAAAATCGAGAGGACACAGGCACCCCAATGTTTACCCCCTCTCTGTTTAAAAGATCCTCAACTAGGATATAACTTAAATGTCTCTGGAGGGAAAAAATGGGTAGAGATGTGGTACTTAGGTAGAGTGGAATATTATTCAGCCTGGAAATCAATGAAATATGGCCAGTTGTAACAACTCCGGAGGAGTTACGTATGATCTTTCTAAGTGACAGAATTCAAAAAGAAAAAGACACATATCATAAGATATCACTTAAAGGTGGAATCCAAAATGGCTACACATGAAATAAATTACAAAACAAAAACATAGTCAAATATGTAGAAAACACGCATAAGGCTGCTAAACGGGAAAGGTGGGGAGGGGTGAGGCATCACCCAGGAGGTTGAAATTAGCAAAGATACCATTCCAAATACCAAACTGATAATCAACAAGGCCTACACGGTAGCTAAAAGAACTGCACTCAGCACACTCAAGTCACCGGAAAAGAATATATACGACTGGTAAGAATCTGAAAAAGAATTTACTGATGTCTCTCTGTACGTGAATCAAGTGGATGTACAGCAGCAAGAAACAGAGCTTTGAAAATCAGCTGTAACCAATATAGTAATAAATTGAAAAAAATAAACGACAGAGAGACAGAGAAAACCTCTTACAACTTTTCCTCAGGGCCGGTGATGCAACATGGATTGAACACATCTAGACCCACAGCAGGATGAGACATAAGGCTGGAAACTGTTTGCGCTAAGAGAAATGTGAGGTTGGGTGAGGAAATGCACACCCTTTAAAGTAATACTACCTGGTACCCATTCAATGGGTCCCAAATATGCAGGTTCAAGGGATCTTCCTACAGCTAAAACATGCATGGAAAACCCAGAGGACTGTACACCATGTGATCGGGAGATGTGTCTAAAATGCAGCTCATTTATCCTCTCCTGGTGCTCCTATTCACCATTCCAGCCACGTTACTTAGAATCTCCCCACTTGGAGAATCAGCACATTTCAACTTCTGTTTCACACATTTTGCAAATTGTGAGGAGGATGAACGGGGAACCAATGAGAGAATAGTTGTAGGGGTTTGGACGGGCACATATCACTCTAATTTCCCATTAAGAATAAGAATTGAAAAAAGGCTCAGCCCGCCTCGCCCGAGCCAAAATAGGGCCTGAAGCAATCCTGCGGGTTTGAGGCCAGCTCACAAAAGAGCAACTTAAAAAATGGAGCTCAGGGTCACTGCAATTCACAAACCTGCAGAGTTATAAATGAAAACTAACGTCCAAAAATATGTTGAGGTAAGGCAAAGAAGAGGATCTGAATGCAAGACAGAATTGCAAGAAACAGATTTCAAGAGATAGATTGGACTCGTCTTTAAAGCACATGAAAAGCGGCAGAATTTCGACAATGATGCAGTTGGCCCAAAAGGGCGTATGCGTTTTTTCCTGATTATATCCAGGAAAAAACGCATACGCACTTTATGGGCAACGAAGCAAGCAAGCAATGCAAATGTGCACAACAAAGAAGTCTCATTTCCCACTGGTCAAAAGGGCCATCCTAAAAAATTGTAAAAACCAGAAATGCAGGACAGGCCATGGAGAACAGGGAGCCTTTATACGCTGATGGGCAGTGTGTGAACTGCCGAGAGCCACTCTGGAGAAGTGTATGGTGGTTCCTAAATCATCTAAAAAACAGAGCTACAGAGCATAGGACACTTCCAATCATGGGAGTATATCTAGGGAAATCTAAAAATTAACAAGACACAAGCACACCACAGTTTAGGGCTACTCTGTTTACAAGAACCTCAACTTCAGTATACCTTAAATATCCCAGGAAAGAGAACAATGGATAAAGAAGATGTGGTACTTATGTACAATGGAATATCTCTTCACCATGAAATCAATGTAATAAGGCTAGTAGAAGGATAAAGAGTGGATTTAGGTCCGATAATACTACTTGAAATAAGTCAAACAGAAAAAGAAACATATCATAAGATATCACTTATAGAGGGAGGGTAAATATGGCTGCACAAGAAATGAATTACAGAACAGAACAGTGTCTCACATTTAGAAAACACACTTATTTCAGCTTAAGGGGAAAGGAGAGGTGGGGTGATGCATAAAACCAGAGTTTGAAATTAGCACAGATACCGTTCAATAAACCAAATAGATATTAGACAAGATCTACACCTTGCTCAATGAACTGGCCTCAACACACCCTATACACCGCAGAGAAATATATCTGAGTAATAAGAATCTTAAAACCCATGTATTGATATATCTCCATAAGGGAATCAAGTGTGTGCAGAGTGGCACAAACACAGCAGTGAAAATGAGCTAAACCCCATTATAGAAATAAATTTTAAAAACAAAACGCAGAAACAATGAAAGAGAGAAAAATTCTTACAAAATTCGCTCAGGGGCTGTGATGCAACCTGGATTGACCACATATAAACCCACAGCTGGATAAGACATAAGGCTGGACACTTGGGGCTGAGAGGATTGATGAGCTTTGGTGAGCAACTGCCAAAAGTTTAATGCAATACTTCATGCTACTCATTCCAAGGGTCCCAACACTCCAGGTTGAAGGGAATCTTCCTACAGCTAAACCATGCTTGGGAAACCCAGCGACTGGTATACCATATGATCGGGAAAGGTTTCTAAAACGCACCTCATTTTTCCTCTCCTGGGGCTCCGGATCGACATTCCAGCCGCTTTACCAAAAATATCCCCACATGGAGAGTCAATGCCTTTAAGTTCTGGTATCGCACAGTCTGCAGTTAGTGCGGAGGATGAATGGGAATAGGGGGAACCAGTGAGAAACTAGCTGTAGCGGTTTCAATGGGCACATGTCACTCTAAATTCACATCAGTAAGAAGAATAAACCAAAGGCACAGCAAGGTGCCCCAGAAGAAGAATAGGGCCTGAAGGAATCCTGTGGTTATGAGGCAAGATCACAAAAATAAGAGCTGAAAAATGGAGCTAAGGGCCACTGCAATTCAAAAACCTGCAGAGTTATAAAGGCCAACTATTTTCAAAAAATATATTGAGGTAAGGCTATGAAGAGGCATTGAAAGCAAGGCAGAATTGCAGGAAAACGATTTCAGGAGGTAGACTGGAATTGCATTTAAAGCATAGGAAAAGAGGCAGAACGTCAACAATGATTCACTTGGCCAAAAAGGGTGTATGCATTTTTTCCTGAATTTATTCAGGAAAAAAGGCATACGCCCTTTTTGGCCAACCAAGCAAGCTTGCAAAGGAAATCTGCACTACAATGAAGTCTCACTTCCCCCTGGTCAAAAGGGCCATCTGAAAAAAGGGTAAAATCCAGAAAGGCAGGACAGGCCATGGAGAACTGGGAGCCTTGTTATGCTGATGGGCGGGATGTGTATGGTGTTTCCTGAAACATCTAAAAAACAAAGCAACAGAGCCTAGGGCACTTCCACTTATGGTCCTATAGCTTAGGGAAATTAAAATCAAAAAGACACAGCCACCCCAAAATTTGGGACGCCTCTGTTTACAAGAGCCTCGTTAACCGTACAAGTTCAATATCACAGAAAGTGAAAAATGGATAAAGAACTTGTGGTACTTACGTACAATGCAGTATCACTCAGCAATGAAATCTATGTCATCAGGCCCGTAGCAGCATAATGAGTGGATTCAGGTATGATGATTCTAACTGAAATAAGACAAACAGAAAAAGAAACATCATAAGATATCACTAATACACGGAATGTAAACTTGGCTACACAGGAACTGAATTACAGAACAGAACAGGGTCTCAAATTTAGAAAACCAACTTATGCTTGCTTAAGGGGAAAGGTGAGTTGGGGTGCTGCATAAAACCAGAGATTGAAATGAACACAGATAAAGTTCCTTAAGCCAAATATGGAATAGACAAGAGCTACTCCTTGCTCAACGAAATGGACTCAACACCCCATATTAAACGCCTAAGAATGTACCTGACTAGTAAGTATCTTAAAACCTATGGATTGCTATGTCTCCAAAAGAGAATCAAGCATGTGTACAGGGGCATAAACGCAGCAGTGATAGGATTGGAGAGGTTCAGTGAGCAAATGAAGACCCTTTGAAGTCATATTGCATGGTACCCATTCCACGGGTCTCAACTCTCCAGGTTTAAGGTATTCTTCCTTCAGCTAAAACATGCATGTGGAACCCAGAGTATGATCAACCGTGTGAACGGGAAACATGTTCAAATATGTCTCAGTTTTCCTCCCCTGGTACTCGGGTGCAACATTCCAGACGCTTTACTAACACTCTCCCCACTTGGAGAGTCAGCGCCTTTAACCTCCTGTTTGGCCCAGTTTGCAATTTCTGCGGAAGATGAACAGGAATAGCGAGAACCAATGAGAGACTAGCTGGAGGTGTCTGGACGGGCAAATTTAACTCTCATTTCCCACCAGGAAGAGGAAATAACCAAAGGCTCAGCATGCCGTGCCGGAACCAGATTAGGGCCTGAAGCCATCCTGCGGTGTTGCGGCCAGCTCACAAGAAAGCGAGTTGAAGAAAGGAGCTCAGGGGCACTGTAATTCACAAACCTGCAGAGTTATAAATGACAGCTATCGTCCAAAAATATACTGAAGTAAGGCTGCCAAGAGGACTTGAAAGCGGGGCAGAATTGCAGGAAACCGATTTCAGGAGGTAGACTGGAATTGCTTTGAAAGCATAGGAAAAGAGGCAGAACGTCCACAATGATGCACTTGGCCAAAAAGGGCGTATGCGTTTTTTCCTGAATATATTCAGGAAAAAACGCATATGCACTTTTTGGCCAACCAAGCAAGCTTGCAAAGGAAATCTGCACTACAATGAAGTCTCACTTCCCCCCGGTCAAAAGGGCCATCTGAAAAAAGTGTAAAATCCAGAAAGGCAGGACAGGCCATGGAGAACTGGGAGCCTTGTTATGCTGATGGGCGGGATGTAAATTGCCAACAGACACTCGGGAGAAGTGTATGGTGTTTCCTGAAACATCTAAAAAACAAAGCAACAGAGCCTAGGGCACTTCCACTTATGGTCCTATAGCTTAGGGAAATTAAAATCAAAAAGACACAGCCACCCCAAAGTTTGGGATGCCTCTGTTTACAAGAACCTCGTTTACGGTACAAGTTCAATATCACAGAAAGTGAAAAATGGATAAAGAAGTTGTGGTACTTATGTACAATGCAAAATCACTCAGCCATGAAATCTATGTCATCAGGCCCGTAGCAGCATAATGAGTGGATTCAGGTATGATGATTCTAACTGAAATATGTCACACAGAAAAAGAAACATCATAAGATATCACTAATACATGGAATGTGAACTTGGCTACACATGAACTGAATTACAAAACAGAACAGGGTCTCAAGTTTAGAAAACCAACTTATGCTTCCTTAAGGGGGAAAGTGAGTTGGGGTGCTGCATAAAACCAGAGTTTGAAATTAGCACAGATACCATTCAATAAGCCAAATATGTAATAGACAAGACCTACCCCTTGCTCAACAAAATGGACTCAACAATGAGGTATCACCTCACACCTGATAGAATGGGCATCATGAGAAAATCTACAAACAAAAATGCTGGAAAGGGTGTGGAGAAAAGGAACCCTCTTCCACTATTGTTGGGAATATAAATTGATACAGTCACTACGGAGAACAATATGGAGTTTCTTAAGAAACTAACAATAGAATTACCATATGATACAGCAATCCCAGTACTGGACATATACCCAGACAAAACCATAAATCAAAACGAGACATTCACCGCAATGTTCATTGCATCACTATTTACAATATCGAGGTAATGGAAGCAACCTAAATGCCCACAGACAGACGAATGCATAAAGCTGTGGTACATATATAAAATGGAATATTACTAAGCCATGAAAAGGAATGAAATTGGGTCATTTGTAGAGACGTCGATGGATCTAGAGACTGTCATACAGAGTGAAGTAAGTCAGAAAGAGAAAAACAAATCTTGTATATTCATGCATATATGTGGAACCTAGAAAAACTGTACAGATTAACCATTTTGCAAGGCATAAATAGAGCAACAGATGTAGACAACAAATGTATGGACAACAAGGGGGGAAAGCTGTTGGGGGGGTGGTGGTGGGAGGAGTTGAGAGACTGGGATTGGCATGTATACATTTATATGTATAAAATAGATAACCAATAAGAACCTGCTGTATAAAAATATAAAATAAAATTCAAAATTAAAAAGAAATAAAATTTAAAAAATAAAACAGAAAAAACAATTATTCCCTTCACATACATGTATTTATATGAATAAATTATTTCCATGCTTACATCTGTAAATACAAAAAAGAGGAATAAAATCTACCTTGAACCAAAAACGAAAAAGAGAAAAAAAACACAGAACCCACCAGTTCCACAGAGGAAAACCGTATCAGGGCACTTGCTCCAGTTGTAAACAATTCTGAAGTTGGCCAGTGGTGGGGAATCGTCTCCCATTCAGCCAGCAGCCCCCACGCAACAAGCGTCCTCATTGCAAAGCTGGGGCACCGTGCCGAGGCATCTGTGAGTAAACGTGAGCTGAGCCCCAGGCCAGTTGCTGCTGAACTATTCCCACCCGTCCCAGGTAAAACACCTGAATATATACAAGGACTTGAAAGCCTAGAGGAAGGGCCATAGAGCCACACGAGTGACAGCATGCCGGCCGACTTGGTGCCTGCAGGCCAGCCAGGATGGTCCTGGCCCTGGGTGCTCTTCTGGAAGATTTCCATTTCCCTGACTGAGATACCCGTCCTGTCCCTGCCCCCACTGCTTTTTTCCTTCCTCACCTCTGCCCAGGGAGAAATTCCAGCAGCAGGTATGGGTGACACATCCTCTTCTTTAGCAGGTGGCAGCCTGGCAACTGCTGCAGAAAGTCCAGCAGAGCCCCACTCACACTGGGCCACCCACAAAGCCGTGGCCTCTCACTCCCTCCCACCAGCCCAGCCCCGAGACTGCTGACAGGGCAGAGAAAATGGCGTCAGGCACGGCTGCAGGGGCTCTTGCTGCCTGGAGTGGTATTTATATTGATCTCAACCCAGGCACACCTGGGGAGGGCTGGCCCGCACGGTAAGGCTGCCCAGGTCAGCCAATCATCACCCCTCAGGGGCTCACAGTTGCAGAAAATGGAACTTGCTGAACCGGCCAGGTCCAAGGAACAGGTGTGGGCTCCTGAGAGTCAGGATAGACAAGGGGCTGCAGCTTTGGCTTGTTTTCTAATCATTTTATCTGGCCCATGAGTGGGAGACAACTTCAAGAAAACCCTCTCCTTATGAGAGGAACCCAGGAGTCAGGGAGAGGAGGGGTGGGTGGTGGTTGGAGACAGAGGCCTGGTGCCCCGGGTGCAGTGGAAGTCTCTGGAAGACCAGGTGGAGGGAGGCCGCACAGAGTGACGCCCAGGGTCACAGACCTGTCGCAGCTGCTGTTTGTTAGTTCAAGTCCTGCTCTGAGGTGCTCTGTGCCAGCTCTGAGCGACAGGTGAGCTGGGGGTGCTCTGCAATGAGGGCTATGTGCACGGTTCCTGTGTGCCCAGCCCTGCCATGGTACCTGCAAGGGTAGCTCTGTATCCTGGGAAGGGCCTGACCACGAGAGCCCCGTGGGCTGGGGTGGGGGTGGGGTACCTGCCCAGGTGAGCTCCATATTCTGGGATTGGTCTGACCACGAGAGCCCCATGGGCTGCTGGGGACCTGGTAAAGGATGTCAGGACAGTCAGTGAAGCCACCGAGGATATACCTCCAGTTGCTCCTAATTCCTACACCCTGCTGGTCATTCTACCAACCACCAGGACATGGTATTCTGTATTAGTCTTCAATGATGCCTTCTTTTGTATTCCATTAGTCCCAGAGTCACAAGAAATTTTGGCTTGTGAGTGGCAGGACTCAACATACAACTAAAACAATACTTCCGGGCCGTCTTGCCCCAAGGGTGCAAAAATTCCCACACCATCTTTGGGGAAAGCTTAGCTAAAGACCTAAAAGTTCTACCTCTGGAAAAGGAAACCCTCCTTCAGTACGCAGACGACATTCTGATCACCAGCCCTACTAAGGAGGCCTCTGAACTACCAAGCCAATAAAGGATAGAAGTTGTCCAAGAAAAAGCTCAAATATCACAGACTGCGGTGACCTGCCTGGGCTTCATTCTCACAGAAGGTCGGAGAAGCCCATCCCAGGAAAGGGAAGAAACCATTTGCAGCCTTACCCCTTTCTAAAACTAGAAGACAGCTTAGGGGTTCCTGGGGAGGCCAGGGTTTGCTGCTTCTGGATCCCTAACTACAGTCTACTAGCTGGGCCTCTATATGAAACACTGAAAGGAAAAGATGATGATCCTTTTGAATAGAATCCAGAAGTGGCCTTTCAAGAATGGAAAGAGCAGTCAATTCAGACCCTTGCCCTGGAACTCCCTAATTTAGCTAAACCCTTTGACCTTTACATTCCCGGTGAAAGGTGAATCGCCATTGGAGAATTAGTGCAAAAACTGGGACCACTTGAAATGGAACAATGCAAGAATGCCATCCAGGTAGGATAAACTACGGTCACCAAGGGGCTTGGCCCACTGCCGCATCTGGCCAAGATACTGGCGGTATCTAAAAACCTGGAAATCAGCAGCCCAAAAGGCCACCTCCTTCCTAAGGGAAAAGGACCCCACGTGGTGATCCTAACCACCAACGATGCCCTGAAGTTGCAGGGTTCGCTCCGTG
Organism: Pseudorca crassidens; assembly: GCF_039906515.1. Classification (NCBI taxonomy): domain Eukaryota; kingdom Metazoa; phylum Chordata; class Mammalia; order Artiodactyla; family Delphinidae; genus Pseudorca; species Pseudorca crassidens. The sequence continues at coordinate 349,534 of NW_027136343.1, forward strand.
GGCACACCGACCTCGAGTGAGGAGGCCCTCCAACTCCAACATCCAGAGAGATAACCGGGGGCAACAGGGCACCATGACGACTCGTGTGAACATCACTTGACCTGGAGTTTCTCTCATAAAACAATAAGAGTGTGTCCCAAAAGAGTAGACTACTGCTTGCAGGACTTACTGCACCCAGAGGGGAGCTAATAATCTTGGCGGGGGAACCGTATATCACACTGTCACCATAGAAAAGCCTACAGACACCGTGATGATGGTGGCCAATAAGACCGGCTGGACTCCTGTTTACTTCAAAAGGCTGTTGACTCAGTGGTCATCATGGTCCTTGATCACCACTGACCCTGGACTGTCTGGGAGTTGAGCGGGCAGGGCTCTGACACCTGGTGCTGTTTGTACGTTAATTCAGGGGCCTAATTGAAGAAAGCGCAGACTACTGGTCAGAGCATCTAGGCTGGCAGAAACGGTCAGCCTAAGGTGGCCGAACAAATGTGGGGCGGGGTGAAACCGGCCCCCACAGCGTCTCTGCACATCTCTTTCCTGGACCCTTAAAGGTCATTAGAATCTATAACACTTCCAATGCTGGTGCTCAGGTGGACGAGCAGGGAGGCAGGGGGCCTGGGGACAATCAACGTCACCTGGAGGCTGCTGGGGAGAAGCTCTGACCCTCGCCCCCGGGTATTAGGGCTCCCAACTCAGCACTCAGCAGTTACAGAAGAAGTGTCTGCACCCTCAGCACTCCAAGAATGAGGAACGGGACAAAAGGCAGAGGAGGGGTTTGTCCCCAGCAAAGCCCATTAAAAATCCCTGGGAGATAAAAATAGAATCTGGGCAATAAAGTCAAGTCTAACCTTTTTTATCCTTTGTGCTTTGTCTAATTTCACGTGCTCCTAGGGTCCCGCATGCAGAGGTTCCACACCCGGCACTTCAGACCAGATTTCCTAGTGCAGAATGGCTGGGTCGACACCTCAGCTCCTGGGGCCCAGTGCAGACTCCGCGATATAGAGCCTGAGCTGCAGCCAACCTGGCCCTCGAGAGCTCCGCCCCCTCCCTCCCACTGACTCTGACAGGATCTCTACACAGCAGCCCAGCCCACAGCCCACGGGGTAGTGCATGCTCTCACCTCTCCATTCTCTGATCAAAATATAAAGTTTCCTTTGCTTGTGAACCAAACTCAGTCTCGATCTGTTGGCCCCAATGACACTGGGCAGGGGGACACTTGTTGGGGTCCACTCTGGAGGATCAGTAACAGAAATTGAGACTATTGTAACCTCAATGAACAGATGTGTGAGCCAAACTGTAGTTAACATAGAACAGTGTATAAGGCTCGGGTAAAATAAGATGTTTCTAACACTTCCATTTGATATTTCCATCACTTTATTATAAGCAAGTTCAGTGAAAAGGTTTGTCTTATTTGTCAGGTCAATATTAGAGAAACGAAGTGATTTCTTTCCAAGGATGTACATCTAATAATCTTGGTTAAAGCTTCAATCTTGTTTTAAATGCTTTTCCATTGAAAATGATACCTCTCTTTCAGCTCCCCCATTTCTGAGAAGTATAAAATCTTATAATTTATTATTACCAAAGGGGAAAGGTGGGAGGAGGGATAAATTAACAGTTTGGGATTAACACATACACACTGCTATGTATAAACTAGATCATCAACAAGGAACTACTGTATAGCACAGGGAACTACACTCAACATTTTGCAATAACCTATAAGGGGAAATAATCTGAAAAAGAATAGATATTTTTATTGACATCATCTATCAATGACAGTTAAAGTGTAACCTAAGGGAAGCTGGTGGTGAGTGCTTCTGACCCTGAAGACTTCAATCATCTAAAGTTTGGACTCTGCCTACTTCCCAAGGCCCTTAATGAACATATGTGTAGCCGTAGCTTAAAAAATTCCCCAGTTTGGGTTTCGGGGAGACACTGATTTTGAAAAAGCCCTGGTGTTCTCCTTACATGAATGGGACTCTTCCTACTGCTAAAACATGTCTGTCACACCCAGAGGATGGTATACCGTCTGATCGGGAAGAGTTTGGAAAAGGCATCTCATCTCCTCATCTCCTGGTGCTCGGGTTCACCCCTCCAGCGTCTTTACTAACAGTCTCCCCACTTGGAGATGTCAGCACTGTCAACATCCTGTTGCGTACAGTTTGGAATTTGTCCAGAGGATGAAGCGGAAGGATGAGGAACAATGAGAGACAAGTCCTAGGTGTTCAGACAGGCACATGTCACTCTAATTTCCAATCAGGAAGACGAATTGACCAAAGGCTAGGGTTGCCCATGGAAACAGTATAGGGCTTGAGGAAATCCCGCTGCTTTGTGGCCAGTTCCCATAAACACAAGTTGAACAATGGAACTCAGGGGCAGTAAAATTCACAAAACTGCAGAGTTGAAAATATCCATCACTGAAAAATGTCTTGAGGAAAGTCAGAGAAAAGGACTTGTAAGCAAGGGAGAATGGCAGGAAAGGGATTTGAGGAGGTAGAAAGGACTCGCCATTAAGCACAAGAAAAGGAGCTGAACATTGCCAACATTGCAGTTGGCCAAAAAGGGTGTATGCGTTTTTTTCTGTATATATTCAAGAAAAGGGCATACACTTTTTTAGCCAACCAAACAGGTGGGCACTGGAAGTCAATACTACAAAAGATATCACTTCGCATCAGTCAGAAGAGCCATCCTCATAAAGCGTAAACAACAGAAATGCAGGACAGGGCAAGGAGAAGAGGGAGCCCTGTGAGACTTATAGTGGAAATGTATATTGCCAACGGCCATTCTGGAGAAGTGTATTGTGTTTACTAAAGCATCTAAAAAATGAGCTACAGAGCATAGGGCACTTGCACTCATGGGCGTATATCTTGAGAAAAACAAAAATCGAGAGGACACAGGCACCCCAATGTTTACCCCCTCTCTGTTTAAAAGATCCTCAACTAGGATATAACTTAAATGTCTCTGGAGGGAAAAAATGGGTAGAGATGTGGTACTTAGGTAGAGTGGAATATTATTCAGCCTGGAAATCAATGAAATATGGCCAGTTGTAACAACTCCGGAGGAGTTACGTATGATCTTTCTAAGTGACAGAATTCAAAAAGAAAAAGACACATATCATAAGATATCACTTAAAGGTGGAATCCAAAATGGCTACACATGAAATAAATTACAAAACAAAAACATAGTCAAATATGTAGAAAACACGCATAAGGCTGCTAAACGGGAAAGGTGGGGAGGGGTGAGGCATCACCCAGGAGGTTGAAATTAGCAAAGATACCATTCCAAATACCAAACTGATAATCAACAAGGCCTACACGGTAGCTAAAAGAACTGCACTCAGCACACTCAAGTCACCGGAAAAGAATATATACGACTGGTAAGAATCTGAAAAAGAATTTACTGATGTCTCTCTGTACGTGAATCAAGTGGATGTACAGCAGCAAGAAACAGAGCTTTGAAAATCAGCTGTAACCAATATAGTAATAAATTGAAAAAAATAAACGACAGAGAGACAGAGAAAACCTCTTACAACTTTTCCTCAGGGCCGGTGATGCAACATGGATTGAACACATCTAGACCCACAGCAGGATGAGACATAAGGCTGGAAACTGTTTGCGCTAAGAGAAATGTGAGGTTGGGTGAGGAAATGCACACCTTTTAAAGTAATACTACCTGGTACCCATTCAATGGGTCCCAAATATGCAGGTTCAAGGGATCTTCCTACAGCTAAAACATGCATGGAAAACCCAGAGGACTGTACACCATGTGATCAGGAGATGTGTCTAAAATGCAGCTCATTTATCCTCTCCTGGTGCTCCTGTTCACCATTCCAGCCACGTTACTTAGAATCTCCCCACTTGGAGAATCAGCACATTTCAACTTGTGTTTCACACATTTTGCAAATTGTGAGGAGGATGAACGGGGAACCAATGAGAGAATAGTTGTAGGGGTTTGGACGGGCACATATCACTCTAATTTCCCATTAAGAATAAGAATTGAAAAAAGGCTCAGCCCGCCTCGCCCGTGCCAAAATAGGGCCTGAAGCAATCCTGCGGGTTTGAGGCCAGCTCACAAAAGAGCAACTTAAAAAATGGAGCTCAGGGTCACTGCAATTCACAAACCTGCAGAGTTATAAATGAAAACTAACGTCCAAAAATATGTTGAGGTAAGGCAAAGAAGAGGATCTGAATGCAAGACAGAATTGCAAGAAACAGATTTCAAGAGATAGATTGGACTCGTCTTTAAAGCACATGAAAAGCGGCAGAATTTCGACAATGATGCAGTTGGCCCAAAAGGGCGTATGCGTTTTTTCCTGATTATATCCAGGAAAAAACGCATACGCACTTTATGGGCAACGAAGCAAGCAAGCAATGCAAATGTGCACAACAAAGAAGTCTCATTTCCCACTGGTCAAAAGGGCCATCCTAAAAAATTGTAAAAACCAGAAATGCAGGACAGGCCATGGAGAACAGGGAGCCTTTATACGCTGATGGGTAGTGTGTGAACTGCCGAGAGCCACTCTGGAGAAGTGTATGGTGGTTCCTAAATCATCTAAAAAACAGAGCTACGGAGCATAGGACACTTCCAATCATGGGAGTATATCTAGGGAAATCTAAAAATTAACAAGACACAAGCACACCACAGTTTAGGGCTACTCTGTTTACAAGAACCTCAACTTCAGTATACCTTAAATATCCCAGGAAAGAGAACAATGGATAAAGAAGATGTGGTACTTATGTACAATGGAATATCTCTTCACCATGAAATCAATGTAATAAGGCTAGTAGAAGGATAAAGAGTGGATTTAGGTCCGATAATACTACTTGAAATAAGTCAAACAGAAAAAGAAACATATCATAAGATATCACTTATAGAGGGAGGGTAAATATGGCTGCACAAGAAATGAATTACAGAACAGAACAGTGTCTCACATTTAGAAAACACACTTATTTCAGCTTAAGGGGAAAGGAGAGGTGGGGTGATGCATAAAACCAGAGTTTGAAATTAGCACAGATACCGTTCAATAAACCAAATAGATATTAGACAAGATCTACACCTTGCTCAATGAACTGGCCTCAACACACCCTATACACCGCAGAGAAATATATCTGAGTAATAAGAATCTTAAAACCCATGTATTGATATATCTCCATAAGGGAATCAAGTGTGTGCAGAGTGGCACAAACACAGCAGTGAAAATGAGCTAAACCCCATTATAGAAATAAATTTTAAAAACAAAACGCAGAAACAATGAAAGAGAGAAAAATTCTTACAAAATTCGCTCAGGGGCTGTGATGCAACCTGGATTGACCACATATAAACCCACAGCTGGATAAGACATAAGGCTGGACACTTGGGGCTGAGAGGATTGATGAGCTTTGGTGAGCAACTGCCAAAAGTTTAATGCAATACTTCATGCTACTCATTCCAAGGGTCCCAACACTCCAGGTTGAAGGGAATCTTCCTACAGCTAAACCATGCTTGGGAAACCCAGCGACTGGTATACCATATGATCGGGAAAGGTTTCTAAAACGCACCTCATTTTTCCTCTCCTGGGGCTCCGGATCGACATTCCAGCCGCTTTACCAAAAATATCCCCACATGGAGAGTCAATGCCTTTAAGTTCTGGTATCGCACAGTCTGCAGTTAGTGCGGAGGATGAATGGGAAGAGGGGGAACCAGTGAGAAACTAGCTGTAGCGGTTTCAATGGGCACATGTCACTCTAAATTCACATCAGTAAGAAGAATAAACCAAAGGCACAGCAAGGTGCCCCAGAAGAAGAATAGGGCCTGAAGGAATCCTGTGGTTATGAGGCAAGATCACAAAAATAAGAGCTGAAAAATGGAGCTAAGGGCCACTGCAATTCAAAAACTTGCAGAGTTATAAAGGCCAACTATTTTCAAAATATATATTGAGGTAAGGCTATGAAGAGGCATTGAAAGCAAGGCAGAATTGCAGGAAAACGATTTCAGGAGGTAGACTGGAATTGCATTGAAAGCATAGGAAAAGAGGCAGAACGTCCACAATGATGCACTTGGCCAAAAAGGGTGTATGCCTTTTTTCCTGAATTTATTCAGGAAAAAAGGCATACGCCCTTTTTGGCCAACCAAGCAAGCTTGCAAAGGAAATCTGCACTACAATGAAGTCTCACTTCCCCCTGGTCAAAAGGGCCATCTGAAAAAAGTGTAAAATCCAGAAAGGCAGGACAGGCCATGGAGAACTGGGAGCCTTGTTATGCTGATGGGCGGGATGTGTATGGTGTTTCCTGAAACATCTAAAAAACAAAGCAACAGAGCCTAGGGCACTTCCACTTATGGTCCTATAGCTTAGGGAAATTAAAATCAAAAAGACACAGCCACCCCAAAATTTGGGACGCCTCTGTTTACAAGAACCTCGTTAACCGTACAAGTTCAATATCAAAGAAAGTGAAAAATGGATAAAGAACTTGTGGTACTTACGTACAATGCAGTATCACTCAGTAATGAAATCTATGTCATCAGGCCCGTAGCAGCATAATGAGTGGATTCAGGTACGATGATTCTAACTGAAATAAGACACACAGAAAAAGAAACATCATAAGATATCACTAATACACGGAATGTAAACTTGGCTACACAGGAACTGAATACCAAAACAGAACAGGGTCTCAAATTTAGAAAACCAACTTATGCTTGCTTAAGGGGAAAGGTGAGTTGGGGTGCTGCATAAAACCAGAGATTGAAATGAACACAGATAAAGTTCCTTAAGCCAAATATGGAATAGACAAGAGCTACTCCTTGCTCAACGAAATGGACTCAACACCCCATATTAAACGCCTAAAAATGTACCTGAGTAGTAAGTATCTTAAAACCTATGGATTGCTATGTCTCCAAAAGAGAATCAAGCATGTGTACAGGGGCATAAATGCAGCAGTGATAGGATTGGAGAGGTTCAGTGAGCAAATGAAGACCCTTTGAAGTCATATTGCATGGTACCCATTCCACGGGTCTCAACTCTCCAGGTTTAAGGTATTCTTCCTTCAGCTAAAACATGCATGTGGAACCCAGAGTATGATCAACCGTGTGAACGGGAGACATGTTCAAATATGTCTCAGTTTTCCTCCCCTGGTACTCGGGTGCAACATTCCAGACGCTTTACTAACACTCTCCCCACTTGGAGAGTCAGCGCCTTTAAACTCCTGTTTGGCCTAGTTTGCAATTTCTGCGGAAGATGAACAGAAATAGGGAGAACCAATGAGAGACTAGCTGGAGGTGTCTGGACGGGCAAATTTAACTCTCATTTCCCACCAGGAAGAGGAAATAACCAAAGGCTCAGCATGCCGTGCCGGAACCAGATTAGGGCCTGAAGACATCCTGCGGTGTTGCAGCCAGCTCACAAGAAAGCGAGTTGAAGAAAGGAGCTCAGGGGCACTGTAATTCACAAAACTGCAGAGTTATAAATGACAGCTATCGTCCAAAAATATACTGAAGTAAGGCTGCCAAGAGGACTTGAAAGCGGGGCAGAATTGCAGGAAACCGATTTCAGGAGGCAGACTGGAATTGCATTGAAAGCATAGGAAAAGAGGCAGAACGTCCACAATGATGCACTTGGCCAAAAAGGGCGTATGCGTTTTTTCCTGAATATATTCAGGAAAAAACGCATACGCCCTTTTTGGCCAACCAAGCAAGCTTGCAAAGGAAATCTGCACTACAATGAAGTCTCACTTCCCCCCGGTCAAAAGGGCCATCTGAAAAAAGTGTAAAATCCAGAAAGGCAGGACAGGCCATGGAGAACTGGGAGCCTTGTTATGCTGATGGGCGGGATGTAAATTGCCAACAGACACTCGGGAGAAGTGTATGGTGTTTCCTGAAACATCTAAAAAACAAAGAAACAGAGCCTAGGGCACTTCCACTTATGGTCCTATAGCTTAGGGAAATTAAAATCAAAAAGACACAGCCACCCCAAAGTTTGGGACGCCTCTGTTTACAAGAACCTCGTTTACAGTACAAGTTCAACATCGCAGAAAGTGAAAAATGGATAAAGAAGTTGTGGTATTTACTTACAAAGCAATATCACTCAGCAATGAAATCTATGTCATCAGGCCCTTAGCAGCACAATGAGTGGATTCAGGTATGATGATTCTAACTGAAATAAGTCACACAGAAAAAGAAACATCATAAGATATCAGTAATACACGGAATGTAAACTTGGCTCCACAGGAACTGAATTACAGAACAGAACAGGGTCTCAAATTAAGAAAACCAACTTATGCTTGCTTAAGGGGAAAGGTGAGTTGGGGTGCTGCATAAAACCAGAGATTGAAATGAGCACAGATAAAGTTCCTTAAGCCAAATATGGAATAGACAAGAGCTACTCCTTGCTCAACGAAATGGACTCAACACCGCATATTAAAAGCCTAAGAATGTACATGACTAGTAAGTATCTTAAAACCTATGGATTGCTATGTCTCCGAAAGAGAATCAAGCATGTGTACAGCGGTATAAACGCAGCAGTGATAGGATTGGAGAGGTTCGGTGAGCAAATGAAGACCCTTTGAAGTCATATTGCATGGTACCCATTCCACGGGTTTCAACTACCCAGGTTTAAGGTATTCTTCCTTCAGCTAAAACATGCATGTGGAACCTAGAGTATGATCAACCAGGTGATCGGGAGACGTGTTCAAATATGTCTCAGTTTTCGTACCCTGGTACTCGGGTGCAACATTCCATACGCTTTACTAACACTCTCCCGACTTCGAGAGTCAGTCCCTTTAACCTCCTGTTTGGCCCAGTTTGCAATTTCTGCGGAAGATGAACAGGAATAGCGAGAACCAATGAGAGACTAGCTGGAGGTGTCTGGACGGGCAAATTTAACTCTCATTTCCCACCAGGAAGAGGAATTAACCAAAGGCTCAGCGTGCCGTGCCGGAACCAGATTAGGGCCTGAAGCCATCCTGCGGTGTTGCGGCCAGCTCAAAAGAAAGCGAGTTGAAGAAAGGAGCTCAGGGGCACTGTAATTCACAAACCTGCAGAGTTATAAATGACAGCAATCGTCCAAAAATATACTGAAGTAAGGCTGCCAAGAGGACTTGAAAGCGGGGCAGAATTGCAGGAAACCGATTTCAGGAGGTAGACTGGAATTGCATTGAAAGCATAGGAAAAGAGGCAGAACGTCCACAATGATGCACTTGGCCAAAAAGGGCGTATGCGTTTTTTCCTGAATATATTCAGGAAAAAAGGCATACGCCCTTTTTGGCCAACCAAGCAAACTTGCAAAGGAAATCTGCACTACAATGAAGTCTCACTTCCCCCCGGTCAAAAGGGCCATCTGAAAAAAGTGTAAAATCCAGAAAGGCAGGACAGGCCATGGAGAACTGGGAGCCTTGTTATGCTGATGGGCGGGATGTAAATTGCCAACAGACACTCGGGAGAAGTGTATGGTGTTTCCTGAAACATCTAAAAAACAAAGCAACAGAGCCTAGGGCACTTCCACTTATGGTCCTATAGCTTAGGGAAATTAAAATCAAAAAGACACAGCCACCCCAAACATTGGGACGCCTCTGTTTACAAGAACCTCGTTTACAGTACAAGTTCAACATCGCAGAAAGTGAAAAATGGATAAAGAAGTTGTGGTATTTACTTACAAAGCAATATCACTCAGCAATGAAATCTATGTCATCAGGCCCTTAGCAGCACAATGAGTGGATTAAGGTATGATGATTCTAACTGAAATAAGTCACACAGAAAAAGAAACATCATAAGATATCAGTAATACACGGAATGTAAACTTGGCTCCACAGGAACTGAATTACAGAACAGAACAGGGTCTCAAATTAAGAAAACCAACTTATGCTTGCTTAAGGGGAAAGGTGAGTTGGGGTGCTGCATAAAACCAGAGATTGAAATGAGCACAGATAAAGTTCCTTAAGCCAAATATGGAATAGACAAGAGCTACTCCTTGCTCAACGAAATGGACTCAACACCGCATATTAAAAGCCTAAGAATGTACCTGACTAGTAAGTATCTTAAAACCTATGGATTGCTATGTCTCCGAAAGAGAATCAAGCATGTGTACAGGGGTATAAACGCAGCAGTGATAGGATTGGAGAGGTTCGGTGAGCAAATGAAGACCCTTTGAAGTCATATTGCATGGTACCCATTCCACGGGTTTCAACTACCCAGGTTTAAGGTATTCTTCCTTCAGCTAAAACATGCATGTGGAACCTAGAGTATGATCAACCAGGTGATCGGGAGACGTGTTCAAATATGTCTCAGTTTTCGTACCCTGGTACTCGGGTGCAACATTCCATACGCTTTACTAACACTCTCCCGACTTCGAGAGTCAGTCCCTTTAACCTCCTGTTTGGCCCAGTTTGCAATTTCTGCGGAAGATGAACAGGAATAGCGAGAACCAATGAGAGACTAGCTGGAGGTGTCTGGACGGGCAAATTTAACTCTCATTTCCCACCAGGAAGAGGAATTAACCAAAGGCTCAGCGTGCCGTGCCGGAACCAGATTAGGGCCTGAAGCCATCCTGCGGTGTTGCGGCCAGCTCAAAAGAAAGCGAGTTGAAGAAAGGAGCTCAGGGGCACTGTAATTCACAAACCTGCAGAGTTATAAATGACAGCAATCGTCCAAATATATACTGAAGTAAGGCTGCCAAGAGGGCTTGAAAGCGGGGCAGAATTGCAGGAAACCGATTTCAGGAGGTAGACTGGAATTGCATTGAAAGCATAGGAAAAGAGGCAGAACGTCCACAATGATGCACTTGGCCAAAAAGGGCGTATGCGTTTTTTCCTGAATATATTCAGGAAAAAAGGCATACGCCCTTTTTGGCCAACCAAGCAAACTTGCAAAGGAAATCTGCACTACAATGAAGTCTCACTTCCCCCCGGTCAAAAGGGCCATCTGAAAAAAGTGTAAAATCCAGAAAGGCAGGACAGGCCATGGAGAACTGGGAGCCTTGTTATGCTGATGGGCGGGATGTAAATTGCCAACAGACACTCGGGAGAAGTGTATGGTGTTTCCTGAAACATCTAAAAAACAAAGCAACAGAGCCTAGGGCACTTCCACTTATGGTCCTATAGCTTAGGGAAATTAAAATCAAAAAGACACAGCCACCCCAAACATTGGGACGCCTCTGTTTACAAGAACCTCGTTTACAGTACAAGTTCAACATCGCAGAAAGTGAAAAATGGATAAAGAAGTTGTGGTATTTACTTACAAAGCAATATCACTCAGCAATGAAATCTATGTCATCAGGCCCTTAGCAGCACAATGAGTGGATTCAGGTATGATGATTCTAACTGAAATAAGTCACACAGAAAAAGAAACATCATAAGATATCAGTAATACACGGAATGTAAACTTGGCTCCACAGGAACTGAATTACAGAACAGAACAGGGTCTCAAATTTAGAAAACCAACTTATGCTTGCTTAAGGGTAAAGGTGAGTTGGGGTGCTGCATAAAACCAGAGATTGAAATGAGCACAGATAAAGTTCCTTAAGCCAAATATGGAATAGACAAGAGCTACTCCTTGCTCAACGAAATGGACTCAACACCGCATATTAAACGCCTAAGAATGTACCTGACTAGTAAGTATCTTAAAACCTATGGATTGCTATGTCTCCGAAAGAGAATCAAGCATGTGTACAGGGGCATAAACGCAGCAGTGATAGGATTGGAGAGGTTCGGTGAGCAAATGAAGACCCTTTGAAGTCATATTGCATGGTACCCATTCCACGGGTTTCAACTACCCAGGTTTAAGGTATTCTTCCTTCAGCTAAAACATGCATGTGGAACCTAGAGTATGATCAACCATGTGATCGGGAGACGTGTTCAAATATGTCTCAGTTTTCGTACCCTGGTACTCGGGTGCAACATTCCAGACGCTTTACTAACACCCTCCCGACTTGGAGAGTCAGTCCCTTTAACCTCCTGTTTGGCCCAGTTTGCAATTTCTGCGGAAGATGAACAGGAATAGCGAGAACCAATGAGAGACTAGCTGGAGGTGTCTGGACAGGCAAATTTAACTCTCATTTCCCACCAGGAAGAGGAATTAACCAAAGGCTCAGCGTGCCGTGCCGGAACCAGATTAGGGCCTGAAGCCATCCTGCGGTGTTGCGGCCAGCTCAAAAGAAAGCGAGTTGAAGAAAGGAGCTCAGGGGCACTGTAATTCACAAACCTGCAGAGTTATAAATGACAGCAATCGTCCAAAAATATACTGAAGTAAGGCTGCCAAGAGGACTTGAAAGCGGGGCAGAATTGCAGGAAACCGATTTCAGGAGGTAGACTGGAATTGCATTGAAAGCATAGGAAAAGAGGCAGAACGTCCACAATGATGCACTTGGCCAAAAAGGGCGTATGCGTTTTTTCCTGAATATATTCAGGAAAAAAGGCATATGCCCTTTTCGGCCAACCAAGCAAACTTGCAAAGGAAATCTGCACTACAATGAAGTCTCACTTCCCCCCGGTCAAAAGGGCCATCTGATAAAAGTGTAAAATCCAGAAAGGCAGGACAGGCCATGGAGAACTGGGAGCCTTGTTATGCTGATGGGCGGGATGTAAATTGCCAACAGACACTCGGGAGAAGTGTATGGTGTTTCCTGAAACATCTAAAAAACAAAGCAACAGAGCCTAGGGCACTTCCACTTATGGTCCTATAGCTTAGGGAAATTAAAATCAAAAAGACACAGCCACCCCAAACATTGGGACGCCTCTGTTTACAAGAACCTCGTTTACAGTACAAGTTCAACATCGCAGAAAGTGAAAAATGGATAAAGAAGTTGTGGTATTTACTTACAAAGCAATATCACTCAGCAATGAAATCTATGTCATCAGGCCCTTAGCAGCACAATGAGTGGATTCAGGTATGATGATTCTAACTGAAATAAGTCACACAGAAAAAGAAACATCATAAGATATCAGTAATACACGGAATGTAAACTTGGCTCCACAGGAACTGAATTACAGAACAGAACAGGGTCTCAAATTTAGAAAACCAACTTATGCTTGCTTAAGGGTAAAGGTGAGTTGGGGTGCTGCATAAAACCAGAGATTGAAATGAGCACAGATAAAGTTCCTTAAGCCAAATATGGAATAGACAAGAGCTACTCCTTGCTCAATGAAATGGACTCAACACCGCATATTAAACGCCTAAGAATGTACCTGACTAGTAAGTATCTTAAAACCTATGGATTGCTATGTCTCCGAAAGAGAATCAAGCATGTGTACAGGGGCATAAACGCAGCAGTGATAGGATTGGAGAGGTTCGGTGAGCAAATGAAGACCCTTTGAAGTCATATTGCATGGTACCCATTCCACGGGGTTCAACTACCCAGGTTTAAGGTATTCTTCCTTCAGCTAAAACATGCATGTGGAACCTAGAGTATGATCAACCATGTGATCGGGAGACGTGTTCAAATATGTCTCAGTTTTCGTACCCTGGTACTCGGGTGCAACATTCCAGACGCTTTACTAACACCCTCCCGACTTGGAGAGTCAGTACCTTTAACCTCCTGTTTGGCCCAGTTTGCAATTTCTGCGGAAGATGAACAGGAATAGCGAGAACCAATGAGAGACTAGCTGGAGGTGTCTGGACAGGCAAATTTAACTCTCATTTCCCACCAGGAAGAGGAATTAACCAAAGGCTCAGCGTGCCGTGCCGGAACCAGATTAGGGCCTGAAGCCATCCTGCGGTGTTGCGGCCAGGTCACAAGAAAGCGAGTTGAAGAAAGGAGCTCAGGGGCACTGTAATTCACAAACCTGCAGACTTATAAATGTCAGCTATCGTCCAAAAATATACTGAAGTAAGGCTGCCAAGAGGACTTGAAAGCGGGGCAGAATTGCAGGAAACCAATTTCAGGAGGTAGACTGGAATTGCATTGAAAGCATAGGAAAAGAGGCAGAACGTCCACAATGATGCACTTGGCCAAAAAGGGCGTATGCGTTTTTTCCTGAATATATTCAGGAAAAAACGCATACGCCCTTTTTGGCCAACCAAGCAAGCTTGCAAAGGAAATCTGCACTACAATGAAGTCTCCCTTCCCCCCGGTCAAAAGGGCCATCTGAAAAAAGTGTAAAATCCAGAAAGGCAGGACAGGCCATGGAGAACTGGGAGCCTTGTTATGCTGATGGGCGGGATGTAAATTGCCAACAGACACTCGGGAGAAGTGTATGGTGTTTCCTGAAACATCTAAAAAACAAAGCACCAGAGCCTAGGGCACTTCCACTTATGGTCCTATAGCTTAGGGAAATTAAAATCAAAAAGACACAGCCACCCCAAAGTTTGGGACGCCTCTGTTTACAAGAACCTCGTTTACAGTACAAGTTCAACATCGCAGAAAGTGAAAAATGGATAAAGTTGTGGTATTTACTTACAAAGCAATATCACTCAGCAATGAAATCTATGTCATCAGGCCCTTAGCAGCACAATGAGTGGATTCAGGTATGATGATTCTAACTGAAATAAGTCACACAGAAAAAGAAACATCATAAGATATCAGTAATACACGGAATGTAAACTTGGCTACACAGGAACTGAATTACAGAACAGAACAGGGTCTCAAATTTAGAAAACCAACTTATGCTTGCTTAAGGGTAAAGGTGAGTTGGGGTGCTGCATAAAACCAGAGATTGAAATGAGCACAGATAAAGTTCCTTAAGCCAAATATGGAATAGACAAGAGCTACTCCTTGCTCAACGAAATGGACTCAACACCGCATATTAAATGCCTAAGAATGTACCTGACTAGTAAGTATCTTAAAACCTATGGATTGCTATGTCTCCGAAAGAGAATCAAGCATGTGTACAGGGGCATAAACGCAGCAGTGATAGGATTGGAGAGGTTCGGTGAGCAAATGAAGACCCTTTGATGTCATATTGCATGGTACCCATTCCACGGGTTTCAACTACCCAGGTTTAAGGTATTCTTCCTTCAGGTAAAACATGCATGTGGAACCTAGAGTATGATCAACCATGTGATCGGGAGACGTGTTCAAATATGTCTCAGTTTTCGTACCCTGGTACTCGGGTGCAACATTCCAGACGCTTTACTAACACCCTCCCGACTTGGAGAGTCAGTCCCTTTAACCTCCTGTTTGGCCCAGTTTGCAATTTCTGCGGAAGATGAACAGGAATAGCAAGAACCAATGAGAGACTAGCTGGAGGTGTCTGGACGGGCAAATTTAACTCTCATTTCCCACCAGGAAGAGGAATTAACCAAAGGCTCAGCGTGCCGTGCCGGAACCAGATTAGGGCCTGAAGCCATCCTGCGGTGTTGCGGCCAGCTCAAAAGAAAACGAGTTGAAGAAAGGAGCTCAGGGGCACTGTAATTCACAAACCTGCAGAGTTATAAATGACAGCTATCGTCCAAAAATATACTGAAGTAAGGCTGCCAAGAGGACTTGAAAGCGGGGCAGAATTGCAGGAAACCGATTTCAGGAGGTAGACTGGAATTGCATTGAAAGCATAGGAAAAGAGGCAGAACGTCCACAATGATGCACTTGGCCAAAAAGGGCGTATGCGTTTTTTCCTGAATATATTCAGGAAAAAACGCATACGCCCTTTTTGGCCAACCAAGCAAGCTTGCAAAGGAAATCTGCACTACAATGAAGTCTCACTTCCCCCCGGTCAAAAGGGCCATCTGAAAAAAGTGTAAAATCCAGAAAGGCAGGACAGGCCATGGAGAACTGGGAGCCTTGTTATGCTGATGGGCGGGATGTAAATTGCCAACAGACACTCGGGAGAAGTGTATGGTGTTTCCTGAAACATCTAAAAAACAAAGCAACAGAGCCTAGGGCACTTCCACTTATGGTCCTATAGCTTAGGGAAATTAAAATCAAAAAGACACAGCCACCCCAAAGTTTGGGACGCCTCTGTTTACAAGAACCTCGTTTACAGTACAAGTTCAACATCGCAGAAAGTGAAAAATGGATAAAGAAGTTGTGGTATTTACTTACAAAGCAATATCACTCAGCAATGAAATCTATGTCATCAGGCCCTTAGCAGCACAATGAGTGGATTCAGGTATGATGATTCTAACTGAAATAAGTCACACAGAAAAAGAAACATCATAAGATATCAGTAATACACGGAATGTAAACTTGGCTACACAGGAACTGAATTACAGAACAGAACAGGGTCTCAAATTTAGAAAACCAACTTATGCTTGCTTAAGGGTAAAGGTGAGTTGGGGTGCTGCATAAAACCAGAGATTGAAATGAGCACAGATAAAGTTCCTTAAGCCAAATATGGAATAGACAAGAGCTACCTCTTGCTCAACGAAATGGACTCAACACCGCATATTAAATGCCTAAGAATGTACCTGACTAGTAAGTATCTTAAAACCTATGGATTGCTATGTCTCCGAAAGAGAATCAAGCATGTGTACAGGGGCATAAACGCAGCAGTGATAGGATTGGAGAGGTTCGGTGAGCAAATGAAGACCCTTTGAAGTCATATTGCATGGTACCCATTCCACGGGTTTCAACTACCCAGGTTTAAGGTATTCTTCCTTCAGCTAAAACATGCATGTGGAACCTAGAGTATGATCAACCATGTGATCGGGAGACGTGTTCAAATATGTCTCAGTTTTCGTACCCTGGTACTCGGGTGCAACATTCCAGACGCTTTACTAACACCCTCCCGACTTGGAGAGTCAGTCCCTTTAACCTCCTGTTTGGCCCAGTTTGCAATTTCTGCGGAAGATGAACAGGAATAGCGAGAACCAATGAGAGACTAGCTGGAGGTGTCTGGACGGGCAAATTTAACTCTCATTTCCCACCAGGAAGAGGAATTAACCAAAGGCTCAGCGTGCCGTGCCGGAACCAGATTAGGGCCTGAAGCCATCCTGCGGTGTTGCGGCCAGCTCAAAAGAAAGCGAGTTGAAGAAAGGAGCTCAGGGGCACTGTAATTCACAAACCTGCAGAGTTATAAATGACAGCTATCGTCCAAAAATATACTGAAGTAAGGCTGCCAAGAGGACTTGAAAGCGGGGCAGAATTGCAGGAAACCGATTTCAGGAGGTAGACTGGAATTGCATTGAAAGCATAGGAAAAGAGGCAGAACGTCCACAATGATGCACTTGGCCAAAAAGGGCGTATGCGTTTTTTCCTGAATATATTCAGGAAAAAACGCATACGCCCTTTTTGGCCAACCAAGCAAGCTTGCAAAGGAAATCTGCACTACAATGAAGTCTCACTTCCCCCCGGTCAAAAGGGCCATCTGAAAAAAGTGTAAAATCCAGAAAGGCAGGACAGGCCATGGAGAACTGGGAGCCTTGTTATGCTGATGGGCGGGATGTAAATTGCCAACAGACACTCGGGAGAAGTGTATGGTGTTTCCTGAAACATCTAAAAAACAAAGCAACAGAGCCTAGGGCACTTCCACTTATGGTCCTATAGCTTAGGGAAATTAAAATCAAAAAGACACAGCCACCCCAAAGTTTGGGACGCCTCTGTTTACAAGAACCTCGTTTACAGTACAAGTTCAACATCGCAGAAAGTGAAAAATGGATAAAGAAGTTGTGGTATTTACTTACAAAGCAATATCACTCAGCAATGAAATCTATGTCATCAGGCCCTTAGCAGCACAATGAGTGGATTCAGGTATGATGATTCTAACTGAAATAAGTCACACAGAAAAAGAAACATCATAAGATATCAGTAATACACGGAATGTAAACTTGGCTACACAGGAACTGAATTACAGAACAGAACAGGGTCTCAAATTTAGAAAACCAACTTATGCTTGCTTAAGGGGAAAGGTGAGTTGGGGTGCTGCATAAAACCATAGATTGAAATGAGCACAGATAAAGTTCCTTAAGCCAAATATGGAATAGACAAGAGCTACTCCTTGCTCAACGAAATGGACTCAACACCGCATATTAAATGCCTAAGAATGTACCTGACTAGTAAGTATCTTAAAACCTATGGATTGCTATGTCTCCGAAAGAGAATCAAGCATGTGTACAGGGGCATAAACGCAGCAGTGATAGGATTGGAGAGGTTCGGTGAGCAAATGAAGACCCTTTGAAGTCATATTGCATGGTACCCATTCCACGGGTTTCAACTACCCAGGTTTAATGTATTCTTCCTTCAGCTAAAACATGCATGTGGAACCTAGAGTATGATCAACCATGTGATCGGGAGACGTGTTCAAATATGTCTCAGTTTTCGTACCCTGGTACTCGGGTGCAACATTCCAGACGCTTTACTAACACCCTCCCGACTTGGAGAGTCAGTCCCTTTAACCTCCTGTTTGGCCCAGTTTGCAATTTCTGCGGAAGATGAACAGGAATAGCGAGAACCAATGAGAGACTAGCTGGAGGTGTCTGGACGGGCAAATTTAACTCTCATTTCCCACCAGGAAGAGGAATTAACCAAAGGCTCAGCGTGCCGTGCCAGAACCAGATTAGGGCCTGAAGCCATCCTGCGGTGTTGCGGCCAGCTCAAAAGAAAGCGAGTTGAAGAAAGGAGCTCAGGGGCACTGTAATTCACAAACCTGCAGAGTTATAAATGACAGCTATCGTCCAAAAATATACTGAAGTAAGGCTGCCAAGAGGACTTGAAAGCGGGGCAGAATTGCAGGAAACCGATTTCAGGAGGTAGACTGGAATTGCATTGAAAGCATAGGAAAAGAGGCAGAACGTCCACAATGATGCACTTGGCCAAAAAGGGCGTATGCGTTTTCTCCTGAATATATTCAGGAAAAAACGCATACGCCCTTTTTGGCCAACCAAGCAAGCTTGCAAAGGAAATCTGCACTACAATGAAGTCTCACTTCCCCCCGGTCAAAAGGGCCATCTGAAAAAAGTGTAAAATCCAGAAAGGCAGGACAGGCCATGGAGAACTGGGAGCCTTGTTATGCTGATGGGCGGGATGTAAATTGCCAACAGACACTCGGGAGAAGTGTATGGTGTTTCCTGAAACATCTAAAAAACAAAGCAACAGAGCCTAGGGCACTTCCACTTATGGTCCTATAGATTAGGGAAATTAAAATCAAAAAGACACAGCCACCCCAAAGTATGGGACGCCTCTGTTTACAAGAACCTCGTTTACAGTACAAGTTCAACATCGCAGAAAGTGAAAAATGGATAAAGAAGTTGTGGTATTTACTTACAAAGCAATATCACTCAGCAATGAAATCTATGTCATCAGGCCCGTAGCAGCACAATGAGTGGATTCAGGTATGATGATTCTAACTGAAATAAGTCACACAGAAAAAGAAACATCATAAGATATCAGTAATACACGGAATGTAAACTTGGCTACACAGGAACTGAATTACAGAACAGAACAGGGTCTCAAATTTAGAAAACCAACTTATGCTTGCTTAAGGGGAAAGGTGAGTTGGGGTGCTGCATAAAACCAGAGATTGAAATGAGCACAGATAAAGTTCCTTAAGCCAAATATGGAATAGACAAGAGCTACCTCTTGCTCAACGAAATGGACTCAACACCGCATATTAAATGCCTAAGAATGTACCTGACTAGTAAGTATCTTAAAACCTATGGATTGCTATGTCTCCGAAAGAGAATCAAGCATGTGTACAGGGGCATAAACGCAGCAGTGATAGGATTGGAGAGGTTCGGTGAGCAAATGAAGACCCTTTGAAGTCATATTGCATGGTACCCATTCCACGGGTTTCAACTACCCAGGTTTAAGGTATTCTTCCTTCAGCTAAAACATGCATGTGGAACCTAGAGTATGATCAACCATGTGATCGGGAGACGTGTTCAAATATGTCTCAGTTTTCGTACCCTGGTACTCGGGTGCAACATTCCAGACGCTTTACTAACACCCTCCCGACTTGGAGAGTCAGTCCCTTTAACCTCCTGTTTGGCCCAGTTTGCAATTTCTGCGGAAGATGAACAGGAATAGCGAGAACCAATGAGAGACTAGCTGGAGGTGTCTGGACGGGCAAATTTAACTCTCATTTCCCACCAGGAAGAGGAATTAACCAAAGGCTCAGCGTGCCGTGCCGGAACCAGATTAGGGCCTGAAGCCATCCTGCGGTGTTGCGGCCAGCTCAAAAGAAAGCGAGTTGAAGAAAGGAGCTCAGGGGCACTGTAATTCACAAACCTGCAGAGTTATAAATGACAGCTATCGTCCAAAAATATACTGAAGTAAGGCTGCCAAGAGGACTTGAAAGCGGGGCAGAATTGCAGGAAACCGATTTCAGGAGGTAGACTGGAATTGCATTGAAAGCATAGGAAAAGAGGCAGAACGTCCACAATGATGCACTTGGCCAAAAAGGGCGTATGCGTTTTTTCCTGAATATATTCAGGAAAAAACGCATACGCCCTTTTTGGCCAACCAAGCAAGCTTGCAAAGGAAATCTGCACTACAATGAAGTCTCACTTCCCCCCGGTCAAAAGGGCCATCTGAAAAAAGTGTAAAATCCAGAAAGGCAGGACAGGCCATGGAGAACTGGGAGCCTTGTTATGCTGATGGGCGGGATGTAAATTGCCAACAGACACTCGGGAGAAGTGTATGGTGTTTCCTGAAACATCTAAAAAACAAAGCAACAGAGCCTAGGGCACTTCCACTTATGGTCCTATAGCTTAGGGAAATTAAAATCAAAAAGACACAGCCACCCCAAAGTATGGGACGCCTCTGTTTACAAGAACCTCGTTTACAGTACAAGTTCAACATCGCAGAAAGTGAAAAATGGATAAAGAAGTTGTGGTATTTACCTACAATTCAATATCACTCAGCAATGAAATCTATGTCATCAGGCCCGTAGCAGCACAATGAGTGGATTCAGGTATGATGATTCTAACTGAAATAAGTCACACAGAAAAAGAAACATCATAAGATATCAGTAATACACGGAATGTAAACTTGGCTACACAGGAACTGAATTACAGAACAGAACAGGGTCTCAAATTTAGAAAACCAACTTATGCTTGCTTAAGGGTAAAGGTGAGTTGGGGTGCTGCATAAAACCATAGATTGAAATGAGCACAGATAAAGTTCCTTAAGCCAAATATGGAATAGACAAGAGCTACTCCTTGCTCAACGAAATGGACTCAACACCGCATATTAAATGCCTAAGAATGTACCTGACTAGTAAGTATCTTAAAACCTATGGATTGCTATGTCTCCGAAAGAGAATCAAGCATGTGTACAGGGGCATAAACGCAGCAGTGATAGGATTGGAGAGGTTCGGTGAGCAAATGAAGACCCTTTGAAGTCATATTGCATGGTACCCATTCCACGGGTTTCAACTACCCAGGTTTAATGTATTCTTCCTTCAGCTAAAACATGCATGTGGAACCTAGAGTATGATCAACCATGTGATCGGGAGACGTGTTCAAATATGTCTCAGTTTTCGTACCCTGGTACTCGGGTGCAACATTCCAGACGCTTTACTAACACCCTCCCGACTTGGAGAGTCAGTCCCTTTAACCTCCTGTTTGGCCCAGTTTGCAATTTCTGCGGAAGATGAACAGGAATAGCGAGAACCAATGAGAGACTAGCTGGAGGTGTCTGGACGGGCAAATTTAACTCTCATTTCCCACCAGGAAGAGGAATTAACCAAAGGCTCAGCGTGCCGTGCTGGAACCAGATTAGGGCCTGAAGCCATCCTGCGGTGTTGCGGCCAGGTCAAAAGAAAGCGAGTTGAAGAAAGGAGCTCAGGGGCACTGTAATTCACAAACCTGCAGAGTTATAAATGACAGCTATCGTCCAAAAATATACTGAAGTAAGGCTGCCAAGAGGACTTGAAAGCGGGGCAGAATTGCAGGAAACCGATTTCAGGAGGTAGACTGGAATTGCATTGAAAGCATAGGAAAAGAGGCAGAACGTCCACAATGATGCACTTGGCCAAAAAGGGCGTATGCGTTTTTTCCTGAATATATTCAGGAAAAAACGCATACGCCCTTTTTGGCCAACCAAGCAAGCTTGCAAAGGAAATCTGCACTACAATGAAGTCTCACTTCCCCCCGGTCAAAAGGGCCATCTGAAAAAAGTGTAAAATCCAGAAAGGCAGGACAGGCCATGGAGAACTGGGAGCCTTGTTATGCTGATGGGCGGGATGTAAATTGCCAACAGACACTCGGGAGAAGTGTATGGTGTTTCCTGAAACATCTAAAAAACAAAGCAACAGAGCCTAGGGCACTTCCACTTATGGTCCTATAGCTTAGGGAAATTAAAATCAAAAAGACACAGCCACCCCAAAGTTTAGGACGCCTCTGTTTACAAGAACCTCGTTTACAGTACAAGTTCAACATCGCAGAAAGTGAAAAATGGATAAAGAAGTTGTGGTATTTACTTACAAAGCAATATCACTCAGCAATGAAATCTATGTCATCAGGCCCGTAGCAGCACAATGAGTGGATTCAGGTATGATGATTCTAACTGAAATAAGTCACACAGAAAAAGAAACATCATAAGATATCAGTAATACACGGAATGTAAACTTGGCTACACAGGAACTGAATTACAGAACAGAACAGGGTCTCAAATTTAGAAAACCAACTTATGCTTGCTTAAGGGGAAAGGTGAGTTGGGGTGCTGCATAAAACCAGAGATTGAAATGAGCACAGATAAAGTTCCTTAAGCCAAATATGGAATAGACAAGAGCTACCTCTTGCTCAACGAAATGGACTCAACACCGCATATTAAATGCCTAAGAATGTACCTGACTAGTAAGTATCTTAAAACCTATGGATTGCTATGTCTCCGAAAGAGAATCAAGCATGTGTACAGGGGCATAAACGCAGCAGTGATAGGATTGGAGAGGTTCGGTGAGCAAATGAAGACCCTTTGAAGTCATATTGCATGGTACCCATTCCACGGGTTTCAACTACCCAGGTTTAATGTATTCTTCCTTCAGCTAAAACATGCATGTGGAACCTAGAGTATGATCAACCATGTGATCGGGAGACGTGTTCAAATATGTCTCAGTTTTCGTACCCTGGTACTCGGGTGCAACATTCCAGATGCTTTACTAACACCCTCCCGACTTGGAGAGTCAGTCCCTTTAACCTCCTGTTTGGCCCAGTTTGCAATTTCTGCGGAAGATGAACAGGAATAGCGAGAACCAATGAGAGACTAGCTGGAGGTGTCTGGACGGGCAAATTTAACTCTCATTTCCCACCAGGAAGAGGAATTAACCAAAGGCTCAGCGTGCCGTGCCGGAACCAGATTAGGGCCTGAAGCCATCCTGCGGTGTTGCGGCCAGCTCAAAAGAAAGCGAGTTGAAGAAAGGAGCTCAGGGGCACTGTAATTCACAAACCTGCAGAGTTATAAATGACAGCTATCGTCCAAAAATATACTGAAGTAAGGCTGCCAAGAGGACTTGAAAGCGGGGCAGAATTGCAGGAAACCGATTTCAGGAGGTAGACTGGAATTGCATTGAAAGCATAGGAAAAGAGGCAGAACGTCCACAATGATGCACTTGGCCAAAAAGGGCGTATGCGTTTTCTCCTGAATATATTCAGGAAAAAACGCATACGCCCTTTTTGGCCAACCAAGCAAGCTTGCAAAGGAAATCTGCACTACAATGAAGTCTCACTTCCCCCCGGTCAAAAGGGCCATCTGAAAAAAGTGTAAAATCCAGAAAGGCAGGACAGGCCATGGAGAACTGGGAGCCTTGTTATGCTGATGGGCGGGATGTAAATTGCCAACAGACACTCGGGAGAAGTGTATGGTGTTTCCTGAAACATCTAAAAAACAAAGCAACAGAGCCTAGGGCACTTCCACTTATGGTCCTATAGCTTAGGGAAATTAAAATCAAAAAGACACAGCCACCCCAAAGTTTAGGACGCCTCTGTTTACAAGAACCTCGTTTACAGTACAAGTTCAACATCGCAGAAAGTGAAAAATGGATAAAGAAGTTGTGGTATTTACTTACAAAGCAATATCACTCAGCAATGAAATCTATGTCATCAGGCCCGTAGCAGCACAATGAGTGGATTCAGGTATGATGATTCTAACTGAAATAAGTCACACAGAAAAAGAAACATCATAAGATATCAGTAATACACGGAATGTAAACTTGGCTACACAGGAACTGAATTACAGAACAGAACAGGGTCTCAAATTTAGAAAACCAACTTATGCTTGCTTAAGGGGAAAGGTGAGTTGGGGTGCTGCATAAAACCAGAGATTGAAATGAGCACAGATAAAGTTCCTTAAGCCAAATATGGAATAGACAAGAGCTACCTCTTGCTCAACGAAATGGACTCAACACCGCATATTAAATGCCTAAGAATGTACCTGACTAGTAAGTATCTTAAAACCTATGGATTGCTATGTCTCCGAAAGAGAATCAAGCATGTGTACAGGGTATAAACGCAGCAGTGATAGGATTGGAGAGGTTCGGTGAGCAAATGAAGACCCTTTGAAGTCATATTGCATGGTACCCATTCCACGGGTTTCAACTACCCAGGTTTAAGGTATTCTTCCTTCAGCTAAAACATGCATGTGGAACCTAGAGTATGATCAACCATGTGATCGGGAGACGTGTTCAAATATGTCTCAGTTTTCGTACCCTGGTACTCGGGTGCAACATTCCAGACGCTTTACTAACACCCTCCCGACTTGGAGAGTCAGTCCCTTTAACCTCCTGTTTGGCCCAGTTTGCAATTTCTGCGGAAGATGAACAGGAATAGCGAGAACCAATGAGAGACTAGCTGGAGGTGTCTGGACGGGCAAATTTAACTCTCATTTCCCACCAGGAAGAGGAATTAACCAAAGGCTCAGCGTGCCGTGCCGGAACCAGATTAGGGCCTGAAGCCATCCTGCGGTGTTGCGGCCAGCTCAAAAGAAAGCGAGTTGAAGAAAGGAGCTCAGGGGCACTGTAATTCACAAACCTGCAGAGTTATAAATGACAGCTATCGTCCAAAAATATACTGAAGTAAGGCTGCCAAGAGGACTTGAAAGCGGGGCAGAATTGCAGGAAACCGATTTCAGGAGGTAGACTGGAATTGCATTGAAAGCATAGGAAAAGAGGCAGAACGTCCACAATGATGCACTTGGCCAAAAAGGGCGTATGCGTTTTTTCCTGAATATATTCAGGAAAAAACGCATACGCACTTTTTGGCCAACCAAGCAAGCTTGCAAAGGAAATCTGCACTACAATGAAGTCTCACTTCCCCCCGGTCAAAAGGGCCATCTGAAAAAAGTGTAAAATCCAGAAAGGCAGGACAGGCCATGGAGAACTGGGAGCCTTGTTATGCTGATGGGCGGGATGTAAATTGCCAACAGACACTCGGGAGAAGTGTATGGTGTTTCCTGAAACATCTAAAAAACAAAGCAACAGAGCCTAGGGCACTTCCACTTATGGTCCTATAGCTTAGGGAAATTAAAATCAAAAAGACACAGCCACCCCAAAGTTTGGGACGCCTCTGTTTACAAGAACCTCGTTTACAGTACAAGTTCAACATCGCAGAAAGTGAAAAATGGATAAAGAAGTTGTGGTATTTACTTACAAAGCAATATCACTCAGCAATGAAATCTATGTCATCAGGCCCTTAGCAGCACAATGAGTGGATTCAGGTATGATGATTCTAACTGAAATAAGTCACACAGAAAAAGAAACATCATAAGATATCAGTAATACACGGAATGTAAACTTGGCTACACAGGAACTGAATTACAGAACAGAACAGGGTCTCAAATTTAGAAAACCAACTTATGCTTGCTTAAGGGGAAAGGTGAGTTGGGGTGCTGCATAAAACCAGAGATTGAAATGAGCACAGATAAAGTTCCTTAAGCCAAATATGGAATAGACAAGAGCTACCTCTTGCTCAACGAAATGGACTCAACACCGCATATTAAATGCCTAAGAATGTACCTGACTAGTAAGTATCTTAAAACCTATGGATTGCTATGTCTCCGAAAGAGAATCAAGCATGTGTACAGGGGCATAAACGCAGCAGTGATAGGATTGGAGAGGTTTGGTGAGCAAATGAAGACCCTTTGAAGTCATATTGCATGGTACCCATTCCACGGGTTTCAACTACCCAGGTTTAAGGTATTCTTCCTTCAGCTAAAACATGCATGTGGAACCTAGAGTATGATCAACCATGTGATCGGGAGACGTGTTCAAATATGTCTCAGTTTTCGTACCCTGGTACTCGGGTGCAACATTCCAGACGCTTTACTAACACCCTCCCGACTTGGAGAGTCAGTCCCTTTAACCTCCTGTTTGGCCCAGTTTGCAATTTCTGCGGAAGATGAACAGGAATAGCGAGAACCAATGAGAGACTAGCTGGAGGTGTCTGGACGGGCAAATTTAACTCTCATTTCCCACCAGGAAGAGGAATTAACCAAAGGCTCAGCGTGCCGTGCCGGAACCAGATTAGGGCCTGAAGCCATCCTGCGGTGTTGCGGCCAGCTCAAAAGAAAGCGAGTTGAAGAAAGGAGCTCAGGGGCACTGTAATTCACAAACATGCAGAGTTATAAATGACAGCTATCGTCCAAAAATATACTGAAGTAAGGCTGCCAAGAGGACTTGAAAGCGGGGCAGAATTGCAGGAAACCGATTTCAGGAGGCAGACTGGAATTGCATTGAAAGCATAGGAAAAGAGGCAGAACGTCCACAATGATGCACTTGGCCAAAAAGGGCGTATGCGTTTTCTCCTGAATATATTCAGGAAAAAACGCATACGCCCTTTTTGGCCAACCAAGCAAGCTTGCAAAGGAAATCTGCACTACAATGAAGTCTCACTTCCCCCCGGTCAAAAGGGCCATCTGAAAAAAGTGTAAAATCCAGAAAGGCAGGACAGGCCATGGAGAACTGGGAGCCTTGTTATGCTGATGGGCGGGATGTAAATTGCCAACAGACACTCGGGAGAAGTGTATGGTGTTTCCTGAAACATCTAAAAAACAAAGCAACAGAGCCTAGGGCACTTCCACTTATGGTCCTATAGCTTAGGGAAATTAAAATCAAAAAGACACAGCCACCCCAAACATTGGGACGCCTCTGTTTACAAGAACCTCGTTTACAGTACAAGTTCAACATCGCAGAAAGTGAAAAATGGATAAAGAAGTTGTGGTATTTACTTACAAAGCAATATCACTCAGCAATGAAATCTATGTCATCAGGCCCTTAGCAGCACAATGAGTGGATTCAGGTATGATGATTCTAACTGAAATAAGTCACACAGAAAAAGAAACATCATAAGATATCAGTAATACACGGAATGTAAACTTGGCTACACAGGAACTGAATTACAGAACAGAACAGGGTCTCAAATTTGGAAAACCAACTTATGCTTGCTTAAGGGGAAAGGTGAGTTGGGGTGCTGCATAAAACCAGAGATTGAAATGAACACAGATAAAGTTCCTTAAGCCAAATATGGAATAGACAAGAGCTACTCCTTGCTCAACGAAATGGACTCAACACCGCATATTAAATGCCTAAGAATGTACCTGACTAGTAAGTATCTTAAAACCTATGGATTGCTATGTCTCCGAAAGAGAATCAAGCATGTGTACAGGGGCATAAACGCAGCAGTGATAGGATTGGAGAGGTTCGGTGAGCAAATGAAGACCCTTTGAAGTCATATTGCATGGTACCCATTCCACGGGTTTCAACTACCCAGGTTTAAGGTATTCTTCCTTCAGCTAAAACATGCATGTGGAACCTAGAGTATGATCAACCATGTGATCGGGAGACGTGTTTAAATATGTCTCAGTTTTCGTACCCTGGTACTCGGGTGCAACATTCCAGATGCTTTACTAACACCCTCCCGACTTGGAGAGTCAGTCCCTTTAACCTCCTGTTTGGCCCAGTTTGCAATTTCTGCGGAAGATGAACAGGAATAGCGAGAACCAATGAGAGACTAGCTGGAGGTGTCTGGACGGGCAAATTTAACTCTCATTTCCCACCAGGAAGAGGAATTAACCAAAGGCTCAGCGTGCCGTGCCGGAACCAGATTAGGGCCTGAAGCCATCCTGCGGTGTTGCGGCCAGCTCAAAAGAAAGCGAGTTGAAGAAAGGAGCTCAGGGGCACTGTAATTCACAAACCTGCAGAGTTATAAATGACAGCTATCGTCCAAAAATATACTGAAGTAAGGCTGCCAAGAGGACTTGAAAGCGGGGCAGAATTGCAGGAAACCGATTTCAGGAGGTAGACTGGAATTGCATTGAAAGCATAGGAAAAGAGGCAGAACGTCCACAATGATGCACTTGGCCAAAAAGGGCGTATGCGTTTTTTCCTGAATATATTCAGGAAAAAACGCATACGCGCTTTTTGGCCAACCAAGCAAGCTTGCAAAGGAAATCTGCACTACAATGAAGTCTCACTTCCCCCCGGTCAAAAGGGCCATATGAAAAAAGTGTAAAATCCAGAAAGACAGGACAGGCCATGGAGAACTGGGAGCCTTGTTATGCTGATGGGCGGGATGTAAATTGCCAACAGACACTCGGGAGAAGTGTATGGTGTTTCCTGAAACATCTAAAAAACAAAGCAACAGAGCCTAGGGCACTTCCACTTATGGTCCTATAGCTTAGGGAAATTAAAATCAAAAAGACACAGCCACCCCAAACATTGGGACGCCTCTGTTTACAAGAACCTCGTTTACAGTACAAGTTCAACATCGCAGAAAGTGAAAAATGGATAAAGAAGTTGTGGTATTTACTTACAAAGCAATATCACTCAGCAATGAAATCTATGTCATCAGGCCCTTAGCAGCACAATGAGTGGATTCAGGTATGATGATTCTAACTGAAATAAGTCACACAGAAAAAGAAACATCATAAGATATCAGTAATACACGGAATGTAAACTTGGCTACACAGGAACTGAATTACAGAACAGAACAGGGTCTCAAATTTGGAAAACCAACTTATGCTTGCTTAAGGGGAAAGGTGAGTTGGGGTGCTGCATAAAACCAGAGATTGAAATGAACACAGATAAAGTTCCTTAAGCCAAATATGGAATAGACAAGAGCTACTCCTTGCTCAACGAAATGGACTCAACACCGCATATTAAATGCCTAAGAATGTACCTGACTAGTAAGTATCTTAAAACCTATGGATTGCTATGTCTCCGAAAGAGAATCAAGCATGTGTACAGGGGCATAAACGCAGCAGTGATAGGATTGGAGAGGTTCGGTGAGCAAATGAAGACCCTTTGAAGTCATATTGCATGGTACCCATTCCACGGGTTTCAACTACCCAGGTTTAAGGTATTCTTCCTTCAGCTAAAACATGCATGTGGAACCTAGAGTATGATCAACCATGTGATCGGGAGACGTGTTCAAATATGTCTCAGTTTTCGTACCCTGGTACTCGGGTGCAACATTCCAGACGCTTTACTAACACCCTCCCGACTTGGAGAGTCAGTCCCTTTAACCTCCTGTTTGGCCCAGTTTGCAATTTCTGCGGAAGATGAACAGGAATAGCGAGAACCAATGAGAGACTAGCTGGAGGTGTCTGGACGGGCAAATTTAACTCTCATTTCCCACCAGGAAGAGGAATTAACCAAAGGCTCAGCGTGCCGTGCCGGAACCAGATTAGGGCCTGAAGCCATCCTGCGGTGTTGCGGCCAGCTCAAAAGAAAGCGAGTTGAAGAAAGGAGCTCAGGGGCACTGTAATTCACAAACCTGCAGAGTTATAAATGACAGCTATCGTCCAAAAATATACTGAAGTAAGGCTGCCAAAAGGACTTGAAAGCGGGGCAGAATTGCAGGAAACCGATTTCAGGAGGTAGACTGGAATTGCATTGAAAGCATAGGAAAAGAGGCAGAACGTCCACAATGATGCACTTGGCCAAAAAGGGCGTATGCGTTTTTTCCTGAATATATTCAGGAAAAAACGCATACGCGCTTTTTGGCCAACCAAGCAAGCTTGCAAAGGAAATCTGCACTACAATGAAGTCTCACTTCCCCCCGGTCAAAAGGGCCATATGAAAAAAGTGTAAAATCCAGAAAGACAGGACAGGCCATGGAGAACTGGGAGCCTTGTTATGCTGATGGGCGGGATGTAAATTGCCAACAGACACTCGGGAGAAGTGTATGGTGTTTCCTGAAACATCTAAAAAACAAAGCAACAGAGCCTAGGGCACTTCCACTTATGGTCCTATAGCTTAGGGAAATTAAAATCAAAAAGACACAGCCACCCCAAACATTGGGACGCCTCTGTTTACAAGAACCTCGTTTACAGTACAAGTTCAACATCGCAGAAAGTGAAAAATGGATAAAGAAGTTGTGGTATTTACTTACAAAGCAATATCACTCAGCAATGAAATCTATGTCATCAGGCCCTTAGCAGCACAATGAGTGGATTCAGGTATGATGATTCTAACTGAAATAAGTCACACAGAAAAAGAAACATCATAAGATATCAGTAATACACGGAATGTAAACTTGGCTACACAGGAACTGAATTACAGAACAGAACAGGGTCTCAAATTTGGAAAACCAACTTATGCTTGCTTAAGGGGAAAGGTGAGTTGGGGTGCTGCATAAAACCAGAGATTGAAATGAACACAGATAAAGTTCCTTAAGCCAAATATGGAATAGACAAGAGCTACTCCTTGCTCAACGAAATGGACTCAACACCGCATATTAAATGCCTAAGAATGTACCTGACTAGTAAGTATCTTAAAACCTATGGATTGCTATGTCTCCGAAAGAGAATCAAGCATGTGTACAGGGGCATAAACGCAGCAGTGATAGGATTGGAGAGGTTCGGTGAGCAAATGAAGACCCTTTGAAGTCATATTGCATGGTACCCATTCCACGGGTTTCAACTACCCAGGTTTAAGGTATTCTTCCTTCAGCTAAAACATGCATGTGGAACCTAGAGTATGATCAACCATGTGATCGGGAGACGTGTTCAAATATGTCTCAGTTTTCGTACCCTGGTACTCGGGTGCAACATTCCAGACGCTTTACTAACACCCTCCCGACTTGGAGAGTCAGTCCCTTTAACCTCCTGTTTGGCCCAGTTTGCAATTTCTGCGGAAGATGAACAGGAATAGCGAGAACCAATGAGAGACTAGCTGGAGGTGTCTGGACGGGCAAATTTAACTCTCATTTCCCACCAGGAAGAGGAATTAACCAAAGGCTCAGCGTGCCGTGCCGGAACCAGATTAGGGCCTGAAGCCATCCTGCGGTGTTGCGGCCAGCTCAAAAGAAAGCGAGTTGAAGAAAGGAGCTCAGGGGCACTGTAATTCACAAACCTGCAGAGTTATAAATGACAGCTATCGTCCAAAAATATACTGAAGTAAGGCTGCCAAGAGGACTTGAAAGCGGGGCAGAATTGCAGGAAACCGATTTCAGGAGGCAGACTGGAATTGCATTGAAAGCATAGGAAAAGAGGCAGAACGTCCACAATGATGCACTTGGCCAAAAAGGGCGTATGCGTTTTTTCCTGAATATATTCAGGAAAAAACGCATACGCCCTTTTTGGCCAACCAAGCAAGCTTGCAAAGGAAATCTGCACTACAATGAAGTCTCACTTCCCCCCGGTCAAAAGGGCCATCTGAAAAAAGTGTAAAATCCAGAAAGGCAGGACAGGCCATGGAGAACTGGGAGCCTTGTTATGCTGATGGGCGGGATGTAAATTGCCAACAGACACTCGGGAGAAGTGTATGGTGTTTCCTGAAACATCTAAAAAACAAAGCAACAGAGCCTAGGGCACTTCCACTTATGGTCCTATAGCTTAGGGAAATTAAAATCAAAAAGACACAGCCACCCCAAAGTATGGGACGCCTCTGTTTACAAGAACCTCGTTTACAGTACAAGTTCAACATCGCAGAAAGTGAAAAATGGATAAAGAAGTTGTGGTATTTACTTACAAAGCAATATCACTCAGCAATGAAATCTATGTCATCAGGCCCTTAGCAGCACAATGAGTGGATTCAGGTATGATGATTCTAACTGAAATAAGTCACACAGAAAAAGAAACATCATAAGATATCAGTAATACACGGAATGTAAACTTGGCTACACAGGAACTGAATTACAGAACAGAACAGGGTCTCAAATTTGGAAAACCAACTTATGCTTGCTTAAGGGGAAAGGTGAGTTGGGGTGCTGCATAAAACCAGAGATTGAAATGAACACAGATAAAGTTCCTTAAGCCAAATATGGAATAGACAAGAGCTACTCCTTGCTCAACGAAATGGACTCAACACCGCATATTAAATGCCTAAGAATGTACCTGACTAGTAAGTATCTTAAAACCTATGGATTGCTATGTCTCCGAAAGAGAATCAAGCATGTGTACAGGGGCATAAACGCAGCAGTGATAGGATTGGAGAGGTTCGGTGAGCAAATGAAGACCCTTTGAAGTCATATTGCATGGTACCCATTCCACGGGTTTCAACTACCCAGGTTTAAGGTATTCTTCCTTCAGCTAAAACATGCATGTGGAACCTAGAGTATGATCAACCATGTGATCGGGAGACGTGTTCAAATATGTCTCAGTTTTTGTACCCTGGTACTCGGGTGCAACATTCCAGATGCTTTACTAACACCCTCCCGACTTGGAGAGTCAGTCCCTTTAACCTCCTGTTTGGCCCAGTTTGCAATTTCTGCGGAAGATGAACAGGAATAGCGAGAACCAATGAGAGACTAGCTGGAGGTGTCTGGACGGGCAAATTTAACTCTCATTTCCCACCAGGAAGAGGAATTAACCAAAGGCTCAGCGTGCCGTGCCGGAACCAGATTAGGGCCTGAAGCCATCCTGCGGTGTTGCGGCCAGGTCACAAGAAAGCGAGTTGAAGAAAGGAGCTCAGGGGCACTGTAATTCACAAACCTGCAGAGTTATAAATGACAGCTATCGTCCAAAAATATACTGAAGTAAGGCTGCCAAGAGGACTTGAAAGCGGGGCAGAATTGCAGGAAACCGATTTCAGGAGGTAGACTGGAATTGCATTGAAAGCATAGGAAAAGAGGCAGAACGTCCACAATGATGCACTTGGCCAAAAAGGGCGTATGCGTTTTTTCCTGAATATATTCAGGAAAAAACGCATACGCCCTTTTTGGCCAACCAAGCAAGCTTGCAAAGGAAATCTGCACTACAATGAAGTCTCACTTCCCCCCGGTCAAAAGGGCCATCTGAAAAAAGTGTAAAATCCAGAAAGACAGGACAGGCCATGGAGAACTGGGAGCCTTGTTATGCTGATGGGCGGGATGTAAATTGCCAACAGACACTCGGGAGAAGTGTATGGTGTTTCCTGAAACATCTAAAAAACAAAGCAACAGAGCCTAGGGCACTTCCACTTATGGTCCTATAGCTTAGGGAAATTAAAATCAAAAAGACACAGCCACCCCAAAGTTTGGGACGCCTCTGTTTACAAGAATCTCGTTTACAGTACAAGTTCAACATCGCAGAAAGTGAAAAATGGATAAAGAAGTTGTGGTATTTACTTACAAAGCAATATCACTCAGCAATGAAATCTATGTCATCAGGCCCTTAGCAGCACAATGAGTGGATTCAGGTATGATGATTCTAACTGAAATAAGTCACACAGAAAAAGAAACATCATAAGATATCAGTAATACACGGAATGTAAACTTGGCTACACAGGAACTGAATTACAGAACAGAACAGGGTCTCAAATTTAGAAAACCAACTTATGCTTGCTTAAGGGGAAAGGTGAGTTGGGGTGCTGCATAAAACCAGAGATTGAAATGAACACAGATAAAGTTCCTTAAGCCAAATATGGAATAGACAAGAGCTACTCCTTGCTCAACGAAATGGACTCAACACCGCATATTAAATGCCTAAGAATGTACCTGACTAGTAAGTATCTTAAAACCTATGGATTGCTATGTCTCCGAAAGAGAATCAAGCATGTGTACAGGGGCATAAACGCAGCAGTGATAGGATTGGAGAGGTTCGGTGAGCAAATGAAGACCCTTTGAAGTCATATTGCATGGTACCCATTCCACGGGTTTCAACTACCCAGGTTTAAGGTATTCTTCCTTCAGCTAAAACATGCATGTGGAACCTAGAGTATGATCAACCATGTGATCGGGAGACGTGTTCAAATATGTCTCAGTTTTCGTACCCTGGTACTCGGGTGCAACATTCCAGACGCTTTACTAACACCCTCCCGACTTGGAGAGTCAGTCCCTTTAACCTCCTGTTTGGCCCAGTTTGCAATTTCTGCGGAAGATGAACAGGAATAGCGAGAACCAATGAGAGACTAGCTGGAGGTGTCTGGACGGGCAAATTTAACTCTCATTTCCCACCAGGAAGAGGAATTAACCAAAGGCTCAGCGTGCCGTGCCGGAACCAGATTAGGGCCTGAAGCCATCCTGCGGTGTTGCGGCCAGCTCAAAAGAAAGCGAGTTGAAGAAAGGAGCTCAGGGGCACTGTAATTCACAAACCTGCAGAGTTATAAATGACAGCTATCGTCCAAAAATATACTGAAGTAAGGCTGCCAAGAGGACTTGAAAGCGGGGCAGAATTGCAGGAAACTGATTTCAGGAGGTAGACTGGAATTGCATTGAAAGCATAGGAAAAGAGGCAGAACGTCCACAATGATGCACTTGGCCAAAAAGGGCGTATGCGTTTTTTCCTGAATATATTCAGGAAAAAACGCATACGCCCTTTTTGGCCAACCAAGCAAGCTTGCAAAGGAAATCTGCACTACAATGAAGTCTCACTTCCCCCCGGTCAAAAGGGCCATCTGAAAAAAGTGTAAAATCCAGAAAGACAGGACAGGCCATGGAGAACTGGGAGCCTTGTTATGCTGATGGGCGGGATGTAAATTGCCAACAGACACTCGGGAGAAGTGTATGGTGTTTCCTGAAACATCTAAAAAACAAAGCAACAGAGCCTAGGGCACTTCCCCTTATGGTCCTATAGCTTAGGGAAATTAAAATAAAAAAGACACAGCCACCCCAAAGTTTGGAACGCCTCTGTTTACAAGAACCTAGTTTACAGTACAAGTTCAACATCGCAGAAAGTGAAAAATGGATAAAGAAGTTGTGGTATTTACTTACAAAGCAATATCACTCAGCAATGAAATCTATGTCATCAGGCCCTTAGCAGCACAATGAGTGGATTCAGGTATGATGATTCTAACTGAAATAAGTCACACAGAAAAAGAAACATCATAAGATATCAGTAATACACGGAATGTAAACTTGGCTACACAGGAACTGAATTACAGAACAGAACAGGGTCTCAAATTTAGAAAACCAACTTATGCTTGCTTAAGGGTAAAGGTGAGTTGGGGTGCTGCATAAAACCAGAGATTGAAATGAGCACAGATAAAGTTCCTTAAGCCAAATATGGAATAGACAAGAGCTACTCCTTGCTCAACGAAATGGACTCAACACCGCATATTAAATGCCTAAGAATGTACCTGACTAGTAAGTATCTTAAAACCTATGGATTGCTATGTCTCCGAAAGAGAATCAAGCATGTGTACAGGGGCATAAACGCAGCAGTGATAGGATTGGAGAGGTTCGGTGAGCAAATGAAGACCCTTTGAAGTCATATTGCATGGTACCCATTCCACGGGTTTCAACTACCCAGGTTTAAGGTATTCTTCCTTCAGCTAAAACATGCATGTGGAACCTAGAGTATGATCAACCATGTGATCGGTAAACGTGTTCAAATATGTCTCAGTTTTCGTACCCTGGTACTCGGGTGCAACATTCCAGACGCTTTACTAACACCCTCCCGACTTGGAGAGTCAGTCCCTTTAACCTCCTGTTTGGCCCAGTTTGCAATTTCTGCGGAAGATGAACAGGAATAGCGAGAACCAATGAGAGACTAGCTGGAGGTGTCTGGACGGGCAAATTTAACTCTCATTTCCCACCAGGAAGAGGAATTAACCAAAGGCTCAGCGTGCCGTGCCGGAACCAGATTAGGGCCTGAAGCCATCCTGCGGTGTTGCGGCCAGGTCAAAAGAAAGCGAGTTGAAGAAAGGAGCTCA
Organism: Pseudorca crassidens; assembly: GCF_039906515.1. Classification (NCBI taxonomy): domain Eukaryota; kingdom Metazoa; phylum Chordata; class Mammalia; order Artiodactyla; family Delphinidae; genus Pseudorca; species Pseudorca crassidens. The sequence goes on from NW_027136343.1 coordinate 385,371, forward strand.
GGGGCACTGTAATTCACAAACCTGCAGAGTTATAAATGACAGCTATCGTCCAAAAATATACTGAAGTAAGGCTGCCAAGAGGACTTGAAAGCGGGGCAGAATTGCAGGAAACCGATTTCAGGAGGTAGACTGGAATTGCATTGAAAGCATAGGAAAAGAGGCAGAACGTCCACAATGATGCACTTGGCCAAAAAGGGCGTATGCGTTTTTTCCTGAATATATTCAGGAAAAAACGCATACGCCCTTTTTGGCCAACCAAGCAAGCTTGCAAAGGAAATCTGCACTACAATGAAGTCTCACTTCCCCCCGGTCAAAAGGGCCATCTGAAAAAAGTGTAAAATCCAGAAAGACAGGACAGGCCATGGAGAACTGGGAGCCTTGTTATGCTGATGGGCGGGATGTAAATTGCCAACAGACACTCGGGAGAAGTGTATGGTGTTTCCTGAAACATCTAAAAAACAAAGCAACAGAGCCTAGGGCACTTCCACTTATGGTCCTATAGCTTAGGGAAATTAAAATCAAAAAGACACAGCCACCCCAAAGTTTGGGACGCCTCTGTTTACAAGAACCTCGTTTACAGTACAAGTTCAACATCGCAGAAAGTGAAAAATGGATAAAGAAGTTGTGGTATTTACTTACAAAGCAATATCACTCAGCAATGAAATCTATGTCATCAGGCCCTTAGCAGCACAATGAGTGGATTCAGGTTTGACGATTCTAACTGAAATAAGTCACACAGAAAAAGAAACATCATAAGATATCAGTAATACACGGAATGTAAACTTGGCTACACAGGAACTGAATTACAGAACAGAACAGGGTCTCAAATTTAGAAAACCAACTTATGCTTGCTTAAGGGGAAAGGTGAGTTGGGGTGCTGCATAAAACCAGAGATTGAAATGAGCACAGATAAAGTTCCTTAAGCCAAATATGGAATAGACAAGAGCTACTCCTTGCTCAACGAAATGGACTAAACACCGCATATTAAATGCCTAAGAATGTACCTGACTAGTAAGTATCTTAAAACCTATGGATTGCTATGTCTCCGAAAGAGAATCAAGCATGTGTACAGGGGCATAAACGCAGCAATGATAGGATTGGAGAGGTTCGGTGAGCAAATGAAGACCCTTTGAAGTCATATTGCATGGTACCCATTCCACGGGTTTCAAATACCCAGGTTTAAGGTATTCTTCCTTCAGCTAAAACATGCATGTGGAACCTAGAGTATGATCAACCATGTGATCGGGAGACGTGTTCAAATATGTCTCAGTTTTCGTACCCTGGTACTCGGGTGTAACATTCCAGACGCTTTACTAACACCCTCCCGACTTGGAGAGTCAGTCCGTTTAACCTCCTGTTTGGCCCAGTTTGCAATTTCTGCGGAAGATGAACAGGAATAGCGAGAACCAATGAGAGACTAGCTGGAGGTGTCTGGACGGGCAAATTTAACTCTCATTTCCCACCAGGAAGAGGAATTAACCAAAGGCTCAGCGTGCCGTGCCGGAACCAGATTAGGGCCTGAAGCTATCCTGCAGTGTTGCGGCCAGCTCAAAAGAAAGCGAGTTGAAGAAAGGAGCTCAGGGGCACTGTAATTCACAAACCTGCAGAGTTATAAATGACAGCTATCGTCCAAAAATATACTGAAGTAAGGCTGCCAAGAGGACTTGAAAGCGGGGCAGAATTGCAGGAAACCGATTTCAGGAGGCAGACTGGAATTGCATTGAAAGCATAGGAAAAGAGGCAGAACGTCCACAATGATGCACTTGGCCAAAAAGTGCGTATGCGTTTTTTCCTGAATATATTCAGGAAAAAACGCATACGCCCTTTTTGGCCAACCAAGCAAGCTTGCAAAGGAAATCTGCACTACAATGAAGTCTCACTTCCCCCCGGTCAAAAGGGCCATCTGAAAAAAGTGTAAAATCGAGAAAGACAGGACACGCAATGGAGAACTGGGAGCCTTGTTATGCTGATGGGCGGGATGTAAATTGCCAACAGACACTCGGGAGAAGTGTATGGTGTTTCCTGAAACATCTAAAAAACAAAGCAACAGAGCCTAGGGCACTTCCACTTATGGTCCTATAGCTTAGGGAAATTAAAATCAAAAAGACACAGCCACCCCAAAGTTTGGGACGCCTCTGTTTACAAGAACCTCGTTTACAGTACAAGTTCAACATCGCAGAAAGTGAAAAATGGATAAAGAAGTTGTGGTATTTACTTACAAAGCAATATCACTCAGCAATGAAATCTATGTCATCAGGCCCTTAGCAGCACAATGAGTGGATTCAGGTATGATGATTCTAACTGAAATAAGTCACACAGAAAAAGAAACATCATAAGATATCAGTAATACACGGAATGTAAACTTGGCTACACAGGAACTGAATTCCAAAACAGAACAGGGTCTCAAATTTAGAAAACCAACTTATGCTTGCTTAAGGGTAAAGGTGAGTTGGGGTGCTGCATAAAACCATAGATTGAAATGAGCACAGATAAAGTTCCTTAAGCCAAATATGGAATAGACAAGATCTACTCCTTGCTCAACGAAATGGACTCAACACCGCATATTAAACGCCTAAGAATGTACCTGACTAGTAAGTATCTTAAAACCTATGGATTGCTATGTCTCCGAAAGAGAATCAAGCATGTGTACAGGGGCATAAACGCAGCAGTGATAGGATTGGAGAGGTTCGGTGAGCAAATGAAGACCCTTTGAAGTCATATTGCATGGTACCCATTCCACGGGTTTCAACTACCCAGGTTTAAGGTATTCTTCCTTCAGCTAAAACATGCATGTGGAACCTAGAGTATGATCAACCATGTGATAAGGAGACGTGTTCAAATATGTCTCAGTTTTCGTACCCTGGTACTCGGGTGCAACATTCCAGACGCTTTACTAACACCCTCCCGACTTGGAGAGTCAGTCCCTTTAACCTCCTGTTTGGCCCAGTTTGCAATTTCTGCGGAAGATGAACAGGAATAGCGAGAACCAATGAGAGAATAGCTGGAGGTGTCTGGACGGGCAAATTTAACTCTCATTTCCCACCAGGAAGAGGAATTAACCAAAGGCTCAGCATGCCGTGCCGGAACCAGATTAGGGCCTGAAGCCATCCTGCGGTGTTGCGGCCAGGTCATAAGAAAGCGAGTTGAAGAAAGGAGCTCAGGGGCACTGTAATTCACAAACCTGCAGAGTTATAAATGACAGCTATCGTCCAAAAACATACTGAAGTAAGGCTGCAAAGAGGACTTGAAAGCGGGGCAGAATTGCAGGAAACCGATTTCAGGAGGTAGACTGGAATTGCATTGAAAGCATAGGAAAAGAGGCAGAACGTCCACAATGATGCACTTGGCCAAAAAGGGCGTATGCGTTTTTTCCTGAATATATTCAGGAAAAAACGCATACGCCCTTTTTGACCAACCAAGCAAACTTGCAAAGGAAATCTGCACTACAATGAAGTCTCACTTCCCCCCGGTCAAAAGGGCCATCTGAAAAAAGTGTAAAATCCAGAAAGGCAGGACAGGCCATGGAGAACTGGGAGCCTTGTTATGCTGATGGGCGGGATGTAAATTGCCAACAGACACTCGGGAGAAGTGTATGGTGTTTCCTGAAACATCTAAAAAATAAAGCAACAGAGCCTAGGGCACTTCCACTTATGGTCCTATAGCTTAGGGAAATTAAAATCAAAAAGACACAGCCACCCCAAAGTTTGGGACGCCTCTGTTTACAAGAACCGCGTTTACCGTACAAGTTCAATATCACAGAAAGTGAAAAATGGATAAAGAACTTGTGGTAACTACGTACAATGCAGTATCACTCAGCAATGAAATCTATGTCATCAGGCCCGTAGCAGCATAATGAGTGGATTCAGGTACGATTATTCTAACTGAAATAAGTCACACAGAAAAAGAAACATCATAAGATATCACTAATGCACGGAATGTAAACTTGGCTACACAGGAACTGAATTCCAAAACAGAACAGGGTCTCAAATTTAGAAAACCAACTTATGCTTGCTTAAGGGGAAAGGTGAGTTGGGGTGCTGAATAAAACAAGAGATTGAAATGAGCACAGATAAATTTTCTTAAGCCAAATATGGAATAGACAAGAGCTACTCCTTGCTCAACGAAATGGACTCAACACCCCATATTAAACGCCTAAGAATGTACCTGACTAGTAAGTATCTTAAAACCTATGGATTGCTATGTCTCCGAAAGAGAATCAAGCGTGTGTACAGGGGCATAAACGCAGCAGTGATAGGATTGGAGAGGTTCGGTGAGCAAATGAAGACCCTTTGAAGTCATATTGCATGGTACCCATTCCACGGGTTTCAACTACCCAGGTTTAAGGTATTCTTCCTTCAGCTAAAACATGCATGTGGAACCTAGAGTATGATCAACCATGTGATCGGGAGACGTGTTCAAATATGTCTCAGTTTTCGTACCCTGGTACTCGGGTGCAACATTCCAGACGCTTTCCTAACACCCTCCCGACTTGGAGAGTCAGTCCCTTTAACCTCCTGTTTGGCCCAATTTGCAATTTCTGCGGAAGATGAACAGGAATAGCGAGAACCAATGAGAGACTAGCTGGAGGTGTCTGGACGGGCAAATTTAACTCTCATTTCCCACCAGGAAGAGGAATTAACCAAAGGCTCAGCGTGCCGTGACGGAACCAGATTAGGGCCTGAAGCCATCCTGCGGTGTTGTGGCCAGCTCAAAAGAAAGCGAGTTGAAGAAAGGAGCTCAGGGGCACTGTAATTCACAAACCTGCAGAGTTATAAATGACAGCTATCGTCCAAAAATATACTGAAGTAAGGCTGCCAAGAGGACTTGAAAGCGGGGCAGAATTGCAGGAAACCGATTTCAGGAGGTAGACTGGAATTGCATTGAAAGCATAGGAAAAGAGGCAGAACGTCCACAATGATGCACTTGGCCAAAAAGGGCGTATGCGTTTTTTCCTGAATATATTCAGGAAAAAACGCATACGCTCTTTTTGGCCAACCAAGCAAACTTGCAAAGGAAATCTGCACTACAATGAAGTCTCACTTCCCCCCGGTCAAAAGGGCCATCTGAAAAAAGTGTAAAATCCAGAAAGGCAGGACAGGCCATGGAGAACTAGGAGCCTTGTTATGCTGATGGGCGGGGTGTAAATTGCCAACAGACACTCGGGAGAAGTGTATGGTGTTTCTTGAAACATCTAAAAAACAAAGCAACAGAGCCTAGGGCACTTCCACTTATGGTCCTATAGCTTAGGGAAATTAAAATCAAAAAGACACAGCCACCCCAAAGTTTGGGACGCCTCTGTTTACAAGAACCTCGTTTACAGTACAAGTACAACATCGCAGACAGTGAAAAATGGATAAAGAAGTTGTGGTACTTACGTACAATGCAATATCACTCAGCAATGAAATCTATGTCATCAGGCCCGTAGCAGCATAATGAGTGGATTCAGTTATGATGATTCTAACTGAAATAAGTCACACAGAAAAAGAAACATCATAAGATATCACTAATACACGGAGTGTAAACTTGGCTACACAGGAACTGAATTACAAAACAGAACAGGGTCTCAAATTTAGAAAACCAACTTATGCTTGCTTAAGGGGAAAGGTGAGTTGGGGTGCTGCATAAAACCAGACATTGAAATGAGCACAGATAAAGTTCCTTAAGCCAAATATGAAATAGACAAGAGCTACTCCTTGCTCAACGAAATGGACTCAACACCCCATATTAAACGCCTAAGAATGTACCTGACTAGTAAGTATCTTAAAACCTATGGATTGCTATATCTCCAAAAGAGAATCAAGCGTGTGTCCAGGGGCATAAATGCAGCAATGATAGGATTGGAGAGGTTCGGTGAGCAAACGAAGACCCTTTGAAGTCATATTGCATGGTACCCATTCCACGGTTCTCAACTCTCCAGGTTTCAGGGATTCTTCCTTCAGCTAAAACATGCATGTGGAACCCAGAGGATTATCCACCGTGTGATCGGGAGAAGTGTTCAAATATGTCTCAGATTTCGTCCCCTGGTACTCGGGTGCAACATTCCAGACGCTTTCCTAACACCCTCCCGACTTGGAGAGTCAGTCCCTTTAACCTCCTGTTTGGCCCAGTTTGCAATTTCTGCGGAAGATGAACAGGAATAGCGAGAACCAATGAGAGACTAGCTGGAGGTGTCTGGACGGGCAAATTTAACTCTCATTTCCCACCAGGAAGAGGAATTAACCAAAGGCTCAGCGTGCCGTGACGGAACCAGATTAGGGCCTGAAGCCATCCTGCGGTGTTGTGGCCAGCTCAAAAGAAAGCGAGTTGAAGAAAGGAGCTCAGGGGCACTGTAATTCACAAACCTGCAGAGTTATAAATGACAGCTATCGTCCAAAAATATACTGAAGTAAGGCTGCCAAGAGGACTTGAAAGCGGGGCAGAATTGCAGGAAACCGATTTCAGGAGGTAGACTGGAATTGCATTGAAAGCATAGGAAAAGAGGCAGAACGTCCACAATGATGCACTTGGCCAAAAAGGGCGTATGCGTTTTTTCCTGAATATATTCAGGAAAAAACGCATATGCCCTTTTTGGCCAACCAAGCAAACTTGCAAAGGAAATCTGCACTACAATGAAGTCTCACTTCCCCCCGGTCAAAAGGGCCATCTGAAAAAAGTGTAAAATCCAGAAAGGCAGGACAGGCCATGGAGAACTAGGAGCCTTGTTATGCTGATGGGCGGGGTGTAAATTGCCAACAGACACTCGGGAGAAGTGTATGGTGTTTCTTGAAACATCTAAAAAACAAAGCAACAGAGCCTAGGGCACTTCCACTTATGGTCCTATAGCTTAGGGAAATTAAAATCAAAAAGACACAGCCACCCCAAAGTTTGGGACGCCTCTGATTACAAGAACCTCGTTTACAGTACAAGTACAACATCGCAGACAGTGAAAAATGGATAAAGAAGTTGTGGTACTTACGTACAATGCAATATCACTCAGCAATGAAATCTATGTCATCAGGCCCGTAGCAGCATAATGAGTGGATTCAGTTATGATGATTCTAACTGAAATAAGTCACACAGAAAAAGAAACATCATAAGATATCACTAATACACGGAGTGTAAACTTGGCTACACAGGAACTGAATTACAAAACAGAACAGGGTCTCAAATTTAGAAAACCAACTTATGCTTGCTTAAGGGGAAAGGTGAGTTGGGGTGCTGCATAAAACCAGACATTGAAATGAGCACAGATAAAGTTCCTTAAGCCAAATATGTAATAGACAAGAGCTACTCCTTGCTCAACGAAATGGACTCAACACCCCATATTAAACGCCTAAGAATGTACCTGACTAGTAAGTATCTTAAAACCTATGGATTGCTATATCTCCAAAAGAGAATCAAGCGTGTGTCCAGGGGCATAAATGCAGCAATGATAGGATTGGAGAGGTTCGGTGAGCAAACGAAGACCCTTTGAAGTCATATTGCATGGTACCCATTCCACGGTTCTCAACTCTCCAGGTTTCAGGGATTCTTCCTTCAGCTAAAACATGCATGTGGAACCCAGAGGATTATCCACCGTGTGATCGGGAGAAGTGTTCAAATATGTCTCAGATTTCGTCCCCTGGTACTCGGGTGCAACATTCCAGACGCTTTACTAACACTCTCCCGACTTGGAGAGTCAGTGCCTTTAACCTCCTGTTTGGCCCAGTTTGCAATTTCTGCGGAAGATGAACAGGAATAGTGAGAACCAATGAGAGACTAGCTGGAGGTGTCTGGACGGGCAAATTTAACTCTCATTTCCCACCAGGAAGAGGAATTAACCAAAGGCTCAGCATGTCGTGCCGGAACCAGATTAGGGCCTGAAGCAATCCTGCGGGGTTGCGGCCAGCTCACAAGAAAGCGAGTAGAAGAAAGGAGCTCAGGGGCACTGTAATTCACAAACCTGCAGACTTATAAATGACAGCTATCGTCCAAAAATATACTGAAGTAAGGTTGCCAAGAGGACTTGAAAGCGGGGAAGAATTGCAGGAAACCGATTTCAGGAGGTAGACTGGAATTGCATTGAAAGCATAGGAAAAGAGGCAGAACGTCCACAATGATGCACTTGGCCAAAAAGGGCGTATGCGTTTTTTCCTGAATCAGGAAAAAACGCATACGCACTTTTTGGCCAACCAAGCAAGCTTGCAAAGGAAATCTGCACTACAATGAAGTCTCACTTCCCCCCGGTCAAAAGGGCCATCTGAGAAAAGTGTAAAATCCAGAAAGGCAGGACAGGCCATGGAGAACTGGGAGCCTTGTTATGCTGATGGGTGGGATGTAAATTGCCAACAGCCACTCGGGAGAAGTGTATGGTGTTTCCTGAAACATCTAAAAAACAAAGCAACAGAGCCTAGGGCACTTCCACTTATGGTCCTATAGCTTAGGGAAATTAAAATCAAAAAGACACAGCCACCCCACAGTTTGGGACAGCTCTGTTTACAAGAACCTCGTTTACGGTACAAGTTCAGTATCGCAGAAAGTGAAAAATGGATAAAGAAGTTGTGGTACTTATGTACAATGCAAAATCACTCAGCCATGAAATCTATGTCATCAGGCCCATAGCAGCATAATGAGTGGATTCAGGTATGATGATTCTAACTGAAATATGTCACACAGAAAAAGAAACATCATAAGATATCACTAATACACGGAATGTGAACTTGGCTACACATGAACTGAATTACAAAACAGAACAGGGTCTCAAGTTTAGAAAACCAACTTATGCTTCCTTAAGGGGGAAAGTGAGTTGTGGTGCTGCATAAAACCAGAGTTTGATATTAGCACAGATACCATTCAATAAGCCAAATATGTAATAGACAAGACCTACCCCTTGCTCAACAAAATGGACTCAACCATGAGGTATCACCTCACACCTGATAGAATGGGCATCATGAGAAAATCTACAAACAAAAATGCTGGAAAGGGTGTGGAGAAAAGGAACCCTCTTCCACTATTGTTGGGAATATAAATTGATACAGTCACTACGGAGAACAATATGGAGTTTCTTAAGAAACTAACAATAGAATTACCATATGATACAGCAATCCCAGTACTGGACATATACCCAGACAAAACCATAAATCAAAACGAGACATTCACCGCAATGTTCATTGCATCACTATTTACAATATCGAGGTAATGGAAGCAACCTAAATGCCCACAGACAGACGAATGCATAAAGCTGTGGTACATATATAAAATGGAATATTACTAAGCCATGAAAAGGAATGAAATTGGGTCATTTGTAGAGACGTCGATGGATCTAGAGACTGTCATACAGAGTGAAGTAAGTCAGAAAGAGAAAAACAAATCTTGTATATTCATGCATATATGTGGAACCTAGAAAAACTGTACAGATTAACCATTTTGCAAGGCATAAATAGAGCAACAGATGTAGACAACAAATGTATGGACAACAAGGGGGGAAAGCTGTTGGGGGGGTGGTGGTGGGAGGAGTTGAGAGACTGGGATTGGCATGTATACATTTATATGTATAAAATAGATAACCAATAAGAACCTGCTGTATAAAAATATAAAATAAAATTCAAAATTAAAAAGAAATAAAATTTAAAAAATAAAACAGAAAAAACAATTATTCCCTTCACATACATGTATTTATATGAATAAATTATTTCCATGCTTATATCTGTAAATACAAAAAAGAGGAATAAAATCTACCTTGAACCAAAAACGAAAAAGAGAAAAAAAACACAGAACCCACCAGTTCCACAGAGGAAAACCGTATCAGGGCACTTGCTCCAGTTGTAAACAATTCTGAAGTTGGCCAGTGGTGGGGAATCGTCTCCCATTCAGCCAGCAGCCCCCACGCAACAAGCGTCCTCATTGCAAAGCTGGGGCACCGTGCCGAGGCATCTGTGAGTAAACGTGAGCTGAGCCCCAGGCCAGTTGCTGCTGAACTATTCCCACCCGTCCCAGGTAAAACACCTGAATATATACAAGGACTTGAAAGCCTAGAGGAAGGGCCATAGAGCCACACGAGTGACAGCATGCCGGCCGACTTGGTGCCTGCAGGCCAGCCAGGATGGTCCTGGCCCTGGGTGCTCTTCTGGAAGATTTCCATTTCCCTGACTGAGATACCCGTCCTGTCCCTGCCCCCACTGCTTTTTTCCTTCCTCACCTCTGCCCAGGGAGAAATTCCAGCAGCAGGTATGGGTGACACATCCTCTTCTTTAGCAGGTGGCAGCCTGGCAACTGCTGCAGAAAGTCCAGCAGAGCCCCACTCACACTGGGCCACCCACAAAGCCGTGGCCTCTCACTCCCTCCCACCAGCCCAGCCCCGAGACTGCTGACAGGGCAGAGAAAATGGCGTCAGGCACGGCTGCAGGGGCTCTTGCTGCCTGGAGTGGTATTTATATTGATCTCAACCCAGGCACACCTGGGGAGGGCTGGCCCGCACGGTAAGGCTGCCCAGGTCAGCCAATCATCACCCCTCAGGGGCTCACAGTTGCAGAAAATGGAACTTGCTGAACCGGCCAGGTCCAAGGAACAGGTGTGGGCTCCTGAGAGTCAGGATAGACAAGGGGCTGCAGCTTTGGCTTGTTTTCTAATCATTTTATCTGGCCCATGAGTGGGAGACAACTTCAAGAAAACCCTCTCCTTATGAGAGGAACCCAGGAGTCAGGGAGAGGAGGGGTGGGTGGTGGTTGGAGACAGAGGCCTGGTGCCCCGGGTGCAGTGGAAGTCTCTGGAAGACCAGGTGGAGGGAGGCCGCACAGAGTGACGCCCAGGGTCACAGACCTGTCGCAGCTGCTGTTTGTTAGTTCAAGTCCTGCTCTGAGGTGCTCTGTGCCAGCTCTGAGCGACAGGTGAGCTGGGGGTGCTCTGCAATGAGGGCTATGTGCACGGTTCCTGTGTGCCCAGCCCTGCCATGGTACCTGCAAGGGTAGCTCTGTATCCTGGGAAGGGCCTGACCACGAGAGCCCCGTGGGCTGGGGTGGGGGTGGGGTACCTGCCCAGGTGAGCTCCATATTCTGGGATTGGTCTGACCACGAGAGCCCCATGGGCTGCTGGGGACCTGGTAAAGGATGTCAGGACAGTCAGTGAAGCCACCGAGGATATACCTCCAGTTGCTCCTAATTCCTACACCCTGCTGGTCATTCTACCAACCACCAGGACATGGTATTCTGTATTAGTCTTCAATGATGCCTTCTTTTGTATTCCATTAGTCCCAGAGTCACAAGAAATTTTGGCTTGTGAGTGGCAGGACTCAACATACAACTAAAACAATACTTCCGGGCCGTCTTGCCCCAAGGGTGCAAAAATTCCCACACCATCTTTGGGGAAAGCTTAGCTAAAGACCTAAAAGTTCTACCTCTGGAAAAGGAAACCCTCCTTCAGTACGCAGACGACATTCTGATCGCCAGCCCTACTAAGGAGGCCTCTGAACTACCAAGCCAATAAAGGATAGAAGTTGTCCAAGAAAAAGCTCAAATATCACAGACTGCAGTGACCTGCCTGGGCTTCATTCTCACAGAAGGTCGGAGAAGCCCATCCCAGGAAAGGGAAGAAACCATTTGCAGCCTTACCCCTTTCTAAAACTAGAAGACAGCTTAGGGGTTCCTGGGGAGGCCAGGGTTTGCTGCTTCTGGATCCCTAACTACAGTCTACTAGCTGGGCCTCTATATGAAACACTGAAAGGAAAAGATGATGATCCTTTTGAATAGAATCCAGAAGTGGCCTTTCAAGAATGGAAAGAGCAGTCAATTCAGACCCTTGCCCTGGAACTCGCTAATTTAGCTAAACCCTTTGACCTTTACATTCCCGGTGAAAGGTGAATCGCCATTGGAGAATTAGTGCAAAAACTGGGACCACTTGAAATGGAACAATGCAAGAATGCCATCCAGGTAGGATAAACTACGGTCACCAAGGGGCTTGGCCCACTGCCGCATCTGGCCAAGATACTGGCGGTATCTAAAAACCTGGAAATCAGCAGCCCAAAAGGCCACCTCCTTCCTAAGGGAAAAGGACCCCACGTGGTGATCCTAACCACCAACGATGCCCTGAAGTTGCAGGGTTCGCTCCGTGGGCACACCGACCTCGAGTGAGGAGGCCCTCCAACTCCAACATCCAGAGAGATAACCGGGGGCAACAGGGCACCATGACGACTCGTGTGAACATCACTTGACCTGGAGTTTCTCTCATAAAACAATAAGAGTGTGTCCCAAAAGAGTAGACTACTGCTTGCAGGACTTACTGCACCCAGAGGGGAGCTAATAATCTTGGCGGGGGAACCGTATATCACACTGTCACCATAGAAAAGCCTACAGACACCGTGATGATGGTGGCCAATAAGACCGGCTGGACTCCTGTTTACTTCAAAAGGCTGTTGACTCAGTGGTCATCATGGTCCTTGATCACCACTGACCCTGGACTGTCTGGGAGTTGAGCGGGCAGGGCTCTGACACCTGGTGCTGTTTGTACGTTAATTCAGGGGCCTAATTGAAGAAAGCGCAGACTACTGGTCAGAGCATCTAGGCTGGCAGAAACGGTCAGCCTAAGGTGGCCGAACAAATGTGGGGCGGGGTGAAACCGGCCCCCACAGCGTCTCTGCACATCTCTTTCCTGGACCCTTAAAGGTCATTAGAATCTATAACACTTCCAATGCTGGTGCTCAGGTGGACGAGCAGGGAGGCAGGGGGCCTGGGGACAATCAACGTCACCTGGAGGCTGCTGGGGAGAAGCTCTGACCCTCGCCCCCGGGTATTAGGGCTCCCAACTCAGCACTCAGCAGTTACAGAAGAAGTGTCTGCACCCTCAGCACTCCAAGAATGAGGAACGGGACAAAAGGCAGAGGAGGGGTTTGTCCCCAGCAAAGCCCATTAAAAACCCCTGGGAGATAAAAATAGAATCTGGGCAATAAAGTCAAGTCTAACCTTTTTTATCCTTTGTGCTTTGTCTAATTTCACGTGCTCCTAGGGTCCCGCATGCAGAGGTTCCACACCCGGCACTTCAGACCAGATTTCCTAGTGCAGAATGGCTGGGTCGACACCTCAGCTCCTGGGGCCCAGTGCAGACTCCGCGATATAGAGCCTGAGCTGCAGCCAACCTGGCCCTCGAGAGCTCCGCCCCCTCCCTCCCACTGACTCTGACAGGATCTCTACACAGCAGCCCAGCCCACAGCCCACGGGGTAGTGCATGCTCTCACCTCTCCATTCTCTGATCAAAATATAAAGTTTCCTTTGCTTGTGAACCAAACTCAGTCTCGATCTGTTGGCCCCAATGACACTGGGCAGGGGGACACTTGTTGGGGTCCACTCTGGAGGATCAGTAACAGAAATTGAGACTATTGTAACCTCAATGAACAGATGTGTGAGCCAAACTGTAGTTAACATAGAACAGTGTATAAGGCTCGGGTAAAATAAGATGTTTCTAACACTTCCATTTGATATTTCCATCACTTTATTATAAGCAAGTTCAGTGAAAAGGTTTGTCTTATTTGTCAGGTCAATATTAGAGAAACGAAGTGATTTCTTTCCAAGGATGTACATCTAATAATCTTGGTTAAAGCTTCAATCTTGTTTTAAATGCTTTTCCATTGAAAATGATACCTCTCTTTCAGCTCCCCCATTTCTGAGAAGTATAAAATCTTATAATTTATTATTACCAAAGGGGAAAGGTGGGAGGAGGGATAAATTAACAGTTTGGGATTAACACATACACACTGCTATGTATAAAATAGATCATCAACAAGGAACTACTGTATAGCACAGGGAACTACACTCAACATTTTGCAATAACCTATAAGGGGAAATAATCTGAAAAAGAATAGATATTTTTATTGACATCATCTATCAATGACAGTTAAAGTGTAACCTAAGGGAAGCTGGTGGTGAGTGCTTCTGACCCTGAAGACTTCAATCATCTAAAGTTTGGACTCTGCCTACTTCCCAAGGCCCTTAATGAACATATGTGTAGCCGTAGCTTAAAAAATTCCCCAGTTTGGGTTTCGGGGAGACACTGATTTTGAAAAAGCCCTGGTGTTCTCCTTACATGAATGGGACTCTTCCTACTGCTAAAACATGTCTGTCACACCCAGAGGATGGTATACCGTCTGATCGGGAAGAGTTTGGAAAAGGCATCTCCTCTCCTCATCTCCTGGTGCTCGGGTTCACCCCTCCAGCGTCTTTACTAACAGTCTCCCCACTTGGAGATGTCAGCACTGTCAACATCCTGTTGCGTACAGTTTGGAATTTGTCCAGAGGATGAAGCGGAAGGATGAGGAACAATGAGAGACAAGTCCTAGGTGTTCAGACAGGCACATGTCACTCTAATTTCCAATCAGGAAGACGAATTGACCAAAGGCTAGGGTTGCCCATGGAAACAGTATAGGGCTTGAGGAAATCCCGCTGCTTTGTGGCCAGTTCCCATAAACACAAGTTGAACAATGGAACTCAGGGGCAGTAAAATTCACAAAACTGCAGAGTTGAAAATATCCATCACTGAAAAATGTCTTGAGGAAAGTCAGAGAAAAGGACTTGTAAGCAAGGGAGAATGGCAGGAAAGGGATTTGAGGAGGTAGAAAGGACTCGCCATTAAGCACAAGAAAAGGAGCTGAACATTGCCAACATTGCAGTTGGCCAAAAAGGGTGTATGCGTTTTTTTCTGTATATATTCAAGAAAAGGGCATACACTTTTTTAGCCAACCAAACAGGTGGGCACTGGAAGTCAATACTACAAAAGATATCACTTCGCATCAGTCAGAAGAGCCATCCTCATAAAGCGTAAACAACAGAAATGCAGGACAGGGCAAGGAGAAGAGGGAGCCCTGTGAGACTTATAGTGGAAATGTATATTGCCAACGGCCATTCTGGAGAAGTGTATTGTGTTTACTAAAGCATCTAAAAAATGAGCTACAGAGCATAGGGCACTTGCACTCATGGGCGTATATCTTGAGAAAAACAAAAATCGAGAGGACACAGGCACCCCAATGTTTACCCCCTCTCTGTTTAAAAGATCCTCAACTAGGATATAACTTAAATGTCTCTGGAGGGAAAAAATGGGTAGAGATGTGGTACTTAGGTAGAGTGGAATATTATTCAGCCTGGAAATCAATGAAATATGGCCAGTTGTAACAACTCCGGAGGAGTTACGTATGATCTTTCTAAGTGACAGAATTCAAAAAGAAAAAGACACATATCATAAGATATCACTTAAAGGTGGAATCCAAAATGGCTACACATGAAATAAATTACAAAACAAAAACATAGTCAAATATGTAGAAAACACGCATAAGGCTGCTAAACGGGAAAGGTGGGGAGGGGTGAGGCATCACCCAGGAGGTTGAAATTAGCAAAGATACCATTCCAAATACCAAACTGATAATCAACAAGGCCTACACGGTAGCTAAAAGAACTGCACTCAGCACACTCAAGTCACCGGAAAAGAATATATACGACTGGTAAGAATCTGAAAAAGAATTTACTGATGTCTCTCTGTACGTGAATCAAGTGGATGTACAGCAGCAAGAAACAGAGCTTTGAAAATCAGCTGTAACCAATATAGTAATAAATTGAAAAAAATAAACGACAGAGAGACAGAGAAAACCTCTTACAACTTTTCCTCAGGGCCGGTGATGCAACATGGATTGAACACATCTAGACCCACAGCAGGATGAGACATAAGGCTGGAAACTGTTTGCGCTAAGAGAAATGTGAGGTTGGGTGAGGAAATGCACACCCTTTAAAGTAATACTACCTGGTACCCATTCAATGGGTCCCAAATATGCAGGTTCAAGGGATCTTCCTACAGCTAAAACATGCATGGAAAACCCAGAGGACTGTACACCATGTGATCGGGAGATGTGTCTAAAATGCAGCTCATTTATCCTCTCCTGGTGCTCCTGTTCACCATTCCAGCCACGTTACTTAGAATCTCCCCACTTGGAGAATCAGCACATTTCAACTTCTGTTTCACACATTTTGCAAATTGTGAGGAGGATGAACGGGGAACCAATGAGAGAATAGTTGTAGGGGTTTGGACGGGCACATATCACTCTAATTTCCCATTAAGAATAAGAATTGAAAAAAGGCTCAGCCCGCCTCGCCCGAGCCAAAATAGGGCCTGAAGCAATCCTGCGGGTTTGAGGCCAGCTCACAAAAGAGCAACTTAAAAAATGGAGCTCAGGGTCACTGCAATTCACAAACCTGCAGAGTTATAAATGAAAACTAACGTCCAAAAATATGTTGAGGTAAGGCAAAGAAGAGGATCTGAATGCAAGACAGAATTGCAAGAAACAGATTTCAAGAGATAGATTGGACTCGTCTTTAAAGCACATGAAAAGCGGCAGAATTTCGACAATGATGCAGTTGGCCCAAAAGGGCGTATGCGTTTTTTCCTGATTATATCCAGGAAAAAACGCATACGCACTTTATGGGCAACGAAGCAAGCAAGCAATGCAAATGTGCACAACAAAGAAGTCTCATTTCCCACTGGTCAAAAGGGCCATCCTAAAAAATTGTAAAAACCAGAAATGCAGGACAGGCCATGGAGAACAGGGAGCCTTTATACGCTGATGGGTAGTGTGTGAACTGCCGAGAGCCACTCTGGAGAAGTGTATGGTGGTTCCTAAATCATCTAAAAAACAGAGCTACAGAGCATAGGACACTTCCAATCATGGGAGTATATCTAGGGAAATCTAAAAATTAACAAGACACAAGCACACCACAGTTTAGGGCTACTCTGTTTACAAGAACCTCAACTTCAGTATACCTTAAATATCCCAGGAAAGAGAACAATGGATAAAGAAGATGTGGTACTTATGTACAATGGAATATCTCTTCACCATGAAATCAATGTAATAAGGCTAGTAGAAGGATAAAGAGTGGATTTAGGTCCGATAATACTACTTGAAATAAGTCAAACAGAAAAAGAAACATATCATAAGATATCACTTATAGAGGGAGGGTAAATATGGCTGCACAAGAAATGAATTACAGAACAGAACAGTGTCTCACATTTAGAAAACACACTTATTTCAGCTTAAGGGGAAAGGAGAGGTGGGGTGATGCATAAAACCAGAGTTTGAAATTAGCACAGATACCGTTCAATAAACCAAATAGATATTAGACAAGATCTACACCTTGCTCAATGAACTGGCCTCAACACACCCTATACACCGCAGAGAAATATATCTGAGTAATAAGAATCTTAAAACCCATGTATTGATATATCTCCATAAGGGAATCAAGTGTGTGCAGAGTGGCACAAACACAGCAGTGAAAATGAGCTAAACCCCATTATAGAAATAAATTTTAAAAACAAAACGCAGAAACAATGAAAGAGAGAAAAATTCTTACAAAATTCGCTCAGGGGCTGTGATGCAACCTGGATTGACCACATATAAACCCACAGCTGGATAAGACATAAGGCTGGACACTTGGGGCTGAGAGGATTGATGAGCTTTGGTGAGCAACTGCCAAAAGTTTAATGCAATACTTCATGCTACTCATTCCAAGGGTCCCAACACTCCAGGTTGAAGGGAATCTTCCTACAGCTAAACCATGCTTGGGAAACCCAGCGACTGGTATACCATATGATCGGGAAAGGTTTCTAAAACGCACCTCATTTTTCCTCTCCTGGGGCTCCGGATCGACATTCCAGCCGCTTTACCAAAAATATCCCCACATGGAGAGTCAATGCCTTTAAGTTCTGGTATCGCACAGTCTGCAGTTAGTGCGGAGGATGAATGGGAAGAGGGGGAACCAGTGAGAAACTAGCTGTAGCGGTTTCAATGGGCACATGTCACTCTAAATTCACATCAGTAAGAAGAATAAACCAAAGGCACAGCAAGGTGCCCCAGAAGAAGAATAGGGCCTGAAGGAATCCTGTGGTTATGAGGCAAGATCACAAAAATAAGAGCTGAAAAATGGAGCTAAGGGCCACTGCAATTCAAAAACTTGCAGAGTTATAAAGGCCAACTATTTTCAAAAAATATATTGAGGTAAGGCTATGAAGAGGCATTGAAAGCAAGGCAGAATTGCAGGAAAACGATTTCAGGAGGTAGACTGGAATTGCATTTAAAGCATAGGAAAAGAGGCAGAACGTCCACAATGATGCACTTGGCCAAAAAGGGTGTATGCCTTTCTTCCTGAATTTATTCAGGAAAAAAGGCATACGCCCTTTTTGGCCAACCAAGCAAGCTTGCAAAGGAAATCTGCACTACAATGAAGTCTCACTTCCCCCTGGTCAAAAGGGCCATCTGAAAAAAGTGTAAAATCCAGAAAGGCAGGACAGGCCATGGAGAACTGGGAGCCTTGTTATGCTGATGGGCGGGATGTGTATGGTGTTTCCTGAAACATCTAAAAAACAAAGCAACAGAGCCTAGGGCACTTCCACTTATGGTCCTATAGCTTAGGGAAATTAAAATCAAAAAGACACAGCCACCCCAAAATTTGGGACGCCTCTGTTTACAAGAACCTCGTTAACCATACAAGTTCAATATCAAAGAAAGTGAAAAATGGATAAAGAACTTGCGGTACTTACGTACAATGCAGTATCACTCAGTAATGAAATCTATGTCATCAGGCCCGTAGCAGCATAATGAGTGGATTCAGGTACGATGATTCTAACTGAAATAAGACACACAGAAAAAGAAACATCATAAGATATCACTAATACACGGAATGTAAACTTGGCTACACAGGAACTGAATACCAAAACAGAACAGGGTCTCAAATTTAGAAAACCAACTTATGCTTGCTTAAGGGGAAAGGTGAGTTGGGGTGCTGCATAAAACCAGAGATTGAAATGAACACAGATAAAGTTCCTTAAGCCAAATATGGAATAGACAAGAGCTACTCCTTGCTCAACGAAATGGACTCAACACCCCATATTAAACGCCTAAGAATGTACCTGACTAGTAAGTATCTTAAAACCTATGGATTGCTATGTCTCCAAAAGAGAATCAAGCATGTGTACAGGGGCATAAACGCAGCAGTGATAGGATTGGAGAGGTTCAGTGAGCAAATGAAGACCCTTTGAAGTCATATTGCATGGTACCCATTCCACGGGTCTCAACTCTCCAGGTTTAAGGTATTCTTCCTTCAGCTAAAACATGCATGTGGAACCCAGAGTATGATCAACCGTGTGAACGGGAGACATGTTCAAATATGTCTCAGTTTTCCTCCCCTGGTACTCGGGTGCAACATTCCAGACGCTTTACTAACACTCTCCCCACTTGGAGAGTCAGCGCCTTTAAACTCCTGTTTGGCCTAGTTTGCAATTTCTGCGGAAGATGAACAGAAATAGGGAGAACCAATGAGAGACTAGCTGGAGGTGTCTGGACGGGCAAATTTAACTCTCATTTCCCACCAGGAAGAGGAAATAACCAAAGGCTCAGCATGCCGTGCCGGAACCAGATTAGGGCCTGAAGACATCCTGCGGTGTTGCAGCCAGCTCACAAGAAAGCGAGTTGAAGAAAGGAGCTCAGGGGCACTGTAATTCACAAAACTGCAGAGTTATAAATGACAGCTATCGTCCAAAAATATACTGAAGTAAGGCTGCCAAGAGGACTTGAAAGCGGGGCAGAATTGCAGGAAACCGATTTCAGGAGGTAGACTGGAATTGCATTGAAAGCATAGGAAAAGAGGCAGAACGTCCACAATGATGCACTTGGCCAAAAAGGGCGTATGCGTTTTTTCCTGAATATATTCAGGAAAAAACGCATACGCCCTTTTTGGCCAACCAAGCAAGCTTGCAAAGGAAATCTGCACTACAATGAAGTCTCACTTCCCCCCGGTCAAAAGGGCCATCTGAAAAAAGTGTAAAATCCAGAAAGGAAGGACAGGCCATGGAGAACTGGGAGCCTTGTTATGCTGATGGGCGGGATGTAAATTGCCAACAGACACTCGGGAGAAGTGTATGGTGTTTCCTGAAACATCTAAAAAACAAAGCAACAGAGCCTAGGGCACTTCCACTTATGGTCCTATAGCTTAGGGAAATTAAAATCAAAAAGACACAGCCACCCCAAAGTTTGGGACGCCTCTGTTTACAAGAACCTCGTTTACAGTACAAGTTCACCATTGCAGAAAGTGAAAAATGGATAAAGAAGTTGTGGTATTTACTTACAAAGCAATATCACTCAGCAATGAAATCTATGTCATCAGGCCCTTAGCAGCACAATGAGTGGATTCAGGTATGATGATTCTAACTGAAATAAGTCACACAGAAAAAGAAACATCATAAGATATCAGTAATACACGGAATGTAAACTTGGCTCCACAGGAACTGAATTACAGATCAGAACAGGGTCTCAAATTAAGAAAACCAACTTATGCTTGCTTAAGGGTAAAGGTGAGTTGGGGTGCTGCATAAAACCAGAGATTGAAATGAGCACAGATAAAGTTCCTTAAGCCAAATATGGAATAGACAAGAGCTACTCCTTGCTCAACGAAATGGACTCAACACCGCATATTAAATGCCTAAGAATGTACCTGACTAGTAAGTATCTTAAAACCTATGGATTGCTATGTCTCCGAAAGAGAATCAAGCATGTGTACAGGGGTATAAACGCAGCAGTGATAGGATTGGAGAGGTTCGGTGAGCAAATGAAGACCCTTTGAAGTCATATTGCATGGTACCCATTCCACGGGTTTCAACTACCCAGGTTTAAGGTATTCTTCCTTCAGCTAAAACATGCATGTGGAACCTAGAGTATGATCAACCAGGTGATCGGGAGACGTGTTCAAATATGTCTCAGTTTTCGTACCCTGGTACTCGGGTGCAACATTCCAGACGCTTAACTAACACTCTCCCGACTTGGAGAGTCAGTCCCTTTAACCTCCTGTTTGGCCCAGTTTGCAATTTCTGCGGAAGATGAACAGGAATAGCGAGAACCAATGAGAGACTAGCTGGAGGTGTCTGGACGGGCAAATTTAACTCTCATTTCCCACCAGGAAGAGGAATTAACCAAAGGCTCAGCGTGCCGTGCCGGAACCAGATTAGGGCCTGAAGCCATCCTGCGGTGTTGCGGCCAGCTCAAAAGAAAGCGAGTTGAAGAAAGGAGCTCAGGGGCACTGTAATTCACAAACCTGCAGAGTTATAAATGACAGCAATCGTCCAAAAATATACTGAAGTAAGGCTGCCAAGAGGACTTGAAAGTGGGGCAGAATTGCAGGAAACCGATTTCAGGAGGTAGACTGGAATTGCATTGAAAGCATAGGAAAAGAGGCAGAACGTCCACAATGATGCACTTGGCCAAAAAGGGCGTATGCGTTTTTTCCTGAATATATTCAGGAAAAAAGGCATACGCCCTTTTTGGCCAACCAAGCAAACTTGCAAAGGAAATCTGCACTACAATGAAGTCTCACTTCCCCCCGGTCAAAAGGGCCATCTGAAAAAAGTGTAAAATCCAGAAAGGCAGGACAGGCCATGGAGAACTGGGAGCCTTGTTATGCTGATGGGCGGGATGTAAATTGCCAACAGACACTCGGGAGAAGTGTATGGTGTTTCCTGAAACATCTAAAAAACAAAGCAACAGAGCCTAGGGCACTTCCACTTATGGTCCTATAGCTTAGGGAAATTAAAATCAAAAAGACACAGCCACCCCAAAGTTTGGGACGCCTCTGTTTACAAGAACCTCGTTTACAGTACAAGTTCAACATCGCAGAAAGTGAAAAATGGATAAAGAAGTTGTGGTATTTACTTACAAAGCAATATCACTCAGCAATGAAATCTATGTCATCAGGCCCTTAGCAGCACAATGAGTGGATTCAGGTATGATGATTCTAACTGAAATAAGTCACACAGAAAAAGAAACATCATAAGATATCAGTAATACACGGAATGTAAACTTGGCTCCACAGGAACTGAATTACAGAACAGAACAGGGTCTCAAATTAAGAAAACCAACTTATGCTTGCTTAAGGGGAAAGGTGAGTTGGGGTGCTGCATAAAACCAGAGATTGAAATGAGCACAGATAAAGTTCCTTAAGCCAAATATGGAATAGACAAGAGCTACTCCTTGCTCAACGAAATGGACTCAACACCGCATATTAAAAGCCTAAGAATGTACCTGACTAGTAAGTATCTTAAAACCTATGGATTGCTATGTCTCCGAAAGAGAATCAAGCATGTGTACAGGGGTATAAACGCAGCAGTGATAGGATTGGAGAGGTTCGGTGAGCAAATGAAGACCCTTTGAAGTCATATTGCATGGTACCCATTCCACGGGTTTCAACTACCCAGGTTTAAGGTATTCTTCCTTCAGCTAAAACATGCATGTGGAACCTAGAGTATGATCAACCAGGTGATCGGGAGACGTGTTCAAATATGTCTCAGTTTTCGTACCCTGGTACTCGGGTGCAACATTCCAGACGCTTTACTAACAGTCTCCCGACTTCGAGAGTCAGTCCCTTTAACCTCCTGTTTGGCCCAGTTTGCAATTTCTGCGGAAGATGAACAGGAATAGCGAGAACCAATGAGAGACTAGCTGGATGTGTCTGGACGGGCAAATTTAACTCTCATTTCCCACCAGGAAGAGGAATTAACCAAAGGCTCAGCGTGCCGTGCCGGAACCAGATTAGGGCCTGAAGCCATCCTGCGGTGTTGCGGCCAGCTCAAAAGAAAGCGAGTTGAAGAAAGGAGCTCAGGGGCACTGTAATTCACAAACCTGCAGAGTTATAAATGACAGCAATCGTCCAAAAATATACTGAAGTAAGGCTGCCAAGAGGACTTGAAAGCGGGGCAGAATTGCAGGAAACCGATTTCAGGAGGTAGACTGGAATTGCATTGAAAGCATAGGAAAAGAGGCAGAACGTCCACGATGATGCACTTGGCCAAAAAGGGCGTATGCGTTTTTTCCTGAATATATTCAGGAAAAAAGGCATACGCCCTTTTTGGCCAACCAAGCAAACTTGCAAAGGAAATCTGCACTACAATGAAGTCTCACTTCCCCCCGGTCAAAAGGGCCATCTGAAAAAAGTGTAAAATCCAGAAAGGCAGGACAGGCCATGGAGAACTGGGAGCCTTGTTATGCTGATGGGCGGGATGTAAATTGCCAACAGACACTCGGGAGAAGTGTATGGTGTTTCCTGAAACATCTAAAAAACAAAGCAACAGAGCCTAGGGCACTTCCACTTATGGTCCTATAGCTTAGGGAAATTAAAATCAAAAAGACACAGCCACCCCAAACATTGGGATGCCTCTGTTTACAAGAACCTCGTTTACAGTACAAGTTCAACATCGCAGAAAGTGAAAAATGGATAAAGAAGTTGTGGTATTTACTTACAAAGCAATATCACTCAGCAATGAAATCTATGTCATCAGGCCCTTAGCAGCACAATGAGTGGATTCAGGTATGATGATTCTAACTGAAATAAGTCACACAGAAAAAGAAACATCATAAGATATCAGTAATACACGGAATGTAAACTTGGCTCCACAGGAACTGAATTACAGAACAGAACAGGGTCTCAAATTTAGAAAACCAACTTATGCTTGCTTAAGGGTAAAGGTGAGTTGGGGTGCTGCATAAAACCAGAGATTGAAATGAGCACAGATAAAGTTCCTTAAGCCAAATATGGAATAGACAAGAGCTACTCCTTGCTCAACGAAATGGACTCAACACCGCATATTAAACGCCTAAGAATGTACCTGACTAGTAAGTATCTTAAAACCTATGGATTGCTATGTCTCCGAAAGAGAATCAAGCATGTGTACAGGGGTATAAACGCAGCAGTGATAGGATTGGAGAGGTTCGGTGAGCAAATGAAGACCCTTTGAAGTCATATTGCATGGTACCCATTCCACGGGTTTCAACTACCCAGGTTTAAGGTATTCTTCCTTCAGCTAAAACATGCATGTGGAACCTAGAGTATGATCAACCATGTGATCAGGAGACGTGTTCAAATATGTCTCAGTTTTCGTACCCTGGTACTCGGGTGCAACATTCCAGACGCTTTACTAACACCCTCCCGACTTGGAGAGTCAGTCCCTTTAACCTCCTGTTTGGCCCAGTTTGCAATTTCTGCGGAAGATGAACAGGAATAGCGAGAACCAATGAGAGACTAGCTGGAGGTGTCTGGACGGGCAAATTTAACTCTCATTTCCCACCAGGAAGAGGAATTAACCAAAGGCTCAGCGTGCCGTGCCGGAACCAGATTAGGGCCTGAAGCCATCCTGCGGTGTTGCGGCCAGCTCAAAAGAAAGCGAGTTGAAGAAAGGAGCTCAGGGGCACTGTAATTCACAAACCTGCAGAGTTATAAATGACAGCTATCGTCCAAAAATATACTGAAGTAAGGCTGCCAAGAGGACTTGAAAGCGGGGCAGAATTGCAGGAAACCGATTTCAGGAGGTAGACTGGAATTGCATTGAAAGCATAGGAAAAGAGGCAGAACGTCCACAATGATGCACTTGGCCAAAAAGGG
The DNA here is from genome assembly GCF_039906515.1 of Pseudorca crassidens. Lineage (NCBI taxonomy): Eukaryota > Metazoa > Chordata > Mammalia > Artiodactyla > Delphinidae > Pseudorca > Pseudorca crassidens. The sequence continues at coordinate 409,772 of NW_027136343.1, forward strand.
CGTATGCGTTTTTTCCTGAATATATTCAGGAAAAAACGCATACGCCCTTTTTGGCCAACCAAGCAAGCTTGCAAAGGAAATCTGCACTACAATGAAGTCTCACTTCCCCCCGGTCAAAAGGGCCATCTGAAAAAAGTGTAAAATCCAGAAAGGCAGGACAGGCCATGGAGAACTGGGAGCCTTGTTATGCTGATGGGCGGGATGTAAATTGCCAACAGACACTCGGGAGAAGTGTATGGTGTTTCCTGAAACATCTAAAAAACAAAGCAACAGAGCCTAGGGCACTTCCACTTATGGTCCTATAGCTTAGGGAAATTAAAATCAAAAAGACACAGCCACCCCAAACATTGGGACGCCTCTGTTTACAAGAACCTCGTTTACAGTACAAGTTCAACATCGCAGAAAGTGAAAAATGGATAAAGAAGTTGTGGTATTTACTTACAAAGCAATATCACTCAGCAATGAAATCTATGTCATCAGGCCCTTAGCAGCACAATGAGTGGATTCAGGTATGATGATTCTAACTGAAATAAGTCACACAGAAAAAGAAACATCATAAGATATCAGTAATACACGGAATGTAAACTTGGCTACACAGGAACTGAATTACAGAACAGAACAGGGTCTCAAATTTAGAAAACCAACTTATGCTTGCTTAAGGGTAAAGGTGAGTTGGGGTGCTGCATAAAACCATAGATTGAAATGAGCACAGATAAAGTTCCTTAAGCCAAATATGGAATAGACAAGAGCTACTCCTTGCTCAACGAAATGGACTCAACACCGCATATTAAATGCCTAAGAATGTACCTGACTAGTAAGTATCTTAAAACCTATGGATTGCTATGTCTCCGAAAGAGAATCAAGCATGTGTACAGGGGCATAAACGCAGCAGTGATAGGATTGGAGAGGTTCGGTGAGCAAATGAAGACCCTTTGAAGTCATATTGCATGGTACCCATTCCACGGGTTTCAACTACCCAGGTTTAAGGTATTCTTCCTTCAGCTAAAACATGCATGTGGAACCTAGAGTATGATCAACCATGTGATCGGGAGACGTGTTCAAATATGTCTCAGTTTTCGTACCCTGGTACTCGGGTGCAACATTCCAGACGCTTTACTAACACCCTCCCGACTTGGAGAGTCAGTCCCTTTAACCTCCTGTTTGGCCCAGTTTGCAATTTCTGCGGAAGATGAACAGGAATAGCGAGAACCAATGAGAGACTAGCTGGAGGTGTCTGGACGGGCAAATTTAACTCTCATTTCCCACCAGGAAGAGGAATTAACCAAAGGCTCAGCATGCCGTGCCGGAACCAGATTAGGGCCTGAAGCCATCCTGCGGTGTTGCGGCCAGCTCAAAAGAAAGCGAGTTGAAGAAAGGAGCTCAGGGGCACTGTAATTCACAAACCTGCAGAGTTATAAATGACAGCTATCGTCCAAAAATATACTGAAGTAAGGCTGCCAAGAGGACTTGAAAGCGGGGCAGAATTGCAGGAAACCGATTTCAGGAGGTAGACTGGAATTGCATTGAAAGCATAGGAAAAGAGGCAGAACGTCCACAATGATGCACTTGGCCAAAAAGGGCGTATGCGTTTTTACCTGAATATATTCAGGAAAAAACGCATACGCCCTTTTTGGCCAACCAAGCAAGCTTGCAAAGGAAATCTGCACTACAATGAAGTCTCACTTCCCCCCGGTCAAAAGGGCCATCTGAAAAAAGTGTAAAATCCAGAAAGGCAGGACAGGCCATGGAGAACTGGGAGCCTTGTTATGCTGATGGGCGGGATGTAAATTGCCAGCAGACACTCGGGAGAAGTGTATGGTGTTTCCTGAAACATCTACAAAACAAAGCAACAGAGCCTAGGGCACTTCCACTTATGGTCCTATAGCTTAGGGAAATTAAAATCAAAAAGACACAGCCACCCCAAAGTTTGGGACGCCTCTGTTTACAAGAACCTCGTTTACAGTACAAGTTCAACATCGCAGAAAGTGAAAAATGGATAAAGAAGTTGTGGTATTTACTTACAAAGCAATATCACTCAGCAATGAAATCTATGTCATCAGGCCCTTAGCAGCACAATGAGTGGATTCAGGTATGATGATTCTAACTGAAATAAGTCACACAGAAAAAGAAACATCATAAGATATCAGTAATACACGGAATGTAAACTTGGCTACACAGGAACTGAATTACAGAACAGAACAGGGTCTCAAATTTAGAAAACCAACTTATGCTTTCTTAAGGGTAAAGGTGAGTTGGGGTGCTGCATAAAACCAGAGATTGAAATGAGCACAGATAAAGTTCCTTAAGCCAAATATGGAATAGACAAGAGCTACCTCTTGCTCAACGAAATGGACTCAACACCGCATATTAAACGCCTAAGAATGTACCTGACTAGTAAGTATCTTAAAACCTATGGATTGCTATGTCTCCAAAAGAGAATCAAGCATGTGTACAGGGGCATAAATGCAGCAGTGATAGGATTGGAGAGGTTCGGTGAGCAAATGAAGACCCTTTGAAGTCATATTGCATGGTACCCATTCCACGGGTTTCAACTACCCAGGTTTAAGGTATTCTTCCTTCAGCTAAAACATGCATGTGGAACCTAGAGTATGATCAACCATGTGATCGGGAGACGTGTTCAAATATGTCTCAGTTTTCGTACCCTGGTACTCGGGTGCAACATTCCAGACGCTTTACTAACACCCTCCCGACTTGGAGAGTCAGTCCCTTTAACCTCCTGTTTGGCCCAGTTTGCAATTTCTGCGGAAGATGAACAGGAATAGCGAGAACCAATGAGAGACTAGCTGGAGGTGTCTGGACGGGCAAATTTAACTCTCATTTCCCACCAGGAAGAGGAATTAACCAAAGGCTCAGCATGCCGTGCCGGAACCAGATTAGGGCCTGAAGCCATCCTGCGGTGTTGCGGCCAGCTCAAAAGAAAGCGAGTTGAAGAAAGGAGCTCAGGGGCACTGTAATTCACAAACCTGCAGAGTTATAAATGACAGCTATCGTCCAAAAATATACTGAAGTAAGGCTGCCAAGAGGACTTGAAAGCGGGGCAGAATTGCAGGAAACCGATTTCAGGAGGTAGACTGGAATTGCATTGAAAGCATAGGAAAAGAGGCAGAACGTCCACAATGATGCACTTGGCCAAAAAGGGCGTATGCGTTTTTTCCTGAATATATTCAGGAAAAAACGCATACGCCCTTTTTGGCCAACCAAGCAAGCTTGCAAAGGAAATCTGCACTACAATGAAGTCTCACTTCCCCCCGGTCAAAAGGGCCATCTGAAAAAAGTGTAAAATCCAGAAAGGCAGGACAGGCCATGGAGAACTGGGAGCCTTGTTATGCTGATGGGTGGGATGTAAATTGCCAGCAGACACTCGGGAGAAGTGTATGGTGTTTCCTGAAACATCTACAAAACAAAGCAACAGAGCCTAGGGCACTTCCACTTATGGTCCTATAGTTTAGGGAAATTAAAATCAAAAAGACACAGCCACCCCAAAGTTTGGGACGCCTCTGTTTACAAGAACCTCGTTTACAGTACAAGTTCAACATCGCAGAAAGTGAAAAATGGATAAAGAAGTTGTGGTATTTACTTACAAAGCAATATCACTCAGCAATGAAATCTATGTCATCAGGCCCTTAGCAGCACAATGAGTGGATTCAGGTATGATGATTCTAACTGAAATAAGTCACACAGAAAAAGAAACATCATAAGATATCAGTAATACACGGAATGTAAACTTGGCTACACAGGAACTGAATTACAGAACAGAACAGGGTCTCAAATTTAGAAAACCAACTTATGCTTTCTTAAGGGTAAAGGTGAGTTGGGGTGCTGCATAAAACCAGAGATTGAAATGAGCACAGATAAAGTTCCTTAAGCCAAATATGGAATAGACAAGAGCTACCTCTTGCTCAACGAAATGGACTCAACACCGCATATTAAACGCCTAAGAATGTACCTGACTAGTAAGTATCTTAAAACCTATGGATTGCTATGTCTCCAAAAGAGAATCAAGCATGTGTACAGGGGCATAAATGCAGCAGTGATAGGATTGGAGAGGTTCGGTGAGCAAATGAAGACCCTTTGAAGTCATATTGCATGGTACCCATTCCACGGGTTTCAACTACCCAGGTTTAAGGTATTCTTCCTTCAGCTAAAACATGCATGTGGAACCTAGAGTATGATCAACCATGTGATCGGGAGACGTGTTCAAATATGTCTCAGTTTTCGTACCCTGGTACTCGGGTGCAACATTCCAGACGCTTTACTAACACCCTCCCGACTTGGAGAGTCAGTCCCTTTAACCTCCTGTTTGGCCCAGTTTGCAATTTCTGCGGAAGATGAACAGGAATAGCGAGAACCAATGAGAGACTAGCTGGAGGTGTCTGGACGGGCAAATTTAACTCTCATTTCCCACCAGGAAGAGGAATTAACCAAAGGCTCAGCATGCCGTGCCGGAACCAGATTAGGGCCTGAAGCCATCCTGCGGTGTTGCGGCCAGCTCAAAAGAAAGCGAGTTGAAGAAAGGAGCTCAGGGGCACTGTAATTCACAAACCTGCAGAGTTATAAATGACAGCTATCGTCCAAAAATATACTGAAGTAAGGCTGCCAAGAGGACTTGAAAGCGGGGCAGAATTGCAGGAAACCGATTTCAGGAGGTAGACTGGAATTGCATTGAAAGCATAGGAAAAGAGGCAGAACGTCCACAATGATGCACTTGGCCAAAAAGGGCGTATGCGTTTTTTCCTGAATATATTCAGGAAAAAACGCATACGCCCTTTTTGGCCAACCAAGCAAGCTTGCAAAGGAAATCTGCACTACAATGAAGTCTCACTTCCCCCCGGTCAAAAGGGCCATCTGAAAAAAGTGTAAAATCCAGAAAGGCAGGACAGGCCATGGAGAACTGGGAGCCTTGTTATGCTGATGGGTGGGATGTAAATTGCCAGCAGACACTCGGGAGAAGTGTATGGTGTTTCCTGAAACATCTACAAAACAAAGCAACAGAGCCTAGGGCACTTCCACTTATGGTCCTATAGTTTAGGGAAATTAAAATCAAAAAGACACAGCCACCCCAAAGTTTGGGACGCCTCTGTTTACAAGAACCTCGTTTACAGTACAAGTTCAACATCGCAGAAAGTGAAAAATGGATAAAGAAGTTGTGGTATTTACTTACAAAGCAATATCACTCAGCAATGAAATCTATGTCATCAGGCCCTTAGCAGCACAATGAGTGGATTCAGGTATGATGATTCTAACTGAAATAAGTCACACAGAAAAAGAAACATCATAAGATATCAGTAATACACGGAATGTAAACTTGGCTACACAGGAACTGAATTACAGAACAGAACAGGGTCTCAAATTTAGAAAACCAACTTATGCTTTCTTAAGGGTAAAGGTGAGTTGGGGTGCTGCATAAAACCAGAGATTGAAATGAGCACAGATAAAGTTCCTTAAGCCAAATATGGAATAGACAAGAGCTACCTCTTGCTCAACGAAATGGACTCAACACCGCATATTAAACGCCTAAGAATGTACCTGACTAGTAAGTATCTTAAAACCTATGGATTGCTATGTCTCCAAAAGAGAATCAAGCATGTGTACAGGGGCATAAATGCAGCAGTGATAGGATTGGAGAGGTTCGGTGAGCAAATGAAGACCCTTTGAAGTCATATTGCATGGTACCCATTCCACGGGTTTCAACTACCCAGGTTTAAGGTATTCTTCCTTCAGCTAAAACATGCATGTGGAACCTAGAGTATGATCAACCATGTGATCGGGAGACGTGTTGAAATATGTCTCAGTTTTCGTACCCTGGTACTCGGGTGCAACATTCCAGACGCTTTACTAACACCCTCCCGACTTGGAGAGTCAGTCCCTTTAACCTCCTGTTTGGCCCAGTTTGCAATTTCTGCGGAAGATGAACAGGAATAGCGAGAACCAATGAGAGACTAGCTGGAGGTGTCTGGACGGGCAAATTTAACTCTCATTTCCCACCAGGAAGAGGAATTAACCAAAGGCTCAGCGTGCCGTGCCGGAACCAGATTAGGGCCTGAAGCCATCCTGCGGTGTTGCGGCCAGCTCAAAAGAAAGCGAGTTGAAGAAAGGAGCTCAGGGGCACTGTAATTCACAAACCTGCAGAGTTATAAATGACAGCTATCGTCCAAAAATATACTGAAGTAAGGCTGCCAAGAGGACTTGAAAGCGGGGCAGAATTGCAGGAAACCGATTTCAGGAGGCAGACTGGAATTGCATTGAAAGCATAGGAAAAGAGGCAGAACGTCCACAATGATGCACTTGGCCAAAAAGCGCGTATGCGTTTTTTCCTGAATATATTCAGGAAAAAACGCATACGCCCTTTTTGGCCAACCAAGCAAGCTTGCAAAGGAAATCTGCACTACAATGAAGTCTCACTTCCCCCCGGTCAAAAGGGCCATCTGAAAAAAGTGTAAAATCCAGAAAGGCAGGACAGGCCATGGAGAACTGGGAGCCTTGTTATGCTGATGGGCGGGATGTAAATTGCCAACAGACACTCGGGAGAAGTGTATGGTGTTTCCTGAAACATCTAAAAAACAAAGCAACAGAGCCTAGGGCACTTCCACTTATGGTCCTATAGCTTAGGGAAATTAAAATCAAAAAGACACAGCCACCCCAAACATTGGGACGCCTCTGTTTACAAGAACCTCGTTTACAGTACAAGTTCAACATCGCAGAAAGTGAAAAATGGATAAAGAAGTTGTGGTATTTACTTACAAAGCAATATCACTCAGCAATGAAATCTATGTCATCAGGCCCTTAGCAGCACAATGAGTGGATTCAGGTATGATGATTCTAACTGAAATAAGTCACACAGAAAAAGAAACATCATAAGATATCAGTAATACACGGAATGTAAACTTGGCTACACAGGAACTGAATTACAGAACAGAACAGGGTCTCAAATTTGGAAAACCAACTTATGCTTGCTTAAGGGGAAAGGTGAGTTGGGGTGCTGCATAAAACCAGAGATTGAAATGAACACAGATAAAGTTCCTTAAGCCAAATATGGAATAGACAAGAGCTACTCCTTGCTCAACGAAATGGACTCAACACCGCATATTAAATGCCTAAGAATGTACCTGACTAGTAAGTATCTTAAAACCTATGGATTGCTATGTCTCCGAAAGAGAATCAAGCATGTGTACAGGGGCATAAACGCAGCAGTGATAGGATTGGAGAGGTTCGGTGAGCAAATGAAGACCCTTTGAAGTCATATTGCATGGTACCCATTCCACGGGTTTCAACTACCCAGGTTTAAGGTATTCTTCCTTCAGCTAAAACATGCATGTGGAACCTAGAGTCTGATCAACCATGTGATCGGGAGACGTGTTCAAATATGTCTCAGTTTTCGTACCCTGGTACTCGGGTGCAACATTCCAGATGCTTTACTAACACCCTCCCGACTTGGAGAGTCAGTCCCTTTAACCTCCTGTTTGGCCCAGTTTGCAATTTCTGCGGAAGATGAACAGGAATAGCGAGAACCAATGAGAGACTAGCTGGATGTGTCTGGACGGGCAAATTTAACTCTCATTTCCCACCAGGAAGAGGAATTAACCAAAGGCTCAGCGTGCCGTGCCGGAACCAGATTAGGGCCTGAAGCCATCCTGCGGTGTTGCGGCCAGCTCAAAAGAAAGCGAGTTGAAGAAAGGAGCTCAGGGGCACTGTAATTCACAAACCTGCAGAGTTATAAATGACAGCAATCGTCCAAAAATATACTGAAGTAAGGCTGCCAAGAGGACTTGAAAGCGGGGCAGAATTGCAGGAAACCGATTTCAGGAGGTAGACTGGAATTGCATTGAAAGCATAGGAAAAGAGGCAGAACGTCCACAATGATGCACTTGGCCAAAAAGGGCGTATGCGTTTTTTCCTGAATATATTCAGGAAAAAAGGCATACGCCCTTTTTGGCCAACCAAGCAAACTTGCAAAGGAAATCTGCACTACAATGAAGTCTCACTTCCCCCCGGTCAAAAGGGCCATCTGAAAAAAGTGTAAAATCCAGAAAGGCAGGACAGGCCATGGAGAACTGGGAGCCTTGTTATGCTGATGGGCGGGATGTAAATTGCCAACAGACACTCGGGAGAAGTGTATGGTGTTTCCTGAAACATCTAAAAAACAAAGCAACAGAGCCTAGGGCACTTCCACTTATGGTCCTATAGATTAGGGAAATTAAAATCAAAGACACAGCCACCCCAAACATTGGGACGCCTCTGTTTACAAGAACCTCGTTTACAGTACAAGTTCAACATCGCAGAAAGTGAAAAATGGATAAAGAAGTTGTGGTATTTACTTACAAAGCAATATCACTCAGCAATGAAATCTATGTCATCAGGCCCTTAGCAGCACAATGAGTGGATTCAGGTATGATGATTCTAACTGAAATAAGTCACACAGAAAAAGAAACATCATAAGATATCAGTAATACACGGAATGTAAACTTGGCTCCACAGGAACTGAATTACAGAACAGAACAGGGTCTCAAATTTAGAAAACCAACTTATGCTTGCTTAAGGGTAAAGGTGAGTTGGGGTGCTGCATAAAACCAGAGATTGAAATGAGCACAGATAAAGTTCCTTAAGCCAAATATGGAATAGACAAGAGCTACTCCTTGCTCAACGAAATGGACTCAACACTGCATATTAAACGCCTAAGAATGTACCTGACTAGTAAGTATCTTAAAACCTATGGATTGCTATGTCTCCGAAAGAGAATCAAGCATGTGTACAGGGGTATAAACGCAGCAGTGATAGGATTGGAGAGGTTCGGTGAGCAAATGAAGACCCTTTGAAGTCATATTGCATGGTACCCATTCCACGGGTTTCAACTACCCAGGTTTAAGGTATTCTTCCTTCAGCTAAAACATGCATGTGGAACCTAGAGTATGATCAACCATGTGATCGGGAGACGTGTTCAAATATGTCTCAGTTTTCGTACCCTGGTACTCGGGTGCAACATTCCAGACGCTTTACTAACACCCTCCCGACTTGGAGAGTCAGTCCCTTTAACCTCCTGTTTGGCCCAGTTTGCAATTTCTGCGGAAGATGAACAGGAATAGCGAGAACCAATGAGAGACTAGCTGGAGGTGTCTGGACGGGCAAATTTAACTCTCATTTCCCACCAGGAAGAGGAATTAACCAAAGGCTCAGCATGCCGTGCCGGAACCAGATTAGGGCCTGAAGCCATCCTGCGGTGTTGCGGCCAGCTCAAAAGAAAGCGAGTTGAAGAAAGGAGCTCAGGGGCACTGTAATTCACAAACCTGCAGAGTTATAAATGACAGCTATCGTCCAAAAATATACTGAAGTAAGGCTGCCAAGAGGACTTGAAAGCGGGGCAGAATTGCAGGAAACCGATTTCAGGAGGTAGACTGGAATTGCATTGAAAGCATAGGAAAAGAGGCAGAACGTCCACAATGATGCACTTGGCCAAAAAGGGCGTATGCGTTTTTTCCTGAATATATTCAGGAAAAAACGCATACGCCCTTTTTGGCCAACCAAGCAAGCTTGCAAAGGAAATCTGCACTACAATGAAGTCTCACTTCCCCCCGGTCAAAAGGGCCATCTGAAAAAAGTGTAAAATCCAGAAAGGCAGGACAGGCCATGGAGAACTGGGAGCCTTGTTATGCTGATGGGCGGGATGTAAATTGCCAGCAGACACTCGGGAGAAGTGTATGGTGTTTCCTGAAACATCTACAAAACAAAGCAACAGAGCCTAGGGCACTTCCACTTATGGTCCTATAGTTTAGGGAAATTAAAATCAAAAAGACACAGCCACCCCAAAGTTTGGGACGCCTCTGTTTACAAGAACCTCGTTTACAGTACAAGTTCAACATCGCAGAAAGTGAAAAATGGATAAAGAAGTTGTGGTATTTACTTACAAAGCAATATCACTCAGCAATGAAATCTATGTCATCAGGCCCTTAGCAGCACAATGAGTGGATTCAGGTATGATGATTCTAACTGAAATAAGTCACACAGAAAAAGAAACATCATAAGATATCAGTAATACACGGAATGTAAACTTGGCTACACAGGAACTGAATTACAGAACAGAACAGGGTCTCAAATTTAGAAAACCAACTTATGCTTTCTTAAGGGTAAAGGTGAGTTGGGGTGCTGCATAAAACCAGAGATTGAAATGAGCACAGATAAAGTTCCTTAAGCCAAATATGGAATAGACAAGAGCTACCTCTTGCTCAACGAAATGGACTCAACACCGCATATTAAACGCCTAAGAATGTACCTGACTAGTAAGTATCTTAAAACCTATGGATTGCTATGTCTCCAAAAGAGAATCAAGCATGTGTACAGGGGCATAAATGCAGCAGTGATAGGATTGGAGAGGTTCGGTGAGCAAATGAAGACCCTTTGAAGTCATATTGCATGGTACCCATTCCACGGGTTTCAACTACCCAGGTTTAAGGTATTCTTCCTTCAGCTAAAACATGCATGTGGAACCTAGAGTATGATCAACCATGTGATCGGGAGACGTGTTCAAATATGTCTCAGTTTTCGTACCCTGGTACTCGGGTGCAACATTCCAGACGCTTTACTAACACCCTCCCGACTTGGAGAGTCAGTCCCTTTAACCTCCTGTTTGGCCCAGTTTGCAATTTCTGCGGAAGATGAACAGGAATAGCGAGAACCAATGAGAGACTAGCTGGAGGTGTCTGGACGGGCAAATTTAACTCTCATTTCCCACCAGGAAGAGGAATTAACCAAAGGCTCAGCGTGCCGTGCCGGAACCAGATTAGGGCCTGAAGCCATCCTGCGGTGTTGCGGCCAGCTCAAAAGAAAGCGAGTTGAAGAAAGGAGCTCAGGGGCACTGTAATTCACAAACCTGCAGAGTTATAAATGACAGCTATCGTCCAAAAATATACTGAAGTAAGGCTGCCAAGAGGACTTGAAAGCGGGGCAGAATTGCAGGAAACCGATTTCAGGAGGCAGACTGGAATTGCATTGAAAGCATAGGAAAAGAGGCAGAACGTCCACAATGATGCACTTGGCCAAAAAGCGCGTATGCGTTTTTTCCTGAATATATTCAGGAAAAAACGCATACGCCCTTTTTGGCCAACCAAGCAAGCTTGCAAAGGAAATCTGCACTACAATGAAGTCTCACTTCCCCCCGGTCAAAAGGGCCATCTGAAAAAAGTGTAAAATCCAGAAAGGCAGGACAGGCCATGGAGAACTGGGAGCCTTGTTATGCTGATGGGCGGGATGTAAATTGCCAACAGACACTCGGGAGAAGTGTATGGTGTTTCCTGAAACATCTAAAAAACAAAGCAACAGAGCCTAGGGCACTTCCACTTATGGTCCTATAGCTTAGGGAAATTAAAATCAAAAAGACACAGCCACCCCAAACATTGGGACGCCTCTGTTTACAAGAACCTCGTTTACAGTACAAGTTCAACATCGCAGAAAGTGAAAAATGGATAAAGAAGTTGTGGTATTTACTTACAAAGCAATATCACTCAGCAATGAAATCTATGTCATCAGGCCCTTAGCAGCACAATGAGTGGATTCAGGTATGATGATTCTAACTGAAATAAGTCACACAGAAAAAGAAACATCATAAGATATCAGTAATACACGGAATGTAAACTTGGCTACACAGGAACTGAATTACAGAACAGAACAGGGTCTCAAATTTAGAAAACCAACTTATGCTTTCTTAAGGGTAAAGGTGAGTTGGGGTGCTGCATAAAACCAGAGATTGAAATGAGCACAGATAAAGTTCCTTAAGCCAAATATGGAATAGACAAGAGCTACCTCTTGCTCAACGAAATGGACTCAACACCGCATATTAAACGCCTAAGAATGTACCTGACTAGTAAGTATCTTAAAACCTATGGATTGCTATGTCTCCAAAAGAGAATCAAGCATGTGTACAGGGGCATAAATGCAGCAGTGATAGGATTGGAGAGGTTCGGTGAGCAAATGAAGACCCTTTGAAGTCATATTGCATGGTACCCATTCCACGGGTTTCAACTACCCAGGTTTAAGGTATTCTTCCTTCAGCTAAAACATGCATGTGGAACCTAGAGTATGATCAACCATGTGATCGGGAGACGTGTTCAAATATGTCTCAGTTTTCGTACCCTGGTACTCGGGTGCAACATTCCAGACGCTTTACTAACACCCTCCCGACTTGGAGAGTCAGTCCCTTTAACCTCCTGTTTGGCCCAGTTTGCAATTTCTGCGGAAGATGAACAGGAATAGCGAGAACCAATGAGAGACTAGCTGGAGGTGTCTGGACGGGCAAATTTAACTCTCATTTCCCACCAGGAAGAGGAATTAACCAAAGGCTCAGCGTGCCGTGCCGGAACCAGATTAGGGCCTGAAGCCATCCTGCGGTGTTGCGGCCAGCTCAAAAGAAAGCGAGTTGAAGAAAGGAGCTCAGGGGCACTGTAATTCACAAACCTGCAGAGTTATAAATGACAGCTATCGTCCAAAAATATACTGAAGTAAGGCTGCCAAGAGGACTTGAAAGCGGGGCAGAATTGCAGGAAACCGATTTCAGGAGGCAGACTGGAATTGCATTGAAAGCATAGGAAAAGAGGCAGAACGTCCACAATGATGCACTTGGCCAAAAAGCGCGTATGCGTTTTTTCCTGAATATATTCAGGAAAAAACGCATACGCCCTTTTTGGCCAACCAAGCAAGCTTGCAAAGGAAATCTGCACTACAATGAAGTCTCACTTCCCCCCGGTCAAAAGGGCCATCTGAAAAAAGTGTAAAATCCAGAAAGGCAGGACAGGCCATGGAGAACTGGGAGCCTTGTTATGCTGATGGGCGGGATGTAAATTGCCAACAGACACTCGGGAGAAGTGTATGGTGTTTCCTGAAACATCTAAAAAACAAAGCAACAGAGCCTAGGGCACTTCCACTTATGGTCCTATAGCTTAGGGAAATTAAAATCAAAAAGACACAGCCACCCCAAACATTGGGACGCCTCTGTTTACAAGAACCTCGTTTACAGTACAAGTTCAACATCGCAGAAAGTGAAAAATGGATAAAGAAGTTGTGGTATTTACTTACAAAGCAATATCACTCAGCAATGAAATCTATGTCATCAGGCCCTTAGCAGCACAATGAGTGGATTCAGGTATGATGATTCTAACTGAAATAAGTCACACAGAAAAAGAAACATCATAAGATATCAGTAATACACGGAATGTAAACTTGGCTACACAGGAACTGAATTACAGAACAGAACAGGGTCTCAAATTTGGAAAACCAACTTATGCTTGCTTAAGGGGAAAGGTGAGTTGGGGTGCTGCATAAAACCAGAGATTGAAATGAACACAGATAAAGTTCCTTAAGCCAAATATGGAATAGACAAGAGCTACTCCTTGCTCAACGAAATGGACTCAACACCGCATATTAAATGCCTAAGAATGTACCTGACTAGTAAGTATCTTAAAACCTATGGATTGCTATGTCTCCGAAAGAGAATCAAGCATGTGTACAGGGGCATAAACGCAGCAGTGATAGGATTGGAGAGGTTCGGTGAGCAAATGAAGACCCTTTGAAGTCATATTGCATGGTACCCATTCCACGGGTTTCAACTACCCAGGTTTAAGGTATTCTTCCTTCAGCTAAAACATGCATGTGGAACCTAGAGTCTGATCAACCATGTGATCGGGAGACGTGTTCAAATATGTCTCAGTTTTCGTACCCTGGTACTCGGGTGCAACATTCCAGATGCTTTACTAACACCCTCCCGACTTGGAGAGTCAGTCCCTTTAACCTCCTGTTTGGCCCAGTTTGCAATTTCTGCGGAAGATGAACAGGAATAGCGAGAACCAATGAGAGACTAGCTGGATGTGTCTGGACGGGCAAATTTAACTCTCATTTCCCACCAGGAAGAGGAATTAACCAAAGGCTCAGCGTGCCGTGCCGGAACCAGATTAGGGCCTGAAGCCATCCTGCGGTGTTGCGGCCAGCTCAAAAGAAAGCGAGTTGAAGAAAGGAGCTCAGGGGCACTGTAATTCACAAACCTGCAGAGTTATAAATGACAGCAATCGTCCAAAAATATACTGAAGTAAGGCTGCCAAGAGGACTTGAAAGCGGGGCAGAATTGCAGGAAACCGATTTCAGGAGGTAGACTGGAATTGCATTGAAAGCATAGGAAAAGAGGCAGAACGTCCACAATGATGCACTTGGCCAAAAAGGGCGTATGCGTTTTTTCCTGAATATATTCAGGAAAAAAGGCATACGCCCTTTTTGGCCAACCAAGCAAACTTGCAAAGGAAATCTGCACTACAATGAAGTCTCACTTCCCCCCGGTCAAAAGGGCCATCTGAAAAAAGTGTAAAATCCAGAAAGGCAGGACAGGCCATGGAGAACTGGGAGCCTTGTTATGCTGATGGGCGGGATGTAAATTGCCAACAGACACTCGGGAGAAGTGTATGGTGTTTCCTGAAACATCTAAAAAACAAAGCAACAGAGCCTAGGGCACTTCCACTTATGGTCCTATAGATTAGGGAAATTAAAATCAAAGACACAGCCACCCCAAACATTGGGACGCCTCTGTTTACAAGAACCTCGTTTACAGTACAAGTTCAACATCGCAGAAAGTGAAAAATGGATAAAGAAGTTGTGGTATTTACTTACAAAGCAATATCACTCAGCAATGAAATCTATGTCATCAGGCCCTTAGCAGCACAATGAGTGGATTCAGGTATGATGATTCTAACTGAAATAAGTCACACAGAAAAAGAAACATCATAAGATATCAGTAATACACGGAATGTAAACTTGGCTCCACAGGAACTGAATTACAGAACAGAACAGGGTCTCAAATTTAGAAAACCAACTTATGCTTGCTTAAGGGTAAAGGTGAGTTGGGGTGCTGCATAAAACCAGAGATTGAAATGAGCACAGATAAAGTTCCTTAAGCCAAATATGGAATAGACAAGAGCTACTCCTTGCTCAACGAAATGGACTCAACACTGCATATTAAACGCCTAAGAATGTACCTGACTAGTAAGTATCTTAAAACCTATGGATTGCTATGTCTCCGAAAGAGAATCAAGCATGTGTACAGGGGTATAAACGCAGCAGTGATAGGATTGGAGAGGTTCGGTGAGCAAATGAAGACCCTTTGAAGTCATATTGCATGGTACCCATTCCACGGGTTTCAACTACCCAGGTTTAAGGTATTCTTCCTTCAGCTAAAACATGCATGTGGAACCTAGAGTATGATCAACCATGTGATCGGGAGACGTGTTCAAATATGTCTCAGTTTTCGTACCCTGGTACTCGGGTGCAACATTCCAGACGCTTTACTAACACCCTCCCGACTTGGAGAGTCAGTCCCTTTAACCTCCTGTTTGGCCCAGTTTGCAATTTCTGCGGAAGATGAACAGGAATAGCGAGAACCAATGAGAGACTAGCTGGAGGTGTCTGGACGGGCAAATTTAACTCTCATTTCCCACCAGGAAGAGGAATTAACCAAAGGCTCATCATGCCGTGCCGGAACCAGATTAGGGCCTGAAGCCATCCTGCGGTGTTGCGGCCAGCTCAAAAGAAAGCGAGTTGAAGAAAGGAGCTCAGGGGCACTGTAATTCACAAACCTGCAGAGTTATAAATGACAGCTATCGTCCAAAAATATACTGAAGTAAGGCTGCCAAGAGGACTTGAAAGCGGGGCAGAATTGCAGGAAACCGATTTCAGGAGGTAGACTGGAATTGCATTGAAAGCATAGGAAAAGAGGCAGAACGTCCACAATGATGCACTTGGCCAAAAAGGGCGTATGCGTTTTTTCCTGAATATATTCAGGAAAAAACGCATACGCCCTTTTTGGCCAACCAAGCAAGCTTGCAAAGGAAATCTGCACTACAATGAAGTCTCACTTCCCCCCGGTCAAAAGGGCCATCTGAAAAAAGTGTAAAATCCAGAAAGGCAGGACAGGCCATGGAGAACTGGGAGCCTTGTTATGCTGATGGGCGGGATGTAAATTGCCAGCAGACACTTGGGAGAAGTGTATGGTGTTTCCTGA
This sequence comes from Pseudorca crassidens, assembly GCF_039906515.1. Lineage (NCBI taxonomy): Eukaryota > Metazoa > Chordata > Mammalia > Artiodactyla > Delphinidae > Pseudorca > Pseudorca crassidens. The sequence continues at coordinate 425,817 of NW_027136343.1, forward strand.
AACATCTACAAAACAAAGCAACAGAGCCTAGGGCACTTCCACTTATGGTCCTATAGCTTAGGGAAATTAAAATCAAAAAGACACAGCCACCCCAAAGTTTGGGACGCCTCTGTTTACAAGAACCTCGTTTACCGTACAAGTTCAACATCGCAGAAAGTGAAAAATGGATAAAGAAGTTGTGGTATTTACTTACAAAGCAATATCACTCAGCAATGAAATCTATGTCATCAGGCCCTTAGCAGCACAATGAGTGGATTCAGGTATGATGATTCTAACTGAAATAAGTCACACAGAAAAAGAAACATCATAAGATATCAGTAATACATGGAATGTAAACTTGGCTACACAGGAACTGAATTACAGAACAGAACAGGGTCTCAAATTTAGAAAACCAACTTATGCTTTCTTAAGGGTAAAGGTGAGTTGGGGTGCTGCATAAAACCAGAGATTGAAATGAGCACAGATAAAGTTCCTTAAGCCAAATATGGAATAGACAAGAGCTACCTCTTGCTCAACGAAATGGACTCAACACCGCATATTAAACGCCTAAGAATGTACCTGACTAGTAAGTATCTTAAAACCTATGGATTGCTATGTCTCCAAAAGAGAATCAAGCATGTGTACAGGGGCATAAATGCAGCAGTGATAGGATTGGAGAGGTTCGGTGAGCAAATGAAGACCCTTTGAAGTCATATTGCATGGTACCCATTCCACGGGTTTCAACTACCCAGGTTTAAGGTATTCTTCCTTCAGCTAAAACATGCATGTGGAACCTAGAGTATGATCAACCATGTGATCGGGAGACGTGTTCAAATATGTCTCAGTTTTCGTACCCTGGTACTCGGGTGCAACATTCCAGACGCTTTACTAACACCCTCCCGACTTGGAGAGTCAGTCCCTTTAACCTCCTGTTTGGCCCAGTTTGCAATTTCTGCGGAAGATGAACAGGAATAGCGAGAACCAATGAGAGACTAGCTGGAGGTGTCTGGACGGGCAAATTTAACTCTCATTTCCCACCAGGAAGAGGAATTAACCAAAGGCTCATCATGCCGTGCCGGAACCAGATTAGGGCCTGAAGCCATCCTGCGGTGTTGCGGCCAGCTCAAAAGAAAGCGAGTTGAAGAAAGGAGCTCAGGGGCACTGTAATTCACAAACCTGCAGAGTTATAAATGACAGCTATCGTCCAAAAATATACTGAAGTAAGGCTGCCAAGAGGACTTGAAAGCGGGGCAGAATTGCAGGAAACCGATTTCAGGAGGTAGACTGGAATTGCATTGAAAGCATAGGAAAAGAGGCAGAACGTCCACAATGATGCACTTGGCCAAAAAGGGCGTATGCGTTTTTTCCTGAATATATTCAGGAAAAAACGCATACGCCCTTTTTGGCCAACCAAGCAAGCTTGCAAAGGAAATCTGCACTACAATGAAGTCTCACTTCCCCCCGGTCAAAAGGGCCATCTGAAAAAAGTGTAAAATCCAGAAAGGCAGGACAGGCCATGGAGAACTGGGAGCCTTGTTATGCTGATGGGCGGGATGTAAATTGCCAGCAGACACTCGGGAGAAGTGTATGGTGTTTCCTGAAACATCTACAAAACAAAGCAACAGAGCCTAGGGCACTTCCACTTATGGTCCTATAGCTTAGGGAAATTAAAATCAAAAAGACACAGCCACCCCAAAGTTTGGGACGCCTCTGTTTACAAGAACCTCGTTTACAGTACAAGTTCAACATCGCAGAAAGTGAAAAATGGATAAAGAAGTTGTGGTATTTACTTACAAAGCAATATCACTCAGCAATGAAATCTATGTCATCAGGCCCTTAGCAGCACAATGAGTGGATTCAGGTATGATGATTCTAACTGAAATAAGTCACACAGAAAAAGAAACATCATAAGATATCAGTAATACACGGAATGTAAACTTGGCTACACAGGAACTGAATTACAGAACAGAACAGGGTCTCAAATTTAGAAAACCAACTTATGCTTTCTTAAGGGTAAAGGTGAGTTGGGGTGCTGCATAAAACCAGAGATTGAAATGAGCACAGATAAAGTTCCTTAAGCCAAATATGGAATAGACAAGAGCTACCTCTTGCTCAACGAAATGGACTCAACACCGCATATTAAACGCCTAAGAATGTACCTGACTAGTAAGTATCTTAAAACCTATGGATTGCTATGTCTCCGAAAGGGAATCAAGCATGTGTACAGGGGCATAAACGCAGCAGTGATAGGATTGGAGAGGTTTGGTGAGCAAATGAAGACCCTCTGAAGTCATATTGCATGGTACCCATTCCACGGGTTTCAACTACCCAGGTTTAAGGTATTCTTCCTTCAGCTAAAACATGCATGTGGAACCTAGAGTATGATCAACCATGTGATCGGGAGACGTGTTCAAATATGTCTCAGTTTTCGTACCCTGGTACTCGGGTGCAACATTCCAGACGCTTTACTAACACCCTCCCGACTTGGAGAGTCAGTCCCTTTAACCTCCTGTTTGGCCCAGTTTGCAATTTCTGCGGAAGATGAACAGGAATAGCGAGAACCAATGAGAGACTAGCTGGAGGTGTCTGGACGGGCAAATTTAACTCTCATTTCCCACCAGGAAGAGGAATTAACCAAAGGCTCAGCGTGCCGTGCCGGAACCAGATTAGGGCCTGAAGCCATCCTGCGGTGTTGCGGCCAGCTCAAAAGAAAGCGAGTTGAAGAAAGGAGCTCAGGGGCACTGTAATTCACAAACCTGCAGAGTTATAAATGACAGCTATCGTCCAAAAATATACTGAAGTAAGGCTGCCAAGAGGACTTGAAAGCGGGGCAGAATTGCAGGAAACCGATTTCAGGAGGCAGACTGGAATTGCATTGAAAGCATAGGAAAAGAGGCAGAACGTCCACAATGATGCACTTGGCCAAAAAGCGCGTATGCGTTTTTTCCTGAATATATTCAGGAAAAAACGCATACGCCCTTTTTGGCCAACCAAGCAAGCTTGCAAAGGAAATCTGCACTACAATGAAGTCTCACTTCCCCCCGGTCAAAAGGGCCATCTGAAAAAAGTGTAAAATCCAGAAAGGCAGGACAGGCCATGGAGAACTGGGAGCCTTGTTATGCTGATGGGCGGGATGTAAATTGCCAACAGACACTCGGGAGAAGTGTATGGTGTTTCCTGAAACATCTAAAAAACAAAGCAACAGAGCCTAGGGCACTTCCACTTATGGTCCTATAGCTTAGGGAAATTAAAATCAAAAAGACACAGCCACCCCAAACATTGGGACGCCTCTGTTTACAAGAACCTCGTTTACAGTACAAGTTCAACATCGCAGAAAGTGAAAAATGGATAAAGAAGTTGTGGTATTTACTTACAAAGCAATATCACTCAGCAATGAAATCTATGTCATCAGGCCCTTAGCAGCACAATGAGTGGATTCAGGTATGATGATTCTAACTGAAATAAGTCACACAGAAAAAGAAACATCATAAGATATCAGTAATACACGGAATGTAAACTTGGCTACACAGGAACTGAATTACAGAACAGAACAGGGTCTCAAATTTGGAAAACCAACTTATGCTTGCTTAAGGGGAAAGGTGAGTTGGGGTGCTGCATAAAACCAGAGATTGAAATGAACACAGATAAAGTTCCTTAAGCCAAATATGGAATAGACAAGAGCTACTCCTTGCTCAACGAAATGGACTCAACACCGCATATTAAATGCTTAAGAATGTACCTGACTAGTAAGTATCTTAAAACCTATGGATTGCTATGTCTCCGAAAGAGAATCAAGCATGTGTACAGGGGCATAAACGCAGCAGTGATAGGATTGGAGAGGTTCGGTGAGCAAATGAAGACCCTTTGAAGTCATATTGCATGGTACCCATTCCACGGGTTTCAACTACCCAGGTTTAAGGTATTCTTCCTTCAGCTAAAACATGCATGTGGAACCTAGAGTATGATCAACCATGTGATCGGGAGACGTGTTCAAATATGTCTCAGTTTTCGTACCCTGGTACTCGGGTGCAACATTCCAGACGCTTTACTAACACCCTCCCGACTTGGAGAGTCAGTCCCTTTAACCTCCTGTTTGGCCCAGTTTGCAATTTCTGCGGAAGATGAACAGGAATAGCGAGAACCAATGAGAGACTAGCTGGAGGTGTCTGGACGGGCAAATTTAACTCTCATTTCCCACCAGGAAGAGGAATTAACCAAAGGCTCAGCGTGCCGTGCCGGAACCAGATTAGGGCCTGAAGCCATCCTGCGGGGTTGCGGCCAGCTCAAAAGAAAGCGAGTTGAAGAAAGGAGCTCAGGGGCACTGTAATTCACAAACCTGCAGAGTTATAAATGACAGCTATCGTCCAAAAATATACTGAAGTAAGGCTGCCAAGAGGACTTGAAAGCGGGGCAGAATTGCAGGGAACCGATTTCAGGAGGTAGACTGGAATTGCATTGAAAGCATAGGAAAAGAGGCAGAACGTCCACAATGATGCACTTGGCCAAAAAGGGCATATGCGTTTTTTCCTGAATATATTCAGGAAAAAACTCATACGCCCTTTTTGGCCAACCAAGCAAGCTTGCAAAGGAAATCTGCACTACAATGAAGTCTCACTTCCCCCCGGTCAAAAGGGCCATCTGAAAAAAGTGTAAAATCCAGAAAGGCAGGACAGGCCATGGAGAACTGGGAGCCTTGTTATGCTGATGGGCGGGATGTAAATTGCCAGCAGACACTCGGGAGAAGTGTATGGTGTTTCCTGAAACATCTACAAAACAAAGCAACAGAGCCTAGGGCACTTCCACTTATGGTCCTATAGCTTAGGGAAATTAAAATCAAAAAGACACAGCCACCCCAAAGTTTGGGACGCCTCTGTTTACAAGAACCTCGTTTACAGTACAAGTTCAACATCGCAGAAAGTGAAAAATGGATAAAGAAGTTGTGGTATTTACTTACAAAGCAATATCACTCAGCAATGAAATCTATGTCATCAGGCCCTTAGCAGCACAATGAGTGGATTCAGGTATGATGATTCTAACTGAAATAAGTCACACAGAAAAAGAAACATCATAAGATATCAGTAATACACGGAATGTAAACTTGGCTACACAGGAACTGAATTACAGAACAGAACAGGGTCTCAAATTTAGAAAACCAACTTATGCTTGCTTAAGGGGAAAGGTGAGTTGGGGTGCTGCATAAAACCAGAGATTGAAATGAACACAGATAAAGTTCCTTAAGCCAAATATGGAATAGACAAGAGCTACTCCTTGCTCAACGAAATGGACTCAACACCGCATATTAAATGCCTAAGAATGTACCTGACTAGTAAGTATCTTAAAACCTATGGATTGCTATGTCTCCGAAAGAGAATCAAGCATGTGTACAGGGGCATAAACGCAGCAGTGATAGGATTGGAGAGGTTCGGTGAGCAAATGAAGACCCTTTGAAGTCATATTGCATGGTACCCATTCCACGGGTTTCAACTACCCAGGTTTAAGGTATTCTTCCTTCAGCTAAAACATGCATGTGGAACCTAGAGTATGATCAACCATGTGATCGGGAGACGTGTTCAAATATGTCTCAGTTTTCGTACCCTGGTACTCGGGTGCAACATTCCAGACGCTTTACTAACACCCTCCCGACTTGGAGAGTCAGTCCCTTTAACCTCCTGTTTGGCCCAGTTTGCAATTTCTGCGGAAGATGAACAGGAATAGCGAGAACCAATGAGAGACTAGCTGGAAGGTGTCTGGACGGGCAAATTTAACTCTCATTTCCCACCAGGAAGAGGAATTAACCAAAGGCTCAGCGTGCCGTGCCGGAACCAGATTAGGGCCTGAAGCCATCCTGCGGTGTTGCGGCCAGCTCAAAAGAAAGCGAGTTGAAGAAAGGAGCTCAGGGGCACTGTAATTCACAAACCTGCAGAGTTATAAATGACAGCTATCGTCCAAAAATATACTGAAGTAAGGCTGCCAAGAGGACTTGAAAGCGGGGCAGAATTGCAGGAAACCGATTTCAGGAGGCAGACTGGAATTGCATTGAAAGCATAGGAAAAGAGGCAGAACGTCCACAATGATGCACTTGGCCAAAAAGGGCGTATGCGTTTTTTCCTGAATATATTCAGGAAAAAACGCATACGCCCTTTTTGGCCAACCAAGCAAGCTTGCAAAGGAAATCTGCACTACAATGAAGTCTCACTTCCCCCCGGTCAAAAGGGCCATCTGAAAAAAGTGTAAAATCCAGAAAGGCAGGACAGGCCATGGAGAACTGGGAGCCTTGTTATGCTGATGGGCGGGATGTAAATTGCCAACAGACACTCGGGAGAAGTGTATGGTGTTTCCTGAAACATCTAAAAAACAAAGCAACAGAGCCTAGGGCACTTCCACTTATGGTCCTATAGCTTAGGGAAATTAAAATCAAAAAGACACAGCCACCCCAAAGTTTGGGACGCCTCTGTTTACAAGAACCTCATTTACCGTACAAGTTCAACATCGCAGAAAGTGAAAAATGGATAAAGAAGTTGTGGTATTTACTTACAAAGCAATATCACTCAGCAATGAAATCTATGTCATCAGGCCCTTAGCAGCACAATGAGTGGATTCAGGTATGATGATTCTAACTGAAATAAGTCACACAGAAAAAGAAACATCATAAGATATCAGTAATACACGGAATGTAAACTTGGCTACACAGGAACTGAATTACAGAACAGAACAGGGTCTCAAATTTAGAAAACCAACTTATGCTTGCTTAAGGGGAAAGGTGAGTTGGGGTGCTGCATAAAACCAGAGATTGAAATGAGCACAGATAAAGTTCCTTAAGCCAAATATGGAATAGACAAGAGCTACTCCTTGCTCAACGAAATGGACTCAACACCGCATATTAAATGCCTAAGAATGTACCTGACTAGTAAGTATCTTAAAACCTATAGATTGCTATGTCTCCGAAAGAGAATCAAGCATGTGTACAGGGGCATAAACGCAGCAGTGATAGGATTGGAGAGGTTCGGTGAGCAAATGAAGACCCTTTGAAGTCATATTGCATGGTACCCATTCCACGGGTTTCAACTACCCAGGTTTAAGGTATTCTTCCTTCAGCTAAAACATGCATGTGGAACCTAGAGTATGATCAACCATGTGATCGGGAGACGTGTTCAAATATGTCTCAGTTTTCGTACCCTGGTACTCGGGTGCAACATTCCAGACGCTTTACTAACACCCTCCCGACTTGGAGAGTCAGTCCCTTTAACCTCCTGTTTGGCCCAGTTTGCAATTTCTGCGGAAGATGAACAGGAATAGCGAGAACCAATGAGAGACTAGCTGGAGGTGTCTGGACGGGCAAATTTAACTCTCATTTCCCACCAGGAAGAGGAATTAACCAAAGGCTCAGCGTGCCGTGCCGGAACCAGATTAGGGCCTGAAGCCATCCTGCGGTGTTGCGGCCAGCTCAAAAGAAAGCGAGTTGAAGAAAGGAGCTCAGGGGCACTGTAATTCACAAACCTGCAGAGTTATAAATGACAGCTATCGTCCAAAAATATACTGAAGTAAGGCTGCCAAGAGGACTTGAAAGCGGGGCAGAATTGCAGGAAACCGATTTCAGGAGGTAGACTGGAATTGCATTGAAAGCATAGGAAAAGAGGCAGAACGTCCACAATGATGCACTTGGCCAAAAAGGGCGTATGCGTTTTTTCCTGAATATATTCAGGAAAAAACGCATACGCCCTTTTTGGCCAACCAAGCAAGCTTGCAAAGGAAATCTGCACTACAATGAAGTCTCACTTCCCCCCGGTCAAAAGGGCCATCTGAAAAAAGTGTAAAATCCAGAAAGACAGGACAGGCCATGGAGAACTGGGAGCCTTGTTATGCTGATGGGTGGGATGTAAATTGCCAACAGACACTCGGGAGAAGTGTATGGTGTTTCCTGAAACATCTAAAAAACAAAGCAACAGAGCCTAGGGCACTTCCACTTATGGTCCTATAGCTTAGGGAAATTAAAATCAAAAAGACACAGCCACCCCAAAGTTTGGGACGCCTCTGTTTACAAGAACCTCGTTTACAGTACAAGTTCAACATCGCAGAAAGTGAAAAATGGATAAAGAAGTTGTGGTGTTTACTTACAAAACAATATCACTCAGCAATGAAATCTATGTCATCAGGCCCTTAGCAGCACAATGAGTGGATTCAGGTATGATGATTCTAACTGAAATAAGTCACACAGAAAAAGAAACATCATAAGATATCAGTAATACACGGAATGTAAACTTGGCTACACAGGAACTGAATTACAGAACAGAACAGGGTCTCAAATTTAGAAAACCAACTTATGCTTGCTTAAGGGGAAAGGTGAGTTGGGGTGCTGCATAAAACCAGAGATTGAAATGAGCACAGATAAATTTCCTTAAGCCAAATATGGAATAGACAAGAGCTACTCCTTGCTCAACGAAATGGACTCAACACCGCATATTAAATGCCTAAGAATGTACCTGACTAGTAAGTATCTTAAAACCTATGGATTGCTATGTCTCCGAATGAGAATCAAGCATGTGTACAGGGGCATAAACGCAGCAGTGATAGGATTGGAGAGGTTCGGTGAGCAAATGAAGACCCTTTGAAGTCATATTGCATGGTACCCATTCCACGGGTTTCAACTACCCAGGTTTAAGGTATTCTTCCTTCAGCTAAAACATGCATGTGGAACCTAGAGTATGATCAACCATGTGATTGGGAGACGTGTTCAAATATGTCTCAGTTTTCGTACCCTGGTACTCGGGTGCAACATTCCAGACGCTTTACTAACACCCTCGCGACTTGGAGAGTTAGTCCCTTTAACCTCCTGTTTGGCCCAGTTTGTAATTTCTGCGGAAGATGAACAGGAATAGCGAGAACCAATGAGAGACTAGCTGGAGGTGTCTGGACGGGCAAATTTAACTCTCATTTCCCACCAGGAAGAGGAATTAACCAAAGGCTCAGCGTGCCGTGCCGGAACCAGATTAGGGCCTGAAGCCATCCTGCGGTGTTGAGGCCAGCTCAAAAGAAAGCGAGTTGAAGAAAGGAGCTCAGGGGCACTGTAATTCACAAACCTGCAGAGTTATAAATGACAGCTATCGTCCAAAAATATACTGAAGTAAGGCTGCCAAGAGGACTTGAAAGCGGGGCAGAATTGCAGGAAACCGATTTCAGGAGGTAGACTGGAATTGCATTGAAAGCATAGGAAAAGAGGCAGAACGTCCACAATGATGTACTTGGCCATAAAGGGCGTATGCCTTTTTTCCTGAATATATTCAGGAAAAAACGCATACGCCCCTTTTGGCCAACCAAGCAAGCTTGCAATGGAAATCTGCACTACAATGAAGTCTCACTTCCCCCCGGTCAAAAGGGCCATCTGAAAAAAGTGTAAAATCCAGAAAGGCAGGACAGGCCATGGAGAACTGGGAGCCTTGTTATGCTGATGGGCGGGATGTAAATTGCCAACAGACACTCGGGAGAAGTGTATGGTGTTTCCTGAAACATCTAAAAAACAAAGCAACAGAGCCTAGGGCACTTCCACTTATGGTCCTATAGCTTAGGGAAATTAAAATCAAAAAGACACAGCCACCCCAAAGTTTGGGACGCCTCTGTTTACAAGAACCTCGTTTACCGTACAAGTTCAATATCACAGAAAGTGAAAAATGGATAAAGAACTTGTGGTACTTACGTACAATGCAGTATCACTCAACAATGAAATCTATGTCATCAGGCCCGTAGCAGCATAATGAGTGGATTCAAGTACGATGATTCTAACTGAAATAAGTCACACAGAAAAAGAAACATCATAAGATATCACTAATACACGGAATGTAAACTTGGCTACACAGGAACTGAATTCCAAAACAGAACAGGGTCTCAAAATTAGAAAACCAACTTATGCTAGCTTAAGGGGAAAGGTGAGTTGGGGTGCTGCATAAAACCAGACATTGAAATGAGCACAGATAAAGTTCCTTAAGCCAAATATGGAATAGCAAGAGCTACTCCTTGCTCAATGAAATGGACTCAACACCCCATATTAAACGCCTAAGAATGTACCTGACTAGTAAGTATCTTAAAACCTATGGATTGCTATGTCTCCAAAAGAGAATCAAGCATGTGTACAGGGGCATAAACGCAGCAGTGATAGGATTGGAGAGGTTCAGTGAGCAAATGAAGACCCTTTGAAGTCATATTGCATGGTACCCATTCCACGGGTCTCAACTCTCCAGGTTTAAGGTATTCTTCCTTCAGCTAAAACATGCATGTGGAACCCAGAGTATGATCAACCGTGTGAACGGGAGACATATTCAAATATGTCTCAGTTGTCCTCCCCTGGTTCTCGGGTGCAACATTCCAGACGCTTTACTAACACTCTCCGCACTTGGAGAGTCAGCACCTTTAAGCTCCTGTTTGGCCCAGTTTGCAATTTCTGCGGAAGATGAACAGGAATAGGGAGAACCAATGAGAGACTAGCTGGAGGTGTCTGGACGGGCAAATTTAACTCTCATTTCCCACCAGGAAGAGGAAATAACCAAAGGCTCAGCATGCCGTGCCGGAACCAGATTAGGGCCTGAAGCCATCCTGCGGTGTTGCGGCCAGCTCAAAAGAAAGCGAGTTGAAGAAAGGAGCTCAGGGGCACTGTAATTCACAAACCTGCAGAGTTATAAATGACAGCTATCGTCCAAAAATATACTGAAGTAAGGCTGCCAAGAGGACTTGAAAGCGGGGCAGAATTGCAGGAAACCGATTTCAGGAGGTAGACTGGAATTGCATTGAAAGCATAGGAAAAGAGGCAGAACGTCCACAATGATGCACTTGGCCAAAAAGGGCGTATGCGTTTTTTCCTGAATATATTCAGGAAAAAACGCATACGCCCTTTTTGGCCAACCAAGCAAGCTTGCAAAGGAAATCTGCACTACAATGAAGTCTCACTTCCCCCCGGTCAAAAGGGCCATCTGAAAAAAGTGTAAAATCCAGAAAGGCAGGACAGGCCATGGAGAACTGGGAGCCTTGTTATGCTGATGGGCGGGATGTAAATTGCCAACAGACACTCGGGAGAAGTGTATGGTGTTTCCTGAAACATCTAAAAAACAAAGCAACAGAGCCTAGGGCACTTCCACTTATGGTCCTATAGCTTAGGGAAATTAAAATCAAAAAGACACAGCCACCCCAAAGTTTGGGACGCCTCTGTTTACAAGAACCTCGTTTACAGTACAAGTTCAACATCGCAGAAAGTGAAAAATGGATAAAGAAGTTGTGGTATTTACTTACAAAGCAATATCACTCAGCAATGAAATCTATGTCATCAGGCCCTTAGCAGCACAATGAGTGGATTCAGGTATGATGATTCTAACTGAAATAAGTCACACAGAAAAAGAAACATCATAAGATATCAGTAATACACGGAATGTAAACTTGGCTACACAGGAACTGAATTACAGAACAGAACAGGGTCTCAAATTTAGAAAACCAACTTATGCTTGCTTAAGGGGAAAGGTGAGTTGGGGTGCTGCATAAAACCAGAGATTGAAATGAGCACAGATAAAGTTCCTTAAGCCAAATATGGAATAGACAAGAGCTACTCCTTGCTCAACGAAATGGACTCAACACCGCATATTAAATGCCTAAGAATGTACCTGACTAGTAAGTATCTTAAAACCTATGGATTGCTATGTCTCCGAAAGAGAATCAAGCATGTGTACAGGGGCATAAACGCAGCAGTGATAGGATTGGAGAGGTTCGGTGAGCAAATGAAGACCCTTTGAAGTCATATTGCATGGTACCCATTCCACGGGTTTCAACTACCCAGGTTTAAGGTATTCTTCCTTCAGCTAAAACATGCATGTGGAACCTAGAGTATGATCAACCATGTGATCGGGAGACGTGTTCAAATATGTCTCAGTTTTCGTACCCTGGTACTCGGGTGCAACATTCCAGACGCTTTACTAACACCCTCCCGACTTGGAGAGTCAGTCCCTTTAACCTCCTGTTTGGCCCAGTTTGCAATTTCTGCGGAAGATGAACAGGAATAGCGAGAACCAATGAGAGACTAGCTGGAGGTGTCTGGACGGGCAAATTTAACTCTCATTTCCCACCAGGAAGAGGAATTAACCAAAGGCTCAGCGTGCCGTGCCGGAACCAGATTAGGGCCTGAAGCCATCCTGCGGTGTTGCGGCCAGCTCAAAAGAAAGCGAGTTGAAGAAAGGAGCTCAGGGGCACTGTAATTCACAAACCTGCAGAGTTATAAATGACTGCTATCGTCCAAAAATATACTGAAGTAAGGCTGCCAAGAGGACTTGAAAGCAGGGCAGAATTGCAGGAAACCGATTTCAGGAGGCAGACTGGAATTGCATTGAAAGCATAGGAAAAGAGGCAGAACGTCCACAATGATGCACTTGGCCAAAAAGGGCGTATGCGTTTTTTCCTGAATATATTCAGGAAAAAACGCATACGCCCTTTTTGGCCAACCAAGCAAGCTTGCAAAGGAAATCTGCACTACAATGAAGTCTCACTTCCCCCCGGTCAAAAGGGCCATCTGAAAAAAGTGTAAAATCCAGAAAGGCAGGACAGGCCATGGAGAACTGGGAGCCTTGTTATGCTGATGGGCGGGATGTAAATTGCCAACAGACACTCGGGAGAAGTGTATGGTGTTTCCTGAAACATCTAAAAAACAAAGCAACAGAGCCTAGGGCACTTCCACTTATGGTCCTATAGCTTAGGGAAATTAAAATCAAAAAGACACAGCCACCCCAAAGTTTGGGACGCCTCTGTTTACAAGAACCTCGTTTACCGTACAAGTTCAACATCGCAGAAAGTGAAAAATGGATAAAGAAGTTGTGGTATTTACTTACAAAGCAATATCACTCTGCAATGAAATCTATGTCATCAGGCCCTTAGCAGCACAATGAGTGGATTCAGGTATGATGATTCTAACTGAAATAAGTCACACAGAAAAAGAAACATCATAAGATATCAGTAATACACGGAATGTAAACTTGGCTACACAGGAACTGAATTACAGAACAGAACAGGGTCTCAAATTTAGAAAACCAACTTATGCTTGCTTAAGGGGAAAGGTGAGTTGGGGTGCTGCATAAAACCAGAGATTGAAATGAGCACAGATAAAGTTCCTTAAGCCAAATATGGAATAGACAAGAGCTACTCCTTGCTCAACGAAATGGACTCAACACCGCATATTAAATGCCTAAGAATGTACCTGACTAGTAAGTATCTTAAAACCTATGGATTGCTATGTCTCCGAAAGAGAATCAAGCATGTGTACAGGGGCATAAACGCAGCAGTGATAGGATTGGAGAGGTTCGGTGAGCAAATGAAGACCCTTTGAAGTCATATTGCATGGTACCCATTCCACGGGTTTCAACTACCCAGGTTTAAGGTATTCTTCCTTCAGCTAAAACATGCATGTGGAACCTAGAGTATGATCAACCATGTGATCGGGAGACGTGTTCAAATATGTCTCAGTTTTCGTACCCTGGTACTCGGGTGCAACATTCCAGACGCTTTACTAACACCCTCCCGACTTGGAGAGTCAGTCCCTTTAACCTCCTGTTTGGCCCAGTTTGCAATTTCTGCGGAAGATGAACAGGAATAGCGAGAACCAATGAGAGACTAGCTGGAGGTGTCTGGACGGGCAAATTTAACTCTCATTTCCCACCAGGAAGAGGAATTAACCAAAGGCTCAGCGTGCCGTGCCGGAACCAGATTAGGGCCTGAAGCCATCCTGCGGTGTTGCGGCCAGCTCAAAAGAAAGCGAGTTGAAGAAAGGAGCTCAGGGGCACTGTAATTCACAAACCTGCAGAGTTATAAATGACAGCTATCGTCCAAAAATATACTGAAGTAAGGCTGCCAAGAGGACTTGAAAGCAGGGCAGAATTGCAGGAAACCGATTTCAGGAGGCAGACTGGAATTGCATTGAAAGCATAGGAAAAGAGGCAGAACGTCCACAATGATGCACTTGGCCAAAAAGGGCGTATGCGTTTTTTCCTGAATATATTCAGGAAAAAACGCATACACCCTTTTTGGCCAACCAAGCAAGCTTGCAAAGGAAATCTGCACTACAATGAAGTCTCACTTCCCCCCGGTCAAAAGGGCCATCTGAAAAAAGTGTAAAATCCAGAAAGGCAGGACAGGCCATGGAGAACTGGGAGCCTTGTTATGCTGATGGGCGGGATGTAAATTGCCAACAGACACTCGGGAGAAGTGTATGGTGTTTCCTGAAACATCTAAAAAACAAAGCAACAGAGCCTAGGGCACTTCCACTTATGGTCCTATAGCTTAGGGAAATTAAAATCAAAAAGACACAGCCACCCCAAAGTTTGGGACGCCTCTGTTTACAAGAACGTCGTTTACCGTACAAGTTCAACATCACAGAAAGTGAAAAATGGATAAAGAAGTTGTGGTATTTACTTACAAAGCAATATCACTCAGCAATGAAATCTATGTCATCAGGCCCTTAGCAGCACAATGAGTGGATTCAGGTATGATGATTCTAACTGAAATAAGTCACACAGAAAAAGAAACATCATAAGATATCAGTAATACACGGAATGTAAACTTGGCTACACAGGAACTGAATTACAGAACAGAACAGGGTCTCAAATTTAGAAAACCAACTTATGCTTGCTTAAGGGGAAAGGTGAGTTGGGGTGCTGCATAAAACCAGACATTGAAATGAGCACAGATAAAGTTCCTTAAGCCAAATATGGAATAGACAAGAGCTACTCCTTGCTCAACGAAATGGACTCAACACCGCATATTAAATGCCTAAGAATGTACCTGACTAGTAAGTATCTTAAAACCTATGGATTGCTATGTCTCCGAAAGAGAATCAAGCATGTGTACAGGGGCATAAACGCAGCAGTGATAGGATTGGAGAGGTTCGGTGAGCAAATGAAGACCCTTTGAAGTCATATTGCATGGTACCCATTCCACGGGTTTCAACTACCCAGGTTTAAGGTATTCTTCCTTCAGCTAAAACATGCATGTGGAACCTAGAGTATGATCAACCATGTGATCGGGAGACGTGTTCAAATATGTCTCAGTTTTCGTACCCTGGTACTCGGGTGCAACATTCCAGACGCTTTACTAACACCCTCCCGACTTGGAGAGTCAGTCCCTTTAACCTCCTGTTTGGCCCAGTTTGCAATTTCTGCGGAAGATGAACAGGAATAGCGAGAACCAATGAGAGACTAGCTGGAGGTGTCTGGACGGGCAAATTTAACTCTCATTTCCCACCAGGAAGAGGAATTAACCAAAGGCTCAGCGTGCCGTGCCGGAACCAGATTAGGGCCTGAAGCCATCCTGCGGTGTTGCGGCCAGCTCAAAAGAAAGCGAGTTGAAGAAAGGAGCTCAGGGGCACTGTAATTCACAAACCTGCAGAGTTATAAATGACAGCTATCGTCCAAAAATATACTGAAGTAAGGCTGCCAAGAGGACTTGAAAGCAGGGCAGAATTGCAGGAAACCGATTTCAGGAGGCAGACTGGAATTGCATTGAAAGCATAGGAAAAGAGGCAGAACGTCCACAATGATGCACTTGGCCAAAAAGGGCGTATGCGTTTTTTCCTGAATATATTCAGGAAAAAACGCATACGCCCTTTTTGGCCAACCAAGCAAGCTTGCAAAGGAAATCTGCACTACAATGAAGTCTCACTTCCCCCCGGTCAAAAGGGCCATCTGAAAAAAAGTGTAAAATCCAGAAAGGCAGGACAGGCCATGGAGAACTGGGAGCCTTGTTATGCTGATGGGCGGGATGTAAATTGCCAACAGACACTCGGGAGAAGTGTATGGTGTTTCCTGAAACATCTAAAAAACAAAGCAACAGAGCCTAGGGCACTTCCACTTATGGTCCTATAGCTTAGGGAAATTAAAATCAAAAAGACACAGCCACCCCAAAGTTTGGGACGCCTCTGTTTACAAGAACCTCGTTTACCGTACAAGTTCAACATCGCAGAAAGTGAAAAATGGATAAAGAAGTTGTGGTATTTACTTACAAAGCAATATCACTCAGCAATGAAATCTATGTCATCAGGCCCTTAGCAGCACAATGAGTGGATTCAGGTATGATGATTCTAACTGAAATAAGTCACACAGAAAAAGAAACATCATAAGATATCAGTAATACACGGAATGTAAACTTGGCTACACAGGAACTGAATTACAGAACAGAACAGGGTCTCAAATTTAGAAAACCAACTTATGCTTGCTTAAGGGGAAAGGTGAGTTGGGGTGCTGCATAAAACCAGAGATTGAAATGAGCACAGATAAAGTTCCTTAAGCCAAATATGGAATAGACAAGAGCTACTCCTTGCTCAACGAAATGGACTCAACACCGCATATTAAATGCCTAAGAATGTACCTGACTAGTAAGTATCTTAAAACCTATGGATTGCTATGTCTCCGAAAGAGAATCAAGCATGTGTACAGGGGCATAAACGCAGCAGTGATAGGACTGGAGAGGTTCGGTGAGCAAATGAAGACCCTTTGAAGTCATATTGCATGGTACCCATTCCACGGGTTTCAACTACCCAGGTTTAAGGTATTCTTCCTTCAGCTAAAACATGCATGTGGAACCTAGAGTATGATCAACCATGTGATCGGGAGACGTGTTCAAATATGTCTCAGTTTTCGTACCCTGGTACTCGGGTGCAACATTCCAGACGCTTTACTAACACCCCCCGACTTGGAGAGTCAGTCCCTTTAACCTCCTGTTTGGCCCAGTTTGCAATTTCTGCAGAAGATGAACAGGAATAGCGAGAACCAATGAGAGACTAGCTGGAGGTGTCTGGACGGGCAAATTTAACTCTCATTTCCCACCAGGAAGAGGAATTAACCAAAGGCTCAGCGTGCCGTGCCGGAACCAGATTAGGGCCTGAAGCCATCCTGCGGTGTTGCGGCCAGCTCAAAAGAAAGCGAGTTGAAGAAAGGAGCTCAGGGGCACTGTAATTCACAAACCTGCAGAGTTATAAATGACAGCTATCGTCCAAAAATATACTGAAGTAAGGCTGCCAAGAGGACTTGAAAGCGGGGCAGAATTGCAGGAAACCGATTTCAGGAGGTAGACTGGAATTGCATTGAAAGCATAGGAAAAGAGGCAGAACGTCCACAATGATGCACTTGGCCAAAAAGGGCGTATGCGTTTTTTCCTGAATATATTCAGGAAAAAACGCATACGCCCTTTTTGGCCAACCAAGCAAGCTTGCAAAGGAAATCTGCACTACAATGAAGTCTCACTTCCCCCCGGTCAAAAGGGCCATCTGAAAAAAGTGTAAAATCCAGAAAGGCAGGACAGGCCATGGAGAACTGGGAGCCTTGTTATGCTGATGGGCGGGATGTAAATTGCCAACAGACACTCGGGAGAAGTGTATGGTGTTTCCTGAAACATCTAAAAAACAAAGCAACAGAGCCTAGGGCACTTCCCCTTATGGTCCTATAGCTTAGGGAAATTAAAATAAAAAAGACACAGCCACCCCAAAGTTTGGAACGCCTCTGTTTACAAGAACCTCGTTTACAGTACAAGTTCAACATCGCAGAAAGTGAAAAATGGATAAAGAAGTTGTGGTATTTACTTACAAAGCAATATCACTCAGCAATGAAATCTATGTCATCAGGCCCTTAGCAGCACAATGAGTGGATTCAGGTATGATGATTCTAACTGAAATAAGTCACACAGAAAAAGAAACATCATAAGATATCAGTAATACACGGAATGTAAACTTGGCTACACAGGAACTGAATTACAGAACAGAACAGGGTCTCAAATTTAGAAAACCAACTTATGCTTGCTTAAGGGTAAAGGTGAGTTGGGGTGCTGCATAAAACCAGAGATTGAAATGAGCACAGATAAAGTTCCTTAAGCCAAATATGGAATAGACAAGAGCTACTCCTTGCTCAACGAAATGGACTCAACACCGCATATTAAACGCCTAAGAATGTACCTGACTAGTAAGTATCTTAAAACCTATGGATTGCTATGTCTCCGAAAGAGAATCAAGCGTGTGTACAGGGGCATAAACGCAGCAGTGATAGGATTTTAGAGGTTCGGTGAGCAAATGAAGACCCTTTGAAGTCATATTGCATGGTACCCTTTCCATGGGTTTCAACTACCCAGGTTTAAGGTATACTTCCTTCAGCTAAAACATGCATGTGGAACCTAGAGTGTGATCAACCATGTGATCGGGAGACGTGTTCAAATATGTCTCAGTTTTCATACCCTGGTACTCGGGTGCAACATTCCAGACTCTTTACTAACACTCTCCCGACTTGGAGAGTCAGTCCCTTTAACCTCCTGTTTGGCCCAGTTTGCAATTTCTGCGGAAGATGAACAGGAATAGCGAGAACCAATGAGAGACTAGCTGGAGGTGTCTGGACGGGCAAATTTAACTCTCATTTCCCACCAGGAAGAGGAATTAACCAAAGGCTCAGTGTGCCGTGCCGGAATCAGATTAGGGCCTGAAGCCATCCTGCGGTGTTGCGGCCAGGTCACATGAAAGCGAGTTGAAGAAAGGAGCTCAGGGGCACTGTAATTCACAAACCTGCAGACTTATAAATGACAGCTATCGTCCAAAAATATACTGAAGTAAGGCTGCCAAGAGGACTTGAAAGCGGGGCAGAATTGCAGGAAACCGATTTCAGGAGGTAGACTGGAATTGAATTGAAAGCATAGGAAAAGAGGCAGAACGTCCACAATGATGCACTTGGCCAAAAAGGGCGTATGCGTTTTTTCCTGAATATATTCAGGAAAAAACGCATACGCCCTTTTTGGCCAACCAAGCAAGCTTGCAAAGGAAATCTGCACTACAATGAAGTCTCACTTCCCCCCGGTCAAAAGGGCCATCTGAAAAAAGTGTAAAATCCAGAAAGGCAGGACAGGCCATGGAGAACTGGGAGCCTTGTTATGCTGATGGGCGGGATGTAAATTGCCAATAGACACTCGGGAGAAGTGTATGGTGTTTCCTGAAACATCTAAAAAACAAAGCAACAGAGCCTAGGGCACTTCCACTTATGGTCCTATAGCTTAGGGAAACTAAAATCAAAAAGACACAGCCACCCCAAAGTTTGGGACGCCTCTGTTTACAAGAACCTCGTTTACCGTACAAGTTCAATATCACAGAAAGTGAAAAATGGATAAAGAACTTGTGGTACTTACGTACAATGCAGTATCACTCAGCAATGAAATCTATGTCATCAGGCCCGTAGCAGCATAATGAGTGGATTCAGGTACGATGATTCTAACTGAAATAAGTCACACAGAAAAAGAAACATCATAATATATCACTAATACACGGAATTTAAACTTGGCTACACAGGAACTGAATTCCAAAACAGAACAGGGTCTCAAATTTAGAAAACCAACTTATGCTTGCTTAAGGGGAAAGGTGAGTTGGGGTGCTGCATAAAACCAGAGATTGAAATGAGCACAGATAAAGTTCCTTAAGCCAAATATGGAATAGACAAGAGCTACTCCTTGCTCAACGAAATGGACTCAACACCCCATATTAAACGCCTAAGAATGTACCTGACTAGTAAGTATCTTAAAACCTAGGGATTGCTATGTCTCCGAAAGAGAATCAAGCGTGTGTACAGGGGCATAAACGCAGCAGTGATAGGATTGGAGAGGTTCGGTGAGCAAATGAAGACCCTTTGAAGTCATATTGCATGGTACCCATTCCACAGGTTTCAACTACCCAGGTTTAAGGTATTCTTCCTTCAGCTAAAACATGCATGTGGAACCTAGAGTATGATCAACCATGTGATCGGGAGACGTGTTCAAATATGTCTCAGTTTTCGTACCCTGGTACTCGGGTGCAACATTCCAGACGCTTTACTAAAACTCTCCCGACTTGGAGAGTCAGCGCCTTTAACCTCTTGTTTGGCCCAGTTTGCAATTTCTGCGGAAGATGAACAGGAATAGGGAGAACCAATGAGAGATTAGCTGGAGGTGTCTGGACGGGCAAATTTAACTCTCATTTCCCACCAGGAAGAGGAATTAACCAAAGGTTCAGCGTGTCGTGCCGGACACAGATTAGGGCCTGAAGACATCCTGTGGTGTTGCGGCTAGCTCACAAGAAAGCGAGGTGAAGAAAGGAGCTCAGGGGCACTGTAATTCACAAACCTGCAGACTTATAAATGACAGCTATCGTCCAAAAATATACTGAAGTAAGGCTGCCAAGAGGACTTGAAAGCGGGGCAGAATTGCAGGAAACCGATTTCAGGAGGTAGACTGGAATTGCATTGAAAGCATAGGAAAAGAGGCAGAACGTCCACAATGATGCACTTGGCCAAAAAGGGCGTATGCGTTTTTTCCTGAATATATTCAGGAAAAAACGCATACGCCCTTTTTGGCCAACCAAGCAAGCTTGCAAAGGAAATCTGCACTACAATGAAGACTCACTTCCCCCCGGTCAAAAGGGCCATCTGAAAAAAGTGTAAAATCCAGAAAGGCAGGACAGGCCATGGAGAACTGGGAGCCTTGTTATGCTGATGGGCGGGATGTAAATTGCCAACAGACACTCGGGAGAAGTGTATGGTGTTTCCTGAAACATCTAAAAAACAAAGCAACAGAGCCTAGGGCACTTCCACTTATGGTCCTATAGCTTAGGGAAATTAAAATCAAAAAGACACAGCCACCCCAAAGTTTGGGACGCCTCTGTTTACAAGAACCTCGTTTACCGTACAAGTTCAATATCACAGAAAGTGAAAAATGGATACAGAACTTGTGGTACTTACGTACAATGCAGTAACACTCAGCAATGAAATCTATGTCATCAGGCCCTTAGCAGCACAATGAGTGGATTCAGGTATGATGATTCTAACTGAAATAAGTCACACAGAAAAAGAAACATCATAAGATATCAGTAATACACGGAATGTAAACTTGGCTACACAGGAACTCAATTCCAAAACAGAACAGGGTCTCAAATTTAGAAAACCAACTTATGCTTGCTTAAGGGTAAAGGTGATTTGGGGTGCTGCATAAAACCAGACATTGAAATGAGCACAGATAAAATTCCTTAAGCCAAATATGGAATAGACAAGAGCTACTCCTTGCTCAACGAAATGGACACAACACCCCATATTAAACACCTAAGAATGCACCTGACTAGTAAGTATCTTAAAACCTATGGATTGCTATGTCTCCAAAAGAGAATCAAGCGTGTGTACAGGGGCATAAACGCAGCAGTGATAGGATTGGAGAGGTTCGGTGAGCAAATGAAGACCCTTTGAAGTCATATTGCATGGTACCCATTACACGGGTCTCAACTCTCCAGGTTTAAGGAATTCTTCCTTCAGCTAAAACATGCATGTGGAACCCAGAGTATGATCAACCATGTGAACGGGAGACGTGTTCAAATATGTCTCAGTTTTCGTACCCTGGTACTCGGGTGCAACATTCCAGATGCTTTACTAACACTCTCCCCACTTGGAGAGTCAGTCCCTTTAACCTCCTGTTTGGCCCAGTTTGCAATTTCTGCGGAAGATGAACAGGAATAGGGAGAACCAATGAGAGACTAGCTGGAGGTGTCTGGACGGGCAAATTTAACTCTCATTTCCCACCAGGAAGAGGAAATAACCAAAGGCTCAGTGTGTCGTGCCGGAACCAGATTATGGCCTGAAGCCATCCTGCGGTGTTGCGGCCAGCTCAAAAGAAAGCGAGTTGAAGAAAGGAGCTCAGGGGCACTGTAATTCACAAACCTGCAGACTTATAAATGACAGCTATCGTCCAAAAATATACTGAAGTAAGGCTGCCAAGAGGACTTGAAAGTGGGGCAGAATTGCAGGAAACCGATTTCAAGAGGTAGACTGGAATTGCATTGAAAGCATAGGAAAAGAGGCAGAACGTCCACAATGATGCACTTGGCCAAAAAGGGCGTATGCGTTTTTTCCTGAATATATTCAGGAAAAAACGCATACGCCCTTTTTGGCCAACCAAGCAAGCTTGCAAAGGAAATCTGCACTACAATGAAGTCTCACTTCCCCCCGGTCAAAAGGGCCATCTGAAAAAAGTGTAATATCCAGAAAGGCAGGACAGGCCATGGAGAACTGGGAGCCTTGTTATGCTGATGGGCGGGATGTAAATTGCCAACAGACACTCGGGAGAAGTGTATGGTGTTTCCTGAAACATCTAAAAAACAAAGCAACAGAGCCTAGGGCACTTCCACTTATGGTCCTATAGCTTAGGGAAATTAAAATCAAAAAGACACAGCCACCCCAAAGTTTGGGACGCCTCTGTTTACAAGAACCTCGTTTACCGTACAAGTTCAATATCACAGAAAGTGAAAAATGGATACAGAACTTGTGGTACTTACGTACAATGCAGTAACACTCAGCAATGAAATCTATGTCATCAGGCCCTTAGCAGCACAATGAGTGGATTCAGGTATGATGATT
Organism: Pseudorca crassidens; assembly: GCF_039906515.1. NCBI lineage: Eukaryota > Metazoa > Chordata > Mammalia > Artiodactyla > Delphinidae > Pseudorca > Pseudorca crassidens. Next base: position 448,208 of record NW_027136343.1, read on the forward strand.
CTAACTGAAATAAGTCACACAGAAAAAGAAACATCATAAGATATCAGTAATACACGGAATGTAAACTTGGCTACACAGGAACTGAATTACAGAACAGAACAGGGTCTCAAATTTAGAAAACCAACTTATGCTTGCTTAAGGGGAAAGGTGAGTTGGGGTGCTGCATAAAACCAGAGATTGAAATGAGCACAGATAAAGTTCCTTAAGCCAAATACGGAATAGACAAGAGCTACTCCTTGCTCAACGAAATGGCCTCAACACCGCATATTAAACGCCTAAGAATGTACCTGACTACTAAGTATCTTAAAACCTATGGATTGCTATGTCTCCGAAAGAGAATCAAGCATGTGTACAGGGGCATAAACGCAGCAGTGATAGGATTGGAGAGGTTCGGTGAGCAAATGAAGACCCTTTGAAGTCATATTGCATGGTACCCATTCCATGGGTTTCAAGTACCCAGGTTTAAGGTATTCTTCCTTCAGCTAAAACATGCATGTGGAACCTAGAGTATGATCAACCATGTGATCGGGAGACGTGTTCAAATATGTCTCAGTTTTCGTACCCTGGTACTCGGGTGCAACATTCCAGACGCTTTACTAAAACTCTCCCGACTTGGAGAGTCAGCGCCTTTAACCTCTTGTTTGGCCCAGTTTGCAATTTCTGCGGAAGATGAACAGGAATAGGGAGAACCAATGAGAGATTAGCTGGAGGTGTCTGGACGGGCAAATTTAACTCTCATTTCCCACCAGGAAGAGGAATTAACCAAAGGTTCAGCGTGTCGTGCCGGACACAGATTAGGGCCTGAAGACATCCTGTGGTGTTGCGGCTAGCTCACAAGAAAGCGAGGTGAAGAAAGGAGCTCAGGGGCACTGTAATTCACAAACCTGCAGACTTATAAATGACAGCTATCGTCCAAAAATATACTGAAGTAAGGCTGCCAAGAGGACTTGAAAGCGGGGCAGAATTGCAGGAAACCGATTTCAGGAGGTAGACTGGAATTGCATTGAAAGCATAGGAAAAGAGGCAGAACGTCCACAATGATGCACTTGGCCAAAAAGGGCTTATGCGTTTTTTCCTGAATATATTCAGGAAAAAACGCATACGCCCTTTTTGGCCAACCAAGCAAGCTTGCAAAGGAAATCTGCACTACAATGAAGACTCACTTCCCCCCGGTCAAAAGGGCCATCTGAAAAAAAGTGTAAAATCCAGAAAGGCAGGACAGGCCATGGAGAACTGGGAGCCTTGTTATGCTGATGGGCGGGATGTAAATTGCCAACAGACACTCGGGAGAAGTGTATGGTGTTTCCTGAAACATCTAAAAAACAAAGCAACAGAGCCTAGGGCACTTCCACTTATGGTCCTATAGCTTAGGGAAATTAAAATCAAAAAGACACAGCCACCCCAAAGTATGGGACGCCTCTGTTTACAAGAACCTCGTTTACCGTACAAGTTCAATATCACAGAAAGTGAAAAATGGATACAGAACTTGTGGTACTTACGTACAATGCAGTAACACTCAGCAATGAAATCTATGTCATCAGGCCCTTAGCAGCACAATGAGTGGATTCAGGTATGATGATTCTAACTGAAATAAGTCACACAGAAAAAGAAACATCATAAGATATCAGTAATACACGGAATGTAAACTTGGCTACACAGGAACTCAATTCCAAAACAGAACAGGGTCTCAAATTTAGAAAACCAACTTATGCTTGCTTAAGGGGAAAGGTGATTTGGGGTGCTGCATAAAACCAGACATTGAAATGAGCACAGATAAAATTCCTTAAGCCAAATATGGAATAGACAAGAGCTACTCCTTGCTCAACGAAATGGACACAACACCCCATATTAAACAGCTAAGAATACACCTGACTAGTAAGTATCTTAAAACCTATGGATTGCTATGTCTCCAAAAGAGAATCAAGCGTGTGTACAGGGGCATAAACGCAGCAGTGATAGGATTGGAGAGGTTCGGTGAGCAAATGAAGACCCTTTGAAGTCATATTGCATGGTACCCATTACACGGGTCTCAACTCTCCAGGTTTAAGGAATTCTTCCTTCAGCTAAAACATGCATGTGGAACCCAGAGTATGATCAACCATGTGAACGGGAGACGTGTTCAAATATGTCTCAGTTTTCGTACCCTGGTACTCGGGTGCAACATTCCAGATGCTTTACTAACACTCTCCCCACTTGGAGAGTCAGTCCCTTTAACCTCCTGTTTGGCCCAGTTTGCAATTTCTGCGGAAGATGAACAGGAATAGCGAGAACCAATGAGAGACTAGCTGGAGGTGTCTGGACGGGCAAATTTAACTCTCATTTCCCACCAGGAAGAGGAAATAACCAAAGGCTCAGTGTGTCGTGCCGGAACCAGATTATGGCCTGAAGCCATCCTGCGGTGTTGCGGCCAGCTCAAAAGAAAGCGAGTTGAAGAAAGGAGCTCAGGGGCACTGTAATTCACAAACCTGCAGACTTATAAATGACAGCTATCGTCCAAAAATATACTGAAGTAAGGCTGCCAAGAGGACTTGAAAGTGGGGCAGAATTGCAGGAAACCGATTTCAAGAGGTAGACTGGAATTGCATTGAAAGCATAGGAAAAGAGGCAGAACGTCCACAATGATGCACTTGGCCAAAAAGGGCGTATGCGTTTTTTCCTGAATATATTCAGGAAAAAACGCATACGCCCTTTTTGGCCAACCAAGCAAGCTTGCAAAGGAAATCTGCACTACAATGAAGTCTCACTTCCCCCCGGTCAAAAGGGCCATCTGAAAAAAGTGTAAAATCCAGAAAGGCAGGACAGGCCATGGAGAACTGGGAGCCTTGTTATGCTGATGGGCGGGATGTAAATTGCCAACAGACACTCGGGAGAAGTGTATGGTGTTTCCTGAAACATCTAAAAAACAAAGCAACAGAGCCTAGGGCACTTCCACTTATGGTCCTATAGATTAGGGAAATTAAAATAAAAAAGACACAGCCACCCCAAAATTTGGGACGCCACTGTTTACAAGAACCTCATTTACAGTAAAAGTTCAACATCGCAGAAAGTGAAAAATGGATAAAGAAGTTGTGGTATTTACTTACAAAGCAATATCACTCAGCAATGAAATCTATGTCATCAGGCCCTTAGCAGCACAATGAGTGGATTCAGGTATGATGATTCTAACTGAAATAAGTCACACAGAAAAAGAAACATCATAAGATATCAGTAATACACGGAATGTAAACTTGGCTACACAGGAACTGAATTACAGAACAGAACAGGGTCTCAAATTTAGAAAAGCAACTTATGCTTGCTTAAGGGGAAAGGTGAGTTGGGGTGCTGCATAAAACCAGACATTGAAATGAGCACAGATAAAGTTCCTTAAGCCAAATACGGAATAGACAAGAGCTACTCCTTGCTCAACGAAATGGCCTCAACACCGCATATTAAACGCCTAAGAATGTACCTGTCTACTAAGTATCTTAAAACCTATGGATTGCTATGTCTCCGAAAGAGAATCAAGCATGTGTACAGGGGCATAAACACAGCAGTGATAGGATTGGAGAGGTTCGGTGAGCAAATGAAGACCCTTTGAAGTCATATTGCATGGTACCCATTCCATGGGTTTCAAGTACCCAGGTTTAAGGTATTCTTCCTTCAGCTAAAACATGCATGTGGAACCTAGAGTATGATCAACCATGTGATCGGGAGACGTGTTCAAATATGTCTCAGTTTTCGTACCCTGGTACTCGGGTGCAACATTCCAGACGCTTTACTAAAACTCTCCCGACTTGGAGAGTCAGCGCCTTTAACCTCTTGTTTGGCCCAGTTTGCAATTTCTGTGGAAGATGAACAGGAATAGGGAGAACCAATGAGAGACTAGCTGGAGGTGTCTGGACGGGCAAATTTAACTCTCATTTCCCACCAGGAAGAGGAATTAACCAAAGGTTCAGCGTGTCGTGCCGGACACAGATTAGGGCCTGAAGACATCCTGTGGTGTTGCGGCTAGCTCACAAGAAAGCGAGTTGAAGAAAGGAGCTCAGGGGCACTGTAATTCACAAACCTGCAGAGTTATAAATGACAGCTATCGTCCAAAAATATACTGAAGTAAGGCTGCCAAGAGGACTTGAAAGCGGGGCAGAATTGCAGGAAACCGATTTCAGGAGGTAGACTGGAATTGCATTGAAAGCATAGGAAAAGAGGCAGAACGTCCACAATGATGCACTTGGCCAAAAAGGGCGTATGCGTTTTTTCCTGAATATATTCAGGAAAAAACGCATACGCCCTTTTTGGCCAACCAAGCAAGCTTGCAAAGGAAATCTGCACTACAATGAAGACTCACTTCCCCCCGGTCAAAAGGGCCATCTGAAAAAAGTGTAAAATCCAGAAAGGCAGGACAGGCCATGGAGAACTGGGAGCCTTGTTATGCTGATGGGCGGGATGTAAATTGCCAACAGACACTTGGGAGAAGTGTATGGTGTTTCCTGAAACACCTAAAAAACAAAGCAACAGAGCCTAGGGCACTTCCACTTATGGTCCTATAGCTTAGGGAAATTAAAATCAAAAAGACACAGCCACCCCAAAGTTTGGGACGCCTCTGTTTACAAGAACCTCGTTTACCGTACAAGTTCAATATCACAGAAAGTGAAAAATGGATACAGAACTTGTGGTACTTACGTACAATGCAGTATCACTCAGCAATGAAATCTATGTCATCAGGCCCGTAGCAGCATAATGAGTGGATTCAGGTACGATGATTCTAACTGAAATAAGTCACACAGAAAAAGAAACATCATAAGATATCACTAATACACGGAATGTAAACTTGGCTACACAGGAACTCAATTCCAAAACAGAACAGGGTCTCAAATTTAGAAAACCAACTTATGCTTGCTTAAGGGGAAAGGTGATTTGGGGTGCTGCATAAAACCAGACATTGAAATGAGCACAGATAAAATTCCTTAAGCCAAATATGTAATAGACAAGAGCTACTCCTTGCTCAACGAAATGGACTCAACACCCCATATTAAACACCTAAGAATGCACCTGACTAGTAAGTATCTTAAAACCTATGGATTGCTATGTCTCCAAAAGAGAATCAAGCGTGTGTACAGGGGCATAAACGCAGCAGTGATAGGATTGGAGAGGTTCGGTGAGCAAATGAAGACCCTTTGAAGTCATATTGCATGGTACCCATTCCACGGGTCTCAACTCTCCAGGTTTAAGGAATTCTTCCTTCAGCTAAAACATGCATGTGGAACCCAGAGTATGATCAACCATGTGAACGGGAGACGTGTTCAAATATGTCTCAGTTTTCGTACCCTGGTACTCGGGTGCAACATTCCAGATGCTTTACTAACACTCTCCCCACTTGGAGAGTCAGTCCCTTTAACCTCCTGTTTGGCCCAGTTTGCAATTTCTGCGGAAGATGAACAGGAATAGCGAGAACCAATGAGAGACTAGCTGGAGGTGTCTGGACGGGCAAATTTAACTCTCATTTCCCACCAGGAAGAGGAAATAACCAAAGGCTCAGTGTGTCGTGCCGGAACCAGATTATGGCCTGAAGCCATCCTGCGGTGTTGCGGCCAGCTCAAAAGAAAGCGAGTTGAAGAAAGGAGCTCAGGGGCACTGTAATTCACAAACCTGCAGAGTTATAAATGACAGCTATCGTCCAAAAATATACTGAAGTAAGGCTGCCAAGAGGACTTGAAAGTGGGGCAGAATTGCAGGAAACCTATTTCAAGAGGTAGACTGGAATTGCATTGAAAGCATAGGAAAAGAGGCAGAACGTCCACAATGATGCACTTGGCCAAAAAGGGCGTATGCGTTTTTTCCTGAATATATTCAGGAAAAAACGCATACGCCCTTTTTGGCCAACCAAGCAAGCTTGCAAAGGAAATCTGAACTACAATGAAGTCTCACTTCCCCCCGGTCAAAAGGGCCATCTGAAAAAAGTGTAAAATGCAGAAAGGCAGGACAGGCCATGGAGAACTGGGAGCCTTGTTATGCTGATGGGCGGGATGTAAATTGCCAACAGACACTCGGGAGAAGTGTATGGTGTTTCCTGAAACATCTAAAAAACAAAGCAACAGAGCCTAGGGCACTTCCAATTATGGTCCTATAGATTAGGGAAATTAAAATCAAAAAGACACAGCCACCCCAAAGTTTGGGACGCCTCTGTTTACAAGAACCTCATTTACAGTAAAAGTTCAACATCGCAGAAAGTGAAAAATGGATAAAGAAGATGTGGTATTTACTTACAAAGCAATATCCCTCAGCAATGAAATCTATGTCATCAGGCCCTTAGCAGCACAATGAGTGGATTCAGGTATGATGATTCTAACTGAAATAAGTCACACAGAAAAAGAAACATCATAAGATATCAGTAATACACGGAATGTAAACTTGGCTACACAGGAACTGAATTACAGAACAGAACAGGGTCTCAAATTTAGAAAACCAACTTATGCTTGCTTAAGGGGAAAGGTGAGTTGGGGTGCTGCATAAAACCAGAGATTGAAATGAGCACAGATAAAGTTCCTTAAGCCAAATATGGAATAGAAAAGAGCTACTCCTTGCTCAACGAAATGGACTCAACACCGCGTATTAAATGCCTAAGAATGTACCTGACTAGTAAGTATCTTAAAACCTATGGATTGCTATGTCTCCGAAAGAGAATCAAGCATGTGTACAGGGGCATAAACGCAGCAGTGATAGGATTGGAGAGGTTCGGTGAGCAAATGAAGACCCTTTGAAGTCATATTGCATGGTACCCATTCCATGGGTTTCAAGTACCCAGGTTTAAGGTATTCTTCCTTCAGCTAAAACATGCATGTGGAACCTAGAGTATGATCAACCATGTGATCGGGAGACGTGTTCAAATATGTCTCAGTTTTCGTATCCTGGTACTCGGGTGCAACATTCCAGACACTTTACTAAAACTCTCCCGACTTGGAGAGTCAGCGCCTTTAACATCCTGTTTGGCCCAGTTTGCAATTTCTCCGGAAGATGAACAGGAATAGGGAGAACCAATGAGAGACGAGCTGGAGGTGTCTGGACGGGCAAATTTATCTCTCATTTCCCACCAGGAAGAGGAATTAACCAAAGGCTCAGTGTGCTGTGCCGGAACCAGATTATGGCCTGAAGCCATCCTGCGGTGTTGCGGCCAGCTCAAAAGAAAGCAAGTTGAAGAAAGGAGCTCAGGGGCACTGTAATTCACAAACCTGCAGAGTTATAAATGACAGCTATCGTCCAAAAATATACTGAAGTAAGGCTGCCAAGAGGACTTGAAAGTGGGGCAGAAATGCAGTAAACCGATTTCAGGAGGTAGACTGGAATTGCATTGAAAGCATAGGAAAAGAGGCAGAACGTCCACAATGATGCACTTGGCCAAAAAGTGCGTATGTGTTTTTTCCTGAATATATTCAGGAAAAAACGCATACGCCCTTTTTGGCCAACCAAGCAAGCTTGCAAAGGAAATCTGCACTACAATGAAGTCTCACTTCCCCCCGGTCAAAAGGGCCATCTGAAAAAAGTGTAAAATCCAGAAAGGCAGGACAGGCCATGGAGAACTGGGAGCCTTGTTATGCTGATGGGCGGGATGTAAATTGCCAACAGACACTCGGGAGAAGTGTATGGTGTTTCCTGAAACATCTAAAAAACAAAGCAACAGAGCCTAGGGCACTTCCACTTATGGTCCTATAGCTTAGGGAAATTAAAATAAAAAAGACACAGCCACCCCAAAGTTTGGGATGCCTCTGTTTACAAGAACCTCGTTTACAGTACAAGTTCAACATCGCAGAAAGTGAAAAATGGATAAAGAAGTTGTGGTATTTACTTACAAAGCAATATCCCTCAGCAATGAAATCTATGTCATCAGGCCCGTAGCAGCACAATGAGTGGATTCAGGTATGATGATTCTAACTGAAATAAGTCACACAGAAAAAGAAACATCATAAGATATCAGTAATACACGGAATGTAAACTTGGCTACACAGGAACTGAATTACAGAACAGAACAGGGTCTCAAATTTAGAAAACCAACTTATGCTTGCTTAAGGGTAAAGGTGAGTTGGGGTGCTGCATAAAACCAGACATTGAAATGAGCACAGATAAAGTTCCTTAAGCCAAATATGGAATAGAAAAGAGCTACTCCTTGCTCAACGAAATGGACTCAACACCGCATATTAAACGCCTAAGAATGTACCTGACTAGTAAGTATCTTAAAACATATGGATTGCTATGTCTCCGAAAGAGAATCAAGCATGAGTACAGGGGCATAAACACAGCAGTGATAGGATTGGAGAGGTTCGGTGAGCAAATGAAGACCCTTTGAAGTCATATTGCATGGTACCCATTCCATGGGTCTCAAGTACCCAGGTTTAAGGTATTCTTCCTTCAGCTAAAACATGCATGTGGAACATAGAGTATGATCAACCATGTGATCAGGAGACGTGTTCAAATATGTCTCAGTTTTCGTACCCTGGTACTCGGGTTCAACATTCCAGACGGTTTACTAAAACTCTCCCGACTTGGAGAGTCAGCGCCTTTAACCTCCTGTTTGGCCCAGTTTGCAATTTCTGCGGAAGATGAACAGGAATAGCGAGAACCAATGAGAGACGAGCTGGAGGTGTCTGGACGGGCAAATTTAACTCTCATTTCCCACCAGGAAGAGGAATTAACCAAAGGTTCAGCGTGCCGTGCCGGACCAAGATTAGGGCCTGAAGACATCCTGTGGTGTTGCGGCCAGCTCACAAGAAAGCGAGTTGAAGAAAGGAGCTCAGGGGCACTGTAATTCACAAACCTGCAGAGTTATAAATGACAGCTATCGTCCAAAAATATACTGAAGTAAGGCTGCCAAGAGGACTTGAAAGCGGGGCAGAATTGCAGGAAACCGATTTCAGGAGGTAGACTGGAATTGCATTGAAAGCATAGGAAAAGAGGCAGAACGTCCACAATGATGCACTTGGCCAAAAAGGGCGTATGCGTTTTTTCCTGAATATATTCAGGAAAAAACGCATACGCCCTTTTTGGCCAACCAAGCAAGCTTGCAAAGGAAATCTGCACTACAATGAAGACTCACTTCCCCCTGGTCAAATGGGCCATCTGTAAAAAGTGTAAAATCCAGAAAGGCAGGACAGGCCATGGAGAACTTGGAGCCTTGTTATGCTGATGGGCGGGATGTAAATTGCCAACAGACACTCAGGAGAAGTGTATGGTGTTTCCTGAAACATCTAAAAAACAAAGCAACAGAGCCTAGGGCACTTCCACTTATGGTCCTATAGCTTAGGGAAATTAAAATCAAAAAGACACAGCCACCCCAAAGTTTGGGACGCCTCTGTTTACAAGAACCTCATTTACCGTACAAGTTCAATATCACAGAAAGTGAAAAATGGATAAAGAACTTGTGGTACTTACGTACAATGCAGTATCACTCAACAATGAAATCTATGTCATCAGGCCCGTAGCAGCATAATGAGTGGATTCAGGTACGATGATTCTAACTGAAATAAGTCACACCGAAAAAGAAACATCATAAGATATCAGTAATACACGGAATGTAAACTTGGCTACACAGGAACTCAATTCCAAAACAGAACAGGGTCTCAAATTTAGAAAACCAACTTATGCTTGCTTAAGGGGAAAGGTGATTTGGGGTGCTGCATAAAACCAGACATTGAAATGAGCACAGATAAAGTTCCTTAAGCCAAATATGGAATAGACAAGAGCTATTCCTTGCTCAATGAAATGGACTCAACACCCCATATTAAATGCCTAAGAATGTACCTGACTAGTAAGTATCTTAAAACCTATGGATTGCTATGTCTCCAAAAGAGAATCAAGCGTGTGTACAGGGGCATAAACGCAGCAGTGATAGGATTGGAGAGGTTCGGTGAGCAAATGAAGACCCTTTGAAGTCATATTGCATGGTACCCATTACACGGGTCTCAACTCTCCATGTTTAAGGTATTCTTTCTTCAGCTAAAACATGCATGTGGAACCCAGAGTATGATCAACCGTGTGAACGGGAGACGTGTTCAAATATGTCTCAGTTTTCCTCCCCTGGTACTCGGGTGTAACATTCCATACGCTTTACTAACACTCTCCCCACTTGGAGAGTCAGCGCCTTTAACCTCCTGTTTGGCCCAGTTTGCAATTTCTGCGGAAGATGAACAGGAATAGGGAGAACCAATGAGAGACTAGCTGGAGGTGTCTGGACGGGCAAATTTAACTCTCATTTCCCACCAGGAAGAGGAAATAACCAAAGGCTCAGCGTGCCGTGCCGGAACGAGATTAGGGCCTGAAGCCATCCTGTGGTGTTGCGGCCAGCTCAAAAGAAAGCGAGTTGAAGAAAGGAGCTCAGGGGCACTGTAATTCACAAACCTGCAGACTTATAAATGACAGCTATCGTCCAAAAATATACTGAAATAAGGCTGCCAAGAGGACTTGAAAGCGGGGCAGAATTGCAGGAAACCGATTTCAGGAGGTAGACTGGAATTGCATTGAAAGCATAGGAAAAGAGGCAGAACGTCCACAATGATGCACTTGGCCAAAAAGGGCGTATGCGTTTTTTCCTGAATATATTCAGGAAAAAACGCATACGCCCTTTTTGGCCAACCAAGCAAGCTTGCAGAGGAAATCTGCACTACAATGAAGTCTCACTTCCCCCCGGTCAAAAGGGCCATCTGAGAAAAGTGTAAAATCCAGAAAGGCAGGACAGGCCATGGAGAACTGGGAGCCTTGTTATGCTGATGGGCGGGATGTAAATTGCCAACAGACACTCGGGAGAAGTGTATGGTGTTTCCTGAAACATCTAAAAAACAAAGCAACAGAGCCTAGGGCACTTCCACTTATGGTCCTATAGCTTAGGGAAATTAAAATCAAAAAGACACAGCCACCCCACAGTTTGGGACAGCTCTGTTTACAAGAACCTCGTTTACGGTACAAGTTCAATATCGCAGAAAGTGAAAAATGGATAAAGAAGTTGTGGTACTTATGTACAATGCAAAATCACTCAGCCATGAAATCTATGTCATCAGGCCCATAGCAGCATAATGAGTGGATTCAGGTATGATGATTCTAACTGAAATATGTCACACAGAAAAAGAAACATCATAAGATATCACTAATACACGGAATGTGAACTTGGCTACACATGAACTGAATTACAAAACAGAACAGGGTCTCAAGTTTAGAAAACCAACTTATGCTTCCTTAAGGGGGAAAGTGAGTTGGGGTGCTGCATAAAACCAGAGTTTGAAATTAGCACAGATACCATTCAATAAGCCAAATATGTAATAGACAAGACCTACCCCTTGCTCAACAAAATGGACTCAACAATGAGGTATCACCTCACACCTGATAGAATGGGCATCATGAGAAAATCTACAAACAAAAATGCTGGAAAGGGTGTGGAGAAAAGGAACCCTCTTCCACTATTGTTGGGAATATAAATTGATACAGTCACTACGGAGAACAATATGGAGTTTCTTAAGAAACTAACAATAGAATTACCATATGATACAGCAATCCCAGTACTGGACATATACCCAGACAAAACCATAAATCAAAACGAGACATTCACCGCAATGTTCATTGCATCACTATTTACAATATCGAGGTAATGGAAGCAACCTAAATGCCCACAGACAGACGAATGCATAAAGCTGTGGTACATATATAAAATGGAATATTACTAAGCCATGAAAAGGAATGAAATTGGGTCATTTGTAGAGACGTCGATGGATCTAGAGACTGTCATACAGAGTGAAGTAAGTCAGAAAGAGAAAAACAAATCTTGTATATTCATGCATATATGTGGAACCTAGAAAAACTGTACAGATTAACCATTTTGCAAGGCATAAATAGAGCAACAGATGTAGACAACAAATGTATGGACAACAAGGGGGGAAAGCTGTTGGGGGGGTGGTGGTGGGAGGAGTTGAGAGACTGGGATTGGCATGTATACATTTATATGTATAAAATAGATAACCAATAAGAACCTGCTGTATAAAAATATAAAATAAAATTCAAAATTAAAAAGAAATAAAATTTAAAAAATAAAACAGAAAAAACAATTATTCCCTTCACATACATGTATTTATATGAATAAATTATTTCCATGCTTATATCTGTAAATACAAAAAAGAGGAATAAAATCTACCTTGAACCAAAAACGAAAAAGAGAAAAAAAAACACAGAACCCACCAGTTCCACAGAGGAAAACCGTATCAGGGCACTTGCTCCAGTTGTAAACAATTCTGAAGTTGGCCAGTGGTGGGGAATCGTCTCCCATTCAGCCAGCAGCCCCCACGCAACAAGCGTCCTCATTGCAAAGCTGGGGCACCGTGCCGAGGCATCTGTGAGTAAATGGGAGGTGAGCCCCAGGCCAGTTGCTGCTGAACTATTCCCACCCGTCCCAGGTAAAACACCTGAATATATACAAGGACTTGAAAGCCTAGAGGAAGGGCCATAGAGCCACACGAGTGACAGCATGCCGGCCGACTTGGTGCCTGCAGGCCAGCCAGGATGGTCCTGGCCCTGGGTGCTCTTCTGGAAGATTTCCATTTCCCTGACTGAGATACCCGTCCTGTCCCTGCCCCCACTGCTTTTTTCCTTCCTCACCTCTGCCCAGGGAGAAATTCCAGCAGCAGGTATGGGTGACACATCCTCTTCTTTAGCAGGTGGCAGCCTGGCAACTGCTGCAGAAAGTCCAGCAGAGCCCCACTCACACTGGGCCACCCACAAAGCCGTGGCCTCTCACTCCCTCCCACCAGCCCAGCCCCGAGACTGCTGACAGGGCAGAGAAAATGGCGTCAGGCACGGCTGCAGGGGCTCTTGCTGCCTGGAGTGGTATTTATATTGATCTCAACCCAGGCACACCTGGGGAGGGCTGGCCCACACGGTAAGGCTGCCCAGGTCAGCCAATCATCACCCCTCAGGGGCTCACAGTTGCAGAAAATGGAACTTGCTGAACCGGCCAGGTCCAAGGAACAGGTGTGGGCTCCTGAGAGTCAGGATAGACAAGGGGCTGCAGCTTTGGCTTGTTTTCTAATCATTTTATCTGGCCCATGAGTGGGAGACAACTTCAAGAAAACCCTCTCCTTATGAGAGGAACCCAGGAGTCAGGGAGAGGAGGGGTGGGTGGTGGTTGGAGACAGAGGCCTGGTGCCCCGGGTGCAGTGGAAGTCTCTGGAAGACCAGGTGGAGGGAGGCCGCACAGAGTGATGCCCAGGGTCACAGACCTGTCGCAGCTGCTGTTTGTTAGTTCAAGTCCTGCTCTGAGGTGCTCTGTGCCAGCTCTGAGCGACAGGTGAGCTGGGGGTGCTCTGCAATGAGGGCTATGTGCACGGTTCCTGTGTGCCCAGCCCTGCCATGGTACCTGCAAGGGTAGCTCTGTATCCTGGGAAGGGCCTGACCACGAGAGCCCCGTGGGCTGGGGTGGGGGTGGGGTACCTGCCCAGGTGAGCTCCATATTCTGGGATTGGTCTGACCACGAGAGCCCCATGGGCTGCTGGGGACCTGGTAAAGGATGTCAGGACAGTCAGTGAAGCCACCGAGGATATACCTCCAGTTGCTCCTAATTCCTACACCCTGCTGGTCATTCTACCAACCACCAGGACATGGTATTCTGTATTAGTCTTCAATGATGCCTTCTTTTGTATTCCATTAGTCCCAGAGTCACAAGAAATTTTGGCTTGTGAGTGGCAGGACTCAACATACAACTAAAACAATACTTCCGGGCCGTCTTGCCCCAAGGGTGCAAAAATTCCCACACCATCTTTGGGGAAAGCTTAGCTAAAGACCTAAAAGTTCTACCTCTGGAAAAGGAAACCCTCCTTCAGTACGCAGACGACATTCTGATCGCCAGCCCTACTAAGGAGACCTCTGAACTACCAAGCCAATAAAGGATAGAAGTTGTCCAAGAAAAAGCTCAAATATCACAGACTGCGGTGACCTGCCTGGGCTTCATTCTCACAGAAGGTCGGAGAAGCCCATCTCAGGAAAGGGAAGAAACCATTTGCAGCCTTACCCCTTTCTAAAACTAGAAGACAGCTTAGGGGTTCCTGGGGAGGCCAGGGTTTGCTGCTTCTGGATCCCTAACTACAGTCTACTAGCTGGGCCTCTATATGAAACACTGAAAGGAAAAGATGATGATCCTTTTGAATAGAATCCAGAAGTGGCCTTTCAAGAATGGAAAGAGCAGTCAATTCAGACCCTTGCCCTGGAACTCCCTAATTTAGCTAAACCCTTTGACCTTTACATTCCCGGTGAAAGGTGAATCGCCATTGGAGAATTAGTGCAAAAACTGGGACCACTTGAAATGGAACAATGCAAGAATGCCATCCAGGTAGGATAAACTACGGTCACCAAGGGGCTTGGCCCACTGCCGCATCTGGCCAAGATACTGGCGGTATCTAAAAACCTGGAAATCAGCAGCCCAAAAGGCCACCTCCTTCCTAAGGGAAAAGGACCCCACGTGGTGATCCTAACCACCAACGATGCCCTGAAGTTGCAGGGTTCGCTCCGTGGGCACACCGACCTCGAGTGAGGAGGCCCTCCAACTCCAACATCCAGAGAGATAACCGGGGGCAACAGGGCACCATGACGACTCGTGTGAACATCACTTGACCTGGAGTTTCTCTCATAAAACAATAAGAGTGTGTCCCAAAAGAGTAGACTACTGCTTGCAGGACTTACTGCACCCAGAGGGGAGCTAATAATCTTGGCGGGGGAACCGTATATCACACTGTCACCATAGAAAAGCCTACAGACACCGTGATGATGGTGGCCAATAAGACCGGCTGGACTCCTGTTTACTTCAAAAGGCTGTTGACTCAGTGGTCATCATGGTCCTTGATCACCACTGACCCTGGACTGTCTGGGAGTTGAGCGGGCAGGGCTCTGACACCTGGTGCTGTTTGTACGTTAATTCAGGGGCCTAATTGAAGAAAGCGCAGACTACTGGTCAGAGCATCTAGGCTGGCAGAAACGGTCAGCCTAAGGTGGCCGAACAAATGTGGGGCGGGGTGAAACCGGCCCCCACAGCGTCTCTGCACATCTCTTTCCTGGACCCTTAAAGGTCATTAGAATCTATAACACTTCCAATGCTGGTGCTCAGGTGGACGAGCAGGGAGGCAGGGGGCCTGGGGACAATCAACGTCACCTGGAGGCTGCTGGGGAGAAGCTCTGACCCTCGCCCCCGGGTATTAGGGCTCCCAACTCAGCACTCAGCAGTTACAGAAGAAGTGTCTGCACCCTCAGCACTCCAAGAATGAGGAACGGGACAAAAGGCAGAGGAGGGGTTTGTCCCCAGCAAAGCCCATTAAAAATCCCTGGGAGATAAAAATAGAATCTGGGCAATAAAGTCAAGTCTAACCTTTTTTATCCTTTGTGCTTTGTCTAATTTCACGTGCTCCTAGGGTCCCGCATGCAGAGGTTCCACACCCGGCACTTCAGACCAGATTTCCTAGTGCAGAATGGCTGGGTCGACACCTCAGCTCCTGGGGCCCAGTGCAGACTCCGCGATATAGAGCCTGAGCTGCAGCCAACCTGGCCCTCGAGAGCTCCGCCCCCTCCCTCCCACTGACTCTGACAGGATCTCTACACAGCAGCCCAGCCCACAGCCCACGGGGTAGTGCATGCTCTCACCTCTCCATTCTCTGATCAAAATATAAAGTTTCCTTTGCTTGTGAACCAAACTCAGTCTCGATCTGTTGGCCCCAATGACACTGGGCAGGGGGACACTTGTTGGGGTCCACTCTGGAGGATCAGTAACAGAAATTGAGACTATTGTAACCTCAATGAACAGATGTGTGAGCCAAACTGTAGTTAACATAGAACAGTGTATAAGGCTCGGGTAAAATAAGATGTTTCTAACACTTCCATTTGATATTTCCATCACTTTATTATAAGCAAGTTCAGTGAAAAGGTTTGTCTTATTTGTCAGGTCAATATTAGAGAAACGAAGTGATTTCTTTCCAAGGATGTACATCTAATAATCTTGGTTAAAGCTTCAATCTTGTTTTAAATGCTTTTCCATTGAAAATGATACCTCTCTTTCAGCTCCCCCATTTCTGAGAAGTATAAAATCTTATAATTTATTATTACCAAAGGGGAAAGGTGGGAGGAGGGATAAATTAACAGTTTGGGATTAACACATACACACTGCTATGTATAAAATAGATCATCAACAAGGAACTACTGTATAGCACAGGGAACTACACTCAACATTTTGCAATAACCTATAAGGGGAAATAATCTGAAAAAGAATAGATATTTTTATTGACATCATCTATCAATGACAGTTAAAGTGTAACCTAAGGGAAGCTGGTGGTGAGTGCTTCTGACCCTGAAGACTTCAATCATCTAAAGTTTGGACTCTGCCTACTTCCCAAGGCCCTTAATGAACATATGTGTAGCCGTAGCTTAAAAAATTCCCCAGTTTGGGTTTCGGGGAGACACTGATTTTGAAAAAGCCCTGGTGTTCTCCTTACATGAATGGGACTCTTCCTACTGCTAAAACATGTCTGTCACACCCAGAGGATGGTATACCGTCTGATCGGGAAGAGTTTGGAAAAGGCATCTCCTCTCCTCATCTCCTGGTGCTCGGGTTCACCCCTCCAGCGTCTTTACTAACAGTCTCCCCACTTGGAGATGTCAGCACTGTCAACATCCTGTTGCGTACAGTTTGGAATTTGTCCAGAGGATGAAGCGGAAGGATGAGGAACAATGAGAGACAAGTCCTAGGTGTTCAGACAGGCACATGTCACTCTAATTTCCAATCAGGAAGACGAATTGACCAAAGGCTAGGGTTGCCCATGGAAACAGTATAGGGCTTGAGGAAATCCCGCTGCTTTGTGGCCAGTTCCCATAAACACAAGTTGAACAATGGAACTCAGGGGCAGTAAAATTCACAAAACTGCAGAGTTGAAAATATCCATCACTGAAAAATGTCTTGAGGAAAGTCAGAGAAAAGGACTTGTAAGCAAGGGAGAATGGCAGGAAAGGGATTTGAGGAGGTAGAAAGGACTCGCCATTAAGCACAAGAAAAGGAGCTGAACATTGCCAACATTGCAGTTGGCCAAAAAGGGTGTATGCGTTTTTTTCTGTATATATTCAAGAAAAGGGCATACACTTTTTTAGCCAACCAAACAGGTGGGCACTGGAAGTCAATACTACAAAAGATATCACTTCGCATCAGTCAGAAGAGCCATCCTCATAAAGCGTAAACAACAGAAATGCAGGACAGGGCAAGGAGAAGAGGGAGCCCTGTGAGACTTATAGTGGAAATGTATATTGCCAACGGCCATTCTGGAGAAGTGTATTGTGTTTACTAAAGCATCTAAAAAATGAGCTACAGAGCATAGGGCACTTGCACTCATGGGCGTATATCTTGAGAAAAACAAAAATCGAGAGGACACAGGCACCCCAATGTTTACCCCCTCTCTGTTTAAAAGATCCTCAACTAGGATATAACTTAAATGTCTCTGGAGGGAAAAAATGGGTAGAGATGTGGTACTTAGGTAGAGTGGAATATTATTCAGCCTGGAAATCAATGAAATATGGCCAGTTGTAACAACTCCGGAGGAGTTACGTATGATCTTTCTAAGTGACAGAATTCAAAAAGAAAAAGACACATATCATAAGATATCACTTAAAGGTGGAATCCAAAATGGCTACACATGAAATAAATTACAAAACAAAAACATAGTCAAATATGTAGAAAACACGCATAAGGCTGCTAAACGGGAAAGGTGGGGAGGGGTGAGGCATCACCCAGGAGGTTGAAATTAGCAAAGATACCATTCCAAATACCAAACTGATAATCAACAAGGCCTACACGGTAGCTAAAAGAACTGCACTCAGCACACTCAAGTCACCGGAAAAGAATATATACGACTGGTAAGAATCTGAAAAAGAATTTACTGATGTCTCTCTGTACGTGAATCAAGTGGATGTACAGCAGCAAGAAACAGAGCTTTGAAAATCAGCTGTAACCAATATAGTAATAAATTGAAAAAAATAAACGACAGAGAGACAGAGAAAACCTCTTACAACTTTTCCTCAGGGCCGGTGATGCAACATGGATTGAACACATCTAGACCCACAGCAGGATGAGACATAAGGCTGGAAACTGTTTGCGCTAAGAGAAATGTGAGGTTGGGTGAGGAAATGCACACCCTTTAAAGTAATACTACCTGGTACCCATTCAATGGGTCCCAAATATGCAGGTTCAAGGGATCTTCCTACAGCTAAAACATGCATGGAAAACCCAGAGGACTGTACACCATGTGATCGGGAGATGTGTCTAAAATGCAGCTCATTTATCCTCTCCTGGTGCTCCTGTTCACCATTCCAGCCACGTTACTTAGAATCTCCCCACTTGGAGAATCAGCACATTTCAACTTCTGTTTCACACATTTTGCAAATTGTGAGGAGGATGAACGGGGAACCAATGAGAGAATAGTTGTAGGGGTTTGGACGGGCACATATCACTCTAATTTCCCATTAAGAATAAGAATTGAAAAAAGGCTCAGCCCGCCTCGCCCGAGCCAAAATAGGGCCTGAAGCAATCCTGAGGGTTTGAGGCCAGCTCACAAAAGAGCAACTTAAAAAATGGAGCTCAGGGTCACTGCAATTCACAAACCTGCAGAGTTATAAATGAAAACTAACGTCCAAAAATATGTTGAGGTAAGGCAAAGAAGAGGATCTGAATGCAAGACAGAATTGCAAGAAACAGATTTCAAGAGATAGATTGGACTCGTCTTTAAAGCACATGAAAAGCGGCAGAATTTCGACAATGATGCAGTTGGCCCAAAAGGGCGTATGCGTTTTTTCCTGATTATATCCAGGAAAAAACGCATACGCACTTTATGGGCAACGAAGCAAGCAAGCAATGCAAATGTGCACAACAAAGAAGTCTCATTTCCCACTGGTCAAAAGGGCCATCCTAAAAAATTGTAAAAACCAGAAATGCAGGACAGGCCATGGAGAACAGGGAGCCTTTATACGCTGATGGGCAGTGTGTGAACTGCCGAGAGCCACTCTGGAGAAGTGTATGGTGGTTCCTAAATCATCTAAAAAACAGAGCTACAGAGCATAGGACACTTCCAATCATGGGAGTATATCTAGGGAAATCTAAAAATTAACAAGACACAAGCACACCACAGTTTAGGGCTACTCTGTTTACAAGAACCTCAACTTCAGTATACCTTAAATATCCCAGGAAAGAGAACAATGGATAAAGAAGATGTGGTACTTATGTACAATGGAATATCTCTTCACCATGAAATCAATGTAATAAGGCTAGTAGAAGGATAAAGAGTGGATTTAGGTCCGATAATACTACTTGAAATAAGTCAAACAGAAAAAGAAACATATCATAAGATATCACTTATAGAGGGAGGGTAAATATGGCTGCACAAGAAATGAATTACAGAACAGAACAGTGTCTCACATTTAGAAAACACACTTATTTCAGCTTAAGGGGAAAGGAGAGGTGGGGTGATGCATAAAACCAGAGTTTGAAATTAGCACAGATACCGTTCAATAAACCAAATAGATATTAGACAAGATCTACACCTTGCTCAATGAACTGGCCTCAACACACCCTATACACCGCAGAGAAATATATCTGAGTAATAAGAATCTTAAAACCCATGTATTGATATATCTCCATAAGGGAATCAAGTGTGTGCAGAGTGGCACAAACACAGCAGTGAAAATGAGCTAAACCCCATTATAGAAATAAATTTTAAAAACAAAACGCAGAAACAATGAAAGAGAGAAAAAATCTTACAAAATTCGCTCAGGGGCTGTGATGCAACCTGGATTGACCACATATAAACCCACAGCTGGATAAGACATAAGGCTGGACACTTGGGGCTGAGAGGATTGATGAGCTTTGGTGAGCAACTGCCAAAAGTTTAATGCAATACTTCATGCTACTCATTCCAAGGGTCCCAACACTCCAGGTTGAAGGGAATCTTCCTACAGCTAAACCATGCTTGGGAAACCCAGCGACTGGTATACCATATGATCGGGAAAGGTTTCTAAAACGCACCTCATTTTTCCTCTCCTGGGGCTCCGGATCGACATTCCAGCCACTTTACCAAAAATATCCCCACATGGAGAGTCAATGCCTTTAAGTTCTGGTATCGCACAGTCTGCAGTTAGTGCGGAGGATGAATGGGAATAGGGGGAACCAGTGAGAAACTAGCTGTAGCGGTTTCAATGGGCACATGTCACTCTAAATTCACATCAGTAAGAAGAATAAACCAAAGGCACAGCAAGGTGCCCCAGAAGAAGAATAGGGCCTGAAGGAATCCTGTGGTTATGAGGCAAGATCACAAAAATAAGAGCTGAAAAATGGAGCTAAGGGCCACTGCAATTCAAAAACCTGCAGAGTTATAAAGGCCAACTATTTTCAAAAAATATATTGAGGTAAGGCTATGAAGAGGCATTGAAAGCAAGGCAGAATTGCAGGAAAACGATTTCAGGAGGTAGACTGGAATTGCATTTAAAGCATAGGAAAAGAGGCAGAACGTCAACAATGATTCACTTGGCCAAAAAGGGTGTATGCATTTTTTCCTGAATTTATTCAGGAAAAAAGGCATACGCCCTTTTTGGCCAACCAAGCAAGCTTGCAAAGGAAATCTGCACTACAATGAAGTCTCACTTCCCCCTGGTCAAAAGGGCCATCTGAATAAAGGGTAAAATCCAGAAAGGCAGGACAGGCCATGGAGAACTGGGAGCCTTGTTATGCTGATGGGCGGGATGTGTATGGTGTTTCCTGAAACATCTAAAAAACAAAGCAACAGAGCCTAGGG
Organism: Pseudorca crassidens; assembly: GCF_039906515.1. Taxonomy (NCBI): domain Eukaryota; kingdom Metazoa; phylum Chordata; class Mammalia; order Artiodactyla; family Delphinidae; genus Pseudorca; species Pseudorca crassidens. The sequence goes on from NW_027136343.1 coordinate 469,021, forward strand.
CACTTCCACTTATGGTCCTATAGCTTAGGGAAATTAAAATCAAAAAGACACAGCCACCCCAAAATTTGGGACGCCTCTGTTTACAAGAGCCTCGTTAACCGTACAAGTTCAATATCACAGAAAGTGAAAAATGGATAAAGAACTTGTGGTACTTACGTACAATGCAGTATCACTCAGCAATGAAATCTATGTCATCAGGCCCGTAGCAGCATAATGAGTGGATTCAGGTATGATGATTCTAACTGAAATAAGACAAACAGAAAAAGAAACATCATAAGATATCACTAATACACGGAATGTAAACTTGGCTACACAGGAACTGAATTACAGAACAGAACAGGGTCTCAAATTTAGAAAACCAACTTATGCTTGCTTAAGGGGAAAGGTGAGCTGGGGTGCTGCATAAAACCAGAGATTGAAATGAACACAGATAAAGTTCCTTAAGCCAAATATGGAATAGACAAGAGCTACTCCTTGCTCAACGAAATGGACTCAACACCCCATATTAAACGCCTAAGAATGTACCTGACTAGTAAGTATCTTAAAACCTATGGATTGCTATGTCTCCAAAAGAGAATCAAGCATGTGTACAGGGGCATAAACGCAGCAGTGATAGGATTGGAGAGGTTCAGTGAGCAAATGAAGACCCTTTGAAGTCATATTGCATGGTACCAATTCCACGGGTCTCAACTCTCCAGGTTTAAGGTATTCTTCCTTCAGCTAAAACATGCATGTGGAACCCAGAGTATGATCAACCGTGTGAACGGGAAACATGTTCAAATATGTCTCAGTTTTCCTCCCCTGGTACTCGGGTGCAACATTCCAGACGCTTTACTAACACTCTCCCCACTTGGAGAGTCAGCGCCTTTAACCTCCTGTTTGGCCCAGTTTGCAATTTCTGCGGAAGATGAACAGGAATAGCGAGAACCAATGAGAGACTAGCTGGAGGTGTCTGGACGGGCAAATTTAACTCTCATTTCCCACCAGGAAGAGGAAATAACCAAAGGCTCAGCATGCCGTGCCGGAACCAGATTAGGGCCTGAAGCCATCCTGCGGTGTTGCGGCCAGCTCACAAGAAAGCGAGTTGAAGAAAGGAGCTCAGGGGCACTGTAATTCACAAACCTGCAGAGTTATAAATGACAGCTATCGTCCAAAAATATACTGAAGTAAGGCTGCCAAGAGGACTTGAAAGCGGGGCAGAATTGCAGGAAACCGATTTCAGGAGGTAGACTGGAATTGCTTTGAAAGCATAGGAAAAGAGGCAGAACGTCCACAATGATGCACTTGGCCAAAAAGGGCGTATGCGTTTTTTCCTGAATATATTCAGGAAAAAACGCATATGCACTTTTTGGCCAACCAAGCAAGCTTGCAAAGGAAATCTGCACTACAATGAAGTCTCACTTCCCCCCGGTCAAAAGGGCCATCTGAAAAAAGTGTAAAATCCAGAAAGGCAGGACAGGCCATGGAGAACTGGGAGCCTTGTTATGCTGATGGGCGGGATGTAAATTGCCAACAGACACTCGGGAGAAGTGTATGGTGTTTCCTGAAACATCTAAAAAACAAAGCAACAGAGCCTAGGGCACTTCCACTTATGGTCCTATAGCTTAGGGAAATTAAAATCAAAAAGACACAGCCACCCCAAAGTTTGGGATGCCTCTGTTTACAAGAACCTCGTTTACGGTACAAGTTCAATATCACAGAAAGTGAAAAATGGATAAAGAAGTTGTGGTACTTATGTACAATGCAAAATCACTCAGCCATGAAATCTATGTCATCAGGCCCGTAGCAGCATAATGAGTGGATTCAGGTATGATGATTCTAACTGAAATATGTCACACAGAAAAAGAAACATCATAAGATATCACTAATACATGGAATGTGAACTTGGCTACACATGAACTGAATTACAAAACAGAACAGGGTCTCAAGTTTAGAAAACCAACTTATGCTTCCTTAAGGGGGAAAGTGAGTTGGGGTGCTGCATAAAACCAGAGTTTGAAATTAGCACAGATACCATTCAATAAGCCAAATATGTAATAGACAAGACCTACCCCTTGCTCAACAAAATGGACTCAACAATGAGGTATCACCTCACACCTGATAGAATGGGCATCATGAGAAAATCTACAAACAAAAATGCTGGAAAGGGTGTGGAGAAAAGGAACCCTCTTCCACTATTGTTGGGAATATAAATTGATACAGTCACTACGGAGAACAATATGGAGTTTCTTAAGAAACTAACAATAGAATTACCATATGATACAGCAATCCCAGTACTGGACATATACCCAGACAAAACCATAAATCAAAACGAGACATTCACCGCAATGTTCATTGCATCACTATTTACAATATCGAGGTAATGGAAGCAACCTAAATGCCCACAGACAGACGAATGCATAAAGCTGTGGTACATATATAAAATGGAATATTACTAAGCCATGAAAAGGAATGAAATTGGGTCATTTGTAGAGACGTCGATGGATCTAGAGACTGTCATACAGAGTGAAGTAAGTCAGAAAGAGAAAAACAAATCTTGTATATTCATGCATATATGTGGAACCTAGAAAAACTGTACAGATTAACCATTTTGCAAGGCATAAATAGAGCAACAGATGTAGACAACAAATGTATGGACAACAAGGGGGGAAAGCTGTTGGGGGGGTGGTGGTGGGAGGAGTTGAGAGACTGGGATTGGCATGTATACATTTATATGTATAAAATAGATAACCAATAAGAACCTGCTGTATAAAAATATAAAATAAAATTCAAAATTAAAAAGAAATAAAATTTAAAAAATAAAACAGAAAAAACAATTATTCCCTTCACATACATGTATTTATATGAATAAATTATTTCCATGCTTATATCTGTAAATACAAAAAAGAGGAATAAAATCTACCTTGAACCAAAAACGAAAAAGAGAAAAAAAACACAGAACCCACCAGTTCCACAGAGGAAAACCGTATCAGGGCACTTGCTCCAGTTGTAAACAATTCTGAAGTTGGCCAGTGGTGGGGAATCGTCTCCCATTCAGCCAGCAGCCCCCACGCAACAAGCGTCCTCATTGCAAAGCTGGGGCACCGTGCCGAGGCATCTGTGAGTAAACGTGAGCTGAGCCCCAGGCCAGTTGCTGCTGAACTATTCCCACCCGTCCCAGGTAAAACACCTGAATATATACAAGGACTTGAAAGCCTAGAGGAAGGGCCATAGAGCCACACGAGTGACAGCATGCCGGCCGACTTGGTGCCTGCAGGCCAGCCAGGATGGTCCTGGCCCTGGGTGCTCTTCTGGAAGATTTCCATTTCCCTGACTGAGATACCCGTCCTGTCCCTGCCCCCACTGCTTTTTTCCTTCCTCACCTCTGCCCAGGGAGAAATTCCAGCAGCAGGTATGGGTGACACATCCTCTTCTTTAGCAGGTGGCAGCCTGGCAACTGCTGCAGAAAGTCCAGCAGAGCCCCACTCACACTGGGCCACCCACAAAGCCGTGGCCTCTCACTCCCTCCCACCAGCCCAGCCCCGAGACTGCTGACAGGGCAGAGAAAATGGCGTCAGGCATGGCTGCAGGGGCTCTTGCTGCCTGGAGTGGTATTTATATTGATCTCAACCCAGGCACACCTGGGGAGGGCTGGCCCGCACGGTAAGGCTGCCCAGGTCAGCCAATCATCACCCCTCAGGGGCTCACAGTTGCAGAAAATGGAACTTGCTGAACCGGCCAGGTCCAAGGAACAGGTGTGGGCTCCTGAGAGTCAGGATAGACAAGGGGCTGCAGCTTTGGCTTGTTTTCTAATCATTTTATCTGGCCCATGAGTGGGAGACAACTTCAAGAAAACCCTCTCCTTATGAGAGGAACCCAGGAGTCAGGGAGAGGAGGGGTGGGTGGTGGTTGGAGACAGAGGCCTGGTGCCCCGGGTGCAGTGGAAGTCTCTGGAAGACCAGGTGGAGGGAGGCCGCACAGAGTGACGCCCAGGGTCACAGACCTGTCGCAGCTGCTGTTTGTTAGTTCAAGTCCTGCTCTGAGGTGCTCTGTGCCAGCTCTGAGCGACAGGTGAGCTGGGGGTGCTCTGCAATGAGGGCTATGTGCACGGTTCCTGTGTGCCCAGCCCTGCCATGGTACCTGCAAGGGTAGCTCTGTATCCTGGGAAGGGCCTGACCACGAGAGCCCCGTGGGCTGGGGTGGGGGTGGGGTACCTGCCCAGGTGAGCTCCATATTCTGGGATTGGTCTGACCACGAGAGCCCCATGGGCTGCTGGGGACCTGGTAAAGGATGTCAGGACAGTCAGTGAAGCCACCGAGGATATACCTCCAGTTGCTCCTAATTCCTACACCCTGCTGGTCATTCTACCAACCACCAGGACATGGTATTCTGTATTAGTCTTCAATGATGCCTTCTTTTGTATTCCATTAGTCCCAGAGTCACAAGAAATTTTGGCTTGTGAGTGGCAGGACTCAACATACAACTAAAACAATACTTCCGGGCCGTCTTGCCCCAAGGGTGCAAAAATTCCCACACCATCTTTGGGGAAAGCTTAGCTAAAGACCTAAAAGTTCTACCTCTGGAAAAGGAAACCCTCCTTCAGTACGCAGACGACATTCTGATCGCCAGCCCTACTAAGGAGGCCTCTGAACTACCAAGCCAATAAAGGATAGAAGTTGTCCAAGAAAAAGCTCAAATATCACAGACTGCAGTGACCTGCCTGGGCTTCATTCTCACAGAAGGTCGGAGAAGCCCATCCCAGGAAAGGGAAGAAACCATTTGCAGCCTTACCCCTTTCTAAAACTAGAAGACAGCTTAGGGGTTCCTGGGGAGGCCAGGGTTTGCTGCTTCTGGATCCCTAACTACAGTCTACTAGCTGGGCCTCTATATGAAACACTGAAAGGAAAAGATGATGATCCTTTTGAATAGAATCCAGAAGTGGCCTTTCAAGAATGGAAAGAGCAGTCAATTCAGACCCTTGCCCTGGAACTCCCTAATTTAGCTAAACCCTTTGACCTTTACATTCCCGGTGAAAGGTGAATCGCCATTGGAGAATTAGTGCAAAAACTGGGACCACTTGAAATGGAACAATGCAAGAATGCCATCCAGGTAGGATAAACTACGGTCACCAAGGGGCTTGGCCCACTGCCGCATCTGGCCAAGATACTGGCGGTATCTAAAAACCTGGAAATCAGCAGCCCAAAAGGCCACCTCCTTCCTAAGGGAAAAGGACCCCACGTGGTGATCCTAACCACCAACGATGCCCTGAAGTTGCAGGGTTCGCTCCGTGGGCACACCGACCTCGAGTGAGGAGGCCCTCCAACTCCAACATCCAGAGAGATAACCGGGGGCAACAGGGCACCATGACGACTCGTGTGAACATCACTTGACCTGGAGTTTCTCTCATAAAACAATAAGAGTGTGTCCCAAAAGAGTAGACTACTGCTTGCAGGACTTACTGCACCCAGAGGGGAGCTAATAATCTTGGCGGGGGAACCGTATATCACACTGTCACCATAGAAAAGCCTACAGACACCGTGATGATGGTGGCCAATAAGACCGGCTGGACTCCTGTTTACTTCAAAAGGCTGTTGACTCAGTGGTCATCATGGTCCTTGATCACCACTGACCCTGGACTGTCTGGGAGTTGAGCGGGCAGGGCTCTGACACCTGGTGCTGTTTGTACGTTAATTCAGGGGCCTAATTGAAGAAAGCGCAGACTACTGGTCAGAGCATCTAGGCTGGCAGAAACGGTCAGCCTAAGGTGGCCGAACAAATGTGGGGCGGGGTGAAACCGGCCCCCACAGCGTCTCTGCACATCTCTTTCCTGGACCCTTAAAGGTCATTAGAATCTATAACACTTCCAATGCTGGTGCTCAGGTGGACGAGCAGGGAGGCAGGGGGCCTGGGGACAATCAACGTCACCTGGAGGCTGCTGGGGAGAAGCTCTGACCCTCGCCCCCGGGTATTAGGGCTCCCAACTCAGCACTCAGCAGTTACAGAAGAAGTGTCTGCACCCTCAGCACTCCAAGAATGAGGAACGGGACAAAAGGCAGAGGAGGGGTTTGTCCCCAGCAAAGCCCATTAAAAACCCCTGGGAGATAAAAATAGAATCTGGGCAATAAAGTCAAGTCTAACCTTTTTTATCCTTTGTGCTTTGTCTAATTTCATGTGCTCCTAGGGTCCCGCATGCAGAGGTTCCACACCCGGCACTTCAGACCAGATTTCCTAGTGCAGAATGGCTGGGTCGACACCTCAGCTCCTGGGGCCCAGTGCAGACTCCGCGATATAGAGCCTGAGCTGCAGCCAACCTGGCCCTCGAGAGCTCCGCCCCCTCCCTCCCACTGACTCTGACAGGATCTCTACACAGCAGCCCAGCCCACAGCCCACGGGGTAGTGCATGCTCTCACCTCTCCATTCTCTGATCAAAATATAAAGTTTCCTTTGCTTGTGAACCAAACTCAGTCTCGATCTGTTGGCCCCAATGACACTGGGCAGGGGGACACTTGTTGGGGTCCACTCTGGAGGATCAGTAACAGAAATTGAGACTATTGTAACCTCAATGAACAGATGTGTGAGCCAAACTGTAGTTAACATAGAACAGTGTATAAGGCTCGGGTAAAATAAGATGTTTCTAACACTTCCATTTGATATTTCCATCACTTTATTATAAGCAAGTTCAGTGAAAAGGTTTGTCTTATTTGTCAGGTCAATATTAGAGAAACGAAGTGATTTCTTTCCAAGGATGTACATCTAATAATCTTGGTTAAAGCTTCAATCTTGTTTTAAATGCTTTTCCATTGAAAATGATACCTCTCTTTCAGCTCCCCCATTTCTGAGAAGTATAAAATCTTATAATTTATTATTACCAAAGGGGAAAGGTGGGAGGAGGGATAAATTAACAGTTTGGGATTAACACATACACACTGCTATGTATAAAATAGATCATCAACAAGGAACTACTGTATAGCACAGGGAACTACACTCAACATTTTGCAATAACCTATAAGGGGAAATAATCTGAAAAAGAATAGATATTTTTATTGACATCATCTATCAATGACAGTTAAAGTGTAACCTAAGGGAAGCTGGTGGTGAGTGCTTCTGACCCTGAAGACTTCAATCATCTAAAGTTTGGACTCTGCCTACTTCCCAAGGCCCTTAATGAACATATGTGTAGCCGTAGCTTAAAAAATTCCCCAGTTTGGGTTTCGGGGAGACACTGATTTTGAAAAAGCCCTGGTGTTCTCCTTACATGAATGGGACTCTTCCTACTGCTAAAACATGTCTGTCACACCCAGAGGATGGTATACCGTCTGATCGGGAAGAGTTTGGAAAAGGCATCTCCTCTCCTCATCTCCTGGTGCTCGGGTTCACCCCTCCAGCGTCTTTACTAACAGTCTCCCCACTTGGAGATGTCAGCACTGTCAACATCCTGTTGCGTACAGTTTGGAATTTGTCCAGAGGATGAAGCGGAAGGATGAGGAACAATGAGAGACAAGTCCTAGGTGTTCAGACAGGCACATGTCACTCTAATTTCCAATCAGGAAGACGAATTGACCAAAGGCTAGGGTTGCCCATGGAAACAGTATAGGGCTTGAGGAAATCCCGCTGCTTTGTGGCCAGTTCCCATAAACACAAGTTGAACAATGGAACTCAGGGGCAGTAAAATTCACAAAACTGCAGAGTTGAAAATATCCATCACTGAAAAATGTCTTGAGGAAAGTCAGAGAAAAGGACTTGTAAGCAAGGGAGAATGGCAGGAAAGGGATTTGAGGAGGTAGAAAGGACTCGCCATTAAGCACAAGAAAAGGAGCTGAACATTGCCAACATTGCAGTTGGCCAAAAAGGGTGTATGCGTTTTTTTCTGTATATATTCAAGAAAAGGGCATACACTTTTTTAGCCAACCAAACAGGTGGGCACTGGAAGTCAATACTACAAAAGATATCACTTCGCATCAGTCAGAAGAGCCATCCTCATAAAGCGTAAACAACAGAAATGCAGGACAGGGCAAGGAGAAGAGGGAGCCCTGTGAGACTTATAGTGGAAATGTATATTGCCAACGGCCATTCTGGAGAAGTGTATTGTGTTTACTAAAGCATCTAAAAAATGAGCTACAGAGCATAGGGCACTTGCACTCATGGGCGTATATCTTGAGAAAAACAAAAATCGAGAGGACACAGGCACCCCAATGTTTACCCCCTCTCTGTTTAAAAGATCCTCAACTAGGATATAACTTAAATGTCTCTGGAGGGAAAAAATGGGTAGAGATGTGGTACTTAGGTAGAGTGGAATATTATTCAGCCTGGAAATCAATGAAATATGGCCAGTTGTAACAACTCCGGAGGAGTTACGTATGATCTTTCTAAGTGACAGAATTCAAAAAGAAAAAGACACATATCATAAGATATCACTTAAAGGTGGAATCCAAAATGGCTACACATGAAATAAATTACAAAACAAAAACATAGTCAAATATGTAGAAAACACGCATAAGGCTGCTAAACGGGAAAGGTGGGGAGGGGTGAGGCATCACCCAGGAGGTTGAAATTAGCAAAGATACCATTCCAAATACCAAACTGATAATCAACAAGGCCTACACGGTAGCTAAAAGAACTGCACTCAGCACACTCAAGTCACCGGAAAAGAATATATACGACTGGTAAGAATCTGAAAAAGAATTTACTGATGTCTCTCTGTACGTGAATCAAGTGGATGTACAGCAGCAAGAAACAGAGCTTTGAAAATCAGCTGTAACCAATATAGTAATAAATTGAAAAAAATAAACGACAGAGAGACAGAGAAAACCTCTTACAACTTTTCCTCAGGGCCGGTGATGCAACATGGATTGAACACATCTAGACCCACAGCAGGATGAGACATAAGGCTGGAAACTGTTTGCGCTAAGAGAAATGTGAGGTTGGGTGAGGAAATGCACACCCTTTAAAGTAATACTACCTGGTACCCATTCAATGGGTCCCAAATATGCAGGTTCAAGGGATCTTCCTACAGCTAAAACATGCATGGAAAACCCAGAGGACTGTACACCATGTGATCGGGAGATGTGTCTAAAATGCAGCTCATTTATCCTCTCCTGGTGCTCCTGTTCACCATTCCAGCCACGTTACTTAGAATCTCCCCACTTGGAGAATCAGCACATTTCAACTTCTGTTTCACACATTTTGCAAATTGTGAGGAGGATGAATGGGGAACCAATGAGAGAATAGTTGTAGGGGTTTGGACGGGCACATATCACTCTAATTTCCCATTAAGAATAAGAATTGAAAAAAGGCTCAGCCCGCCTCGCCCGAGCCAAAATAGGGCCTGAAGCAATCCTGCGGGTTTGAGGCCAGCTCACAAAAGAGCAACTTAAAAAATGGAGCTCAGGGTCACTGCAATTCACAAACCTGCAGAGTTATAAATGAAAACTAACGTCCAAAAATATGTTGAGGTAAGGCAAAGAAGAGGATCTGAATGCAAGACAGAATTGCAAGAAACAGATTTCAAGAGATAGATTGGACTCGTCTTTAAAGCACATGAAAAGCGGCAGAATTTCGACAATGATGCAGTTGGCCCAAAAGGGCGTATGCGTTTTTTCCTGATTATATCCAGGAAAAAACGCATACGCACTTTATGGGCAACGAAGCAAGCAAGCAATGCAAATGTGCACAACAAAGAAGTCTCATTTCCCACTGGTCAAAAGGGCCATCCTAAAAAATTGTAAAAACCAGAAATGCAGGACAGGCCATGGAGAACAGGGAGCCTTTATACGCTGATGGGTAGTGTGTGAACTGCCGAGAGCCACTCTGGAGAAGTGTATGGTGGTTCCTAAATCATCTAAAAAACAGAGCTACAGAGCATAGGACACTTCCAATCATGGGAGTATATCTAGGGAAATCTAAAAATTAACAAGACACAAGCACACCACAGTTTAGGGCTACTCTGTTTACAAGAACCTCAACTTCAGTATACCTTAAATATCCCAGGAAAGAGAACAATGGATAAAGAAGATGTGGTACTTATGTACAATGGAATATCTCTTCACCATGAAATCAATGTAATAAGGCTAGTAGAAGGATAAAGAGTGGATTTAGGTCCGATAATACTACTTGAAATAAGTCAAACAGAAAAAGAAACATATCATAAGATATCACTTATAGAGGGAGGGTAAATATGGCTGCACAAGAAATGAATTACAGAACAGAACAGTGTCTCACATTTAGAAAACACACTTATTTCAGCTTAAGGGGAAAGGAGAGGTGGGGTGATGCATAAAACCAGAGTTTGAAATTAGCACAGATACCGTTCAATAAACCAAATAGATATTAGACAAGATCTACACCTTGCTCAATGAACTGGCCTCAACACACCCTATACACCGCAGAGAAATATATCTGAGTAATAAGAATCTTAAAACCCATGTATTGATATATCTCCATAAGGGAATCAAGTGTGTGCAGAGTGGCACAAACACAGCAGTGAAAATGAGCTAAACCCCATTATAGAAATAAATTTTAAAAACAAAACGCAGAAACAATGAAAGAGAGAAAAATTCTTACAAAATTCGCTCAGGGGCTGTGATGCAACCTGGATTGACCACATATAAACCCACAGCTGGATAAGACATAAGGCTGGACACTTGGGGCTGAGAGGATTGATGAGCTTTGGTGAGCAACTGCCAAAAGTTTAATGCAATACTTCATGCTACTCATTCCAAGGGTCCCAACACTCCAGGTTGAAGGGAATCTTCCTACAGCTAAACCATGCTTGGGAAACCCAGCGACTGGTATACCATATGATCGGGAAAGGTTTCTAAAACGCACCTCATTTTTCCTCTCCTGGGGCTCCGGATCGACATTCCAGCCGCTTTACCAAAAATATCCCCACATGGAGAGTCAATGCCTTTAAGTTCTGGTATCGCACAGTCTGCAGTTAGTGCGGAGGATGAATGGGAAGAGGGGGAACCAGTGAGAAACTAGCTGTAGCGGTTTCAATGGGCACATGTCACTCTAAATTCACATCAGTAAGAAGAATAAACCAAAGGCACAGCAAGGTGCCCCAGAAGAAGAATAGGGCCTGAAGGAATCCTGTGGTTATGAGGCAAGATCACAAAAATAAGAGCTGAAAAATGGAGCTAAGGGCCACTGCAATTCAAAAACTTGCAGAGTTATAAAGGCCAACTATTTTCAAAAAATATATTGAGGTAAGGCTATGAAGAGGCATTGAAAGCAAGGCAGAATTGCAGGAAAACGATTTCAGGAGGTAGACTGGAATTGCATTTAAAGCATAGGAAAAGAGGCAGAACGTCCACAATGATGCACTTGGCCAAAAAGGGTGTATGCCTTTCTTCCTGAATTTATTCAGGAAAAAAGGCATACGCCCTTTTTGGCCAACCAAGCAAGCTTGCAAAGGAAATCTGCACTACAATGAAGTCTCACTTCCCCCTGGTCAAAAGGGCCATCTGAAAAAAGTGTAAAATCCAGAAAGGCAGGACAGGCCATGGAGAACTGGGAGCCTTGTTATGCTGATGGGCGGGATGTGTATGGTGTTTCCTGAAACATCTAAAAAACAAAGCAACAGAGCCTAGGGCACTTCCACTTATGGTCCTATAGCTTAGGGAAATTAAAATCAAAAAGACACAGCCACCCCAAAATTTGGGACGCCTCTGTTTACAAGAACCTCGTTAACCATACAAGTTCAATATCAAAGAAAGTGAAAAATGGATAAAGAACTTGCGGTACTTACGTACAATGCAGTATCACTCAGTAATGAAATCTATGTCATCAGGCCCGTAGCAGCATAATGAGTGGATTCAGGTACGATGATTCTAACTGAAATAAGACACACAGAAAAAGAAACATCATAAGATATCACTAATACACGGAATGTAAACTTGGCTACACAGGAACTGAATACCAAAACAGAACAGGGTCTCAAATTTAGAAAACCAACTTATGCTTGCTTAAGGGGAAAGGTGAGTTGGGGTGCTGCATAAAACCAGAGATTGAAATGAACACAGATAAAGTTCCTTAAGCCAAATATGGAATAGACAAGAGCTACTCCTTGCTCAACGAAATGGACTCAACACCCCATATTAAACGCCTAAGAATGTACCTGACTAGTAAGTATCTTAAAACCTATGGATTGCTATGTCTCCAAAAGAGAATCAAGCATGTGTACAGGGGCATAAACGCAGCAGTGATAGGATTGGAGAGGTTCAGTGAGCAAATGAAGACCCTTTGAAGTCATATTGCATGGTACCCATTCCACGGGTCTCAACTCTCCAGGTTTAAGGTATTCTTCCTTCAGCTAAAACATGCATGTGGAACCCAGAGTATGATCAACCGTGTGAACGGGAGACATGTTCAAATATGTCTCAGTTTTCCTCCCCTGGTACTCGGGTGCAACATTCCAGACGCTTTACTAACACTCTCCCCACTTGGAGAGTCAGCGCCTTTAAACTCCTGTTTGGCCTAGTTTGCAATTTCTGCGGAAGATGAACAGAAATAGGGAGAACCAATGAGAGACTAGCTGGAGGTGTCTGGACGGGCAAATTTAACTCTCATTTCCCACCAGGAAGAGGAAATAACCAAAGGCTCAGCATGCCGTGCCGGAACCAGATTAGGGCCTGAAGACATCCTGCGGTGTTGCAGCCAGCTCACAAGAAAGCGAGTTGAAGAAAGGAGCTCAGGGGCACTGTAATTCACAAAACTGCAGAGTTATAAATGACAGCTATCGTCCAAAAATATACTGAAGTAAGGCTGCCAAGAGGACTTGAAAGCGGGGCAGAATTGCAGGAAACCGATTTCAGGAGGTAGACTGGAATTGCATTGAAAGCATAGGAAAAGAGGCAGAACGTCCACAATGATGCACTTGGCCAAAAAGGGCGTATGCGTTTTTTCCTGAATATATTCAGGAAAAAACGCATACGCCCTTTTTGGCCAACCAAGCAAGCTTGCAAAGGAAATCTGCACTACAATGAAGTCTCACTTCCCCCCGGTCAAAAGGGCCATCTGAAAAAAGTGTAAAATCCAGAAAGGCAGTACAGGCCATGGAGAACTGGGAGCCTTGTTATGCTGATGGGCGGGATGTAAATTGCCAACAGACACTCGGGAGAAGTGTATGGTGTTTCCTGAAACATCTAAAAAACAAAGCAACAGAGCCTAGGGCACTTCCACTTATGGTCCTATAGCTTAGGGAAATTAAAATCAAAAAGACACAGCCACCCCAAAGTTTGGGACGCCTCTGTTTACAAGAACCTCGTTTACAGTACAAGTTCACCATTGCAGAAAGTGAAAAATGGATAAAGAAGTTGTGGTATTTACTTACAAAGCAATATCACTCAGCAATGAAATCTATGTCATCAGGCCCTTAGCAGCACAATGAGTGGATTCAGGTATGATGATTCTAACTGAAATAAGTCACACAGAAAAAGAAACATCATAAGATATCAGTAATACACGGAATGTAAACTTGGCTCCACAGGAACTGAATTACAGATCAGAACAGGGTCTCAAATTAAGAAAACCAACTTATGCTTGCTTAAGGGTAAAGGTGAGTTGGGGTGCTGCATAAAACCAGAGATTGAAATGAGCACAGATAAAGTTCCTTAAGCCAAATATGGAATAGACAAGAGCTACTCCTTGCTCAACGAAATGGACTCAACACCGCATATTAAATGCCTAAGAATGTACCTGACTAGTAAGTATCTTAAAACCTATGGATTGCTATGTCTCCGAAAGAGAATCAAGCATGTGTACAGGGGTATAAACGCAGCAGTGATAGGATTGGAGAGGTTCGGTGAGCAAATGAAGACCCTTTGAAGTCATATTGCATGGTACCCATTCCACGGGTTTCAACTACCCAGGTTTAAGGTATTCTTCCTTCAGCTAAAACATGCATGTGGAACCTAGAGTATGATCAACCAGGTGATCGGGAGACGTGTTCAAATATGTCTCAGTTTTCGTACCCTGGTACTCGGGTGCAACATTCCAGACGCTTAACTAACACTCTCCCGACTTGGAGAGTCAGTCCCTTTAACCTCCTGTTTGGCCCAGTTTGCAATTTCTGCGGAAGATGAACAGGAATAGCGAGAACCAATGAGAGACTAGCTGGAGGTGTCTGGACGGGCAAATTTAACTCTCATTTCCCACCAGGAAGAGGAATTAACCAAAGGCTCAGCGTGCCGTGCCGGAACCAGATTAGGGCCTGAAGCCATCCTGCGGTGTTGCGGCCAGCTCAAAAGAAAGCGAGTTGAAGAAAGGAGCTCAGGGGCACTGTAATTCACAAACCTGCAGAGTTATAAATGACAGCAATCGTCCAAAAATATACTGAAGTAAGGCTGCCAAGAGGACTTGAAAGTGGGGCAGAATTGCAGGAAACCGATTTCAGGAGGTAGACTGGAATTGCATTGAAAGCATAGGAAAAGAGGCAGAACGTCCACAATGATGCACTTGGCCAAAAAGGGCGTATGCGTTTTTTCCTGAATATATTCAGGAAAAAAGGCATACGCCCTTTTTGGCCAACCAAGCAAACTTGCAAAGGAAATCTGCACTACAATGAAGTCTCACTTCCCCCCGGTCAAAAGGGCCATCTGAAAAAAGTGTAAAATCCAGAAAGGCAGGACAGGCCATGGAGAACTGGGAGCCTTGTTATGCTGATGGGCGGGATGTAAATTGCCAACAGACACTCGGGAGAAGTGTATGGTGTTTCCTGAAACATCTAAAAAACAAAGCAACAGAGCCTAGGGCACTTCCACTTATGGTCCTATAGCTTAGGGAAATTAAAATCAAAAAGACACAGCCACCCCAAAGTTTGGGACGCCTCTGTTTACAAGAACCTCGTTTACAGTACAAGTTCAACATCGCAGAAAGTGAAAAATGGATAAAGAAGTTGTGGTATTTACTTACAAAGCAATATCACTCAGCAATGAAATCTATGTCATCAGGCCCTTAGCAGCACAATGAGTGGATTCAGGTATGATGATTCTAACTGAAATAAGTCACACAGAAAAAGAAACATCATAAGATATCAGTAATACACGGAATGTAAACTTGGCTCCACAGGAACTGAATTACAGAACAGAACAGGGTCTCAAATTAAGAAAACCAACTTATGCTTGCTTAAGGGGAAAGGTGAGTTGGGGTGCTGCATAAAACCAGAGATTGAAATGAGCACAGATAAAGTTCCTTAAGCCAAATATGGAATAGACAAGAGCTACTCCTTGCTCAACGAAATGGACTCAACACCGCATATTAAAAGCCTAAGAATGTACCTGACTAGTAAGTATCTTAAAACCTATGGATTGCTATGTCTCCGAAAGAGAATCAAGCATGTGTACAGGGGTATAAACGCAGCAGTGATAGGATTGGAGAGGTTCGGTGAGCAAATGAAGACCCTTTGAAGTCATATTGCATGGTACCCATTCCACGGGTTTCAACTACCCAGGTTTAAGGTATTCTTCCTTCAGCTAAAACATGCATGTGGAACCTAGAGTATGATCAACCAGGTGATCGGGAGACGTGTTCAAATATGTCTCAGTTTTCGTACCCTGGTACTCGGGTGCAACATTCCAGACGCTTTACTAACAGTCTCCCGACTTCGAGAGTCAGTCCCTTTAACCTCCTGTTTGGCCCAGTTTGCAATTTCTGCGGAAGATGAACAGGAATAGCGAGAACCAATGAGAGACTAGCTGGATGTGTCTGGACGGGCAAATTTAACTCTCATTTCCCACCAGGAAGAGGAATTAACCAAAGGCTCAGCGTGCCGTGCCGGAACCAGATTAGGGCCTGAAGCCATCCTGCGGTGTTGCGGCCAGCTCAAAAGAAAGCGAGTTGAAGAAAGGAGCTCAGGGGCACTGTAATTCACAAACCTGCAGAGTTATAAATGACAGCAATCGTCCAAAAATATACTGAAGTAAGGCTGCCAAGAGGACTTGAAAGCGGGGCAGAATTGCAGGAAACCGATTTCAGGAGGTAGACTGGAATTGCATTGAAAGCATAGGAAAAGAGGCAGAACGTCCACGATGATGCACTTGGCCAAAAAGGGCGTATGCGTTTTTTCCTGAATATATTCAGGAAAAAAGGCATACGCCCTTTTTGGCCAACCAAGCAAACTTGCAAAGGAAATCTGCACTACAATGAAGTCTCACTTCCCCCCGGTCAAAAGGGCCATCTGAAAAAAGTGTAAAATCCAGAAAGGCAGGACAGGCCATGGAGAACTGGGAGCCTTGTTATGCTGATGGGCGGGATGTAAATTGCCAACAGACACTCGGGAGAAGTGTATGGTGTTTCCTGAAACATCTAAAAAACAAAGCAACAGAGCCTAGGGCACTTCCACTTATGGTCCTATAGCTTAGGGAAATTAAAATCAAAAAGACACAGCCACCCCAAACATTGGGACGCCTCTGTTTACAAGAACCTCGTTTACAGTACAAGTTCAACATCGCAGAAAGTGAAAAATGGATAAAGAAGTTGTGGTATTTACTTACAAAGCAATATCACTCAGCAATGAAATCTATGTCATCAGGCCCTTAGCAGCACAATGAGTGGATTCAGGTATGATGATTCTAACTGAAATAAGTCACACAGAAAAAGAAACATCATAAGATATCAGTAATACACGGAATGTAAACTTGGCTCCACAGGAACTGAATTACAGAACAGAACAGGGTCTCAAATTTAGAAAACCAACTTATGCTTGCTTAAGGGTAAAGGTGAGTTGGGGTGCTGCATAAAACCAGAGATTGAAATGAGCACAGATAAAGTTCCTTAAGCCAAATATGGAATAGACAAGAGCTACTCCTTGCTCAACGAAATGGACTCAACACCGCATATTAAACGCCTAAGAATGTACCTGACTAGTAAGTATCTTAAAACCTATGGATTGCTATGTCTCCGAAAGAGAATCAAGCATGTGTACAGGGGTATAAACGCAGCAGTGATAGGATTGGAGAGGTTCGGTGAGCAAATGAAGACCCTTTGAAGTCATATTGCATGGTACCCATTCCACGGGTTTCAACTACCCAGGTTTAAGGTATTCTTCCTTCAGCTAAAACATGCATGTGGAACCTAGAGTATGATCAACCATGTGATCAGGAGACGTGTTCAAATATGTCTCAGTTTTCGTACCCTGGTACTCGGGTGCAACATTCCAGACGCTTTACTAACACCCTCCCGACTTGGAGAGTCAGTCCCTTTAACCTCCTGTTTGGCCCAGTTTGCAATTTCTGCGGAAGATGAACAGGAATAGCGAGAACCAATGAGAGACTAGCTGGAGGTGTCTGGACGGGCAAATTTAACTCTCATTTCCCACCAGGAAGAGGAATTAACCAAAGGCTCAGCGTGCCGTGCCGGAACCAGATTAGGGCCTGAAGCCATCCTGCGGTGTTGCGGCCAGCTCAAAAGAAAGCGAGTTGAAGAAAGGAGCTCAGGGGCACTGTAATTCACAAACCTGCAGAGTTATAAATGACAGCTATCGTCCAAAAATATACTGAAGTAAGGCTGCCAAGAGGACTTGAAAGCGGGGCAGAATTGCAGGAAACCGATTTCAGGAGGTAGACTGGAATTGCATTGAAAGCATAGGAAAAGAGGCAGAACGTCCACAATGATGCACTTGGCCAAAAAGGGCGTATGCGTTTTTTCCTGAATATATTCAGGAAAAAACGCATACGCCCTTTTTGGCCAACCAAGCAAGCTTGCAAAGGAAATCTGCACTACAATGAAGTCTCACTTCCCCCCGGTCAAAAGGGCCATCTGAAAAAAGTGTAAAATCCAGAAAGGCAGGACAGGCCATGGAGAACTGGGAGCCTTGTTATGCTGATGGGCGGGATGTAAATTGCCAACAGACACTCGGGAGAAGTGTATGGTGTTTCCTGAAACATCTAAAAAACAAAGCAACAGAGCCTAGGGCACTTCCACTTATGGTCCTATAGCTTAGGGAAATTAAAATCAAAAAGACACAGCCACCCCAAACATTGGGACGCCTCTGTTTACAAGAACCTCGTTTACAGTACAAGTTCAACATCGCAGAAAGTGAAAAATGGATAAAGAAGTTGTGGTATTTACTTACAAAGCAATATCACTCAGCAATGAAATCTATGTCATCAGGCCCTTAGCAGCACAATGAGTGGATTCAGGTATGATGATTCTAACTGAAATAAGTCACACAGAAAAAGAAACATCATAAGATATCAGTAATACACGGAATGTAAACTTGGCTACACAGGAACTGAATTACAGAACAGAACAGGGTCTCAAATTTAGAAAACCAACTTATGCTTGCTTAAGGGTAAAGGTGAGTTGGGGTGCTGCATAAAACCATAGATTGAAATGAGCACAGATAAAGTTCCTTAAGCCAAATATGGAATAGACAAGAGCTACTCCTTGCTCAACGAAATGGACTCAACACCGCATATTAAATGCCTAAGAATGTACCTGACTAGTAAGTATCTTAAAACCTATGGATTGCTATGTCTCCGAAAGAGAATCAAGCATGTGTACAGGGGCATAAACGCAGCAGTGATAGGATTGGAGAGGTTCGGTGAGCAAATGAAGACCCTTTGAAGTCATATTGCATGGTACCCATTCCACGGGTTTCAACTACCCAGGTTTAAGGTATTCTTCCTTCAGCTAAAACATGCATGTGGAACCTAGAGTATGATCAACCATGTGATCGGGAGACGTGTTCAAATATGTCTCAGTTTTCGTACCCTGGTACTCGGGTGCAACATTCCAGACGCTTTACTAACACCCTCCCGACTTGGAGAGTCAGTCCCTTTAACCTCCTGTTTGGCCCAGTTTGCAATTTCTGCGGAAGATGAACAGGAATAGCGAGAACCAATGAGAGACTAGCTGGAGGTGTCTGGACGGGCAAATTTAACTCTCATTTCCCACCAGGAAGAGGAATTAACCAAAGGCTCAGCATGCCGTGCCGGAACCAGATTAGGGCCTGAAGCCATCCTGCGGTGTTGCGGCCAGCTCAAAAGAAAGCGAGTTGAAGAAAGGAGCTCAGGGGCACTGTAATTCACAAACCTGCAGAGTTATAAATGACAGCTATCGTCCAAAAATATACTGAAGTAAGGCTGCCAAGAGGACTTGAAAGCGGGGCAGAATTGCAGGAAACCGATTTCAGGAGGTAGACTGGAATTGCATTGAAAGCATAGGAAAAGAGGCAGAACGTCCACAATGATGCACTTGGCCAAAAAGGGCGTATGCGTTTTTACCTGAATATATTCAGGAAAAAACGCATACGCCCTTTTTGGCCAACCAAGCAAGCTTGCAAAGGAAATCTGCACTACAATGAAGTCTCACTTCCCCCCGGTCAAAAGGGCCATCTGAAAAAAGTGTAAAATCCAGAAAGGCAGGACAGGCCATGGAGAACTGGGAGCCTTGTTATGCTGATGGGCGGGATGTAAATTGCCAGCAGACACTCGGGAGAAGTGTATGGTGTTTCCTGAAACATCTACAAAACAAAGCAACAGAGCCTAGGGCACTTCCACTTATGGTCCTATAGCTTAGGGAAATTAAAATCAAAAAGACACAGCCACCCCAAAGTTTGGGACGCCTCTGTTTACAAGAACCTCGTTTACAGTACAAGTTCAACATCGCAGAAAGTGAAAAATGGATAAAGAAGTTGTGGTATTTACTTACAAAGCAATATCACTCAGCAATGAAATCTATGTCATCAGGCCCTTAGCAGCACAATGAGTGGATTCAGGTATGATGATTCTAACTGAAATAAGTCACACAGAAAAAGAAACATCATAAGATATCAGTAATACACGGAATGTAAACTTGGCTACACAGGAACTGAATTACAGAACAGAACAGGGTCTCAAATTTAGAAAACCAACTTATGCTTTCTTAAGGGTAAAGGTGAGTTGGGGTGCTGCATAAAACCAGAGATTGAAATGAGCACAGATAAAGTTCCTTAAGCCAAATATGGAATAGACAAGAGCTACCTCTTGCTCAACGAAATGGACTCAACACCGCATATTAAACGCCTAAGAATGTACCTGACTAGTAAGTATCTTAAAACCTATGGATTGCTATGTCTCCAAAAGAGAATCAAGCATGTGTACAGGGGCATAAATGCAGCAGTGATAGGATTGGAGAGGTTCGGTGAGCAAATGAAGACCCTTTGAAGTCATATTGCATGGTACCCATTCCACGGGTTTCAACTACCCAGGTTTAAGGTATTCTTCCTTCAGCTAAAACATGCATGTGGAACCTAGAGTATGATCAACCATGTGATCGGGAGACGTGTTCAAATATGTCTCAGTTTTCGTACCCTGGTACTCGGGTGCAACATTCCAGACGCTTTACTAACACCCTCCCGACTTGGAGAGTCAGTCCCTTTAACCTCCTGTTTGGCCCAGTTTGCAATTTCTGCGGAAGATGAACAGGAATAGCGAGAACCAATGAGAGACTAGCTGGAGGTGTCTGGACGGGCAAATTTAACTCTCATTTCCCACCAGGAAGAGGAATTAACCAAAGGCTCAGCATGCCGTGCCGGAACCAGATTAGGGCCTGAAGCCATCCTGCGGTGTTGCGGCCAGCTCAAAAGAAAGCGAGTTGAAGAAAGGAGCTCAGGGGCACTGTAATTCACAAACCTGCAGAGTTATAAATGACAGCTATCGTCCAAAAATATACTGAAGTAAGGCTGCCAAGAGGACTTGAAAGCGGGGCAGAATTGCAGGAAACCGATTTCAGGAGGTAGACTGGAATTGCATTGAAAGCATAGGAAAAGAGGCAGAACGTCCACAATGATGCACTTGGCCAAAAAGGGCGTATGCGTTTTTTCCTGAATATATTCAGGAAAAAACGCATACGCCCTTTTTGGCCAACCAAGCAAGCTTGCAAAGGAAATCTGCACTACAATGAAGTCTCACTTCCCCCCGGTCAAAAGGGCCATCTGAAAAAAGTGTAAAATCCAGAAAGGCAGGACAGGCCATGGAGAACTGGGAGCCTTGTTATGCTGATGGGTGGGATGTAAATTGCCAGCAGACACTCGGGAGAAGTGTATGGTGTTTCCTGAAACATCTACAAAACAAAGCAACAGAGCCTAGGGCACTTCCACTTATGGTCCTATAGTTTAGGGAAATTAAAATCAAAAAGACACAGCCACCCCAAAGTTTGGGACGCCTCTGTTTACAAGAACCTCGTTTACAGTACAAGTTCAACATCGCAGAAAGTGAAAAATGGATAAAGAAGTTGTGGTATTTACTTACAAAGCAATATCACTCAGCAATGAAATCTATGTCATCAGGCCCTTAGCAGCACAATGAGTGGATTCAGGTATGATGATTCTAACTGAAATAAGTCACACAGAAAAAGAAACATCATAAGATATCAGTAATACACGGAATGTAAACTTGGCTACACAGGAACTGAATTACAGAACAGAACAGGGTCTCAAATTTAGAAAACCAACTTATGCTTTCTTAAGGGTAAAGGTGAGTTGGGGTGCTGCATAAAACCAGAGATTGAAATGAGCACAGATAAAGTTCCTTAAGCCAAATATGGAATAGACAAGAGCTACCTCTTGCTCAACGAAATGGACTCAACACCGCATATTAAACGCCTAAGAATGTACCTGACTAGTAAGTATCTTAAAACCTATGGATTGCTATGTCTCCAAAAGAGAATCAAGCATGTGTACAGGGGCATAAATGCAGCAGTGATAGGATTGGAGAGGTTCGGTGAGCAAATGAAGACCCTTTGAAGTCATATTGCATGGTACCCATTCCACGGGTTTCAACTACCCAGGTTTAAGGTATTCTTCCTTCAGCTAAAACATGCATGTGGAACCTAGAGTATGATCAACCATGTGATCGGGAGACGTGTTGAAATATGTCTCAGTTTTCATACCCTGGTACTCGGGTGCAACATTCCAGACGCTTTACTAACACCCTCCCGACTTGGAGAGTCAGTCCCTTTAACCTCCTGTTTGGCCCAGTTTGCAATTTCTGCGGAAGATGAACAGGAATAGCGAGAACCAATGAGAGACTAGCTGGAGGTGTCTGGACGGGCAAATTTAACTCTCATTTCCCACCAGGAAGAGGAATTAACCAAAGGCTCAGCGTGCCGTGCCGGAACCAGATTAGGGCCTGAAGCCATCCTGCGGTGTTGCGGCCAGCTCAAAAGAAAGCGAGTTGAAGAAAGGAGCTCAGGGGCACTGTAATTCACAAACCTGCAGAGTTATAAATGACAGCTATCGTCCAAAAATATACTGAAGTAAGGCTGCCAAGAGGACTTGAAAGCGGGGCAGAATTGCAGGAAACCGATTTCAGGAGGCAGACTGGAATTGCATTGAAAGCATAGGAAAAGAGGCAGAACGTCCACAATGATGCACTTGGCCAAAAAGCGCGTATGCGTTTTTTCCTGAATATATTCAGGAAAAAACGCATACGCCCTTTTTGGCCAACCAAGCAAGCTTGCAAAGGAAATCTGCACTACAATGAAGTCTCACTTCCCCCCGGTCAAAAGGGCCATCTGAAAAAAGTGTAAAATCCAGAAAGGCAGGACAGGCCATGGAGAACTGGGAGCCTTGTTATGCTGATGGGCGGGATGTAAATTGCCAACAGACACTCGGGAGAAGTGTATGGTGTTTCCTGAAACATCTAAAAAACAAAGCAACAGAGCCTAGGGCACTTCCACTTATGGTCCTATAGCTTAGGGAAATTAAAATCAAAAAGACACAGCCACCCCAAACATTGGGACGCCTCTGTTTACAAGAACCTCGTTTACAGTACAAGTTCAACATCGCAGAAAGTGAAAAATGGATAAAGAAGTTGTGGTATTTACTTACAAAGCAATATCACTCAGCAATGAAATCTATGTCATCAGGCCCTTAGCAGCACAATGAGTGGATTCAGGTATGATGATTCTAACTGAAATAAGTCACACAGAAAAAGAAACATCATAAGATATCAGTAATACACGGAATGTAAACTTGGCTACACAGGAACTGAATTACAGAACAGAACAGGGTCTCAAATTTGGAAAACCAACTTATGCTTGCTTAAGGGGAAAGGTGAGTTGGGGTGCTGCATAAAACCAGAGATTGAAATGAACACAGATAAAGTTCCTTAAGCCAAATATGGAATAGACAAGAGCTACTCCTTGCTCAACGAAATGGACTCAACACCGCATATTAAATGCCTAAGAATGTACCTGACTAGTAAGTATCTTAAAACCTATGGATTGCTATGTCTCCGAAAGAGAATCAAGCATGTGTACAGGGGCATAAACGCAGCAGTGATAGGATTGGAGAGGTTCGGTGAGCAAATGAAGACCCTTTGAAGTCATATTGCATGGTACCCATTCCACGGGTTTCAACTACCCAGGTTTAAGGTATTCTTCCTTCAGCTAAAACATGCATGTGGAACCTAGAGTCTGATCAACCATGTGATCGGGAGACGTGTTCAAATATGTCTCAGTTTTCGTACCCTGGTACTCGGGTGCAACATTCCAGATGCTTTACTAACACCCTCCCGACTTGGAGAGTCAGTCCCTTTAACCTCCTGTTTGGCCCAGTTTGCAATTTCTGCGGAAGATGAACAGGAATAGCGAGAACCAATGAGAGACTAGCTGGATGTGTCTGGACGGGCAAATTTAACTCTCATTTCCCACCAGGAAGAGGAATTAACCAAAGGCTCAGCGTGCCGTGCCGGAACCAGATTAGGGCCTGAAGCCATCCTGCGGTGTTGCGGCCAGCTCAAAAGAAAGCGAGTTGAAGAAAGGAGCTCAGGGGCACTGTAATTCACAAACCTGCAGAGTTATAAATGACAGCAATCGTCCAAAAATATACTGAAGTAAGGCTGCCAAGAGGACTTGAAAGTGGGGCAGAATTGCAGGAAACCGATTTCAGGAGGTAGACTGGAATTGCATTGAAAGCATAGGAAAAGAGGCAGAACGTCCACAATGATGCACTTGGCCAAAAAGGGCGTATGCGTTTTTTCCTGAATATATTCAGGAAAAAAGGCATACGCCCTTTTTGGCCAACCAAGCAAACTTGCAAAGGAAATCTGCACTACAATGAAGTCTCACTTCCCCCCGGTCAAAAGGGCCATCTGAAAAAAGTGTAAAATCCAGAAAGGCAGGACAGGCCATGGAGAACTGGGAGCCTTGTTATGCTGATGGGCGGGATGTAAATTGCCAACAGACACTCGGGAGAAGTGTATGGTGTTTCCTGAAACATCTAAAAAACAAAGCAACAGAGCCTAGGGCACTTCCACTTATGGTCCTATAGATTAGGGAAATTAAAATCAAAGACACAGCCACCCCAAACATTGGGACGCCTCTGTTTACAAGAACCTCGTTTACAGTACAAGTTCAACATCGCAGAAAGTGAAAAATGGATAAAGAAGTTGTGGTATTTACTTACAAAGCAATATCACTCAGCAATGAAATCTATGTCATCAGGCCCTTAGCAGCACAATGAGTGGATTCAGGTATGATGATTCTAACTGAAATAAGTCACACAGAAAAAGAAACATCATAAGATATCAGTAATACACGGAATGTAAACTTGGCTCCACAGGAACTGAATTACAGAACAGAACAGGGTCTCAAATTTAGAAAACCAACTTATGCTTGCTTAAGGGTAAAGGTGAGTTGGGGTGCTGCATAAAACCAGAGATTGAAATGAGCACAGATAAAGTTCCTTAAGCCAAATATGGAATAGACAAGAGCTACTCCTTGCTCAACGAAATGGACTCAACACTGCATATTAAACGCCTAAGAATGTACCTGACTAGTAAGTATCTTAAAACCTATGGATTGCTATGTCTCCGAAAGAGAATCAAGCATGTGTACAGGGGTATAAACGCAGCAGTGATAGGATTGGAGAGGTTCGGTGAGCAAATGAAGACCCTTTGAAGTCATATTGCATGGTACCCATTCCACGGGTTTCAACTACCCAGGTTTAAGGTATTCTTCCTTCAGCTAAAACATGCATGTGGAACCTAGAGTATGATCAACCATGTGATCGGGAGACGTGTTCAAATATGTCTCAGTTTTCGTACCCTGGTACTCGGGTGCAACATTCCAGACGCTTTACTAACACCCTCCCGACTTGGAGAGTCAGTCCCTTTAACCTCCTGTTTGGCCCAGTTTGCAATTTCTGCGGAAGATGAACAGGAATAGCGAGAACCAATGAGAGACTAGCTGGAGGTGTCTGGACGGGCAAATTTAACTCTCATTTCCCACCAGGAAGAGGAATTAACCAAAGGCTCAGCATGCCGTGCCGGAACCAGATTAGGGCCTGAAGCCATCCTGCGGTGTTGCGGCCAGCTCAAAAGAAAGCGAGTTGAAGAAAGGAGCTCAGGGGCACTGTAATTCACAAACCTGCAGAGTTATAAATGACAGCTATCGTCCAAAAATATACTGAAGTAAGGCTGCCAAGAGGACTTGAAAGCGGGGCAGAATTGCAGGAAACCGATTTCAGGAGGTAGACTGGAATTGCATTGAAAGCATAGGAAAAGAGGCAGAACGTCCACAATGATGCACTTGGCCAAAAAGGGCGTATGCGTTTTTTCCTGAATATATTCAGGAAAAAACGCATACGCCCTTTTTGGCCAACCAAGCAAGCTTGCAAAGGAAATCTGCACTACAATGAAGTCTCACTTCCCCCCGGTCAAAAGGGCCATCTGAAAAAAGTGTAAAATCCAGAAAGGCAGGACAGGCCATGGAGAACTGGGAGCCTTGTTATGCTGATGGGCGGGATGTAAATTGCCAGCAGACACTCGGGAGAAGTGTATGGTGTTTCCTGAAACATCTACAAAACAAAGCAACAGAGCCTAGGGCACTTCCACTTATGGTCCTATAGCTTAGGGAAATTAAAATCAAAAAGACACAGCCACCCCAAAGTTTGGGACGCCTCTGTTTACAAGAACCTCGTTTACAGTACAAGTTCAACATCGCAGAAAGTGAAAAATGGATAAAGAAGTTGTGGTATTTACTTACAAAGCAATATCACTCAGCAATGAAATCTATGTCATCAGGCCCTTAGCAGCACAATGAGTGGATTCAGGTATGATGATTCTAACTGAAATAAGTCACACAGAAAAAGAAACATCATAAGATATCAGTAATACACGGAATGTAAACTTGGCTACACAGGAACTGAATTACAGAACAGAACAGGGTCTCAAATTTAGAAAACCAACTTATGCTTTCTTAAGGGTAAAGGTGAGTTGGGGTGCTGCATAAAACCAGAGATTGAAATGAGCACAGATAAAGTTCCTTAAGCCAAATATGGAATAGACAAGAGCTACCTCTTGCTCAACGAAATGGACTCAACACCGCATATTAAACGCCTAAGAATGTACCTGACTAGTAAGTATCTTAAAACCTATGGATTGCTATGTCTCCAAAAGAGAATCAAGCATGTGTACAGGGGCATAAATGCAGCAGTGATAGGATTGGAGAGGTTCGGTGAGCAAATGAAGACCCTTTGAAGTCATATTGCATGGTACCCATTCCACGGGTTTCAACTACCCAGGTTTAAGGTATTCTTCCTTCAGCTAAAACATGCATGTGGAACCTAGAGTATGATCAACCATGTGATCGGGAGACGTGTTCAAATATGTCTCAGTTTTCGTACCCTGGTACTCGGGTGCAACATTCCAGACGCTTTACTAACACCCTCCCGACTTGGAGAGTCAGTCCCTTTAACCTCCTGTTTGGCCCAGTTTGCAATTTCTGCGGAAGATGAACAGGAATAGCGAGAACCAATGAGAGACTAGCTGGAGGTGTCTGGACGGGCAAATTTAACTCTCATTTCCCACCAGGAAGAGGAATTAACCAAAGGCTCAGCGTGCCGTGCCGGAACCAGATTAGGGCCTGAAGCCATCCTGCGGTGTTGCGGCCAGCTCAAAAGAAAGCGAGTTGAAGAAAGGAGCTCAGGGGCACTGTAATTCACAAACCTGCAGAGTTATAAATGACAGCTATCGTCCAAAAATATACTGAAGTAAGGCTGCCAAGAGGACTTGAAAGCGGGGCAGAATTGCAGGAAACCGATTTCAGGAGGCAGACTGGAATTGCATTGAAAGCATAGGAAAAGAGGCAGAACGTCCACAATGATGCACTTGGCCAAAAAGCGCGTATGCGTTTTTTCCTGAATATATTCAGGAAAAAACGCATACGCCCTTTTTGGCCAACCAAGCAAGCTTGCAAAGGAAATCTGCACTACAATGAAGTCTCACTTCCCCCCGGTCAAAAGGGCCATCTGAAAAAAGTGTAAAATCCAGAAAGGCAGGACAGGCCATGGAGAACTGGGAGCCTTGTTATGCTGATGGGCGGGATGTAAATTGCCAACAGACACTCGGGAGAAGTGTATGGTGTTTCCTGAAACATCTAAAAAACAAAGCAACAGAGCCTAGGGCACTTCCACTTATGGTCCTATAGCTTAGGGAAATTAAAATCAAAAAGACACAGCCACCCCAAACATTGGGACGCCTCTGTTTACAAGAACCTCGTTTACAGTACAAGTTCAACATCGCAGAAAGTGAAAAATGGATAAAGAAGTTGTGGTATTTACTTACAAAGCAATATCACTCAGCAATGAAATCTATGTCATCAGGCCCTTAGCAGCACAATGAGTGGATTCAGGTATGATGATTCTAACTGAAATAAGTCACACAGAAAAAGAAACATCATAAGATATCAGTAATACACGGAATGTAAACTTGGCTACACAGGAACTGAATTACAGAACAGAACAGGGTCTCAAATTTGGAAAACCAACTTATGCTTGCTTAAGGGGAAAGGTGAGTTGGGGTGCTGCATAAAACCAGAGATTGAAATGAACACAGATAAAGTTCCTTAAGCCAAATATGGAATAGACAAGAGCTACTCCTTGCTCAACGAAATGGACTCAACACCGCATATTAAATGCCTAAGAATGTACCTGACTAGTAAGTATCTTAAAACCTATGGATTGCTATGTCTCCGAAAGAGAATCAAGCATGTGTACAGGGGCATAAACGCAGCAGTGATAGGATTGGAGAGGTTCGGTGAGCAAATGAAGACCCTTTGAAGTCATATTGCATGGTACCCATTCCACGGGTTTCAACTACCCAGGTTTAAGGTATTCTTCCTTCAGCTAAAACATGCATGTGGAACCTAGAGTCTGATCAACCATGTGATCGGGAGACGTGTTCAAATATGTCTCAGTTTTCGTACCCTGGTACTCGGGTGCAACATTCCAGATGCTTTACTAACACCCTCCCGACTTGGAGAGTCAGTCCCTTTAACCTCCTGTTTGGCCCAGTTTGCAATTTCTGCGGAAGATGAACAGGAATAGCGAGAACCAATGAGAGACTAGCTGGATGTGTCTGGACGGGCAAATTTAACTCTCATTTCCCACCAGGAAGAGGAATTAACCAAAGGCTCAGCGTGCCGTGCCGGAACCAGATTAGGGCCTGAAGCCATCCTGCGGTGTTGCGGCCAGCTCAAAAGAAAGCGAGTTGAAGAAAGGAGCTCAGGGGCACTGTAATTCACAAACCTGCAGAGTTATAAATGACAGCAATCGTCCAAAAATATACTGAAGTAAGGCTGCCAAGAGGACTTGAAAGCGGGGCAGAATTGCAGGAAACCGATTTCAGGAGGTAGACTGGAATTGCATTGAAAGCATAGGAAAAGAGGCAGAACGTCCACAATGATGCACTTGGCCAAAAAGGGCGTATGCGTTTTTTCCTGA
This sequence comes from Pseudorca crassidens, assembly GCF_039906515.1. Lineage (NCBI taxonomy): Eukaryota > Metazoa > Chordata > Mammalia > Artiodactyla > Delphinidae > Pseudorca > Pseudorca crassidens. The sequence continues at coordinate 497,705 of NW_027136343.1, forward strand.
ATATATTCAGGAAAAAAGGCATACGCCCTTTTTGGCCAACCAAGCAAACTTGCAAAGGAAATCTGCACTACAATGAAGTCTCACTTCCCCCCGGTCAAAAGGGCCATCTGAAAAAAGTGTAAAATCCAGAAAGGCAGGACAGGCCATGGAGAACTGGGAGCCTTGTTATGCTGATGGGCGGGATGTAAATTGCCAACAGACACTCGGGAGAAGTGTATGGTGTTTCCTGAAACATCTAAAAAACAAAGCAACAGAGCCTAGGGCACTTCCACTTATGGTCCTATAGATTAGGGAAATTAAAATCAAAGACACAGCCACCCCAAACATTGGGACGCCTCTGTTTACAAGAACCTCGTTTACAGTACAAGTTCAACATCGCAGAAAGTGAAAAATGGATAAAGAAGTTGTGGTATTTACTTACAAAGCAATATCACTCAGCAATGAAATCTATGTCATCAGGCCCTTAGCAGCACAATGAGTGGATTCAGGTATGATGATTCTAACTGAAATAAGTCACACAGAAAAAGAAACATCATAAGATATCAGTAATACACGGAATGTAAACTTGGCTCCACAGGAACTGAATTACAGAACAGAACAGGGTCTCAAATTTAGAAAACCAACTTATGCTTGCTTAAGGGTAAAGGTGAGTTGGGGTGCTGCATAAAACCAGAGATTGAAATGAGCACAGATAAAGTTCCTTAAGCCAAATATGGAATAGACAAGAGCTACTCCTTGCTCAACGAAATGGACTCAACACTGCATATTAAACGCCTAAGAATGTACCTGACTAGTAAGTATCTTAAAACCTATGGATTGCTATGTCTCCGAAAGAGAATCAAGCATGTGTACAGGGGTATAAACGCAGCAGTGATAGGATTGGAGAGGTTCGGTGAGCAAATGAAGACCCTTTGAAGTCATATTGCATGGTACCCATTCCACGGGTTTCAACTACCCAGGTTTAAGGTATTCTTCCTTCAGCTAAAACATGCATGTGGAACCTAGAGTATGATCAACCATGTGATCGGGAGACGTGTTCAAATATGTCTCAGTTTTCGTACCCTGGTACTCGGGTGCAACATTCCAGACGCTTTACTAACACCCTCCCGACTTGGAGAGTCAGTCCCTTTAACCTCCTGTTTGGCCCAGTTTGCAATTTCTGCGGAAGATGAACAGGAATAGCGAGAACCAATGAGAGACTAGCTGGAGGTGTCTGGACGGGCAAATTTAACTCTCATTTCCCACCAGGAAGAGGAATTAACCAAAGGCTCATCATGCCGTGCCGGAACCAGATTAGGGCCTGAAGCCATCCTGCGGTGTTGCGGCCAGCTCAAAAGAAAGCGAGTTGAAGAAAGGAGCTCAGGGGCACTGTAATTCACAAACCTGCAGAGTTATAAATGACAGCTATCGTCCAAAAATATACTGAAGTAAGGCTGCCAAGAGGACTTGAAAGCGGGGCAGAATTGCAGGAAACCGATTTCAGGAGGTAGACTGGAATTGCATTGAAAGCATAGGAAAAGAGGCAGAACGTCCACAATGATGCACTTGGCCAAAAAGGGCGTATGCGTTTTTTCCTGAATATATTCAGGAAAAAACGCATACGCCCTTTTTGGCCAACCAAGCAAGCTTGCAAAGGAAATCTGCACTACAATGAAGTCTCACTTCCCCCCGGTCAAAAGGGCCATCTGAAAAAAGTGTAAAATCCAGAAAGGCAGGACAGGCCATGGAGAACTGGGAGCCTTGTTATGCTGATGGGCGGGATGTAAATTGCCAGCAGACACTTGGGAGAAGTGTATGGTGTTTCCTGAAACATCTACAAAACAAAGCAACAGAGCCTAGGGCACTTCCACTTATGGTCCTATAGCTTAGGGAAATTAAAATCAAAAAGACACAGCCACCCCAAAGTTTGGGACGCCTCTGTTTACAAGAACCTCGTTTACCGTACAAGTTCAACATCGCAGAAAGTGAAAAATGGATAAAGAAGTTGTGGTATTTACTTACAAAGCAATATCACTCAGCAATGAAATCTATGTCATCAGGCCCTTAGCAGCACAATGAGTGGATTCAGGTATGATGATTCTAACTGAAATAAGTCACACAGAAAAAGAAACATCATAAGATATCAGTAATACATGGAATGTAAACTTGGCTACACAGGAACTGAATTACAGAACAGAACAGGGTCTCAAATTTAGAAAACCAACTTATGCTTTCTTAAGGGTAAAGGTGAGTTGGGGTGCTGCATAAAACCAGAGATTGAAATGAGCACAGATAAAGTTCCTTAAGCCAAATATGGAATAGACAAGAGCTACCTCTTGCTCAACGAAATGGACTCAACACCGCATATTAAACGCCTAAGAATGTACCTGACTAGTAAGTATCTTAAAACCTATGGATTGCTATGTCTCCAAAAGAGAATCAAGCATGTGTACAGGGGCATAAATGCAGCAGTGATAGGATTGGAGAGGTTCGGTGAGCAAATGAAGACCCTTTGAAGTCATATTGCATGGTACCCATTCCACGGGTTTCAACTACCCAGGTTTAAGGTATTCTTCCTTCAGCTAAAACATGCATGTGGAACCTAGAGTATGATCAACCATGTGATCGGGAGACGTGTTCAAATATGTCTCAGTTTTCGTACCCTGGTACTCGGGTGCAACATTCCAGACGCTTTACTAACACCCTCCCGACTAGGAGAGTCAGTCCCTTTAACCTCCTGTTTGGCCCAGTTTGCAATTTCTGCGGAAGATGAACAGGAATAGCGAGAACCAATGAGAGACTAGCTGGAGGTGTCTGGACGGGCAAATTTAACTCTCATTTCCCACCAGGAAGAGGAATTAACCAAAGGCTCATCATGCCGTGCCGGAACCAGATTAGGGCCTGAAGCCATCCTGCGGTGTTGCGGCCAGCTCAAAAGAAAGCGAGTTGAAGAAAGGAGCTCAGGGGCACTGTAATTCACAAACCTGCAGAGTTATAAATGACAGCTATCGTCCAAAAATATACTGAAGTAAGGCTGCCAAGAGGACTTGAAAGTGGGGCAGAATTGCAGGAAACCGATTTCAGGAGGTAGACTGGAATTGCATTGAAAGCATAGGAAAAGAGGCAGAACGTCCACAATGATGCACTTGGCCAAAAAGGGCGTATGCGTTTTTTCCTGAATATATTCAGGAAAAAACGCATACGCCCTTTTTGGCCAACCAAGCAAGCTTGCAAAGGAAATCTGCACTACAATGAAGTCTCACTTCCCCCCGGTCAAAAGGGCCATCTGAAAAAAGTGTAAAATCCAGAAAGGCAGGACAGGCCATGGAGAACTGGGAGCCTTGTTATGCTGATGGGCGGGATGTAAATTGCCAGCAGACACTCGGGAGAAGTGTATGGTGTTTCCTGAAACATCTACAAAACAAAGCAACAGAGCCTAGGGCACTTCCACTTATGGTCCTATAGCTTAGGGAAATTAAAATCAAAAAGACACAGCCACCCCAAAGTTTGGGACGCCTCTGTTTACAAGAACCTCGTTTACAGTACAAGTTCAACATCGCAGAAAGTGAAAAATGGATAAAGAAGTTGTGGTATTTACTTACAAAGCAATATCACTCAGCAATGAAATCTATGTCATCAGGCCCTTAGCAGCACAATGAGTGGATTCAGGTATGATGATTCTAACTGAAATAAGTCACACAGAAAAAGAAACATCATAAGATATCAGTAATACACGGAATGTAAACTTGGCTACACAGGAACTGAATTACAGAACAGAACAGGGTCTCAAATTTAGAAAACCAACTTATGCTTTCTTAAGGGTAAAGGTGAGTTGGGGTGCTGCATAAAACCAGAGATTGAAATGAGCACAGATAAAGTTCCTTAAGCCAAATATGGAATAGACAAGAGCTACCTCTTGCTCAACGAAATGGACTCAACACCGCATATTAAACGCCTAAGAATGTACCTGACTAGTAAGTATCTTAAAACCTATGGATTGCTATGTCTCCGAAAGGGAATCAAGCATGTGTACAGGGGCATAAACGCAGCAGTGATAGGATTGGAGAGGTTTGGTGAGCAAATGAAGACCCTCTGAAGTCATATTGCATGGTACCCATTCCACGGGTTTCAACTACCCAGGTTTAAGGTATTCTTCCTTCAGCTAAAACATGCATGTGGAACCTAGAGTATGATCAACCATGTGATCGGGAGACGTGTTCAAATATGTCTCAGTTTTCGTACCCTGGTACTCGGGTGCAACATTCCAGACGCTTTACTAACACCCTCCCGACTTGGAGAGTCAGTCCCTTTAACCTCCTGTTTGGCCCAGTTTGCAATTTCTGCGGAAGATGAACAGGAATAGCGAGAACCAATGAGAGACTAGCTGGAGGTGTCTGGACGGGCAAATTTAACTCTCATTTCCCACCAGGAAGAGGAATTAACCAAAGGCTCAGCGTGCCGTGCCGGAACCAGATTAGGGCCTGAAGCCATCCTGCGGTGTTGCGGCCAGCTCAAAAGAAAGCGAGTTGAAGAAAGGAGCTCAGGGGCACTGTAATTCACAAACCTGCAGAGTTATAAATGACAGCTATCGTCCAAAAATATACTGAAGTAAGGCTGCCAAGAGGACTTGAAAGCGGGGCAGAATTGCAGGAAACCGATTTCAGGAGGCAGACTGGAATTGCATTGAAAGCATAGGAAAAGAGGCAGAACGTCCACAATGATGCACTTGGCCAAAAAGCGCGTATGCGTTTTTTCCTGAATATATTCAGGAAAAAACGCATACGCCCTTTTTGGCCAACCAAGCAAGCTTGCAAAGGAAATCTGCACTACAATGAAGTCTCACTTCCCCCCGGTCAAAAGGGCCATCTGAAAAAAGTGTAAAATCCAGAAAGGCAGGACAGGCCATGGAGAACTGGGAGCCTTGTTATGCTGATGGGCGGGATGTAAATTGCCAACAGACACTCGGGAGAAGTGTATGGTGTTTCCTGAAACATCTAAAAAACAAAGCAACAGAGCCTAGGGCACTTCCACTTATGGTCCTATAGCTTAGGGAAATTAAAATCAAAAAGACACAGCCACCCCAAACATTGGGACGCCTCTGTTTACAAGAACCTCGTTTACAGTACAAGTTCAACATCGCAGAAAGTGAAAAATGGATAAAGAAGTTGTGGTATTTACTTACAAAGCAATATCACTCAGCAATGAAATCTATGTCATCAGGCCCTTAGCAGCACAATGAGTGGATTCAGGTATGATGATTCTAACTGAAATAAGTCACACAGAAAAAGAAACATCATAAGATATCAGTAATACACGGAATGTAAACTTGGCTACACAGGAACTGAATTACAGAACAGAACAGGGTCTCAAATTTGGAAAACCAACTTATGCTTGCTTAAGGGGAAAGGTGAGTTGGGGTGCTGCATAAAACCAGAGATTGAAATGAACACAGATAAAGTTCCTTAAGCCAAATATGGAATAGACAAGAGCTACTCCTTGCTCAACGAAATGGACTCAACACCGCATATTAAATGCCTAAGAATGTACCTGACTAGTAAGTATCTTAAAACCTATGGATTGCTATGTCTCCGAAAGAGAATCAAGCATGTGTACAGGGGCATAAACGCAGCAGTGATAGGATTGGAGAGGTTCGGTGAGCAAATGAAGACCCTTTGAAGTCATATTGCATGGTACCCATTCCACGGGTTTCAACTACCCAGGTTTAAGGTATTCTTCCTTCAGCTAAAACATGCATGTGGAACCTAGAGTCTGATCAACCATGTGATCGGGAGACGTGTTCAAATATGTCTCAGTTTTCGTACCCTGGTACTCGGGTGCAACATTCCAGATGCTTTACTAACACCCTCCCGACTTGGAGAGTCAGTCCCTTTAACCTCCTGTTTGGCCCAGTTTGCAATTTCTGCGGAAGATGAACAGGAATAGCGAGAACCAATGAGAGACTAGCTGGATGTGTCTGGACGGGCAAATTTAACTCTCATTTCCCACCAGGAAGAGGAATTAACCAAAGGCTCAGCGTGCCGTGCCGGAACCAGATTAGGGCCTGAAGCCATCCTGCGGTGTTGCGGCCAGCTCAAAAGAAAGCGAGTTGAAGAAAGGAGCTCAGGGGCACTGTAATTCACAAACCTGCAGAGTTATAAATGACAGCAATCGTCCAAAAATATACTGAAGTAAGGCTGCCAAGAGGACTTGAAAGCGGGGCAGAATTGCAGGAAACCGATTTCAGGAGGTAGACTGGAATTGCATTGAAAGCATAGGAAAAGAGGCAGAACGTCCACAATGATGCACTTGGCCAAAAAGGGCGTATGCGTTTTTTCCTGAATATATTCAGGAAAAAAGGCATACGCCCTTTTTGGCCAACCAAGCAAACTTGCAAAGGAAATCTGCACTACAATGAAGTCTCACTTCCCCCCGGTCAAAAGGGCCATCTGAAAAAAGTGTAAAATCCAGAAAGGCAGGACAGGCCATGGAGAACTGGGAGCCTTGTTATGCTGATGGGCGGGATGTAAATTGCCAACAGACACTCGGGAGAAGTGTATGGTGTTTCCTGAAACATCTAAAAAACAAAGCAACAGAGCCTAGGGCACTTCCACTTATGGTCCTATAGATTAGGGAAATTAAAATCAAAGACACAGCCACCCCAAACATTGGGACGCCTCTGTTTACAAGAACCTCGTTTACAGTACAAGTTCAACATCGCAGAAAGTGAAAAATGGATAAAGAAGTTGTGGTATTTACTTACAAAGCAATATCACTCAGCAATGAAATCTATGTCATCAGGCCCTTAGCAGCACAATGAGTGGATTCAGGTATGATGATTCTAACTGAAATAAGTCACACAGAAAAAGAAACATCATAAGATATCAGTAATACACGGAATGTAAACTTGGCTCCACAGGAACTGAATTACAGAACAGAACAGGGTCTCAAATTTAGAAAACCAACTTATGCTTGCTTAAGGGGAAAGGTGAGTTGGGGTGCTGCATAAAACCAGAGATTGAAATGAGCACAGATAAAGTTCCTTAAGCCAAATATGGAATAGACAAGAGCTACTCCTTGCTCAACGAAATGGACTCAACACCGCATATTAAACGCCTAAGAATGTACCTGACTAGTAAGTATCTTAAAACCTATGGATTGCTATGTCTCCGAAAGAGAATCAAGCATGTGTACAGGGGTATAAACGCAGCAGTGATAGGATTGGAGAGGTTCGGTGAGCAAATGAAGACCCTTTGAAGTCATATTGCATGGTACCCATTCCACGGGTTTCAATTACCCAGGTTTAAGGTATTCTTCCTTCAGCTAAAACATGCATGTGGAACCTAGAGTATGATCAACCATGTGATCAGGAGACGTGTTCAAATATGTCTCAGTTTTCGTACCCTGGTACTCGGGTGCAACATTCCAGACGCTTTACTAACACCCTCCCGACTTGGAGAGTCAGTCCCTTTAACCTCCTGTTTGGCCCAGTTTGCAATTTCTGCGGAAGATGAACAGGAATAGCGAGAACCAATGAGAGACTAGCTGGAGGTGTCTGGACGGGCAAATTTAACTCTCATTTCCCACCAGGAAGAGGAATTAACCAAAGGCTCAGCGTGCCGTGCCGGAACCAGATTAGGGCCTGAAGCCATCCTGCGGTGTTGCGGCCAGCTCAAAAGAAAGCGAGTTGAAGAAAGGAGCTCAGGGGCACTGTAATTCACAAACCTGCAGAGTTATAAATGACAGCTATCGTCCAAAAATATACTGAAGTAAGGCTGCCAAGAGGACTTGAAAGCGGGGCAGAATTGCAGGAAACCGATTTCAGGAGGTAGACTGGAATTGCATTGAAAGCATAGGAAAAGAGGCAGAACGTCCACAATGATGCACTTGGCCAAAAAGGGCGTATGCGTTTTTTCCTGAATATATTCAGGAAAAAACGCATACGCCCTTTTTGGCCAACCAAGCAAGCTTGCAAAGGAAATCTGCACTACAATGAAGTCTCACTTCCCCCCGGTCAAAAGGGCCATCTGAAAAAAGTGTAAAATCCAGAAAGGCAGGACAGGCCATGGAGAACTGGGAGCCTTGTTATGCTGATGGGCGGGATGTAAATTGCCAACAGACACTCGGGAGAAGTGTATGGTGTTTCCTGAAACATCTAAAAAACAAAGCAACAGAGCCTAGGGCACTTCCACTTATGGTCCTATAGCTTAGGGAAATTAAAATCAAAAAGACACAGCCACCCCAAACATTGGGACGCCTCTGTTTACAAGAACCTCGTTTACAGTACAAGTTCAACATCGCAGAAAGTGAAAAATGGATAAAGAAGTTGTGGTATTTACTTACAAAGCAATATCACTCAGCAATGAAATCTATGTCATCAGGCCCTTAGCAGCACAATGAGTGGATTCAGGTATGATGATTCTAACTGAAATAAGTCACACAGAAAAAGAAACATCATAAGATATCAGTAATACACGGAATGTAAACTTGGCTACACAGGAACTGAATTACAGAACAGAACAGGGTCTCAAATTTAGAAAACCAACTTATGCTTGCTTAAGGGTAAAGGTGAGTTGGGGTGCTGCATAAAACCATAGATTGAAATGAGCACAGATAAAGTTCCTTAAGCCAAATATGGAATAGACAAGAGCTACTCCTTGCTCAACGAAATGGACTCAACACCGCATATTAAATGCCTAAGAATGTACCTGACTAGTAAGTATCTTAAAACCTATGGATTGCTATGTCTCCGAAAGAGAATCAAGCATGTGTACAGGGGCATAAACGCAGCAGTGATAGGATTGGAGAGGTTCGGTGAGCAAATGAAGACCCTTTGAAGTCATATTGCATGGTACCCATTCCACGGGTTTCAACTACCCAGGTTTAAGGTATTCTTCCTTCAGCTAAAACATGCATGTGGAACCTAGAGTATGATCAACCATGTGATCGGGAGACGTGTTCAAATATGTCTCAGTTTTCGTACCCTGGTACTCGGGTGCAACATTCCAGACGCTTTACTAACACCCTCCCGACTTGGAGAGTCAGTCCCTTTAACCTCCTGTTTGGCCCAGTTTGCAATTTCTGCGGAAGATGAACAGGAATAGCGAGAACCAATGAGAGACTAGCTGGAGGTGTCTGGACGGGCAAATTTAACTCTCATTTCCCACCAGGAAGAGGAATTAACCAAAGGCTCAGCGTGCCGTGCCGGAACCAGATTAGGGCCTGAAGCCATCCTGCGGGGTTGCGGCCAGCTCAAAAGAAAGCGAGTTGAAGAAAGGAGCTCAGGGGCACTGTAATTCACAAACCTGCAGAGTTATAAATGACAGCTATCGTCCAAAAATATACTGAAGTAAGGCTGCCAAGAGGACTTGAAAGCGGGGCAGAATTGCAGGGAACCGATTTCAGGAGGTAGACTGGAATTGCATTGAAAGCATAGGAAAAGAGGCAGAACGTCCACAATGATGCACTTGGCCAAAAAGGGCATATGCGTTTTTTCCTGAATATATTCAGGAAAAAACTCATACGCCCTTTTTGGCCAACCAAGCAAGCTTGCAAAGGAAATCTGCACTACAATGAAGTCTCACTTCCCCCCGGTCAAAAGGGCCATCTGAAAAAAGTGTAAAATCCAGAAAGGCAGGACAGGCCATGGAGAACTGGGAGCCTTGTTATGCTGATGGGCGGGATGTAAATTGCCAGCAGACACTCGGGAGAAGTGTATGGTGTTTCCTGAAACATCTACAAAACAAAGCAACAGAGCCTAGGGCACTTCCACTTATGGTCCTATAGCTTAGGGAAATTAAAATCAAAAAGACACAGCCACCCCAAAGTTTGGGACGCCTCTGTTTACAAGAACCTCGTTTACAGTACAAGTTCAACATCGCAGAAAGTGAAAAATGGATAAAGAAGTTGTGGTATTTACTTACAAAGCAATATCACTCAGCAATGAAATCTATGTCATCAGGCCCTTAGCAGCACAATGAGTGGATTCAGGTATGATGATTCTAACTGAAATAAGTCACACAGAAAAAGAAACATCATAAGATATCAGTAATACACGGAATGTAAACTTGGCTACACAGGAACTGAATTACAGAACAGAACAGGGTCTCAAATTTAGAAAACCAACTTATGCTTGCTTAAGGGGAAAGGTGAGTTGGGGTGCTGCATAAAACCAGAGATTGAAATGAACACAGATAAAGTTCCTTAAGCCAAATATGGAATAGACAAGAGCTACTCCTTGCTCAACGAAATGGACTCAACACCGCATATTAAATGCCTAAGAATGTACCTGACTAGTAAGTATCTTAAAACCTATGGATTGCTATGTCTCCGAAAGAGAATCAAGCATGTGTACAGGGGCATAAACGCAGCAGTGATAGGATTGGAGAGGTTCGGTGAGCAAATGAAGACCCTTTGAAGTCATATTGCATGGTACCCATTCCACGGGTTTCAACTACCCAGGTTTAAGGTATTCTTCCTTCAGCTAAAACATGCATGTGGAACCTAGAGTATGATCAACCATGTGATCGGGAGACGTGTTCAAATATGTCTCAGTTTTCGTACCCTGGTACTCGGGTGCAACATTCCAGACGCTTTACTAACACCCTCCCGACTTGGAGAGTCAGTCCCTTTAACCTCCTGTTTGGCCCAGTTTGCAATTTCTGCGGAAGATGAACAGGAATAGCGAGAACCAATGAGAGACTAGCTGGAAGGTGTCTGGACGGGCAAATTTAACTCTCATTTCCCACCAGGAAGAGGAATTAACCAAAGGCTCAGCGTGCCGTGCCGGAACCAGATTAGGGCCTGAAGCCATCCTGCGGTGTTGCGGCCAGCTCAAAAGAAAGCGAGTTGAAGAAAGGAGCTCAGGGGCACTGTAATTCACAAACCTGCAGAGTTATAAATGACAGCTATCGTCCAAAAATATACTGAAGTAAGGCTGCCAAGAGGACTTGAAAGCGGGGCAGAATTGCAGGAAACCGATTTCAGGAGGCAGACTGGAATTGCATTGAAAGCATAGGAAAAGAGGCAGAACGTCCACAATGATGCACTTGGCCAAAAAGGGCGTATGCGTTTTTTCCTGAATATATTCAGGAAAAAACGCATACGCCCTTTTTGGCCAACCAAGCAAGCTTGCAAAGGAAATCTGCACTACAATGAAGTCTCACTTCCCCCCGGTCAAAAGGGCCATCTGAAAAAAGTGTAAAATCCAGAAAGGCAGGACAGGCCATGGAGAACTGGGAGCCTTGTTATGCTGATGGGCGGGATGTAAATTGCCAACAGACACTCGGGAGAAGTGTATGGTGTTTCCTGAAACATCTAAAAAACAAAGCAACAGAGCCTAGGGCACTTCCACTTATGGTCCTATAGCTTAGGGAAATTAAAATCAAAAAGACACAGCCACCCCAAAGTTTGGGACGCCTCTGTTTACAAGAACCTCATTTACCGTACAAGTTCAACATCGCAGAAAGTGAAAAATGGATAAAGAAGTTGTGGTATTTACTTACAAAGCAATATCACTCAGCAATGAAATCTATGTCATCAGGCCCTTAGCAGCACAATGAGTGGATTCAGGTATGATGATTCTAACTGAAATAAGTCACACAGAAAAAGAAACATCATAAGATATCAGTAATACACGGAATGTAAACTTGGCTACACAGGAACTGAATTACAGAACAGAACAGGGTCTCAAATTTAGAAAACCAACTTATGCTTGCTTAAGGGGAAAGGTGAGTTGGGGTGCTGCATAAAACCAGAGATTGAAATGAGCACAGATAAAGTTCCTTAAGCCAAATATGGAATAGACAAGAGCTACTCCTTGCTCAACGAAATGGACTCAACACCGCATATTAAATGCCTAAGAATGTACCTGACTAGTAAGTATCTTAAAACCTATAGATTGCTATGTCTCCGAAAGAGAATCAAGCATGTGTACAGGGGCATAAACGCAGCAGTGATAGGATTGGAGAGGTTCGGTGAGCAAATGAAGACCCTTTGAAGTCATATTGCATGGTACCCATTCCACGGGTTTCAACTACCCAGGTTTAAGGTATTCTTCCTTCAGCTAAAACATGCATGTGGAACCTAGAGTATGATCAACCATGTGATCGGGAGACGTGTTCAAATATGTCTCAGTTTTCGTACCCTGGTACTCGGGTGCAACATTCCAGACGCTTTACTAACACCCTCCCGACTTGGAGAGTCAGTCCCTTTAACCTCCTGTTTGGCCCAGTTTGCAATTTCTGCGGAAGATGAACAGGAATAGCGAGAACCAATGAGAGACTAGCTGGAGGTGTCTGGACGGGCAAATTTAACTCTCATTTCCCACCAGGAAGAGGAATTAACCAAAGGCTCAGCGTGCCGTGCCGGAACCAGATTAGGGCCTGAAGCCATCCTGCGGTGTTGCGGCCAGCTCAAAAGAAAGCGAGTTGAAGAAAGGAGCTCAGGGGCACTGTAATTCACAAACCTGCAGAGTTATAAATGACAGCTATCGTCCAAAAATATACTGAAGTAAGGCTGCCAAGAGGACTTGAAAGCGGGGCAGAATTGCAGGAAACCGATTTCAGGAGGTAGACTGGAATTGCATTGAAAGCATAGGAAAAGAGGCAGAACGTCCACAATGATGCACTTGGCCAAAAAGGGCGTATGCGTTTTTTCCTGAATATATTCAGGAAAAAACGCATACGCCCTTTTTGGCCAACCAAGCAAGCTTGCAAAGGAAATCTGCACTACAATGAAGTCTCACTTCCCCCCGGTCAAAAGGGCCATCTGAAAAAAGTGTAAAATCCAGAAAGACAGGACAGGCCATGGAGAACTGGGAGCCTTGTTATGCTGATGGGTGGGATGTAAATTGCCAACAGACACTCGGGAGAAGTGTATGGTGTTTCCTGAAACATCTAAAAAACAAAGCAACAGAGCCTAGGGCACTTCCACTTATGGTCCTATAGCTTAGGGAAATTAAAATCAAAAAGACACAGCCACCCCAAAGTTTGGGACGCCTCTGTTTACAAGAACCTCGTTTACAGTACAAGTTCAACATCGCAGAAAGTGAAAAATGGATAAAGAAGTTGTGGTGTTTACTTACAAAACAATATCACTCAGCAATGAAATCTATGTCATCAGGCCCTTAGCAGCACAATGAGTGGATTCAGGTATGATGATTCTAACTGAAATAAGTCACACAGAAAAAGAAACATCATAAGATATCAGTAATACACGGAATGTAAACTTGGCTACACAGGAACTGAATTACAGAACAGAACAGGGTCTCAAATTTAGAAAACCAACTTATGCTTGCTTAAGGGGAAAGGTGAGTTGGGGTGCTGCATAAAACCAGAGATTGAAATGAGCACAGATAAATTTCCTTAAGCCAAATATGGAATAGACAAGAGCTACTCCTTGCTCAACGAAATGGACTCAACACCGCATATTAAATGCCTAAGAATGTACCTGACTAGTAAGTATCTTAAAACCTATGGATTGCTATGTCTCCGAATGAGAATCAAGCATGTGTACAGGGGCATAAACGCAGCAGTGATAGGATTGGAGAGGTTCGGTGAGCAAATGAAGACCCTTTGAAGTCATATTGCATGGTACCCATTCCACGGGTTTCAACTACCCAGGTTTAAGGTATTCTTCCTTCAGCTAAAACATGCATGTGGAACCTAGAGTATGATCAACCATGTGATTGGGAGACGTGTTCAAATATGTCTCAGTTTTCGTACCCTGGTACTCGGGTGCAACATTCCAGACGCTTTACTAACACCCTCGCGACTTGGAGAGTTAGTCCCTTTAACCTCCTGTTTGGCCCAGTTTGTAATTTCTGCGGAAGATGAACAGGAATAGCGAGAACCAATGAGAGACTAGCTGGAGGTGTCTGGACGGGCAAATTTAACTCTCATTTCCCAACAGGAAGAGGAATTAACCAAAGGCTCAGCGTGCCGTGCCGGAACCAGATTAGGGCCTGAAGCCATCCTGCGGTGTTGAGGCCAGCTCAAAAGAAAGCGAGTTGAAGAAAGGAGCTCAGGGGCACTGTAATTCACAAACCTGCAGAGTTATAAATGACAGCTATCGTCCAAAAATATACTGAAGTAAGGCTGCCAAGAGGACTTGAAAGCGGGGCAGAATTGCAGGAAACCGATTTCAGGAAGTAGACTGGAATTGCATTGAAAGCATAGGAAAAGAGGCAGAACGTCCACAATGATGTACTTGGCCATAAAGGGCGTATGCCTTTTTTCCTGAATATATTCAGGAAAAAACGCATACGCCCCTTTTGGCCAACCAAGCAAGCTTGCAATGGAAATCTGCACTACAATGAAGTCTCACTTCCCCCCGGTCAAAAGGGCCATCTGAAAAAAGTGTAAAATCCAGAAAGGCAGGACAGGCCATGGAGAACTGGGAGCCTTGTTATGCTGATGGGCGGGATGTAAATTGCCAACAGACACTCGGGAGAAGTGTATGGTGTTTCCTGAAACATCTAAAAAACAAAGCAACAGAGCCTAGGGCACTTCCACTTATGGTCCTATAGCTTAGGGAAATTAAAATCAAAAAGACACAGCCACCCCAAAGTTTGGGACGCCTCTGTTTACAAGAACCTCGTTTACCGTACAAGTTCAATATCACAGAAAGTGAAAAATGGATAAAGAACTTGTGGTACTTACGTACAATGCAGTATCACTCAACAATGAAATCTATGTCATCAGGCCCGTAGTAGCATAATGAGTGGATTCAAGTACGATGATTCTAACTGAAATAAGTCACACAGAAAAAGAAACATCATAAGATATCACTAATACACGGAATGTAAACTTGGCTACACAGGAACTGAATTCCAAAACAGAACAGGGTCTCAAAATTAGAAAACCAACTTATGCTAGCTTAAGGGGAAAGGTGAGTTGGGGTGCTGCATAAAACCAGACATTGAAATGAGCACAGATAAAGTTCCTTAAGCCAAATATGGAATAGCAAGAGCTACTCCTTGCTCAATGAAATGGACTCAACACCCCATATTAAACGCCTAAGAATGTACCTGACTAGTAAGTATCTTAAAACCTATGGATTGCTATGTCTCCAAAAGAGAATCAAGCATGTGTACAGGGGCATAAACGCAGCAGTGATAGGATTGGAGAGGTTCAGTGAGCAAATGAAGACCCTTTGAAGTCATATTGCATGGTACCCATTCCACGGGTCTCAACTCTCCAGGTTTAAGGTATTCTTCCTTCAGCTAAAACATGCATGTGGAACCCAGAGTATGATCAACCGTGTGAACGGGAGACATATTCAAATATGTCTCAGTTGTCCTCCCCTGGTTCTCGGGTGCAACATTCCAGACGCTTTACTAACACTCTCCGCACTTGGAGAGTCAGCACCTTTAAGCTCCTGTTTGGCCCAGTTTGCAATTTCTGCGGAAGATGAACAGGAATAGGGAGAACCAATGAGAGACTAGCTGGAGGTGTCTGGACGGGCAAATTTAACTCTCATTTCCCACCAGGAAGAGGAAATAACCAAAGGCTCAGCATGCCGTGCCGGAACCAGATTAGGGCCTGAAGCCATCCTGCGGTGTTGCGGCCAGCTCAAAAGAAAGCGAGTTGAAGAAAGGAGCTCAGGGGCACTGTAATTCACAAACCTGCAGAGTTATAAATGACAGCTATCGTCCAAAAATATACTGAAGTAAGGCTGCCAAGAGGACTTGAAAGCGGGGCAGAATTGCAGGAAACCGATTTCAGGAGGTAGACTGGAATTGCATTGAAAGCATAGGAAAAGAGGCAGAACGTCCACAATGATGCACTTGGCCAAAAAGGGCGTATGCGTTTTTTCCTGAATATATTCAGGAAAAAACGCATACGCCCTTTTTGGCCAACCAAGCAAGCTTGCAAAGGAAATCTGCACTACAATGAAGTCTCACTTCCCCCCGGTCAAAAGGGCCATCTGAAAAAAGTGTAAAATCCAGAAAGGCAGGACAGGCCATGGAGAACTGGGAGCCTTGTTATGCTGATGGGCGGGATGTAAATTGCCAACAGACACTCGGGAGAAGTGTATGGTGTTTCCTGAAACATCTAAAAAACAAAGCAACAGAGCCTAGGGCACTTCCACTTATGGTCCTATAGCTTAGGGAAATTAAAATCAAAAAGACACAGCCACCCCAAAGTTTGGGACGCCTCTGTTTACAAGAACCTCGTTTACAGTACAAGTTCAACATCGCAGAAAGTGAAAAATGGATAAAGAAGTTGTGGTATTTACTTACAAAGCAATATCACTCAGCAATGAAATCTATGTCATCAGGCCCTTAGCAGCACAATGAGTGGATTCAGGTATGATGATTCTAACTGAAATAAGTCACACAGAAAAAGAAACATCATAAGATATCAGTAATACACGGAATGTAAACTTGGCTACACAGGAACTGAATTACAGAACAGAACAGGGTCTCAAATTTAGAAAACCAACTTATGCTTGCTTAAGGGGAAAGGTGAGTTGGGGTGCTGCATAAAACCAGAGATTGAAATGAGCACAGATAAAGTTCCTTAAGCCAAATATGGAATAGACAAGAGCTACTCCTTGCTCAACGAAATGGACTCAACACCGCATATTAAATGCCTAAGAATGTACCTGACTAGTAAGTATCTTAAAACCTATGGATTGCTATGTCTCCGAAAGAGAATCAAGCATGTGTACAGGGGCATAAACGCAGCAGTGATAGGATTGGAGAGGTTCGGTGAGCAAATGAAGACCCTTTGAAGTCATATTGCATGGTACCCATTCCACGGGTTTCAACTACCCAGGTTTAAGGTATTCTTCCTTCAGCTAAAACATGCATGTGGAACCTAGAGTATGATCAACCATGTGATCGGGAGACGTGTTCAAATATGTCTCAGTTTTCGTACCCTGGTACTCGGGTGCAACATTCCAGACGCTTTACTAACACCCTCCCGACTTGGAGAGTCAGTCCCTTTAACCTCCTGTTTGGCCCAGTTTGCAATTTCTGCGGAAGATGAACAGGAATAGCGAGAACCAATGAGAGACTAGCTGGAGGTGTCTGGACGGGCAAATTTAACTCTCATTTCCCACCAGGAAGAGGAATTAACCAAAGGCTCAGCGTGCCGTGCCGGAACCAGATTAGGGCCTGAAGCCATCCTGCGGTGTTGCGGCCAGCTCAAAAGAAAGCGAGTTGAAGAAAGGAGCTCAGGGGCACTGTAATTCACAAACCTGCAGAGTTATAAATGACTGCTATCGTCCAAAAATATACTGAAGTAAGGCTGCCAAGAGGACTTGAAAGCAGGGCAGAATTGCAGGAAACCGATTTCAGGAGGCAGACTGGAATTGCATTGAAAGCATAGGAAAAGAGGCAGAACGTCCACAATGATGCACTTGGCCAAAAAGGGCGTATGCGTTTTTTCCTGAATATATTCAGGAAAAAACGCATACGCCCTTTTTGGCCAACCAAGCAAGCTTGCAAAGGAAATCTGCACTACAATGAAGTCTCACTTCCCCCCGGTCAAAAGGGCCATCTGAAAAAAGTGTAAAATCCAGAAAGGCAGGACAGGCCATGGAGAACTGGGAGCCTTGTTATGCTGATGGGCGGGATGTAAATTGCCAACAGACACTCGGGAGAAGTGTATGGTGTTTCCTGAAACATCTAAAAAACAAAGCAACAGAGCCTAGGGCACTTCCACTTATGGTCCTATAGCTTAGGGAAATTAAAATCAAAAAGACACAGCCACCCCAAAGTTTGGGACGCCTCTGTTTACAAGAACCTCGTTTACCGTACAAGTTCAACATCGCAGAAAGTGAAAAATGGATAAAGAAGTTGTGGTATTTACTTACAAAGCAATATCACTTAGCAATGAAATCTATGTCATCAGGCCCTTAGCAGCACAATGAGTGGATTCAGGTATGATGATTCTAACTGAAATAAGTCACACAGAAAAAGAAACATCATAAGATATCAGTAATACACGGAATGTAAACTTGGCTACACAGGAACTGAATTACAGAACAGAACAGGGTCTCAAATTTAGAAAACCAACTTATGCTTGCTTAAGGGGAAAGGTGAGTTGGGGTGCTGCATAAAACCAGAGATTGAAATGAGCACAGATAAAGTTCCTTAAGCCAAATATGGAATAGACAAGAGCTACTCCTTGCTCAACGAAATGGACTCAACACCGCATATTAAATGCCTAAGAATGTACCTGACTAGTAAGTATCTTAAAACCTATGGATTGCTATGTCTCCGAAAGAGAATCAAGCATGTGTACAGGGGCATAAACGCAGCAGTGATAGGATTGGAGAGGTTCGGTGAGCAAATGAAGACCCTTTGAAGTCATATTGCATGGTACCCATTCCACGGGTTTCAACTACCCAGGTTTAAGGTATTCTTCCTTCAGCTAAAACATGCATGTGGAACCTAGAGTATGATCAACCATGTGATCGGGAGACGTGTTCAAATATGTCTCAGTTTTCGTACCCTGGTACTCGGGTGCAACATTCCAGACGCTTTACTAACACCCTCCCGACTTGGAGAGTCAGTCCCTTTAACCTCCTGTTTGGCCCAGTTTGCAATTTCTGCGGAAGATGAACAGGAATAGCGAGAACCAATGAGAGACTAGCTGGAGGTGTCTGGACGGGCAAATTTAACTCTCATTTCCCACCAGGAAGAGGAATTAACCAAAGGCTCAGCGTGCCGTGCCGGAACCAGATTAGGGCCTGAAGCCATCCTGCGGTGTTGCGGCCAGCTCAAAAGAAAGCGAGTTGAAGAAAGGAGCTCAGGGGCACTGTAATTCACAAACCTGCAGAGTTATAAATGACAGCTATCGTCCAAAAATATACTGAAGTAAGGCTGCCAAGAGGACTTGAAAGCAGGGCAGAATTGCAGGAAACCGATTTCAGGAGGCAGACTGGAATTGCATTGAAAGCATAGGAAAAGAGGCAGAACGTCCACAATGATGCACTTGGCCAAAAAGGGCGTATGCGTTTTTTCCTGAATATATTCAGGAAAAAACGCATACACCCTTTTTGGCCAACCAAGCAAGCTTGCAAAGGAAATCTGCACTACAATGAAGTCTCACTTCCCCCCGGTCAAAAGGGCCATCTGAAAAAAGTGTAAAATCCAGAAAGGCAGGACAGGCCATGGAGAACTGGGAGCCTTGTTATGCTGATGGGCGGGATGTAAATTGCCAACAGACACTCGGGAGAAGTGTATGGTGTTTCCTGAAACATCTAAAAAACAAAGCAACAGAGCCTAGGGCACTTCCACTTATGGTCCTATAGCTTAGGGAAATTAAAATCAAAAAGACACAGCCACCCCAAAGTTTGGGACGCCTCTGTTTACAAGAACGTCGTTTACCGTACAAGTTCAACATCACAGAAAGTGAAAAATGGATAAAGAAGTTGTGGTATTTACTTACAAAGCAATATCACTCAGCAATGAAATCTATGTCATCAGGCCCTTAGCAGCACAATGAGTGGATTCAGGTATGATGATTCTAACTGAAATAAGTCACACAGAAAAAGAAACATCATAAGATATCAGTAATACACGGAATGTAAACTTGGCTACACAGGAACTGAATTACAGAACAGAACAGGGTCTCAAATTTAGAAAACCAACTTATGCTTGCTTAAGGGGAAAGGTGAGTTGGGGTGCTGCATAAAACCAGACATTGAAATGAGCACAGATAAAGTTCCTTAAGCCAAATATGGAATAGACAAGAGCTACTCCTTGCTCAACGAAATGGACTCAACACCGCATATTAAATGCCTAAGAATGTACCTGACTAGTAAGTATCTTAAAACCTATGGATTGCTATGTCTCCGAAAGAGAATCAAGCATGTGTACAGGGGCATAAACGCAGCAGTGATAGGATTGGAGAGGTTCGGTGAGCAAATGAAGACCCTTTGAAGTCATATTGCATGGTACCCATTCCACGGGTTTCAACTACCCAGGTTTAAGGTATTCTTCCTTCAGCTAAAACATGCATGTGGAACCTAGAGTATGATCAACCATGTGATCGGGAGACGTGTTCAAATATGTCTCAGTTTTCGTACCCTGGTACTCGGGTGCAACATTCCAGACGCTTTACTAACACCCTCCCGACTTGGAGAGTCAGTCCCTTTAACCTCCTGTTTGGCCCAGTTTGCAATTTCTGCGGAAGATGAACAGGAATAGCGAGAACCAATGAGAGACTAGCTGGAGGTGTCTGGACGGGCAAATTTAACTCTCATTTCCCACCAGGAAGAGGAATTAACCAAAGGCTCAGCGTGCCGTGCCGGAACCAGATTAGGGCCTGAAGCCATCCTGCGGTGTTGCGGCCAGCTCAAAAGAAAGCGAGTTGAAGAAAGGAGCTCAGGGGCACTGTAATTCACAAACCTGCAGAGTTATAAATGACAGCTATCGTCCAAAAATATACTGAAGTAAGGCTGCCAAGAGGACTTGAAAGCAGGGCAGAATTGCAGGAAACCGATTTCAGGAGGCAGACTGGAATTGCATTGAAA
This sequence comes from Pseudorca crassidens, assembly GCF_039906515.1. Taxonomy (NCBI): domain Eukaryota; kingdom Metazoa; phylum Chordata; class Mammalia; order Artiodactyla; family Delphinidae; genus Pseudorca; species Pseudorca crassidens. The sequence continues at coordinate 518,171 of NW_027136343.1, forward strand.
GCATAGGAAAAGAGGCAGAACGTCCACAATGATGCACTTGGCCAAAAAGGGCGTATGCGTTTTTTCCTGAATATATTCAGGAAAAAACGCATACGCCCTTTTTGGCCAACCAAGCAAGCTTGCAAAGGAAATCTGCACTACAATGAAGTCTCACTTCCCCCCGGTCAAAAGGGCCATCTGAAAAAAAGTGTAAAATCCAGAAAGGCAGGACAGGCCATGGAGAACTGGGAGCCTTGTTATGCTGATGGGCGGGATGTAAATTGCCAACAGACACTCGGGAGAAGTGTATGGTGTTTCCTGAAACATCTAAAAAACAAAGCAACAGAGCCTAGGGCACTTCCACTTATGGTCCTATAGCTTAGGGAAATTAAAATCAAAAAGACACAGCCACCCCAAAGTTTGGGACGCCTCTGTTTACAAGAACCTCGTTTACCGTACAAGTTCAACATCGCAGAAAGTGAAAAATGGATAAAGAAGTTGTGGTATTTACTTACAAAGCAATATCACTCAGCAATGAAATCTATGTCATCAGGCCCTTAGCAGCACAATGAGTGGATTCAGGTATGATGATTCTAACTGAAATAAGTCACACAGAAAAAGAAACATCATAAGATATCAGTAATACACGGAATGTAAACTTGGCTACACAGGAACTGAATTACAGAACAGAACAGGGTCTCAAATTTAGAAAACCAACTTATGCTTGCTTAAGGGGAAAGGTGAGTTGGGGTGCTGCATAAAACCAGAGATTGAAATGAGCACAGATAAAGTTCCTTAAGCCAAATATGGAATAGACAAGAGCTACTCCTTGCTCAACGAAATGGACTCAACACCGCATATTAAATGCCTAAGAATGTACCTGACTAGTAAGTATCTTAAAACCTATGGATTGCTATGTCTCCGAAAGAGAATCAAGCATGTGTACAGGGGCATAAACGCAGCAGTGATAGGACTGGAGAGGTTCGGTGAGCAAATGAAGACCCTTTGAAGTCATATTGCATGGTACCCATTCCACGGGTTTCAACTACCCAGGTTTAAGGTATTCTTCCTTCAGCTAAAACATGCATGTGGAACCTAGAGTATGATCAACCATGTGATCGGGAGACGTGTTCAAATATGTCTCAGTTTTCGTACCCTGGTACTCGGGTGCAACATTCCAGACGCTTTACTAACACCCCCCGACTTGGAGAGTCAGTCCCTTTAACCTCCTGTTTGGCCCAGTTTGCAATTTCTGCAGAAGATGAACAGGAATAGCGAGAACCAATGAGAGACTAGCTGGAGGTGTCTGGACGGGCAAATTTAACTCTCATTTCCCACCAGGAAGAGGAATTAACCAAAGGCTCAGCGTGCCGTGCCGGAACCAGATTAGGGCCTGAAGCCATCCTGCGGTGTTGCGGCCAGCTCAAAAGAAAGCGAGTTGAAGAAAGGAGCTCAGGGGCACTGTAATTCACAAACCTGCAGAGTTATAAATGACAGCTATCGTCCAAAAATATACTGAAGTAAGGCTGCCAAGAGGACTTGAAAGCGGGGCAGAATTGCAGGAAACCGATTTCAGGAGGTAGACTGGAATTGCATTGAAAGCATAGGAAAAGAGGCAGAACGTCCACAATGATGCACTTGGCCAAAAAGGGCGTATGCGTTTTTTCCTGAATATATTCAGGAAAAAACGTATACGCCCTTTTTGGCCAACCAAGCAAGCTTGCAAAGGAAATCTGCACTACAATGAAGTCTCACTTCCCCCCGGTCAAAAGGGCCATCTGAAAAAAGTGTAAAATCCAGAAAGGCAGGACAGGCCATGGAGAACTGGGAGCCTTGTTATGCTGATGGGCGGGATGTAAATTGCCAACAGACACTCGGGAGAAGTGTATGGTGTTTCCTGAAACATCTAAAAAACAAAGCAACAGAGCCTAGGGCACTTCCCCTTATGGTCCTATAGCTTAGGGAAATTAAAATAAAAAAGACACAGCCACCCCAAAGTTTGGAACGCCTCTGTTTACAAGAACCTCGTTTACAGTACAAGTTCAACATCGCAGAAAGTGAAAAATGGATAAAGAAGTTGTGGTATTTACTTACAAAGCAATATCACTCAGCAATGAAATCTATGTCATCAGGCCCTTAGCAGCACAATGAGTGGATTCAGGTATGATGATTCTAACTGAAATAAGTCACACAGAAAAAGAAACATCATAAGATATCAGTAATACACGGAATGTAAACTTGGCTACACAGGAACTGAATTACAGAACAGAACAGGGTCTCAAATTTAGAAAACCAACTTATGCTTGCTTAAGGGTAAAGGTGAGTTGGGGTGCTGCATAAAACCAGAGATTGAAATGAGCACAGATAAAGTTCCTTAAGCCAAATATGGAATAGACAAGAGCTACTCCTTGCTCAACGAAATGGACTCAACACCGCATATTAAACGCCTAAGAATGTACCTGACTAGTAAGTATCTTAAAACCTATGGATTGCTATGTCTCCGAAAGAGAATCAAGCGTGTGTACAGGGGCATAAACGCAGCAGTGATAGGATTTTAGAGGTTCGGTGAGCAAATGAAGACCCTTTGAAGTCATATTGCATGGTACCCTTTCCATGGGTTTCAACTACCCAGGTTTAAGGTATACTTCCTTCAGCTAAAACATGCATGTGGAACCTAGAGTGTGATCAACCATGTGATCGGGAGACGTGTTCAAATATGTCTCAGTTTTCATACCCTGGTACTCGGGTGCAACATTCCAGACTCTTTACTAACACTCTCCCGACTTGGAGAGTCAGTCCCTTTAACCTCCTGTTTGGCCCAGTTTGCAATTTCTGCGGAAGATGAACAGGAATAGCGAGAACCAATGAGAGACTAGCTGGAGGTGTCTGGACGGGCAAATTTAACTCTCATTTCCCACCAGGAAGAGGAATTAACCAAAGGCTCAGTGTGCCGTGCCGGAATCAGATTAGGGCCTGAAGCCATCCTGCGGTGTTGCGGCCAGGTCACATGAAAGCGAGTTGAAGAAAGGAGCTCAGGGGCACTGTAATTCACAAACCTGCAGACTTATAAATGACAGCTATCGTCCAAAAATATACTGAAGTAAGGCTGCCAAGAGGACTTGAAAGCGGGGCAGAATTGCAGGAAACCGATTTCAGGAGGTAGACTGGAATTGAATTGAAAGCATAGGAAAAGAGGCAGAACGTCCACAATGATGCACTTGGCCAAAAAGGGCGTATGCGTTTTTTCCTGAATATATTCAGGAAAAAACGCATACGCCCTTTTTGGCCAACCAAGCAAGCTTGCAAAGGAAATCTGCACTACAATGAAGTCTCACTTCCCCCCGGTCAAAAGGGCCATCTGAAAAAAGTGTAAAATCCAGAAAGGCAGGACAGGCCATGGAGAACTGGGAGCCTTGTTATGCTGATGGGCGGGATGTAAATTGCCAATAGACACTCGGGAGAAGTGTATGGTGTTTCCTGAAACATCTAAAAAACAAAGCAACAGAGCCTAGGGCACTTCCACTTATGGTCCTATAGCTTAGGGAAACTAAAATCAAAAAGACACAGCCACCCCAAAGTTTGGGACGCCTCTGTTTACAAGAACCTCGTTTACCGTACAAGTTCAATATCACAGAAAGTGAAAAATGGATAAAGAACTTGTGGTACTTACGTACAATGCAGTATCACTCAGCAATGAAATCTATGTCATCAGGCCCGTAGCAGCATAATGAGTGGATTCAGGTACGATGATTCTAACTGAAATAAGTCACACAGAAAAAGAAACATCATAATATATCACTAATACACGGAATTTAAACTTGGCTACACAGGAACTGAATTCCAAAACAGAACAGGGTCTCAAATTTAGAAAACCAACTTATGCTTGCTTAAGGGGAAAGGTGAGTTGGGGTGCTGCATAAAACCAGAGATTGAAATGAGCACAGATAAAGTTCCTTAAGCCAAATATGGAATAGACAAGAGCTACTCCTTGCTCAACGAAATGGACTCAACACCCCATATTAAACGCCTAAGAATGTACCTGACTAGTAAGTATCTTAAAACCTAGGGATTGCTATGTCTCCGAAAGAGAATCAAGCGTGTGTACAGGGGCATAAACGCAGCAGTGATAGGATTGGAGAGGTTCGGTGAGCAAATGAAGACCCTTTGAAGTCATATTGCATGGTACCCATTCCACAGGTTTCAACTACCCAGGTTTAAGGTATTCTTCCTTCAGCTAAAACATGCATGTGGAACCTAGAGTATGATCAACCATGTGATCGGGAGACGTGTTCAAATATGTCTCAGTTTTCGTACCCTGGTACTCGGGTGCAACATTCCAGACGCTTTACTAAAACTCTCCCGACTTGGAGAGTCAGCGCCTTTAACCTCTTGTTTGGCCCAGTTTGCAATTTCTGCGGAAGATGAACAGGAATAGGGAGAACCAATGAGAGATTAGCTGGAGGTGTCTGGACGGGCAAATTTAACTCTCATTTCCCACCAGGAAGAGGAATTAACCAAAGGTTCAGCGTGTCGTGCCGGACACAGATTAGGGCCTGAAGACATCCTGTGGTGTTGCGGCTAGCTCACAAGAAAGCGAGGTGAAGAAAGGAGCTCAGGGGCACTGTAATTCACAAACCTGCAGACTTATAAATGACAGCTATCGTCCAAAAATATACTGAAGTAAGGCTGCCAAGAGGACTTGAAAGCGGGGCAGAATTGCAGGAAACCGATTTCAGGAGGTAGACTGGAATTGCATTGAAAGCATAGGAAAAGAGGCAGAACGTCCACAATGATGCACTTGGCCAAAAAGGGCGTATGCGTTTTTTCCTGAATATATTCAGGAAAAAACGCATACGCCCTTTTTGGCCAACCAAGCAAGCTTGCAAAGGAAATCTGCACTACAATGAAGACTCACTTCCCCCCGGTCAAAAGGGCCATCTGAAAAAAGTGTAAAATCCAGAAAGGCAGGACAGGCCATGGAGAACTGGGAGCCTTGTTATGCTGATGGGCGGGATGTAAATTGCCAACAGACACTCGGGAGAAGTGTATGGTGTTTCCTGAAACATCTAAAAAACAAAGCAACAGAGCCTAGGGCACTTCCACTTATGGTCCTATAGCTTAGGGAAATTAAAATCAAAAAGACACAGCCACCCCAAAGTTTGGGACGCCTCTGTTTACAAGAACCTCGTTTACCGTACAAGTTCAATATCACAGAAAGTGAAAAATGGATACAGAACTTGTGGTACTTACGTACAATGCAGTAACACTCAGCAATGAAATCTATGTCATCAGGCCCTTAGCAGCACAATGAGTGGATTCAGGTATGATGATTCTAACTGAAATAAGTCACACAGAAAAAGAAACATCATAAGATATCAGTAATACACGGAATGTAAACTTGGCTACACAGGAACTCAATTCCAAAACAGAACAGGGTCTCAAATTTAGAAAACCAACTTATGCTTGCTTAAGGGTAAAGGTGATTTGGGGTGCTGCATAAAACCAGACATTGAAATGAGCACAGATAAAATTCCTTAAGCCAAATATGGAATAGACAAGAGCTACTCCTTGCTCAACGAAATGGACACAACACCCCATATTAAACACCTAAGAATGCACCTGACTAGTAAGTATCTTAAAACCTATGGATTGCTATGTCTCCAAAAGAGAATCAAGCGTGTGTACAGGGGCATAAACGCAGCAGTGATAGGATTGGAGAGGTTCGGTGAGCAAATGAAGACCCTTTGAAGTCATATTGCATGGTACCCATTACACGGGTCTCAACTCTCCAGGTTTAAGGAATTCTTCCTTCAGCTAAAACATGCATGTGGAACCCAGAGTATGATCAACCATGTGAACGGGAGACGTGTTCAAATATGTCTCAGTTTTCGTACCCTGGTACTCGGGTGCAACATTCCAGATGCTTTACTAACACTCTCCCCACTTGGAGAGTCAGTCCCTTTAACCTCCTGTTTGGCCCAGTTTGCAATTTCTGCGGAAGATGAACAGGAATAGGGAGAACCAATGAGAGACTAGCTGGAGGTGTCTGGACGGGCAAATTTAACTCTCATTTCCCACCAGGAAGAGGAAATAACCAAAGGCTCAGTGTGTCGTGCCGGAACCAGATTATGGCCTGAAGCCATCCTGCGGTGTTGCGGCCAGCTCAAAAGAAAGCGAGTTGAAGAAAGGAGCTCAGGGGCACTGTAATTCACAAACCTGCAGACTTATAAATGACAGCTATCGTCCAAAAAAATACTGAAGTAAGGCTGCCAAGAGGACTTGAAAGTGGGGCAGAATTGCAGGAAACCGATTTCAAGAGGTAGACTGGAATTGCATTGAAAGCATAGGAAAAGAGGCAGAACGTCCACAATGATGCACTTGGCCAAAAAGGGCGTATGCGTTTTTTCCTGAATATATTCAGGAAAAAACGCATACGCCCTTTTTGGCCAACCAAGCAAGCTTGCAAAGGAAATCTGCACTACAATGAAGTCTCACTTCCCCCCGGTCAAAAGGGCCATCTGAAAAAAGTGTAATATCCAGAAAGGCAGGACAGGCCATGGAGAACTGGGAGCCTTGTTATGCTGATGGGCGGGATGTAAATTGCCAACAGACACTCGGGAGAAGTGTATGGTGTTTCCTGAAACATCTAAAAAACAAAGCAACAGAGCCTAGGGCACTTCCACTTATGGTCCTATAGCTTAGGGAAATTAAAATCAAAAAGACACAGCCACCCCAAAGTTTGGGACGCCTCTGTTTACAAGAACCTCGTTTACCGTACAAGTTCAATATCACAGAAAGTGAAAAATGGATACAGAACTTGTGGTACTTACGTACAATGCAGTAACACTCAGCAATGAAATCTATGTCATCAGGCCCTTAGCAGCACAATGAGTGGATTCAGGTATGATGATTCTAACTGAAATAAGTCACACAGAAAAAGAAACATCATAAGATATCAGTAATACACGGAATGTAAACTTGGCTACACAGGAACTGAATTACAGAACAGAACAGGGTCTCAAATTTAGAAAACCAACTTATGCTTGCTTAAGGGGAAAGGTGAGTTGGGGTGCTGCATAAAACCAGACATTGAAATGAGCACAGATAAAGTTCCTTAAGCCAAATACGGAATAGACAAGAGCTACTCCTTGCTCAACGAAATGGCCTCAACACCGCATATTAAACGCCTAAGAATGTACCTGTCTACTAAGTATCTTAAAACCTATGGATTGCTATGTCTCCGAAAGAGAATCAAGCATGTGTACAGGGGCATAAACACAGCAGTGATAGGATTGGAGAGGTTCGGTGAGCAAATGAAGACCCTTTGAAGTCATATTGCATGGTACCCATTCCATGGGTTTCAAGTACCCAGGTTTAAGGTATTCTTCCTTCAGCTAAAACATGCATGTGGAACCTAGAGTATGATCAACCATGTGATCGGGAGACGTGTTCAAATATGTCTCAGTTTTCGTACCCTGGTACTCGGGTGCAACATTCCAGACGCTTTACTAAAACTCTCCCGACTTGGAGAGTCAGCGCCTTTAACCTCTTGTTTGGCCCAGTTTGCAATTTCTGTGGAAGATGAACAGGAATAGGGAGAACCAATGAGAGACTAGCTGGAGGTGTCTGGACGGGCAAATTTAACTCTCATTTCCCACCAGGAAGAGGAATTAACCAAAGGTTCAGCGTGTCGTGCCGGACACAGATTAGGGCCTGAAGACATCCTGTGGTGTTGCGGCTAGCTCACAAGAAAGCGAGTTGAAGAAAGGAGCTCAGGGGCACTGTAATTCACAAACCTGCAGAGTTATAAATGACAGCTATCGTCCAAAAATATACTGAAGTAAGGCTGCCAAGAGGACTTGAAAGCGGGGCAGAATTGCAGGAAACCGATTTCAGGAGGTAGACTGGAATTGCATTGAAAGCATAGGAAAAGAGGCAGAACGTCCACAATGATGCACTTGGCCAAAAAGGGCGTATGCGTTTTTTCCTGAATATATTCAGGAAAAAACGCATACGCCCTTTTTGGCCAACCAAGCAAGCTTGCAAAGGAAATCTGCACTACAATGAAGACTCACTTCCCCCCGGTCAAAAGGGCCATCTGAAAAAAGTGTAAAATCCAGAAAGGCAGGACAGGCCATGGAGAACTGGGAGCCTTGTTATGCTGATGGGCGGGATGTAAATTGCCAACAGACACTTGGGAGAAGTGTATGGTGTTTCCTGAAACACCTAAAAAACAAAGCAACAGAGCCTAGGGCACTTCCACTTATGGTCCTATAGCTTAGGGAAATTAAAATCAAAAAGACACAGCCACCCCAAAGTTTGGGACGCCTCTGTTTACAAGAACCTCGTTTACCGTACAAGTTCAATATCACAGAAAGTGAAAAATGGATACAGAACTTGTGGTACTTACGTACAATGCAGTATCACTCAGCAATGAAATCTATGTCATCAGGCCCGTAGCAGCATAATGAGTGGATTCAGGTACGATGATTCTAACTGAAATAAGTCACACAGAAAAAGAAACATCATAAGATATCACTAATACACGGAATGTAAACTTGGCTACACAGGAACTCAATTCCAAAACAGAACAGGGTCTCAAATTTAGAAAACCAACTTATGCTTGCTTAAGGGGAAAGGTGATTTGGGGTGCTGCATAAAACCAGACATTGAAATGAGCACAGATAAAATTCCTTAAGCCAAATATGTAATAGACAAGAGCTACTCCTTGCTCAACGAAATGGACTCAACACCCCATATTAAACACCTAAGAATGCACCTGACTAGTAAGTATCTTAAAACCTATGGATTGCTATGTCTCCAAAAGAGAATCAAGCGTGTGTACAGGGGCATAAACGCAGCAGTGATAGGATTGGAGAGGTTCGGTGAGCAAATGAAGACCCTTTGAAGTCATATTGCATGGTACCCATTCCACGGGTCTCAACTCTCCAGGTTTAAGGAATTCTTCCTTCAGCTAAAACATGCATGTGGAACCCAGAGTATGATCAACCATGTGAACGGGAGACGTGTTCAAATATGTCTCAGTTTTCGTACCCTGGTACTCGGGTGCAACATTCCAGATGCTTTACTAACACTCTCCCCACTTGGAGAGTCAGTCCCTTTAACCTCCTGTTTGGCCCAGTTTGCAATTTCTGCGGAAGATGAACAGGAATAGCGAGAACCAATGAGAGACTAGCTGGAGGTGTCTGGACGGGCAAATTTAACTCTCATTTCCCACCAGGAAGAGGAAATAACCAAAGGCTCAGTGTGTCGTGCCGGAACCAGATTATGGCCTGAAGCCATCCTGCGGTGTTGCGGCCAGCTCAAAAGAAAGCGAGTTGAAGAAAGGAGCTCAGGGGCACTGTAATTCACAAACCTGCAGAGTTATAAATGACAGCTATCGTCCAAAAATATACTGAAGTAAGGCTGCCAAGAGGACTTGAAAGTGGGGCAGAATTGCAGGAAACCTATTTCAAGAGGTAGACTGGAATTGCATTGAAAGCATAGGAAAAGAGGCAGAACGTCCACAATGATGCACTTGGCCAAAAAGGGCGTATGCGTTTTTTCCTGAATATATTCAGGAAAAAACGCATACGCCCTTTTTGGCCAACCAAGCAAGCTTGCAAAGGAAATCTGAACTACAATGAAGTCTCACTTCCCCCCGGTCAAAAGGGCCATCTGAAAAAAGTGTAAAATGCAGAAAGGCAGGACAGGCCATGGAGAACTGGGAGCCTTGTTATGCTGATGGGCGGGATGTAAATTGCCAACAGACACTCGGGAGAAGTGTATGGTGTTTCCTGAAACATCTAAAAAACAAAGCAACAGAGCCTAGGGCACTTCCAATTATGGTCCTATAGATTAGGGAAATTAAAATCAAAAAGACACAGCCACCCCAAAGTTTGGGACGCCTCTGTTTACAAGAACCTCATTTACAGTAAAAGTTCAACATCGCAGAAAGTGAAAAATGGATAAAGAAGATGTGGTATTTACTTACAAAGCAATATCCCTCAGCAATGAAATCTATGTCATCAGGCCCTTAGCAGCACAATGAGTGGATTCAGGTATGATGATTCTAACTGAAATAAGTCACACAGAAAAAGAAACATCATAAGATATCAGTAATACACGGAATGTAAACTTGGCTACACAGGAACTGAATTACAGAACAGAACAGGGTCTCAAATTTAGAAAACCAACTTATGCTTGCTTAAGGGGAAAGGTGAGTTGGGGTGCTGCATAAAACCAGAGATTGAAATGAGCACAGATAAAGTTCCTTAAGCCAAATATGGAATAGAAAAGAGCTACTCCTTGCTCAACGAAATGGACTCAACACCGCGTATTAAATGCCTAAGAATGTACCTGACTAGTAAGTATCTTAAAACCTATGGATTGCTATGTCTCCGAAAGAGAATCAAGCATGTGTACAGGGGCATAAACGCAGCAGTGATAGGATTGGAGAGGTTCGGTGAGCAAATGAAGACCCTTTGAAGTCATATTGCATGGTACCCATTCCATGGGTTTCAAGTACCCAGGTTTAAGGTATTCTTCCTTCAGCTAAAACATGCATGTGGAACCTAGAGTATGATCAACCATGTGATCGGGAGACGTGTTCAAATATGTCTCAGTTTTCGTATCCTGGTACTCGGGTGCAACATTCCAGACACTTTACTAAAACTCTCCCGACTTGGAGAGTCAGCGCCTTTAACCTCCTGTTTGGCCCAGTTTGCAATTTCTGCGGAAGATGAACAGGAATAGCGAGAACCAATGAGAGACGAGCTGGAGGTGTCTGGACGGGCAAATTTAACTCTCATTTCCCACCAGGAAGAGGAATTAACCAAAGGTTCAGCGTGCCGTGCCGGACCAAGATTAGGGCCTGAAGACATCCTGTGGTGTTGCGGCCAGCTCACAAGAAAGCGAGTTGAAGAAAGGAGCTCAGGGGCACTGTAATTCACAAACCTGCAGAGTTATAAATGACAGCTATCGTCCAAAAATATACTGAAGTAAGGCTGCCAAGAGGACTTGAAAGCGGGGCAGAATTGCAGGAAACCGATTTCAGGAGGTAGACTGGAATTGCATTGAAAGCATAGGAAAAGAGGCAGAACGTCCACAATGATGCACTTGGCCAAAAAGGGCGTATGCGTTTTTTCCTGAATATATTCAGGAAAAAACGCATACGCCCTTTTTGGCCAACCAAGCAAGCTTGCAAAGGAAATCTGCACTACAATGAAGACTCACTTCCCCCTGGTCAAATGGGCCATCTGTAAAAAGTGTAAAATCCAGAAAGGCAGGACAGGCCATGGAGAACTTGGAGCCTTGTTATGCTGATGGGCGGGATGTAAATTGCCAACAGACACTCAGGAGAAGTGTATGGTGTTTCCTGAAACATCTAAAAAACAAAGCAACAGAGCCTAGGGCACTTCCACTTATGGTCCTATAGCTTAGGGAAATTAAAATCAAAAAGACACAGCCACCCCAAAGTTTGGGACGCCTCTGTTTACAAGAACCTCATTTACCGTACAAGTTCAATATCACAGAAAGTGAAAAATGGATAAAGAACTTGTGGTACTTACGTACAATGCAGTATCACTCAACAATGAAATCTATGTCATCAGGCCCGTAGCAGCATAATGAGTGGATTCAGGTACGATGATTCTAACTGAAATAAGTCACACCGAAAAAGAAACATCATAAGATATCAGTAATACACGGAATGTAAACTTGGCTACACAGGAACTCAATTCCAAAACAGAACAGGGTCTCAAATTTAGAAAACCAACTTATGCTTGCTTAAGGGGAAAGGTGATTTGGGGTGCTGCATAAAACCAGACATTGAAATGAGCACAGATAAAGTTCCTTAAGCCAAATATGGAATAGACAAGAGCTATTCCTTGCTCAATGAAATGGACTCAACACCCCATATTAAATGCCTAAGAATGTACCTGACTAGTAAGTATCTTAAAACCTATGGATTGCTATGTCTCCAAAAGAGAATCAAGCGTGTGTACAGGGGCATAAACGCAGCAGTGATAGGATTGGAGAGGTTCGGTGAGCAAATGAAGACCCTTTGAAGTCATATTGCATGGTACCCATTACACGGGTCTCAACTCTCCATGTTTAAGGTATTCTTTCTTCAGCTAAAACATGCATGTGGAACCCAGAGTATGATCAACCGTGTGAACGGGAGACGTGTTCAAATATGTCTCAGTTTTCCTCCCCTGGTACTCGGGTGTAACATTCCATACGCTTTACTAACACTCTCCCCACTTGGAGAGTCAGCGCCTTTAACCTCCTGTTTGGCCCAGTTTGCAATTTCTGCGGAAGATGAACAGGAATAGGGAGAACCAATGAGAGACTAGCTGGAGGTGTCTGGACGGGCAAATTTAACTCTCATTTCCCACCAGGAAGAGGAAATAACCAAAGGCTCAGCGTGCCGTGCCGGAACGAGATTAGGGCCTGAAGCCATCCTGTGGTGTTGCGGCCAGCTCAAAAGAAAGCGAGTTGAAGAAAGGAGCTCAGGGGCACTGTAATTCACAAACCTGCAGACTTATAAATGACAGCTATCGTCCAAAAATATACTGAAGTAAGGCTGCCAAGAGGACTTGAAAGCGGGGCAGAATTGCAGGAAACCGATTTCAGGAGGTAGACTGGAATTGCATTGAAAGCATAGGAAAAGAGGCAGAACGTCCACAATGATGCACTTGGCCAAAAAGGGCGTATGCGTTTTTTCCTGAATATATTCAGGAAAAAACGCATACGCCCTTTTTGGCCAACCAAGCAAGCTTGCAGAGGAAATCTGCACTACAATGAAGTCTCACTTCCCCCCGGTCAAAAGGGCCATCTGAGAAAAGTGTAAAATCCAGAAAGGCAGGACAGGCCATGGAGAACTGGGAGCCTTGTTATGCTGATGGGCGGGATGTAAATTGCCAACAGACACTCGGGAGAAGTGTATGGTGTTTCCTGAAACATCTAAAAAACAAAGCAACAGAGCCTAGGGCACTTCCACTTATGGTCCTATAGCTTAGGGAAATTAAAATCAAAAAGACACAGCCACCCCACAGTTTGGGACAGCTCTGTTTACAAGAACCTCGTTTACGGTACAAGTTCAATATCGCAGAAAGTGAAAAATGGATAAAGAAGTTGTGGTACTTATGTACAATGCAAAATCACTCAGCCATGAAATCTATGTCATCAGGCCCGTAGCAGCATAATGAGTGGATTCAGGTATGATGATTCTAACTGAAATATGTCACACAGAAAAAGAAACATCATAAGATATCACTAATACACGGAATGTGAACTTGGCTACACATGAACTGAATTACAAAACAGAACAGGGTCTCAAGTTTAGAAAACCAACTTATGCTTCCTTAAGGGGGAAAGTGAGTTGGGGTGCTGCATAAAACCAGAGTTTGAAATTAGCACAGATACCATTCAATAAGCCAAATATGTAATAGACAAGACCTACCCCTTGCTCAACAAAATGGACTCAACAATGAGGTATCACCTCACACCTGATAGAATGGGCATCATGAGAAAATCTACAAACAAAAATGCTGGAAAGGGTGTGGAGAAAAGGAACCCTCTTCCACTATTGTTGGGAATATAAATTGATACAGTCACTACGGAGAACAATATGGAGTTTCTTAAGAAACTAACAATAGAATTACCATATGATACAGCAATCCCAGTACTGGACATATACCCAGACAAAACCATAAATCAAAACGAGACATTCACCGCAATGTTCATTGCATCACTATTTACAATATCGAGGTAATGGAAGCAACCTAAATGCCCACAGACAGACGAATGCATAAAGCTGTGGTACATATATAAAATGGAATATTACTAAGCCATGAAAAGGAATGAAATTGGGTCATTTGTAGAGACGTCGATGGATCTAGAGACTGTCATACAGAGTGAAGTAAGTCAGAAAGAGAAAAACAAATCTTGTATATTCATGCATATATGTGGAACCTAGAAAAACTGTACAGATTAACCATTTTGCAAGGCATAAATAGAGCAACAGATGTAGACAACAAATGTATGGACAACAAGGGGGGAAAGCTGTTGGGGGGGTGGTGGTGGGAGGAGTTGAGAGACTGGGATTGGCATGTATACATTTATATGTATAAAATAGATAACCAATAAGAACCTGCTGTATAAAAATATAAAATAAAATTCAAAATTAAAAAGAAATAAAATTTAAAAAATAAAACAGAAAAAACAATTATTCCCTTCACATACATGTATTTATATGAATAAATTATTTCCATGCTTATATCTGTAAATACAAAAAAGAGGAATAAAATCTACCTTGAACCAAAAACGAAAAAGAGAAAAAAAAACACAGAACCCACCAGTTCCACAGAGGAAAACCGTATCAGGGCACTTGCTCCAGTTGTAAACAATTCTGAAGTTGGCCAGTGGTGGGGAATCGTCTCCCATTCAGCCAGCAGCCCCCACGCAACAAGCGTCCTCATTGCAAAGCTGGGGCACCGTGCCGAGGCATCTGTGAGTAAATGGGAGGTGAGCCCCAGGCCAGTTGCTGCTGAACTATTCCCACCCGTCCCAGGTAAAACACCTGAATATATACAAGGACTTGAAAGCCTAGAGGAAGGGCCATAGAGCCACACGAGTGACAGCATGCCGGCCGACTTGGTGCCTGCAGGCCAGCCAGGATGGTCCTGGCCCTGGGTGCTCTTCTGGAAGATTTCCATTTCCCTGACTGAGATACCCGTCCTGTCCCTGCCCCCACTGCTTTTTTCCTTCCTCACCTCTGCCCAGGGAGAAATTCCAGCAGCAGGTATGGGTGACACATCCTCTTCTTTAGCAGGTGGCAGCCTGGCAACTGCTGCAGAAAGTCCAGCAGAGCCCCACTCACACTGGGCCACCCACAAAGCCGTGGCCTCTCACTCCCTCCCACCAGCCCAGCCCCGAGACTGCTGACAGGGCAGAGAAAATGGCGTCAGGCACGGCTGCAGGGGCTCTTGCTGCCTGGAGTGGTATTTATATTGATCTCAACCCAGGCACACCTGGGGAGGGCTGGCCCACACGGTAAGGCTGCCCAGGTCAGCCAATCATCACCCCTCAGGGGCTCACAGTTGCAGAAAATGGAACTTGCTGAACCGGCCAGGTCCAAGGAACAGGTGTGGGCTCCTGAGAGTCAGGATAGACAAGGGGCTGCAGCTTTGGCTTGTTTTCTAATCATTTTATCTGGCCCATGAGTGGGAGACAACTTCAAGAAAACCCTCTCCTTATGAGAGGAACCCAGGAGTCAGGGAGAGGAGGGGTGGGTGGTGGTTGGAGACAGAGGCCTGGTGCCCCGGGTGCAGTGGAAGTCTCTGGAAGACCAGGTGGAGGGAGGCTGCACAGAGTGATGCCCAGGGTCACAGACCTGTCGCAGCTGCTGTTTGTTAGTTCAAGTCCTGCTCTGAGGTGCTCTGTGCCAGCTCTGAGCGACAGGTGAGCTGGGGGTGCTCTGCAATGAGGGCTATGTGCACGGTTCCTGTGTGCCCAGCCCTGCCATGGTACCTGCAAGGGTAGCTCTGTATCCTGGGAAGGGCCTGACCACGAGAGCCCCGTGGGCTGGGGTGGGGGTGGGGTACCTGCCCAGGTGAGCTCCATATTCTGGGATTGGTCTGACCACGAGAGCCCCATGGGCTGCTGGGGACCTGGTAAAGGATGTCAGGACAGTCAGTGAAGCCACCGAGGATATACCTCCAGTTGCTCCTAATTCCTACACCCTGCTGGTCATTCTACCAACCACCAGGACATGGTATTCTGTATTAGTCTTCAATGATGCCTTCTTTTGTATTCCATTAGTCCCAGAGTCACAAGAAATTTTGGCTTGTGAGTGGCAGGACTCAACATACAACTAAAACAATACTTCCGGGCCGTCTTGCCCCAAGGGTGCAAAAATTCCCACACCATCTTTGGGGAAAGCTTAGCTAAAGACCTAAAAGTTCTACCTCTGGAAAAGGAAACCCTCCTTCAGTACGCAGACGACATTCTG
The DNA here is from genome assembly GCF_039906515.1 of Pseudorca crassidens. Lineage (NCBI taxonomy): Eukaryota > Metazoa > Chordata > Mammalia > Artiodactyla > Delphinidae > Pseudorca > Pseudorca crassidens. Next base: position 534,165 of record NW_027136343.1, read on the forward strand.
ATCGCCAGCCCTACTAAGGAGACCTCTGAACTACCAAGCCAATAAAGGATAGAAGTTGTCCAAGAAAAAGCTCAAATATCACAGACTGCGGTGACCTGCCTGGGCTTCATTCTCACAGAAGGTCGGAGAAGCCCATCTCAGGAAAGGGAAGAAACCATTTGCAGCCTTACCCCTTTCTAAAACTAGAAGACAGCTTAGGGGTTCCTGGGGAGGCCAGGGTTTGCTGCTTCTGGATCCCTAACTACAGTCTACTAGCTGGGCCTCTATATGAAACACTGAAAGGAAAAGATGATGATCCTTTTGAATAGAATCCAGAAGTGGCCTTTCAAGAATGGAAAGAGCAGTCAATTCAGACCCTTGCCCTGGAACTCCCTAATTTAGCTAAACCCTTTGACCTTTACATTCCCGGTGAAAGGTGAATCGCCATTGGAGAATTAGTGCAAAAACTGGGACCACTTGAAATGGAACAATGCAAGAATGCCATCCAGGTAGGATAAACTACGGTCACCAAGGGGCTTGGCCCACTGCCGCATCTGGCCAAGATACTGGCGGTATCTAAAAACCTGGAAATCAGCAGCCCAAAAGGCCACCTCCTTCCTAAGGGAAAAGGACCCCACGTGGTGATCCTAACCACCAACGATGCCCTGAAGTTGCAGGGTTCGCTCCGTGGGCACACCGACCTCGAGTGAGGAGGCCCTCCAACTCCAACATCCAGAGAGATAACCGGGGGCAACAGGGCACCATGACGACTCGTGTGAACATCACTTGACCTGGAGTTTCTCTCATAAAACAATAAGAGTGTGTCCCAAAAGAGTAGACTACTGCTTGCAGGACTTACTGCACCCAGAGGGGAGCTAATAATCTTGGCGGGGGAACCGTATATCACACTGTCACCATAGAAAAGCCTACAGACACCGTGATGATGGTGGCCAATAAGACCGGCTGGACTCCTGTTTACTTCAAAAGGCTGTTGACTCAGTGGTCATCATGGTCCTTGATCACCACTGACCCTGGACTGTCTGGGAGTTGAGCGGGCAGGGCTCTGACACCTGGTGCTGTTTGTACGTTAATTCAGGGGCCTAATTGAAGAAAGCGCAGACTACTGGTCAGAGCATCTAGGCTGGCAGAAACGGTCAGCCTAAGGTGGCCGAACAAATGTGGGGCGGGGTGAAACCGGCCCCCACAGCGTCTCTGCACATCTCTTTCCTGGACCCTTAAAGGTCATTAGAATCTATAACACTTCCAATGCTGGTGCTCAGGTGGACGAGCAGGGAGGCAGGGGGCCTGGGGACAATCAACGTCACCTGGAGGCTGCTGGGGAGAAGCTCTGACCCTCGCCCCCGGGTATTAGGGCTCCCAACTCAGCACTCAGCAGTTACAGAAGAAGTGTCTGCACCCTCAGCACTCCAAGAATGAGGAACGGGACAAAAGGCAGAGGAGGGGTTTGTCCCCAGCAAAGCCCATTAAAAATCCCTGGGAGATAAAAATAGAATCTGGGCAATAAAGTCAAGTCTAACCTTTTTTATCCTTTGTGCTTTGTCTAATTTCACGTGCTCCTAGGGTCCCGCATGCAGAGGTTCCACACCCGGCACTTCAGACCAGATTTCCTAGTGCAGAATGGCTGGGTCGACACCTCAGCTCCTGGGGCCCAGTGCAGACTCCGCGATATAGAGCCTGAGCTGCAGCCAACCTGGCCCTCGAGAGCTCCGCCCCCTCCCTCCCACTGACTCTGACAGGATCTCTACACAGCAGCCCAGCCCACAGCCCACGGGGTAGTGCATGCTCTCACCTCTCCATTCTCTGATCAAAATATAAAGTTTCCTTTGCTTGTGAACCAAACTCAGTCTCGATCTGTTGGCCCCAATGACACTGGGCAGGGGGACACTTGTTGGGGTCCACTCTGGAGGATCAGTAACAGAAATTGAGACTATTGTAACCTCAATGAACAGATGTGTGAGCCAAACTGTAGTTAACATAGAACAGTGTATAAGGCTCGGGTAAAATAAGATGTTTCTAACACTTCCATTTGATATTTCCATCACTTTATTATAAGCAAGTTCAGTGAAAAGGTTTGTCTTATTTGTCAGGTCAATATTAGAGAAACGAAGTGATTTCTTTCCAAGGATGTACATCTAATAATCTTGGTTAAAGCTTCAATCTTGTTTTAAATGCTTTTCCATTGAAAATGATACCTCTCTTTCAGCTCCCCCATTTCTGAGAAGTATAAAATCTTATAATTTATTATTACCAAAGGGGAAAGGTGGGAGGAGGGATAAATTAACAGTTTGGGATTAACACATACACACTGCTATGTATAAAATAGATCATCAACAAGGAACTACTGTATAGCACAGGGAACTACACTCAACATTTTGCAATAACCTATAAGGGGAAATAATCTGAAAAAGAATAGATATTTTTATTGACATCATCTATCAATGACAGTTAAAGTGTAACCTAAGGGAAGCTGGTGGTGAGTGCTTCTGACCCTGAAGACTTCAATCATCTAAAGTTTGGACTCTGCCTACTTCCCAAGGCCCTTAATGAACATATGTGTAGCCGTAGCTTAAAAAATTCCCCAGTTTGGGTTTCGGGGAGACACTGATTTTGAAAAAGCCCTGGTGTTCTCCTTACATGAATGGGACTCTTCCTACTGCTAAAACATGTCTGTCACACCCAGAGGATGGTATACCGTCTGATCGGGAAGAGTTTGGAAAAGGCATCTCCTCTCCTCATCTCCTGGTGCTCGGGTTCACCCCTCCAGCGTCTTTACTAACAGTCTCCCCACTTGGAGATGTCAGCACTGTCAACATCCTGTTGCGTACAGTTTGGAATTTGTCCAGAGGATGAAGCGGAAGGATGAGGAACAATGAGAGACAAGTCCTAGGTGTTCAGACAGGCACATGTCACTCTAATTTCCAATCAGGAAGACGAATTGACCAAAGGCTAGGGTTGCCCATGGAAACAGTATAGGGCTTGAGGAAATCCCGCTGCTTTGTGGCCAGTTCCCATAAACACAAGTTGAACAATGGAACTCAGGGGCAGTAAAATTCACAAAACTGCAGAGTTGAAAATATCCATCACTGAAAAATGTCTTGAGGAAAGTCAGAGAAAAGGACTTGTAAGCAAGGGAGAATGGCAGGAAAGGGATTTGAGGAGGTAGAAAGGACTCGCCATTAAGCACAAGAAAAGGAGCTGAACATTGCCAACATTGCAGTTGGCCAAAAAGGGTGTATGCGTTTTTTTCTGTATATATTCAAGAAAAGGGCATACACTTTTTTAGCCAACCAAACAGGTGGGCACTGGAAGTCAATACTACAAAAGATATCACTTCGCATCAGTCAGAAGAGCCATCCTCATAAAGCGTAAACAACAGAAATGCAGGACAGGGCAAGGAGAAGAGGGAGCCCTGTGAGACTTATAGTGGAAATGTATATTGCCAACGGCCATTCTGGAGAAGTGTATTGTGTTTACTAAAGCATCTAAAAAATGAGCTACAGAGCATAGGGCACTTGCACTCATGGGCGTATATCTTGAGAAAAACAAAAATCGAGAGGACACAGGCACCCCAATGTTTACCCCCTCTCTGTTTAAAAGATCCTCAACTAGGATATAACTTAAATGTCTCTGGAGGGAAAAAATGGGTAGAGATGTGGTACTTAGGTAGAGTGGAATATTATTCAGCCTGGAAATCAATGAAATATGGCCAGTTGTAACAACTCCGGAGGAGTTACGTATGATCTTTCTAAGTGACAGAATTCAAAAAGAAAAAGACACATATCATAAGATATCACTTAAAGGTGGAATCCAAAATGGCTACACATGAAATAAATTACAAAACAAAAACATAGTCAAATATGTAGAAAACACGCATAAGGCTGCTAAACGGGAAAGGTGGGGAGGGGTGAGGCATCACCCAGGAGGTTGAAATTAGCAAAGATACCATTCCAAATACCAAACTGATAATCAACAAGGCCTACACGGTAGCTAAAAGAACTGCACTCAGCACACTCAAGTCACCGGAAAAGAATATATACGACTGGTAAGAATCTGAAAAAGAATTTACTGATGTCTCTCTGTACGTGAATCAAGTGGATGTACAGCAGCAAGAAACAGAGCTTTGAAAATCAGCTGTAACCAATATAGTAATAAATTGAAAAAAATAAACGACAGAGAGACAGAGAAAACCTCTTACAACTTTTCCTCAGGGCCGGTGATGCAACATGGATTGAACACATCTAGACCCACAGCAGGATGAGACATAAGGCTGGAAACTGTTTGCGCTAAGAGAAATGTGAGGTTGGGTGAGGAAATGCACACCCTTTAAAGTAATACTACCTGGTACCCATTCAATGGGTCCCAAATATGCAGGTTCAAGGGATCTTCCTACAGCTAAAACATGCATGGAAAACCCAGAGGACTGTACACCATGTGATCGGGAGATGTGTCTAAAATGCAGCTCATTTATCCTCTCCTGGTGCTCCTGTTCACCATTCCAGCCACGTTACTTAGAATCTCCCCACTTGGAGAATCAGCACATTTCAACTTCTGTTTCACACATTTTGCAAATTGTGAGGAGGATGAACGGGGAACCAATGAGAGAATAGTTGTAGGGGTTTGGACGGGCACATATCACTCTAATTTCCCATTAAGAATAAGAATTGAAAAAAGGCTCAGCCCGCCTCGCCCGAGCCAAAATAGGGCCTGAAGCAATCCTGAGGGTTTGAGGCCAGCTCACAAAAGAGCAACTTAAAAAATGGAGCTCAGGGTCACTGCAATTCACAAACCTGCAGAGTTATAAATGAAAACTAACGTCCAAAAATATGTTGAGGTAAGGCAAAGAAGAGGATCTGAATGCAAGACAGAATTGCAAGAAACAGATTTCAAGAGATAGATTGGACTCGTCTTTAAAGCACATGAAAAGCGGCAGAATTTCGACAATGATGCAGTTGGCCCAAAAGGGCGTATGCGTTTTTTCCTGATTATATCCAGGAAAAAACGCATACGCACTTTATGGGCAACGAAGCAAGCAAGCAATGCAAATGTGCACAACAAAGAAGTCTCATTTCCCACTGGTCAAAAGGGCCATCCTAAAAAATTGTAAAAACCAGAAATGCAGGACAGGCCATGGAGAACAGGGAGCCTTTATACGCTGATGGGCAGTGTGTGAACTGCCGAGAGCCACTCTGGAGAAGTGTATGGTGGTTCCTAAATCATCTAAAAAACAGAGCTACAGAGCATAGGACACTTCCAATCATGGGAGTATATCTAGGGAAATCTAAAAATTAACAAGACACAATCACACCACAGTTTAGGGCTACTCTGTTTACAAGAACCTCAACTTCAGTATACCTTAAATATCCCAGGAAAGAGAACAATGGATAAAGAAGATGTGGTACTTATGTACAATGGAATATCTCTTCACCATGAAATCAATGTAATAAGGCTAGTAGAAGGATAAAGAGTGGATTTAGGTCCGATAATACTACTTGAAATAAGTCAAACAGAAAAAGAAACATATCATAAGATATCACTTATAGAGGGAGGGTAAATATGGCTGCACAAGAAATGAATTACAGAACAGAACAGTGTCTCACATTTAGAAAACACACTTATTTCAGCTTAAGGGGAAAGGAGAGGTGGGGTGATGCATAAAACCAGAGTTTGAAATTAGCACAGATACCGTTCAATAAACCAAATAGATATTAGACAAGATCTACACCTTGCTCAATGAACTGGCCTCAACACACCCTATACACCGCAGAGAAATATATCTGAGTAATAAGAATCTTAAAACCCATGTATTGATATATCTCCATAAGGGAATCAAGTGTGTGCAGAGTGGCACAAACACAGCAGTGAAAATGAGCTAAACCCCATTATAGAAATAAATTTTAAAAACAAAACGCAGAAACAATGAAAGAGAGAAAAATTCTTACAAAATTCGCTCAGGGGCTGTGATGCAACCTGGATTGACCACATATAAACCCACAGCTGGATAAGACATAAGGCTGGACACTTGGGGCTGAGAGGATTGATGAGCTTTGGTGAGCAACTGCCAAAAGTTTAATGCAATACTTCATGCTACTCATTCCAAGGGTCCCAACACTCCAGGTTGAAGGGAATCTTCCTACAGCTAAACCATGCTTGGGAAACCCAGCGACTGGTATACCATATGATCGGGAAAGGTTTCTAAAACGCACCTCATTTTTCCTCTCCTGGGGCTCCGGATCGACATTCCAGCCACTTTACCAAAAATATCCCCACATGGAGAGTCAATGCCTTTAAGTTCTGGTATCGCACAGTCTGCAGTTAGTGCGGAGGATGAATGGGAATAGGGGGAACCAGTGAGAAACTAGCTGTAGCGGTTTCAATGGGCACATGTCACTCTAAATTCACATCAGTAAGAAGAATAAACCAAAGGCACAGCAAGGTGCCCCAGAAGAAGAATAGGGCCTGAAGGAATCCTGTGGTTATGAGGCAAGATCACAAAAATAAGAGCTGAAAAATGGAGCTAAGGGCCACTGCAATTCAAAAACCTGCAGAGTTATAAAGGCCAACTATTTTCAAAAAATATATTGAGGTAAGGCTATGAAGAGGCATTGAAAGCAAGGCAGAATTGCAGGAAAACGATTTCAGGAGGTAGACTGGAATTGCATTTAAAGCATAGGAAAAGAGGCAGAACGTCAACAATGATTCACTTGGCCAAAAAGGGTGTATGCATTTTTTCCTGAATTTATTCAGGAAAAAAGGCATACGCCCTTTTTGGCCAACCAAGCAAGCTTGCAAAGGAAATCTGCACTACAATGAAGTCTCACTTCCCCCTGGTCAAAAGGGCCATCTGAATAAAGGGTAAAATCCAGAAAGGCAGGACAGGCCATGGAGAACTGGGAGCCTTGTTATGCTGATGGGCGGGATGTGTATGGTGTTTCCTGAAACATCTAAAAAACAAAGCAACAGAGCCTAGGGCACTTCCACTTATGGTCCTATAGCTTAGGGAAATTAAAATCAAAAAGACACAGCCACCCCAAAATTTGGGACGCCTCTGTTTACAAGAGCCTCGTTAACCGTACAAGTTCAATATCACAGAAAGTGAAAAATGGATAAAGAACTTGTGGTACTTACGTACAATGCAGTATCACTCAGCAATGAAATCTATGTCATCAGGCCCGTAGCAGCATAATGAGTGGATTCAGGTATGATGATTCTAACTGAAATAAGACAAACAGAAAAAGAAACATCATAAGATATCACTAATACACGGAATGTAAACTTGGCTACACAGGAACTGAATTACAGAACAGAACAGGGTCTCAAATTTAGAAAACCAACTTATGCTTGCTTAAGGGGAAAGGTGAGCTGGGGTGCTGCATAAAACCAGAGATTGAAATGAACACAGATAAAGTTCCTTAAGCCAAATATGGAATAGACAAGAGCTACTCCTTGCTCAACGAAATGGACTCAACACCCCATATTAAACGCCTAAGAATGTACCTGACTAGTAAGTATCTTAAAACCTATGGATTGCTATGTCTCCAAAAGAGAATCAAGCATGTGTACAGGGGCATAAACGCAGCAGTGATAGGATTGGAGAGGTTCAGTGAGCAAATGAAGACCCTTTGAAGTCATATTGCATGGTACCAATTCCACGGGTCTCAACTCTCCAGGTTTAAGGTATTCTTCCTTCAGCTAAAACATGCATGTGGAACCCAGAGTATGATCAACCGTGTGAACGGGAAACATGTTCAAATATGTCTCAGTTTTCCTCCCCTGGTACTCGGGTGCAACATTCCAGACGCTTTACTAACACTCTCCCCACTTGGAGAGTCAGCGCCTTTAACCTCCTGTTTGGCCCAGTTTGCAATTTCTGCGGAAGATGAACAGGAATAGCGAGAACCAATGAGAGACTAGCTGGAGGTGTCTGGACGGGCAAATTTAACTCTCATTTCCCACCAGGAAGAGGAAATAACCAAAGGCTCAGCATGCCGTGCCGGAACCAGATTAGGGCCTGAAGCCATCCTGCGGTGTTGCGGCCAGCTCACAAGAAAGCGAGTTGAAGAAAGGAGCTCAGGGGCACTGTAATTCACAAACCTGCAGAGTTATAAATGACAGCTATCGTCCAAAAATATACTGAAGTAAGGCTGCCAAGAGGACTTGAAAGCGGGGCAGAATTGCAGGAAACCGATTTCAGGAGGTAGACTGGAATTGCTTTGAAAGCATAGGAAAAGAGGCAGAACGTCCACAATGATGCACTTGGCCAAAAAGGGCGTATGCGTTTTTTCCTGAATATATTCAGGAAAAAACGCATATGCACTTTTTGGCCAACCAAGCAAGCTTGCAAAGGAAATCTGCACTACAATGAAGTCTCACTTCCCCCCGGTCAAAAGGGCCATCTGAAAAAAGTGTAAAATCCAGAAAGGCAGGACAGGCCATGGAGAACTGGGAGCCTTGTTATGCTGATGGGCGGGATGTAAATTGCCAACAGACACTCGGGAGAAGTGTATGGTGTTTCCTGAAACATCTAAAAAACAAAGCAACAGAGCCTAGGGCACTTCCACTTATGGTCCTATAGCTTAGGGAAATTAAAATCAAAAAGACACAGCCACCCCAAAGTTTGGGATGCCTCTGTTTACAAGAACCTCGTTTACGGTACAAGTTCAATATCACAGAAAGTGAAAAATGGATAAAGAAGTTGTGGTACTTATGTACAATGCAAAATCACTCAGCCATGAAATCTATGTCATCAGGCCCGTAGCAGCATAATGAGTGGATTCAGGTATGATGATTCTAACTGAAATATGTCACACAGAAAAAGAAACATCATAAGATATCACTAATACATGGAATGTGAACTTGGCTACACATGAACTGAATTACAAAACAGAACAGGGTCTCAAGTTTAGAAAACCAACTTATGCTTCCTTAAGGGGGAAAGTGAGTTGGGGTGCTGCATAAAACCAGAGTTTGAAATTAGCACAGATACCATTCAATAAGCCAAATATGTAATAGACAAGACCTACCCCTTGCTCAACAAAATGGACTCAACAATGAGGTATCACCTCACACCTGATAGAATGGGCATCATGAGAAAATCTACAAACAAAAATGCTGGAAAGGGTGTGGAGAAAAGGAACCCTCTTCCACTATTGTTGGGAATATAAATTGATACAGTCACTACGGAGAACAATATGGAGTTTCTTAAGAAACTAACAATAGAATTACCATATGATACAGCAATCCCAGTACTGGACATATACCCAGACAAAACCATAAATCAAAACGAGACATTCACCGCAATGTTCATTGCATCACTATTTACAATATCGAGGTAATGGAAGCAACCTAAATGCCCACAGACAGACGAATGCATAAAGCTGTGGTACATATATAAAATGGAATATTACTAAGCCATGAAAAGGAATGAAATTGGGTCATTTGTAGAGACGTCGATGGATCTAGAGACTGTCATACAGAGTGAAGTAAGTCAGAAAGAGAAAAACAAATCTTGTATATTCATGCATATATGTGGAACCTAGAAAAACTGTACAGATTAACCATTTTGCAAGGCATAAATAGAGCAACAGATGTAGACAACAAATGTATGGACAACAAGGGGGGAAAGCTGTTGGGGGGGTGGTGGTGGGAGGAGTTGAGAGACTGGGATTGGCATGTATACATTTATATGTATAAAATAGATAACCAATAAGAACCTGCTGTATAAAAATATAAAATAAAATTCAAAATTAAAAAGAAATAAAATTTAAAAAATAAAACAGAAAAAACAATTATTCCCTTCACATACATGTATTTATATGAATAAATTATTTCCATGCTTATATCTGTAAATACAAAAAAGAGGAATAAAATCTACCTTGAACCAAAAACGAAAAAGAGAAAAAAAACACAGAACCCACCAGTTCCACAGAGGAAAACCGTATCAGGGCACTTGCTCCAGTTGTAAACAATTCTGAAGTTGGCCAGTGGTGGGGAATCGTCTCCCATTCAGCCAGCAGCCCCCACGCAACAAGCGTCCTCATTGCAAAGCTGGGGCACCGTGCCGAGGCATCTGTGAGTAAACGTGAGCTGAGCCCCAGGCCAGTTGCTGCTGAACTATTCCCACCCGTCCCAGGTAAAACACCTGAATATATACAAGGACTTGAAAGCCTAGAGGAAGGGCCATAGAGCCACACGAGTGACAGCATGCCGGCCGACTTGGTGCCTGCAGGCCAGCCAGGATGGTCCTGGCCCTGGGTGCTCTTCTGGAAGATTTCCATTTCCCTGACTGAGATACCCGTCCTGTCCCTGCCCCCACTGCTTTTTTCCTTCCTCACCTCTGCCCAGGGAGAAATTCCAGCAGCAGGTATGGGTGACACATCCTCTTCTTTAGCAGGTGGCAGCCTGGCAACTGCTGCAGAAAGTCCAGCAGAGCCCCACTCACACTGGGCCACCCACAAAGCCGTGGCCTCTCACTCCCTCCCACCAGCCCAGCCCCGAGACTGCTGACAGGGCAGAGAAAATGGCGTCAGGCATGGCTGCAGGGGCTCTTGCTGCCTGGAGTGGTATTTATATTGATCTCAACCCAGGCACACCTGGGGAGGGCTGGCCCGCACGGTAAGGCTGCCCAGGTCAGCCAATCATCACCCCTCAGGGGCTCACAGTTGCAGAAAATGGAACTTGCTGAACCGGCCAGGTCCAAGGAACAGGTGTGGGCTCCTGAGAGTCAGGATAGACAAGGGGCTGCAGCTTTGGCTTGTTTTCTAATCATTTTATCTGGCCCATGAGTGGGAGACAACTTCAAGAAAACCCTCTCCTTATGAGAGGAACCCAGGAGTCAGGGAGAGGAGGGGTGGGTGGTGGTTGGAGACAGAGGCCTGGTGCCCCGGGTGCAGTGGAAGTCTCTGGAAGACCAGGTGGAGGGAGGCCGCACAGAGTGACGCCCAGGGTCACAGACCTGTCGCAGCTGCTGTTTGTTAGTTCAAGTCCTGCTCTGAGGTGCTCTGTGCCAGCTCTGAGCGACAGGTGAGCTGGGGGTGCTCTGCAATGAGGGCTATGTGCACGGTTCCTGTGTGCCCAGCCCTGCCATGGTACCTGCAAGGGTAGCTCTGTATCCTGGGAAGGGCCTGACCACGAGAGCCCCGTGGGCTGGGGTGGGGGTGGGGTACCTGCCCAGGTGAGCTCCATATTCTGGGATTGGTCTGACCACGAGAGCCCCATGGGCTGCTGGGGACATGGTAAAGGATGTCAGGACAGTCAGTGAAGCCACCGAGGATATACCTCCAGTTGCTCCTAATTCCTACACCCTGCTGGTCATTCTACCAACCACCAGGACATGGTATTCTGTATTAGTCTTCAATGATGCCTTCTTTTGTATTCCATTAGTCCCAGAGTCACAAGAAATTTTGGCTTGTGAGTGGCAGGACTCAACATACAACTAAAACAATACTTCCGGGCCGTCTTGCCCCAAGGGTGCAAAAATTCCCACACCATCTTTGGGGAAAGCTTAGCTAAAGACCTAAAAGTTCTACCTCTGGAAAAGGAAACCCTCCTTCAGTACGCAGACGACATTCTGATCGCCAGCCCTACTAAGGAGGCCTCTGAACTACCAAGCCAATAAAGGATAGAAGTTGTCCAAGAAAAAGCTCAAATATCACAGACTGCGGTGACCTGCCTGGGCTTCATTCTCACAGAAGGTCGGAGAAGCCCATCTCAGGAAAGGGAAGAAACCATTTGCAGCCTTACCCCTTTCTAAAACTAGAAGACAGCTTAGGGGTTCCTGGGGAGGCCAGGGTTTGCTGCTTCTGGATCCCTAACTACAGTCTACTAGCTGGGCCTCTATATGAAACACTGAAAGGAAAAGATGATGATCCTTTTGAATAGAATCCAGAAGTGGCCTTTCAAGAATGGAAAGAGCAGTCAATTCAGACCCTTGCCCTGGAACTCCCTAATTTAGCTAAACCCTTTGACCTTTACATTCCCGGTGAAAGGTGAATCGCCATTGGAGAATTAGTGCAAAAACTGGGACCACTTGAAATGGAACAATGCAAGAATGCCATCCAGGTAGGATAAACTACGGTCACCAAGGGGCTTGGCCCACTGCCGCATCTGGCCAAGATACTGGCGGTATCTAAAAACCTGGAAATCAGCAGCCCAAAAGGCCACCTCCTTCCTAAGGGAAAAGGACCCCACGTGGTGATCCTAACCACCAACGATGCCCTGAAGTTGCAGGGTTCGCTCCGTGGGCACACCGACCTCGAGTGAGGAGGCCCTCCAACTCCAACATCCAGAGAGATAACCGGGGGCAACAGGGCACCATGACGACTCGTGTGAACATCACTTGACCTGGAGTTTCTCTCATAAAACAATAAGAGTGTGTCCCAAAAGAGTAGACTACTGCTTGCAGGACTTACTGCACCCAGAGGGGAGCTAATAATCTTGGCGGGGGAACCGTATATCACACTGTCACCATAGAAAAGCCTACAGACACCGTGATGATGGTGGCCAATAAGACCGGCTGGACTCCTGTTTACTTCAAAAGGCTGTTGACTCAGTGGTCATCATGGTCCTTGATCACCACTGACCCTGGACTGTCTGGGAGTTGAGCGGGCAGGGCTCTGACACCTGGTGCTGTTTGTACGTTAATTCAGGGGCCTAATTGAAGAAAGCGCAGACTACTGGTCAGAGCATCTAGGCTGACAGAAATGGTCAGCCTAAGGTGGCCGAACAAATGTGGGGCGGGGTGAAACCGGCCCCCACAGCGTCTCTGCACATCTCTTTCCTGGACCCTTAAAGGTCATTAGAATCTATAACACTTCCAATGCTGGTGCTCAGGTGGACGAGCAAGGAGGCAGGGGGCCTGGGGACAATCAACGTCACCTGGAGGCTGCTGGGGAGAAGCTCTGACCCTCGCCCCCGGGTATTAGGGCTCCCAACTCAGCACTCAGCAGTTACAGAAGAAGTGTCTGCACCCTCAGCACTCCAAGAATGAGGAACGGGACAAAAGGCAGAGGAGGGGTTTGTCCCCAGCAAAGCCCATTAAAAATCCCTGGGAGATAAAAATAGAATCTGGGCAATAAAGTCAAGTCTAACCTTTTTTATCCTTTGTGCTTTGTCTAATTTCACGTGCTCCTAGGGTCCCGCATGCAGAGGTTCCACACCCGGCACTTCAGACTAGATTTCCTAGTGCAGAATGGCTGGGTCGACACCTCAGCTCCTGGGGCCCAGTGCAGACTCCGCGATATAGAGCCTGAGCTGCAGCCAACCTGGCCCTCGAGAGCTCCGCCCCCTCCCTCCCACTGACTCTGACAGGATCTCTACACAGCAGCCCAGCCCACAGCCCACGGGGTAGTGCATGCTCTCACCTCTCCATTCTCTGATCAAAATATAAAGTTTCCTTTGCTTGTGAACCAAACTCAGTCTCGATCTGTTGGCCCCAATGACACTGGGCAGGGGGACACTTGTTGGGGTCCACTCTGGAGGATCAGTAACAGAAATTGAGACTATTGTAACCTCAATGAACAGATGTGTGAGCCAAACTGTAGTTAACATAGAACAGTGTATAAGGCTCGGGTAAAATAAGATGTTTCTAACACTTCCATTTGATATTTCCATCACTTTATTATAAGCAAGTTCAGTGAAAAGGTTTGTCTTATTTGTCAGGTCAATATTAGAGAAACGAAGTGATTTCTTTCCAAGGATGTACATCTAATAATCTTGGTTAAAGCTTCAATCTTGTTTTAAATGCTTTTCCATTGAAAATGATACCTCTCTTTCAGCTCCCCCATTTCTGAGAAGTATAAAATCTTATAATTTATTATTACCAAAGGGGAAAGGTGGGAGGAGGGATAAATTAACAGTTTGGGATTAACACATACACACTGCTATGTATAAAATAGATCATCAACAAGGAACTACTGTATAGCACAGGGAACTACACTCAACATTTTGCAATAACCTATAAGGGGAAATAATCTGAAAAAGAATAGATATTTTTATTGACATCATCTATCAATGACAGTTAAAGTGTAACCTAAGGGAAGCTGGTGGTGAGTGCTTCTGACCCTGAAGACTTCAATCATCTAAAGTTTGGACTCTGCCTACTTCCCAAGGCCCTTAATGAACATATGTGTAGCCGTAGCTTAAAAAATTCCCCAGTTTGGGTTTCGGGGAGACACTGATTTTGAAAAAGCCCTGGTGTTCTCCTTACATGAATGGGACTCTTCCTACTGCTAAAACATGTCTGTCACACCCAGAGGATGGTATACCGTCTGATCGGGAAGAGTTTGGAAAAGGCATCTCCTCTCCTCATCTCCTGGTGCTCGGGTTCACCCCTCCAGCGTCTTTACTAACAGTCTCCCCACTTGGAGATGTCAGCACTGTCAACATCCTGTTGCGTACAGTTTGGAATTTGTCCAGAGGATGAAGCGGAAGGATGAGGAACAATGAGAGACAAGTCCTAGGTGTTCAGACAGGCACATGTCACTCTAATTTCCAATCAGGAAGACGAATTGACCAAAGGCTAGGGTTGCCCATGGAAACAGTATAGGGCTTGAGGAAATCCCGCTGCTTTGTGGCCAGTTCCCATAAACACAAGTTGAACAATGGAACTCAGGGGCAGTAAAATTCACAAAACTGCAGAGTTGAAAATATCCATCACTGAAAAATGTCTTGAGGAAAGTCAGAGAAAAGGACTTGTAAGCAAGGGAGAATGGCAGGAAAGGGATTTGAGGAGGTAGAAAGGACTCGCCATTAAGCACAAGAAAAGGAGCTGAACATTGCCAACATTGCAGTTGGCCAAAAAGGGTGTATGCGTTTTTTTCTGTATATATTCAAGAAAAGGGCATACACTTTTTTAGCCAACCAAACAGGTGGGCACTGGAAGTCAATACTACAAAAGATATCACTTCGCATCAGTCAGAAGAGCCATCCTCATAAAGCGTAAACAACAGAAATGCAGGACAGGGCAAGGAGAAGAGGGAGCCCTGTGAGACTTATAGTGGAAATGTATATTGCCAACGGCCATTCTGGAGAAGTGTATTGTGTTTACTAAAGCATCTAAAAAATGAGCTACAGAGCATAGGGCACTTGCACTCATGGGCGTATATCTTGAGAAAAACAAAAATCGAGAGGACACAGGCACCCCAATGTTTACCCCCTCTCTGTTTAAAAGATCCTCAACTAGGATATAACTTAAATGTCTCTGGAGGGAAAAAATGGGTAGAGATGTGGTACTTAGGTAGAGTGGAATATTATTCAGCCTGGAAATCAATGAAATATGGCCAGTTGTAACAACTCCGGAGGAGTTACGTATGATCTTTCTAAGTGACATAATTCAAAAAGAAAAAGACACATATCATAAGATATCACTTAAAGGTGGAATCCAAAATGGCTACACATGAAATAAATTACAAAACAAAAACATAGTCAAATATGTAGAAAACACGCATAAGGCTGCTAAACGGGAAAGGTGGGGAGGGGTGAGGCATCACCCAGGAGGTTGAAATTAGCAAAGATACCATTCCAAATACCAAACTGATAATCAACAAGGCCTACACGGTAGCTAAAAGAACTGCACTCAGCACACTCAAGTCACCGGAAAAGAATATATACGACTGGTAAGAATCTGAAAAAGAATTTACTGATGTCTCT
Source organism: Pseudorca crassidens (assembly GCF_039906515.1). Lineage (NCBI taxonomy): Eukaryota > Metazoa > Chordata > Mammalia > Artiodactyla > Delphinidae > Pseudorca > Pseudorca crassidens. The sequence goes on from NW_027136343.1 coordinate 549,810, forward strand.
CTGTACGTGAATCAAGTGGATGTACAGCAGCAAGAAACAGAGCTTTGAAAATCAGCTGTAACCAATATAGTAATAAATTGAAAAAAATAAACGACAGAGAGACAGAGAAAACCTCTTACAACTTTTCCTCAGGGCCGGTGATGCAACATGGATTGAACACATCTAGACCCACAGCAGGATGAGACATAAGGCTGGAAACTGTTTGCGCTAAGAGAAATGTGAGGTTGGGTGAGGAAATGCACACCCTTTAAAGTAATACTACCTGGTACCCATTCAATGGGTCCCAAATATGCAGGTTCAAGGGATCTTCCTACAGCTAAAACATGCATGGAAAACCCAGAGGACTGTACACCATGTGATCGGGAGATGTGTCTAAAATGCAGCTCATTTATCCTCTCCTGGTGCTCCTGTTCACCATTCCAGCCACGTTACTTAGAATCTCCCCACTTGGAGAATCAGCACATTTCAACTTCTGTTTCACACATTTTGCAAATTGTGAGGAGGATGAATGGGGAACCAATGAGAGAATAGTTGTAGGGGTTTGGACGGGCACATATCACTCTAATTTCCCATTAAGAATAAGAATTGAAAAAAGGCTCAGCCCGCCTCGCCCGAGCCAAAATAGGGCCTGAAGCAATCCTGCGGGTTTGAGGCCAGCTCACAAAAGAGCAACTTAAAAAATGGAGCTCAGGGTCACTGCAATTCACAAACCTGCAGAGTTATAAATGAAAACTAACGTCCAAAAATATGTTGAGGTAAGGCAAAGAAGAGGATCTGAATGCAAGACAGAATTGCAAGAAACAGATTTCAAGAGATAGATTGGACTCGTCTTTAAAGCACATGAAAAGCGGCAGAATTTCGACAATGATGCAGTTGGCCCAAAAGGGCGTATGCGTTTTTTCCTGATTATATCCAGGAAAAAACGCATACGCACTTTATGGGCAACGAAGCAAGCAAGCAATGCAAATGTGCACAACAAAGAAGTCTCATTTCCCACTGGTCAAAAGGGCCATCCTAAAAAATTGTAAAAACCAGAAATGCAGGACAGGCCATGGAGAACAGGGAGCCTTTATACGCTGATGGGCAGTGTGTGAACTGCCGAGAGCCACTCTGGAGAAGTGTATGGTGGTTCCTAAATCATCTAAAAAACAGAGCTACAGAGCATAGGACACTTCCAATCATGGGAGTATATCTAGGGAAATCTAAAAATTAACAAGACACAAGCACACCACAGTTTAGGGCTACTCTGTTTACAAGAACCTCAACTTCAGTATACCTTAAATATCCCAGGAAAGAGAACAATGGATAAAGAAGATGTGGTACTTATGTACAATGGAATATCTCTTCACCATGAAATCAATGTAATAAGGCTAGTAGAAGGATAAAGAGTGGATTTAGGTCCGATAATACTACTTGAAATAAGTCAAACAGAAAAAGAAACATATCATAAGATATCACTTATAGAGGGAGGGTAAATATGGCTGCACAAGAAATGAATTACAGAACAGAACAGTGTCTCACATTTAGAAAACACACTTATTTCAGCTTAAGGGGAAAGGAGAGGTGGGGTGATGCATAAAACCAGAGTTTGAAATTAGCACAGATACCGTTCAATAAACCAAATAGATATTAGACAAGATCTACACCTTGCTCAATGAACTGGCCTCAACACACCCTATACACCGCAGAGAAATATATCTGAGTAATAAGAATCTTAAAACCCATGTATTGATATATCTCCATAAGGGAATCAAGTGTGTGCAGAGTGGCACAAACACAGCAGTGAAAATGAGCTAAACCCCATTATAGAAATAAATTTAAAAAACAAAACGCAGAAACAATGAAAGAGAGAAAAATTCTTACAAAATTCGCTCAGGGGCTGTGATGCAACCTGGATTGACCACATATAAACCCACAGCTGGATAAGACATAAGGCTGGACACTTGGGGCTGAGAGGATTGATGAGCTTTGGTGAGCAACTGCCAAAAGTTTAATGCAATACTTCATGCTACTCATTCCAAGGGTCCCAACACTCCAGGTTGAAGGGAATCTTCCTACAGCTAAACCATGCTTGGGAAACCCAGCGACTGGTATACCATATGATCGGGAAAGGTTTCTAAAACGCACCTCATTTTTCCTCTCCTGGGGCTCCGGATCGACATTCCAGCCGCTTTACCAAAAATATCCCCACATGGAGAGTCAATGCCTTTAAGTTCTGGTATCGCACAGTCTGCAGTTAGTGCGGAGGATGAATGGGAATAGGGGGAACCAGTGAGAAACTAGCTGTAGCGGTTTCAATGGGCACATGTCACTCTAAATTCACATCAGTAAGAAGAATAAACCAAAGGCACAGCAAGGTGCCCCAGAAGAAGAATAGGGCCTGAAGGAATCCTGTGGTTATGAGGCAAGATCACAAAAATAAGAGCTGAAAAATGGAGCTAAGGGCCACTGCAATTCAAAAACCTGCAGAGTTATAAAGGCCAACTATTTTCAAAAAATATATTGAGGTAAGGCTATGAAGAGGCATTGAAAGCAAGGCAGAATTGCAGGAAAACGATTTCAGGAGGTAGACTGGAATTGCATTTAAAGCATAGGAAAAGAGGCAGAACGTCCACAATGATTCACTTGGCCAAAAAGGGTGTATGCATTTTTTCCTGAATTTATTCAGGAAAAAAGGCATACGCCCTTTTTGGCCAACCAAGCAAGCTTGCAAAGGAAATCTGCACTACAATGAAGTCTCACTTCCCCCTGGTCAAAAGGGCCATCTGAAAAAAGTGTAAAATCCAGAAAGGCAGGACAGGCCATGGAGAACTGGGAGCCTTGTTATGCTGATGGGCGGGATGTGTATGGTGTTTCCTGAAACATCTAAAAAACAAAGCAACAGAGCCTAGGGCACTTCCACTTATGGTCCTATAGCTTAGGGAAATTAAAATCAAAAAGACACAGCCACCCCAATGTTTGGGACGCCTCTGTTTACAAGAACCTCGTTTACAGTACAAGTTCAATATCACAGAAAGTGAAAAATGGATAAAGAACTTGTGGTACTTACGTACAATGCAGTATCACTCAGCAATGAAGTCTATGTAATCAGGCCCGTAGCAGCATAATGAGTGGATTCAGGTACGATGATTCTAACTGAAATAAGACGCACAGAAAAAGAAACATCATAAGATATCACTAATACACGGAATGTAAACTTGGCTACACAGGAACTGAATTACAGAACAGAACAGGGTCTCAAATTTAGAAAACCAACTTATGCTTGCTTAAGGGGAAAGGTGAGTTGGGGTGCTGCATAAAACCAGAGATTGAAATGAACACAGATAAAGTTCCTTAAGCCAAATATGGAATAGACAAGAGCTACTCCTTGCTCAACGAAATGGACTCAACACCCCATATTAAACGCCTAAGAATGTACCTGACTAGTAAGTATCTTAAAACCTATGGATTGCTATGTCTCCAAAAGAGAATCAAGCATGTGTACAGGGGCATAAACGCAGCAGTGATAGGATTGGAGAGGTTCAGTGAGCAAATGAAGACCCTTTGAAGTCATATTGCATGGTACCAATTCCACGGGTCTCAACTCTCCAAGTTTAAGGTATTCTTCCTTCAGCTAAAACATGCATGTGGAACCCAGAGTATGATCAACCGTGTGAACGGGAAACATGTTCAAATATGTCTCAGTTTTCCTCCCCTGGTACTCGGGTGCAACATTCCAGACGCTTTACTAACACCCTCCCGACTTGGAGAGTCAGTCCCTTTAACCTCCTGTTTGGCCCAGTTTGCAATTTCTGCGGAAGATGAACAGGAATAGCGAGAACCAATGAGAGACTAGCTGGAGGTGTCTGGACGGGCAAATTTAACTCTCATTTCCCACCAGGAAGAGGAAATAACCAAAGGCTCAGCATGCCGTGCCGGAACCAGATTAGGGCCTGAAGCCATCCTGCGGTGTTGCGGCCAGCTCACAAGAAAGTGAGTTGAAGAAAGGAGCTCAGGGGCACTGTAATTCACAAACCTGCAGAGTTATAAATAACAGCTATTGTCCAAAAATATACTGAAGTAAGGCTGCCAAGAGGACTTGAAAGCGGGGCAGAATTGCAGGAAACCGATTTCAGGAGGTAGACTGGAATTGCATTGAAAGCATAGGAAAAGAGGCAGAACGTCCACAATGATGCACTTGGCCAAAAAGGGCGTATGCGTTTTTTCCTGAATATATTCAGGAAAAAACGCATACGCCCTTTTTGGCCAACCAAGCAAGCTTGCAAAGTAAATCTGCACTACAATGAAGTCTCACTTCCCCCCGGTCAAAAGGGCCATCTGAAAAAAGTGTAAAATCCAGAAAGGCAGGACAGGCCATGGAGAACTGGGAGCCTTGTTATGCTGATGGGCGGGATGTAAATTGCCAACAGACACTCGGGAGAAGTGTATGGTGTTTCCTGAAACATCTAAAAAACAAAGCAACAGAGCCTAGGGCACTTCCACTTATGGTCCTATAGCTTAGGGAAATTAAAATCAAAAAGACACAGCCACCCCAAAGTTTGGGACGCCTCTGTTTACAAGAACCTCATTTACCGTACAAGTTCAACATCGCAGAAAGTGAAAAATGGATAAAGAAGTTGTGGTATTTACTTACAAAGCAATATCACTCAGCAATGAAATCTATGTCATCAGGCCCTTAGCAGCACAATGAGTGGATTCAGGTATGATGATTCTAACTGAAATAAGTCACACAGAAAAAGAAACATCATAAGATATCACTAATACACGGAATGTAAACTTGGCTACACAGGAACTGAATTACAAAACAGAACAGTGTCTCAAATTTAGAAAACCAACTTATGCTTGCTTAAGGGGAAAGGTGAGTTGGGGTGCTGCATAAAACCAGACATTGAAATGAGCACAGATAAACTTCCTTAAGCCAAATATGTAATAGACAAGAGCTACTCCTTGCTCAACGAAATGGACTCAACACCCCATATTAAATGCCTAAGAATGTACCTGACTAGTAATTATCTTAAAACCTATGGATTGCTATGTCTCCGAAAGGGAATCAAGCGTGTGTACAGGGGCATAAATGCAGCAGTGATAGGATTGGAGAGGTTTGGTGAGCAAATGAAGACCCTTTGAAATCATATTGCATGGTACTAATTCCACGGGTCTCAACTCTCCAGGTTTCAGGGATTCTTCCTTCAGCTAAAACATGCATGTGGAACCCAGAGTATGATCAACCATGTGAGCGGGAGACGTGTTCAAATATGTCTCAGTTTTCGTCCCCTGGTACTCGGGTGCAACATTCCAGACGCTTTACTAACACTCTCCCGACTTGGAGAGTCAGTGCCTTTAACCTCCTGTTTGGCCCTGTTTTCAATTTCAGTGGAAGATGAACAGGAATAGGGAGAACCAATGAGAGACAAGCTGGAGGTTTCTGGACGGGCAAATTTAACTCTCATTTCCCACCAAGGACAGGAATTAACCAAAGGCTCAGCATGCCGTGCCGGAACCAGATTAGGGCCTGAAGCAATCCTGCGGTGTTGCGGCCAGCTCACAAGAAAGCGAGATGAAGAACGGAGCTCAGGGGCACTGTAATTCACAAACCTGCAGAGTTATAAATGACAGCAATCGTCCAAAAATATACTGAAGTAAGGCTGCCAAGAGGACTTGAAAGCGGGGCAGAATTGCAGGAAACCGATTTCAGGAGGTAGACTGGAATTGCATTTTAAGCATAGGAAAAGAGGCAGAACGTCCACAATGATGCACTTGGCCAAAAAGGGCGTATGCGTTTTTTCCTGAATCAGGAAAAAACGCATACGCACTTTTTAGCCAACCAAGCAAGCTTGCAAAGGAAATCTGCACTACAATGAAGTCTCACTTCCCCCCGGTCAGAAGGGCCATCTGAAAAAAGTGTAAAATCCAGAAAGGCAGGACAGGCCATGGAGAACTGGGAGCCTTGTTATGCTGATGGGCGGGATGTAAATTGCCAACAGACACTCGGGAGAAGTGTATGGTGTTTCCTGAAACATCTAAAAAACAAAGCAACAGAGCCTAGGGCACTTCCACTTATGGTCCTATAGCTTAGGGAAATTAAAATCAAAAAGACACAGCCACCCCACAGTTTGGGACAGCTCTGTTTACAAGAACCTCGTTTACGGTACAAGTTCAATATCGCAGAAAGTGAAAAATGGATAAAGAAGTTGTGGTACTTATGTACAATGCAAAATCACTGAGCCATGAAATCTATGTCATCAGGCCCGTAGCAGCATAATGAGTGGATTCAGGTATGATGATTCTAACTGAAATATGTCACACAGAAAAAGAAACATCATAAGATATCACTAATACATGGAATGTGAACTTGGCTACACATGAACTGAATTACAAAACAGAACAGGGTCTCAAGTTTAGAAAACCAACTTATGCTTCCTTAAGGGGGAAAGTGAGTTGGGGTGCTGCATAAAACCAGAGTTTGAAATTAGCACAGATACCATTCAATAAGCCAAATATGTAATAGACAAGACCTACCCCTTGCTCAACAAAATGGACTCAACAATGAGGTATCACCTCACACCTGATAGAATGGGCATCATGAGAAAATCTACAAACAAAAATGCTGGAAAGGGTGTGGAGAAAAGGAACCCTCTTCCACTATTGTTGGGAATATAAATTGATACAGTCACTACGGAGAACAATATGGAGTTTCTTAAGAAACTAACAATAGAATTACCATATGATACAGCAATCCCAGTACTGGACATATACCCAGACAAAACCATAAATCAAAACGAGACATTCACCGCAATGTTCATTGCATCACTATTTACAATATCGAGGTAATGGAAGCAACCTAAATGCCCACAGACAGACGAATGCATAAAGCTGTGGTACATATATAAAATGGAATATTACTAAGCCATGAAAAGGAATGAAATTGGGTCATTTGTAGAGACGTCGATGGATCTAGAGACTGTCATACAGAGTGAAGTAAGTCAGAAAGAGAAAAACAAATCTTGTATATTCATGCATATATGTGGAACCTAGAAAAACTGTACAGATTAACCATTTTGCAAGGCATAAATAGAGCAACAGATGTAGACAACAAATGTATGGACAACAAGGGGGGAAAGCTGTTGGGGGGGTGGTGGTGGGAGGAGTTGAGAGACTGGGATTGGCATGTATACATTTATATGTATAAAATAGATAACCAATAAGAACCTGCTGTATAAAAATATAAAATAAAATTCAAAATTAAAAAGAAATAAAATTTAAAAAATAAAACAGAAAAAACAATTATTCCCTTCACATACATGTATTTATATGAATAAATTATTTCCATGCTTATATCTGTAAATACAAAAAAGAGGAATAAAATCTACCTTGAACCAAAAACGAAAAAGAGAAAAAAAACACAGAACCCACCAGTTCCACAGAGGAAAACCGTATCAGGGCACTTGCTCCAGTTGTAAACAATTCTGAAGTTGGCCAGTGGTGGGGAATCGTCTCCCATTCAGCCAGCAGCCCCCACGCAACAAGCGTCCTCATTGCAAAGCTGGGGCACCGTGCCGAGGCATCTGTGAGTAAACGTGAGCTGAGCCCCAGGCCAGTTGCTGCTGAACTATTCCCACCCGTCCCAGGTAAAACACCTGAATATATACAAGGACTTGAAAGCCTAGAGGAAGGGCCATAGAGCCACACGAGTGACAGCATGCCGGCCGACTTGGTGCCTGCAGGCCAGCCAGGATGGTCCTGGCCCTGGGTGCTCTTCTGGAAGATTTCCATTTCCCTGACTGAGATACCCGTCCTGTCCCTGCCCCCACTGCTTTTTTCCTTCTTCACCTCTGCCCAGGGAGAAATTCCAGCAGCAGGTATGGGTGACACATCCTCTTCTTTAGCAGGTGGCAGCCTGGCAACTGCTGCAGAAAGTCCAGCAGAGCCCCACTCACACTGGGCCACCCACAAAGCCGTGGCCTCTCACTCCCTCCCACCAGCCCAGCCCCGAGACTGCTGACAGGGCAGAGAAAATGGCGTCAGGCACGGCTGCAGGGGCTCTTGCTGCCTGGAGTGGTATTTATATTGATCTCAACCCAGGCACACCTGGGGAGGGCTGGCCCACACGGTAAGGCTGCCCAGGTCAGCCAATCATCACCCCTCAGGGGCTCACAGTTGCAGAAAATGGAACTTGCTGAACCGGCCAGGTCCAAGGAACAGGTGTGGGCTCCTGAGAGTCAGGATAGACAAGGGGCTGCAGCTTTGGCTTGTTTTCTAATCATTTTATCTGGCCCATGAGTGGGAGACAACTTCAAGAAAACCCTCTCCTTATGAGAGGAACCCAGGAGTCAGGGAGAGGAGGGGTGGGTGGTGGTTGGAGACAGAGGCCTGGTGCCCCGGGTGCAGTGGAAGTCTCTGGAAGACCAGGTGGAGGGAGGCCGCACAGAGTGACGCCCAGGGTCACAGACCTGTCGCAGCTGCTGTTTGTTAGTTCAAGTCCTGCTCTGAGGTGCTCTGTGCCAGCTCTGAGCGACAGGTGAGCTGGGGGTGCTCTGCAATGAGGGCTATGTGCACGGTTCCTGTGTGCCCAGCCCTGCCATGGTACCTGCAAGGGTAGCTCTGTATCCTGGGAAGGGCCTGACCACGAGAGCCCCGTGGGCTGGGGTGGGGGTGGGGTACCTGCCCAGGTGAGCTCCATATTCTGGGATTGGTCTGACCACGAGAGCCCCATGGGCTGCTGGGGACCTGGTAAAGGATGTCAGGACAGTCAGTGAAGCCACCGAGGATATACCTCCAGTTGCTCCTAATTCCTACACCCTGCTGGTCATTCTACCAACCACCAGGACATGGTATTCTGTATTAGTCTTCAATGATGCCTTCTTTTGTATTCCATTAGTCCCAGAGTCACAAGAAATTTTGGCTTGTGAGTGGCAGGACTCAACATACAACTAAAACAATACTTCCGGGCCGTCTTGCCCCAAGGGTGCAAAAATTCCCACACCATCTTTGGGGAAAGCTTAGCTAAAGACCTAAAAGTTCTACCTCTGGAAAAGGAAACCCTCCTTCAGTACGCAGACGACATTCTGATCGCCAGCCCTACTAAGGAGGCCTCTGAACTACCAAGCCAATAAAGGATAGAAGTTGTCCAAGAAAAAGCTCAAATATCACAGACTGCAGTGACCTGCCTGGGCTTCATTCTCACAGAAGGTCGGAGAAGCCCATCCCAGGAAAGGGAAGAAACCATTTGCAGCCTTACCCCTTTCTAAAACTAGAAGACAGCTTAGGGGTTCCTGGGGAGGCCAGGGTTTGCTGCTTCTGGATCCCTAACTACAGTCTACTAGCTGGGCCTCTATATGAAACACTGAAAGGAAAAGATGATGATCCTTTTGAATAGAATCCAGAAGTGGCCTTTCAAGAATGGAAAGAGCAGTCAATTCAGACCCTTGCCCTGGAACTCGCTAATTTAGCTAAACCCTTTGACCTTTACATTCCCGGTGAAAGGTGAATCGCCATTGGAGAATTAGTGCAAAAACTGGGACCACTTGAAATGGAACAATGCAAGAATGCCATCCAGGTAGGATAAACTACGGTCACCAAGGGGCTTGGCCCACTGCCGCATCTGGCCAAGATACTGGCGGTATCTAAAAACCTGGAAATCAGCAGCCCAAAAGGCCACCTCCTTCCTAAGGGAAAAGGACCCCACGTGGTGATCCTAACCACCAACGATGCCCTGAAGTTGCAGGGTTCGCTCCGTGGGCACACCGACCTCGAGTGAGGAGGCCCTCCAACTCCAACATCCAGAGAGATAACCGGGGGCAACAGGGCACCATGACGACTCGTGTGAACATCACTTGACCTGGAGTTTCTCTCATAAAACAATAAGAGTGTGTCCCAAAAGAGTAGACTACTGCTTGCAGGACTTACTGCACCCAGAGGGGAGCTAATAATCTTGGCGGGGGAACCGTATATCACACTGTCACCATAGAAAAGCCTACAGACACCGTGATGATGGTGGCCAATAAGACCGGCTGGACTCCTGTTTACTTCAAAAGGCTGTTGACTCAGTGGTCATCATGGTCCTTGATCACCACTGACCCTGGACTGTCTGGGAGTTGAGCGGGCAGGGCTCTGACACCTGGTGCTGTTTGTACGTTAATTCAGGGGCCTAATTGAAGAAAGCGCAGACTACTGGTCAGAGCATCTAGGCTGGCAGAAACGGTCAGCCTAAGGTGGCCGAACAAATGTGGGGCGGGGTGAAACCGGCCCCCACAGCGTCTCTGCACATCTCTTTCCTGGACCCTTAAAGGTCATTAGAATCTATAACACTTCCAATGCTGGTGCTCAGGTGGACGAGCAGGGAGGCAGGGGGCCTGGGGACAATCAACGTCACCTGGAGGCTGCTGGGGAGAAGCTCTGACCCTCGCCCCCGGGTATTAGGGCTCCCAACTCAGCACTCAGCAGTTACAGAAGAAGTGTCTGCACCCTCAGCACTCCAAGAATGAGGAACGGGACAAAAGGCAGAGGAGGGGTTTGTCCCCAGCAAAGCCCATTAAAAATCCCTGGGAGATAAAAATAGAATCTGGGCAATAAAGTCAAGTCTAACCTTTTTTATCCTTTGTGCTTTGTCTAATTTCACGTGCTCCTAGGGTCCCGCATGCAGAGGTTCCACACCCGGCACTTCAGACCAGATTTCCTAGTGCAGAATGGCTGGGTCGACACCTCAGCTCCTGGGGCCCAGTGCAGACTCCGCGATATAGAGCCTGAGCTGCAGCCAACCTGGCCCTCGAGAGCTCCGCCCCCTCCCTCCCACTGACTCTGACAGGATCTCTACACAGCAGCCCAGCCCACAGCCCACGGGGTAGTGCATGCTCTCACCTCTCCATTCTCTGATCAAAATATAAAGTTTCCTTTGCTTGTGAACCAAACTCAGTCTCGATCTGTTGGCCCCAATGACACTGGGCAGGGGGACACTTGTTGGGGTCCACTCTGGAGGATCAGTAACAGAAATTGAGACTATTGTAACCTCAATGAACAGATGTGTGAGCCAAACTGTAGTTAACATAGAACAGTGTATAAGGCTCGGGTAAAATAAGATGTTTCTAACACTTCCATTTGATATTTCCATCACTTTATTATAAGCAAGTTCAGTGAAAAGGTTTGTCTTATTTGTCAGGTCAATATTAGAGAAACGAAGTGATTTCTTTCCAAGGATGTACATCTAATAATCTTGGTTAAAGCTTCAATCTTGTTTTAAATGCTTTTCCATTGAAAATGATACCTCTCTTTCAGCTCCCCCATTTCTGAGAAGTATAAAATCTTATAATTTATTATTACCAAAGGGGAAAGGTGGGAGGAGGGATAAATTAACAGTTTGGGATTAACACATACACACTGCTATGTATAAAATAGATCATCAACAAGGAACTACTGTATAGCACAGGGAACTACACTCAACATTTTGCAATAACCTATAAGGGGAAATAATCTGAAAAAGAATAGATATTTTTATTGACATCATCTATCAATGACAGTTAAAGTGTAACCTAAGGGAAGCTGGTGGTGAGTGCTTCTGACCCTGAAGACTTCAATCATCTAAAGTTTGGACTCTGCCTACTTCCCAAGGCCCTTAATGAACATATGTGTAGCCGTAGCTTAAAAAATTCCCCAGTTTGGGTTTCGGGGAGACACTGATTTTGAAAAAGCCCTGGTGTTCTCCTTACATGAATGGGACTCTTCCTACTGCTAAAACATGTCTGTCACACCCAGAGGATGGTATACCGTCTGATCGGGAAGAGTTTGGAAAAGGCATCTCCTCTCCTCATCTCCTGGTGCTCGGGTTCACCCCTCCAGCGTCTTTACTAACAGTCTCCCCACTTGGAGATGTCAGCACTGTCAACATCCTGTTGCGTACAGTTTGGAATTTGTCCAGAGGATGAAGCGGAAGGATGAGGAACAATGAGAGACAAGTCCTAGGTGTTCAGACAGGCACATGTCACTCTAATTTCCAATCAGGAAGACGAATTGACCAAAGGCTAGGGTTGCCCATGGAAACAGTATAGGGCTTGAGGAAATCCCGCTGCTTTGTGGCCAGTTCCCATAAACACAAGTTGAACAATGGAACTCAGGGGCAGTAAAATTCACGAAACTGCAGAGTTGAAAATATCCATCACTGAAAAATGTCTTGAGGAAAGTCAGAGAAAAGGACTTGTAAGCAAGGGAGAATGGCAGGAAAGGGATTTGAGGAGGTAGAAAGGACTCGCCATTAAGCACAAGAAAAGGAGCTGAACATTGCCAACATTGCAGTTGGCCAAAAAGGGTGTATGCGTTTTTTTCTGTATATATTCAAGAAAAGGGCATACACTTTTTTAGCCAACCAAACAGGTGGGCACTGGAAGTCAATACTACAAAAGATATCACTTCGCATCAGTCAGAAGAGCCATCCTCATAAAGCGTAAACAACAGAAATGCAGGACAGGGCAAGGAGAAGAGGGAGCCCTGTGAGACTTATAGTGGAAATGTATATTGCCAACGGCCATTCTGGAGAAGTGTATTGTGTTTACTAAAGCATCTAAAAAATGAGCTACAGAGCATAGGGCACTTGCACTCATGGGCGTATATCTTGAGAAAAACAAAAATCGAGAGGACACAGGCACCCCAATGTTTACCCCCTCTCTGTTTAAAAGATCCTCAACTAGGATATAACTTAAATGTCTCTGGAGGGAAAAAATGGGTAGAGATGTGGTACTTAGGTAGAGTGGAATATTATTCAGCCTGGAAATCAATGAAATATGGCCAGTTGTAACAACTCCGGAGGAGTTACGTATGATCTTTCTAAGTGACAGAATTCAAAAAGAAAAAGACACATATCATAAGATATCACTTAAAGGTGGAATCCAAAATGGCTACACATGAAATAAATTACAAAACAAAAACATAGTCAAATATGTAGAAAACACGCATAAGGCTGCTAAACGGGAAAGGTGGGGAGGGGTGAGGCATCACCCAGGAGGTTGAAATTAGCAAAGATACCATTCCAAATACCAAACTGATAATCAACAAGGCCTACACGGTAGCTAAAAGAACTGCACTCAGCACACTCAAGTCACCGGAAAAGAATATATACGACTGGTAAGAATCTGAAAAAGAATTTACTGATGTCTCTCTGTACGTGAATCAAGTGGATGTACAGCAGCAAGAAACAGAGCTTTGAAAATCAGCTGTAACCAATATAGTAATAAATTGAAAAAAATAAACGACAGAGAGACAGAGAAAACCTCTTACAACTTTTCCTCAGGGCCGGTGATGCAACATGGATTGAACACATCTAGACCCACAGCAGGATGAGACATAAGGCTGGAAACTGTTTGCGCTAAGAGAAATGTGAGGTTGGGTGAGGAAATGCACACCCTTTAAAGTAATACTACCTGGTACCCATTCAATGGGTCCCAAATATGCAGGTTCAAGGGATCTTCCTACAGCTAAAACATGCATGGAAAACCCAGAGGACTGTACACCATGTGATCGGGAGATGTGTCTAAAATGCAGCTCATTTATCCTCTCCTGGTGCTCCTATTCACCATTCCAGCCACGTTACTTAGAATCTCCCCACTTGGAGAATCAGCACATTTCAACTTCTGTTTCACACATTTTGCAAATTGTGAGGAGGATGAACGGGGAACCAATGAGAGAATAGTTGTAGGGGTTTGGACGGGCACATATCACTCTAATTTCCCATTAAGAATAAGAATTGAAAAAAGGCTCAGCCCGCCTCGCCCGAGCCAAAATAGGGCCTGAAGCAATCCTGCGGGTTTGAGGCCAGCTCACAAAAGAGCAACTTAAAAAATGGAGCTCAGGGTCACTGCAATTCACAAACCTGCAGAGTTATAAATGAAAACTAACGTCCAAAAATATGTTGAGGTAAGGCAAAGAAGAGGATCTGAATGCAAGACAGAATTGCAAGAAACAGATTTCAAGAGATAGATTGGACTCGTCTTTAAAGCACATGAAAAGCGGCAGAATTTCGACAATGATGCAGTTGGCCCAAAAGGGCGTATGCGTTTTTTCCTGATTATATCCAGGAAAAAACGCATACGCACTTTATGGGCAACGAAGCAAGCAAGCAATGCAAATGTGCACAACAAAGAAGTCTCATTTCCCACTGGTCAAAAGGGCCATCCTAAAAAATTGTAAAAACCAGAAATGCAGGACAGGCCATGGAGAACAGGGAGCCTTTATACGCTGATGGGCAGTGTGTGAACTGCCGAGAGCCACTCTGGAGAAGTGTATGGTGGTTCCTAAATCATCTAAAAAACAGAGCTACGGAGCATAGGACACTTCCAATCATGGGAGTATATCTAGGGAAATCTAAAAATTAACAAGACACAAGCACACCACAGTTTAGGGCTACTCTGTTTACAAGAACCTCAACTTCAGTATACCTTAAATATCCCAGGAAAGAGAACAATGGATAAAGAAGATGTGGTACTTATGTACAATGGAATATCTCTTCACCATGAAATCAATGTAATAAGGCTAGTAGAAGGATAAAGAGTGGATTTAGGTCCGATAATACTACTTGAAATAAGTCAAACAGAAAAAGAAACATATCATAAGATATCACTTATAGAGGGAGGGTAAATATGGCTGCACAAGAAATGAATTACAGAACAGAACAGTGTCTCACATTTAGAAAACACACTTATTTCAGCTTAAGGGGAAAGGAGAGGTGGGGTGATGCATAAAACCAGAGTTTGAAATTAGCACAGATACCGTTCAATAAACCAAATAGATATTAGACAAGATCTACACCTTGCTCAATGAACTGGCCTCAACACACCCTATACACCGCAGAGAAATATATCTGAGTAATAAGAATCTTAAAACCCATGTATTGATATATCTCCATAAGGGAATCAAGTGTGTGCAGAGTGGCACAAACACAGCAGTGAAAATGAGCTAAACCCCATTATAGAAATAAATTTTAAAAACAAAACGCAGAAACAATGAAAGAGAGAAAAATTCTTACAAAATTCGCTCAGGGGCTGTGATGCAACCTGGATTGACCACATATAAACCCACAGCTGGATAAGACATAAGGCTGGACACTTGGGGCTGAGAGGATTGATGAGCTTTGGTGAGCAACTGCCAAAAGTTTAATGCAATACTTCATGCTACTCATTCCAAGGGTCCCAACACTCCAGGTTGAAGGGAATCTTCCTACAGCTAAACCATGCTTGGGAAACCCAGCGACTGGTATACCATATGATCGGGAAAGGTTTCTAAAACGCACCTCATTTTTCCTCTCCTGGGGCTCCGGATCGACATTCCAGCCGCTTTACCAAAAATATCCCCACATGGAGAGTCAATGCCTTTAAGTTCTGGTATCGCACAGTCTGCAGTTAGTGCGGAGGATGAATGGGAATAGGGGGAACCAGTGAGAAACTAGCTGTAGCGGTTTCAATGGGCACATGTCACTCTAAATTCACATCAGTAAGAAGAATAAACCAAAGGCACAGCAAGGTGCCCCAGAAGAAGAATAGGGCCTGAAGGAATCCTGTGGTTATGAGGCAAGATCACAAAAATAAGAGCTGAAAAATGGAGCTAAGGGCCACTGCAATTCAAAAACCTGCAGAGTTATAAAGGCCAACTATTTTCAAAAAATATATTGAGGTAAGGCTATGAAGAGGCATTGAAAGCAAGGCAGAATTGCAGGAAAACGATTTCAGGAGGTAGACTGGAATTGCATTTAAAGCATAGGAAAAGAGGCAGAACGTCCACAATGATGCACTTGGCCAAAAAGGGTGTATGCCTTTTTTCCTGAATTTATTCAGGAAAAAAGGCATACGCCCTTTTTGGCCAACCAAGCAAGCTTGCAAAGGAAATCTGCACTACAATGAAGTCTCACTTCCCCCTGGTCAAAAGGGCCATCTGAAAAAAGTGTAAAATCCAGAAAGGCAGGACAGGCCATGGAGAACTGGGAGCCTTGTTATGCTGATGGGCGGGATGTGTATGGTGTTTCCTGAAACATCTAAAAAACAAAGCAACAGAGCCTAGGGCACTTCCACTTATGGTCCTATAGCTTAGGGAAATTAAAATCAAAAAGACACAGCCACCCCAAAATTTGGGACGCCTCTGTTTACAAGAACCTCGTTAACCGTACAAGTTCAATATCAAAGAAAGTGAAAAATGGATAAAGAACTTGTGGTACTTACGTACAATGCAGTATCACTCAGTAATGAAATCTATGTCATCAGGCCCGTAGCAGCATAATGAGTGGATTCAGGTACGATGATTCTAACTGAAATAAGACACACAGAAAAAGAAACATCATAAGATATCACTAATACACGGAATGTAAACTTGGCTACACAGGAACTGAATACCAAAACAGAACAGGGTCTCAAATTTAGAAAACCAACTTATGCTTGCTTAAGGGGAAAGGTGAGTTGGGGTGCTGCATAAAACCAGAGATTGAAATGAACACAGATAAAGTTCCTTAAGCCAAATATGGAATAGACAAGAGCTACTCCTTGCTCAACGAAATGGACTCAACACCCCATATTAAACGCCTAAGAATGTACCTGAGTAGTAAGTATCTTAAAACCTATGGATTGCTATGTCTCCAAAAGAGAATCAAGCATGTGTACAGGGGCATAAACGCAGCAGTGATAGGATTGGAGAGGTTCAGTGAGCAAATGAAGACCCTTTGAAGTCATATTGCATGGTACCCATTCCACGGGTCTCAACTCTCCAGGTTTAAGGTATTCTTCCTTCAGCTAAAACATGCATGTGGAACCCAGAGTATGATCAACCGTGTGAACGGGAGACATGTTCAAATATGTCTCAGTTTTCCTCCCCTGGTACTCGGGTGCAACATTCCAGACGCTTTACTAACACTCTCCCCACTTGGAGAGTCAGCGCCTTTAAACTCCTGTTTGGCCTAGTTTGCAATTTCTGCGGAAGATGAACAGAAATAGGGAGAACCAATGAGAGACTAGCTGGAGGTGTCTGGACGGGCAAATTTAACTCTCATTTCCCACCAGGAAGAGGAAATAACCAAAGGCTCAGCATGCCGTGCCGGAACCAGATTAGGGCCTGAAGACATCCTGCGGTGTTGCAGCCAGCTCACAAGAAAGCGAGTTGAAGAAAGGAGCTCAGGGGCACTGTAATTCACAAAACTGCAGAGTTATAAATGACAGCTATCATCCAAAAATATACTGAAGTAAGGCTGCCAAGAGGACTTGAAAGCGGGGCAGAATTGCAGGAAACCGATTTCAGGAGGTAGACTGGAATTGCATTGAAAGCATAGGAAAAGAGGCAGAACGTCCACAATGATGCACTTGGCCAAAAAGGGCGTATGCGTTTTTTCCTGAATATATTCAGGAAAAAACGCATACGCCCTTTTTGGCCAACCAAGCAAGCTTGCAAAGGAAATCTGCACTACAATGAAGTCTCACTTCCCCCCGGTCAAAAGGGCCATCTGAGAAAAGTGTAAAATCCAGAAAGGCAGGACAGGCCATGGAGAACTGGGAGCCTTGTTATGCTGATGGGCGGGATGTAAATTGCCAACAGCCACTCGGGAGAAGTGTATGGTGTTTCCTGAAACATCTAAAAAACAAAGCAACAGAGCCTAGGGCACTTCCACTTATGGTCCTATAGCTTAGGGAAATTAAAATCAAAAAGACACAGCCACCCCACAGTTTGGGACAGCTCTGTTTACAAGAACCTCGTTTACGGTACAAGTTCAATATCGCAGAAAGTGAAAAATGGATAAAGAAGTTGTGGTACTTATGTACAATGCAAAATCACTCAGCCATGAAATCTATGTCATCAGGCCCATAGCAGCATAATGAGTGGATTCAGGTATGATGATTCTAACTGAAATATGTCACACAGAAAAAGAAACATCATAAGATATCACTAATACACGGAATGTGAACTTGGCTACACATGAACTGAATTACAAAACAGAACAGGGTCTCAAGTTTAGAAAACCAACTTATGCTTCCTTAAGGGGGAAAGTGAGTTGTGGTGCTGCATAAAACCAGAGTTTGATATTAGCACAGATACCATTCAATAAGCCAAATATGTAATAGACAAGACCTACCCCTTGCTCAACAAAATGGACTCAACAATGAGGTATCACCTCACACCTGATAGAATGGGCATCATGAGAAAATCTACAAACAAAAATGCTGGAAAGGGTGTGGAGAAAAGGAACCCTCTTCCACTATTGTTGGGAATATAAATTGATACAGTCACTACGGAGAACAATATGGAGTTTCTTAAGAAACTAACAATAGAATTACCATATGATACAGCAATCCCAGTACTGGACATATACCCAGACAAAACCATAAATCAAAACGAGACATTCACCGCAATGTTCATTGCATCACTATTTACAATATCGAGGTAATGGAAGCAACCTAAATGCCCACAGACAGACGAATGCATAAAGCTGTGGTACATATATAAAATGGAATATTACTAAGCCATGAAAAGGAATGAAATTGGGTCATTTGTAGAGACGTCGATGGATCTAGAGACTGTCATACAGAGTGAAGTAAGTCAGAAAGAGAAAAACAAATCTTGTATATTCATGCATATATGTGGAACCTAGAAAAACTGTACAGATTAACCATTTTGCAAGGCATAAATAGAGCAACAGATGTAGACAACAAATGTATGGACAACAAGGGGGGAAAGCTGTTGGGGGGGTGGTGGTGGGAGGAGTTGAGAGACTGGGATTGGCATGTATACATTTATATGTATAAAATAGATAACCAATAAGAACCTGCTGTATAAAAATATAAAATAAAATTCAAAATTAAAAAGAAATAAAATTTAAAAAATAAAACAGAAAAAACAATTATTCCCTTCACATACATGTATTTATATGAATAAATTATTTCCATGCTTATATCTGTAAATACAAAAAAGAGGAATAAAATCTACCTTGAACCAAAAACAAAAAAGAGAAAAAAAACACAGAACCCACCAGTTCCACAGAGGAAAACCGTATCAGGGCACTTGCTCCAGTTGTAAACAATTCTGAAGTTGGCCAGTGGTGGGGAATCGTCTCCCATTCAGCCAGCAGCCCCCACGCAACAAGCGTCCTCATTGCAAAGCTGGGGCACCGTGCCGAGGCATCTGTGAGTAAACGTGAGCTGAGCCCCAGGCCAGTTGCTGCTGAACTATTCCCACCCGTCCCAGGTAAAACACCTGAATATATACAAGGACTTGAAAGCCTAGAGGAAGGGCCATAGAGCCACACGAGTGACAGCATGCCGGCCGACTTGGTGCCTGCAGGCCAGCCAGGATGGTCCTGGCCCTGGGTGCTCTTCTGGAAGATTTCCATTTCCCTGACTGAGATACCCGTCCTGTCCCTGCCCCCACTGCTTTTTTCCTTCCTCACCTCTGCCCAGGGAGAAATTCCAGCAGCAGGTATGGGTGACACATCCTCTTCTTTAGCAGGTGGCAGCCTGGCAACTGCTGCAGAAAGTCCAGCAGAGCCCCACTCACACTGGGCCACCCACAAAGCCGTGGCCTCTCACTCCCTCCCACCAGCCCAGCCCCGAGACTGCTGACAGGGCAGAGAAAATGGCGTCAGGCACGGCTGCAGGGGCTCTTGCTGCCTGGAGTGGTATTTATATTGATCTCAACCCAGGCACACCTGGGGAGGGCTGGCCCGCACGGTAAGGCTGCCCAGGTCAGCCAATCATCACCCCTCAGGGGCTCACAGTTGCAGAAAATGGAACTTGCTGAACCGGCCAGGTCCAAGGAACAGGTGTGGGCTCCTGAGAGTCAGGATAGACAAGGGGCTGCAGCTTTGGCTTGTTTTCTAATCATTTTATCTGGCCCATGAGTGGGAGACAACTTCAAGAAAACCCTCTCCTTATGAGAGGAACCCAGGAGTCAGGGAGAGGAGGGGTGGGTGGTGGTTGGAGACAGAGGCCTGGTGCCCCGGGTGCAGTGGAAGTCTCTGGAAGACCAGGTGGAGGGAGGCCGCACAGAGTGACGCCCAGGGTCACAGACCTGTCGCAGCTGCTGTTTGTTAGTTCAAGTCCTGCTCTGAGGTGCTCTGTGCCAGCTCTGAGCGACAGGTGAGCTGGGGGTGCTCTGCAATGAGGGCTATGTGCACGGTTCCTGTGTGCCCAGCCCTGCCATGGTACCTGCAAGGGTAGCTCTGTATCCTGGGAAGGGCCTGACCACGAGAGCCCCGTGGGCTGGGGTGGGGGTGGGGTACCTGCCCAGGTGAGCTCCATATTCTGGGATTGGTCTGACCACGAGAGCCCCATGGGCTGCTGGGGACCTGGTAAAGGATGTCAGGACAGTCAGTGAAGCCACCGAGGATATACCTCCAGTTGCTCCTAATTCCTACACCCTGCTGGTCATTCTACCAACCACCAGGACATGGTATTCTGTATTAGTCTTCAATGATGCCTTCTTTTGTATTCCATTAGTCCCAGAGTCACAAGAAATTTTGGCTTGTGAGTGGCAGGACTCAACATACAACTAAAACAATACTTCCGGGCCGTCTTGCCCCAAGGGTGCAAAAATTCCCACACCATCTTTGGGGAAAGCTTAGCTAAAGACCTAAAAGTTCTACCTCTGGAAAAGGAAACCCTCCTTCAGTACGCAGACGACATTCTGATCGCCAGCCCTACTAAGGAGGCCTCTGAACTACCAAGCCAATAAAGGATAGAAGTTGTCCAAGAAAAAGCTCAAATATCACAGACTGCGGTGACCTGCCTGGGCTTCATTCTCACAGAAGGTCGGAGAAGCCCATCCCAGGAAAGGGAAGAAACCATTTGCAGCCTTATCCCTTTCTAAAACTAGAAGACAGCTTAGGGGTTCCTGGGGAGGCCAGGGTTTGCTGCTTCTGGATCCCTAACTACAGTCTACTAGCTGGGCCTCTATATGAAACACTGAAAGGAAAAGATGATGATCCTTTTGAATAGAATCCAGAAGTGGCCTTTCAAGAATGGA
This sequence comes from Pseudorca crassidens, assembly GCF_039906515.1. Taxonomy (NCBI): domain Eukaryota; kingdom Metazoa; phylum Chordata; class Mammalia; order Artiodactyla; family Delphinidae; genus Pseudorca; species Pseudorca crassidens. The sequence goes on from NW_027136343.1 coordinate 570,783, forward strand.
AAGAGCAGTCAATTCAGACCCTTGCCCTGGAACTCCCTAATTTAGCTAAACCCTTTGACCTTTACATTCCCGGTGAAAGGTGAATCGCCATTGGAGAATTAGTGCAAAAACTGGGACCACTTGAAATGGAACAATGCAAGAATGCCATCCAGGTAGGATAAACTACGGTCACCAAGGGGCTTGGCCCACTGCCGCATCTGGCCAAGATACTGGCGGTATCTAAAAACCTGGAAATCAGCAGCCCAAAAGGCCACCTCCTTCCTAAGGGAAAAGGACCCCACGTGGTGATCCTAACCACCAACGATGCCCTGAAGTTGCAGGGTTCGCTCCGTGGGCACACCGACCTCGAGTGAGGAGGCCCTCCAACTCCAACATCCAGAGAGATAACCGGGGGCAACAGGGCACCATGACGACTCGTGTGAACATCACTTGACCTGGAGTTTCTCTCATAAAACAATAAGAGTGTGTCCCAAAAGAGTAGACTACTGCTTGCAGGACTTACTGCACCCAGAGGGGAGCTAATAATCTTGGCGGGGGAACCGTATATCACACTGTCACCATAGAAAAGCCTACAGACACCGTGATGATGGTGGCCAATAAGACCGGCTGGACTCCTGTTTACTTCAAAAGGCTGTTGACTCAGTGGTCATCATGGTCCTTGATCACCACTGACCCTGGACTGTCTGGGAGTTGAGCGGGCAGGGCTCTGACACCTGGTGCTGTTTGTACGTTAATTCAGGGGCCTAATTGAAGAAAGCGCAGACTACTGGTCAGAGCATCTAGGCTGACAGAAATGGTCAGCCTAAGGTGGCCGAACAAATGTGGGGCGGGGTGAAACCGGCCCCCACAGCGTCTCTGCACATCTCTTTCCTGGACCCTTAAAGGTCATTAGAATCTATAACACTTCCAATGCTGGTGCTCAGGTGGACGAGCAAGGAGGCAGGGGGCCTGGGGACAATCAACGTCACCTGGAGGCTGCTGGGGAGAAGCTCTGACCCTCGCCCCCGGGTATTAGGGCTCCCAACTCAGCACTCAGCAGTTACAGAAGAAGTGTCTGCACCCTCAGCACTCCAAGAATGAGGAACGGGACAAAAGGCAGAGGAGGGGTTTGTCCCCAGCAAAGCCCATTAAAAATCCCTGGGAGATAAAAATAGAATCTGGGCAATAAAGTCAAGTCTAACCTTTTTTATCCTTTGTGCTTTGTCTAATTTCACGTGCTCCTAGGGTCCCGCATGCAGAGGTTCCACACCCGGCACTTCAGACCAGATTTCCTAGTGCAGAATGGCTGGGTCGACACCTCAGCTCCTGGGGCCCAGTGCAGACTCCGCGATATAGAGCCTGAGCTGCAGCCAACCTGGCCCTCGAGAGCTCCGCCCCCTCCCTCCCACTGACTCTGACAGGATCTCTACACAGCAGCCCAGCCCACAGCCCACGGGGTAGTGCATGCTCTCACCTCTCCATTCTCTGATCAAAATATAAAGTTTCCTTTGCTTGTGAACCAAACTCAGTCTCGATCTGTTGGCCCCAATGACACTGGGCAGGGGGACACTTGTTGGGGTCCACTCTGGAGGATCAGTAACAGAAATTGAGACTATTGTAACCTCAATGAACAGATGTGTGAGCCAAACTGTAGTTAACATAGAACAGTGTATAAGGCTCGGGTAAAATAAGATGTTTCTAACACTTCCATTTGATATTTCCATCACTTTATTATAAGCAAGTTCAGTGAAAAGGTTTGTCTTATTTGTCAGGTCAATATTAGAGAAACGAAGTGATTTCTTTCCAAGGATGTACATCTAATAATCTTGGTTAAAGCTTCAATCTTGTTTTAAATGCTTTTCCATTGAAAATGATACCTCTCTTTCAGCTCCCCCATTTCTGAGAAGTATAAAATCTTATAATTTATTATTACCAAAGGGGAAAGGTGGGAGGAGGGATAAATTAACAGTTTGGGATTAACACATACACACTGCTATGTATAAAATAGATCATCAACAAGGAACTACTGTATAGCACAGGGAACTACACTCAACATTTTGCAATAACCTATAAGGGGAAATAATCTGAAAAAGAATAGATATTTTTATTGACATCATCTATCAATGACAGTTAAAGTGTAACCTAAGGGAAGCTGGTGGTGAGTGCTTCTGACCCTGAAGACTTCAATCATCTAAAGTTTGGACTCTGCCTACTTCCCAAGGCCCTTAATGAACATATGTGTAGCCGTAGCTTAAAAAATTCCCCAGTTTGGGTTTCGGGGAGACACTGATTTTGAAAAAGCCCTGGTGTTCTCCTTACATGAATGGGACTCTTCCTACTGCTAAAACATGTCTGTCACACCCAGAGGATGGTATACCGTCTGATCGGGAAGAGTTTGGAAAAGGCATCTCCTCTCCTCATCTCCTGGTGCTCGGGTTCACCCCTCCAGCGTCTTTACTAACAGTCTCCCCACTTGGAGATGTCAGCACTGTCAACATCCTGTTGCGTACAGTTTGGAATTTGTCCAGAGGATGAAGCGGAAGGATGAGGAACAATGAGAGACAAGTCCTAGGTGTTCAGACAGGCACATGTCACTCTAATTTCCAATCAGGAAGACGAATTGACCAAAGGCTAGGGTTGCCCATGGAAACAGTATAGGGCTTGAGGAAATCCCGCTGCTTTGTGGCCAGTTCCCATAAACACAAGTTGAACAATGGAACTCAGGGGCAGTAAAATTCACAAAACTGCAGAGTTGAAAATATCCATCACTGAAAAATGTCTTGAGGAAAGTCAGAGAAAAGGACTTGTAAGCAAGGGAGAATGGCAGGAAAGGGATTTGAGGAGGTAGAAAGGACTCGCCATTAAGCACAAGAAAAGGAGCTGAACATTGCCAACATTGCAGTTGGCCAAAAAGGGTGTATGCGTTTTTTTCTGTATATATTCAAGAAAAGGGCATACACTTTTTTAGCCAACCAAACAGGTGGGCACTGGAAGTCAATACTACAAAAGATATCACTTCGCATCAGTCAGAAGAGCCATCCTCATAAAGCGTAAACAACAGAAATGCAGGACAGGGCAAGGAGAAGAGGGAGCCCTGTGAGACTTATAGTGGAAATGTATATTGCCAACGGCCATTCTGGAGAAGTGTATTGTGTTTACTAAAGCATCTAAAAAATGAGCTACAGAGCATAGGGCACTTGCACTCATGGGCGTATATCTTGAGAAAAACAAAAATCGAGAGGACACAGGCACCCCAATGTTTACCCCCTCTCTGTTTAAAAGATCCTCAACTAGGATATAACTTAAATGTCTCTGGAGGGAAAAAATGGGTAGAGATGTGGTACTTAGGTAGAGTGGAATATTATTCAGCCTGGAAATCAATGAAATATGGCCAGTTGTAACAACTCCGGAGGAGTTACGTATGATCTTTCTAAGTGACAGAATTCAAAAAGAAAAAGACACATATCATAAGATATCACTTAAAGGTGGAATCCAAAATGGCTACACATGAAATAAATTACAAAACAAAAACATAGTCAAATATGTAGAAAACACGCATAAGGCTGCTAAACGGGAAAGGTGGGGAGGGGTGAGGCATCACCCAGGAGGTTGAAATTAGCAAAGATACCATTCCAAATACCAAACTGATAATCAACAAGGCCTACACGGTAGCTAAAAGAACTGCACTCAGCACACTCAAGTCACCGGAAAAGAATATATACGACTGGTAAGAATCTGAAAAAGAATTTACTGATGTCTCTCTGTACGTGAATCAAGTGGATGTACAGCAGCAAGAAACAGAGCTTTGAAAATCAGCTGTAACCAATATAGTAATAAATTGAAAAAAATAAACGACAGAGAGACAGAGAAAACCTCTTACAACTTTTCCTCAGGGCCGGTGATGCAACATGGATTGAACACATCTAGACCCACAGCAGGATGAGACATAAGGCTGGAAACTGTTTGCGCTAAGAGAAATGTGAGGTTGGGTGAGGAAATGCACACCCTTTAAAGTAATACTACCTGGTACCCATTCAATGGGTCCCAAATATGCAGGTTCAAGGGATCTTCCTACAGCTAAAACATGCATGGAAAACCCAGAGGACTGTACACCATGTGATCGGGAGATGTGTCTAAAATGCAGCTCATTTATCCTCTCCTGGTGCTCCTGTTCACCATTCCAGCCACGTTACTTAGAATCTCCCCACTTGGAGAATCAGCACATTTCAACTTCTGTTTCACACATTTTGCAAATTGTGAGGAGGATGAATGGGGAACCAATGAGAGAATAGTTGTAGGGGTTTGGACGGGCACATATCACTCTAATTTCCCATTAAGAATAAGAATTGAAAAAAGGCTCAGCCCGCCTCGCCCGAGCCAAAATAGGGCCTGAAGCAATCCTGCGGGTTTGAGGCCAGCTCACAAAAGAGCAACTTAAAAAATGGAGCTCAGGGTCACTGCAATTCACAAACCTGCAGAGTTATAAATGAAAACTAACGTCCAAAAATATGTTGAGGTAAGGCAAAGAAGAGGATCTGAATGCAAGACAGAATTGCAAGAAACAGATTTCAAGAGATAGATTGGACTCGTCTTTAAAGCACATGAAAAGCGGCAGAATTTCGACAATGATGCAGTTGGCCCAAAAGGGCGTATGCGTTTTTTCCTGATTATATCCAGGAAAAAACGCATACGCACTTTATGGGCAACGAAGCAAGCAAGCAATGCAAATGTGCACAACAAAGAAGTCTCATTTCCCACTGGTCAAAAGGGCCATCCTAAAAAATTGTAAAAACCAGAAATGCAGGACAGGCCATGGAGAACAGGGAGCCTTTATACGCTGATGGGCAGTGTGTGAACTGCCGAGAGCCACTCTGGAGAAGTGTATGGTGGTTCCTAAATCATCTAAAAAACAGAGCTACAGAGCATAGGACACTTCCAATCATGGGAGTATATCTAGGGAAATCTAAAAATTAACAAGACACAAGCACACCACAGTTTAGGGCTACTCTGTTTACAAGAACCTCAACTTCAGTATACCTTAAATATCCCAGGAAAGAGAACAATGGATAAAGAAGATGTGGTACTTATGTACAATGGAATATCTCTTCACCATGAAATCAATGTAATAAGGCTAGTAGAAGGATAAAGAGTGGATTTAGGTCCGATAATACTACTTGAAATAAGTCAAACAGAAAAAGAAACATATCATAAGATATCACTTATAGAGGGAGGGTAAATATGGCTGCACAAGAAATGAATTACAGAACAGAACAGTGTCTCACATTTAGAAAACACACTTATTTCAGCTTAAGGGGAAAGGAGAGGTGGGGTGATGCATAAAACCAGAGTTTGAAATTAGCACAGATACCGTTCAATAAACCAAATAGATATTAGACAAGATCTACACCTTGCTCAATGAACTGGCCTCAACACACCCTATACACCGCAGAGAAATATATCTGAGTAATAAGAATCTTAAAACCCATGTATTGATATATCTCCATAAGGGAATCAAGTGTGTGCAGAGTGGCACAAACACAGCAGTGAAAATGAGCTAAACCCCATTATAGAAATAAATTTAAAAAACAAAACGCAGAAACAATGAAAGAGAGAAAAATTCTTACAAAATTCGCTCAGGGGCTGTGATGCAACCTGGATTGACCACATATAAACCCACAGCTGGATAAGACATAAGGCTGGACACTTGGGGCTGAGAGGATTGATGAGCTTTGGTGAGCAACTGCCAAAAGTTTAATGCAATACTTCATGCTACTCATTCCAAGGGTCCCAACACTCCAGGTTGAAGGGAATCTTCCTACAGCTAAACCATGCTTGGGAAACCCAGCGACTGGTATACCATATGATCGGGAAAGGTTTCTAAAACGCACCTCATTTTTCCTCTCCTGGGGCTCCGGATCGACATTCCAGCCGCTTTACCAAAAATATCCCCACATGGAGAGTCAATGCCTTTAAGTTCTGGTATCGCACAGTCTGCAGTTAGTGCGGAGGATGAATGGGAATAGGGGGAACCAGTGAGAAACTAGCTGTAGCGGTTTCAATGGGCACATGTCACTCTAAATTCACATCAGTAAGAAGAATAAACCAAAGGCACAGCAAGGTGCCCCAGAAGAAGAATAGGGCCTGAAGGAATCCTGTGGTTATGAGGCAAGATCACAAAAATAAGAGCTGAAAAATGGAGCTAAGGGCCACTGCAATTCAAAAACCTGCAGAGTTATAAAGGCCAACTATTTTCAAAAAATATATTGAGGTAAGGCTATGAAGAGGCATTGAAAGCAAGGCAGAATTGCAGGAAAACGATTTCAGGAGGTAGACTGGAATTGCATTTAAAGCATAGGAAAAGAGGCAGAACGTCCACAATGATTCACTTGGCCAAAAAGGGTGTATGCCTTTTTTCCTGAATTTATTCAGGAAAAAAGGCATACGCCCTTTTTGGCCAACCAAGCAAGCTTGCAAAGGAAATCTGCACTACAATGAAGTCTCACTTCCCCCTGGTCAAAAGGGCCATCTGAAAAAAGTGTAAAATCCAGAAAGGCAGGACAGGCCATGGAGAACTGGGAGCCTTGTTATGCTGATGGGCGGGATGTGTATGGTGTTTCCTGAAACATCTAAAAAACAAAGCAACAGAGCCTAGGGCACTTCCACTTATGGTCCTATAGCTTAGGGAAATTAAAATCAAAAAGACACAGCCACCCCAATGTTTGGGACGCCTCTGTTTACAAGAACCTCGTTTACAGTACAAGTTCAATATCACAGAAAGTGAAAAATGGATAAAGAACTTGTGGTACTTACGTACAATGCAGTATCACTCAGCAATGAAGTCTATGTAATCAGGCCCGTAGCAGCATAATGAGTGGATTCAGGTACGATGATTCTAACTGAAATAAGACGCACAGAAAAAGAAACATCATAAGATATCACTAATACACGGAATGTAAACTTGGCTACACAGGAACTGAATTACAGAACAGAACAGGGTCTCAAATTTAGAAAACCAACTTATGCTTGCTTAAGGGGAAAGGTGAGTTGGGGTGCTGCATAAAACCAGAGATTGAAATGAACACAGATAAAGTTCCTTAAGCCAAATATGGAATAGACAAGAGCTACTCCTTGCTCAACGAAATGGACTCAACACCCCATATTAAACGCCTAAGAATGTACCTGACTAGTAAGTATCTTAAAACCTATGGATTGCTATGTCTCCAAAAGAGAATCAAGCATGTGTACAGGGGCATAAACGCAGCAGTGATAGGATTGGAGAGGTTCAGTGAGCAAATGAAGACCCTTTGAAGTCATATTGCATGGTACCAATTCCACGGGTCTCAACTCTCCAAGTTTAAGGTATTCTTCCTTCAGCTAAAACATGCATGTGGAACCCAGAGTATGATCAACCGTGTGAACGGGAAACATGTTCAAATATGTCTCAGTTTTCCTCCCCTGGTACTCGGGTGCAACATTCCAGACGCTTTACTAACACCCTCCCGACTTGGAGAGTCAGTCCCTTTAACCTCCTGTTTGGCCCAGTTTGCAATTTCTGCGGAAGATGAACAGGAATAGCGAGAACCAATGAGAGACTAGCTGGAGGTGTCTGGACGGGCAAATTTAACTCTCATTTCCCACCAGGAAGAGGAAATAACCAAAGGCTCAGCATGCCGTGCCGGAACCAGATTAGGGCCTGAAGCCATCCTGCGGTGTTGCGGCCAGCTCACAAGAAAGTGAGTTGAAGAAAGGAGCTCAGGGGCACTGTAATTCACAAACCTGCAGAGTTATAAATAACAGCTATTGTCCAAAAATATACTGAAGTAAGGCTGCCAAGAGGACTTGAAAGCGGGGCAGAATTGCAGGAAACCGATTTCAGGAGGTAGACTGGAATTGCATTGAAAGCATAGGAAAAGAGGCAGAACGTCCACAATGATGCACTTGGCCAAAAAGGGCGTATGCGTTTTTTCCTGAATATATTCAGGAAAAAACGCATACGCCCTTTTTGGCCAACCAAGCAAGCTTGCAAAGTAAATCTGCACTACAATGAAGTCTCACTTCCCCCCGGTCAAAAGGGCCATCTGAAAAAAGTGTAAAATCCAGAAAGGCAGGACAGGCCATGGAGAACTGGGAGCCTTGTTATGCTGATGGGCGGGATGTAAATTGCCAACAGACACTCGGGAGAAGTGTATGGTGTTTCCTGAAACATCTAAAAAACAAAGCAACAGAGCCTAGGGCACTTCCACTTATGGTCCTATAGCTTAGGGAAATTAAAATCAAAAAGACACAGCCACCCCAAAGTTTGGGACGCCTCTGTTTACAAGAACCTCATTTACCGTACAAGTTCAACATCGCAGAAAGTGAAAAATGGATAAAGAAGTTGTGGTATTTACTTACAAAGCAATATCACTCAGCAATGAAATCTATGTCATCAGGCCCTTAGCAGCACAATGAGTGGATTCAGGTATGATGATTCTAACTGAAATAAGTCACACAGAAAAAGAAACATCATAAGATATCACTAATACACGGAATGTAAACTTGGCTACACAGGAACTGAATTACAAAACAGAACAGTGTCTCAAATTTAGAAAACCAACTTATGCTTGCTTAAGGGGAAAGGTGAGTTGGGGTGCTGCATAAAACCAGACATTGAAATGAGCACAGATAAACTTCCTTAAGCCAAATATGTAATAGACAAGAGCTACTCCTTGCTCAACGAAATGGACTCAACACCCCATATTAAATGCCTAAGAATGTACCTGACTAGTAATTATCTTAAAACCTATGGATTGCTATGTCTCCGAAAGGGAATCAAGCGTGTGTACAGGGGCATAAATGCAGCAGTGATAGGATTGGAGAGGTTTGGTGAGCAAATGAAGACCCTTTGAAATCATATTGCATGGTACTAATTCCACGGGTCTCAACTCTCCAGGTTTCAGGGATTCTTCCTTCAGCTAAAACATGCATGTGGAACCCAGAGTATGATCAACCATGTGAGCGGGAGACGTGTTCAAATATGTCTCAGTTTTCGTCCCCTGGTACTCGGGTGCAACATTCCAGACGCTTTACTAACACTCTCCCGACTTGGAGAGTCAGTGCCTTTAACCTCCTGTTTGGCCCTGTTTTCAATTTCAGTGGAAGATGAACAGGAATAGGGAGAACCAATGAGAGACAAGCTGGAGGTTTCTGGACGGGCAAATTTAACTCTCATTTCCCACCAAGGACAGGAATTAACCAAAGGCTCAGCGTGCCGTGCCGGAACCAGATTAGGGCCTGAAGCAATCCTGCGGTGTTGCGGCCAGCTCACAAGAAAGCGAGATGAAGAACGGAGCTCAGGGGCACAGGAATTCACAAACCTGCAGAGTTATAAATGACAGCAATCGTCCAAAAATATACTGAAGTAAGGCTGCCAAGAGGACTTGAAAGCGGGGCAGAATTGCAGGAAACCGATTTCAGGAGGTAGACTGGAATTGCATTTTAAGCATAGGAAAAGAGGCAGAACGTCCACAATGATGCACTTGGCCAAAAAGGGCGTATGCGTTTTTTCCTGAATCAGGAAAAAACGCATACGCACTTTTTAGCCAACCAAGCAAGCTTGCAAAGGAAATCTGCACTACAATGAAGTCTCACTTCCCCCCGGTCAGAAGGGCCATCTGAAAAAAGTGTAAAATCCAGAAAGGCAGGACAGGCCATGGAGAACTGGGAGCCTTGTTATGCTGATGGGCGGGATGTAAATTGCCAACAGACACTCGGGAGAAGTGTATGGTGTTTCCTGAAACATCTAAAAAACAAAGCAACAGAGCCTAGGGCACTTCCACTTATGGTCCTATAGCTTAGGGAAATTAAAATCAAAAAGACACAGCCACCCCACAGTTTGGGACAGCTCTGTTTACAAGAACCTCGTTTACGGTACAAGTTCAATATCGCAGAAAGTGAAAAATGGATAAAGAAGTTGTGGTACTTATGTACAATGCAAAATCACTGAGCCATGAAATCTATGTCATCAGGCCCGTAGCAGCATAATGAGTGGATTCAGGTATGATGATTCTAACTGAAATATGTCACACAGAAAAAGAAACATCATAAGATATCACTAATACATGGAATGTGAACTTGGCTACACATGAACTGAATTACAAAACAGAACAGGGTCTCAAGTTTAGAAAACCAACTTATGCTTCCTTAAGGGGGAAAGTGAGTTGGGGTGCTGCATAAAACCAGAGTTTGAAATTAGCACAGATACCATTCAATAAGCCAAATATGTAATAGACAAGACCTACCCCTTGCTCAACAAAATGGACTCAACAATGAGGTATCACCTCACACCTGATAGAATGGGCATCATGAGAAAATCTACAAACAAAAATGCTGGAAAGGGTGTGGAGAAAAGGAACCCTCTTCCACTATTGTTGGGAATATAAATTGATACAGTCACTACGGAGAACAATATGGAGTTTCTTAAGAAACTAACAATAGAATTACCATATGATACAGCAATCCCAGTACTGGACATATACCCAGACAAAACCATAAATCAAAACGAGACATTCACCGCAATGTTCATTGCATCACTATTTACAATATCGAGGTAATGGAAGCAACCTAAATGCCCACAGACAGACGAATGCATAAAGCTGTGGTACATATATAAAATGGAATATTACTAAGCCATGAAAAGGAATGAAATTGGGTCATTTGTAGAGACGTCGATGGATCTAGAGACTGTCATACAGAGTGAAGTAAGTCAGAAAGAGAAAAACAAATCTTGTATATTCATGCATATATGTGGAACCTAGAAAAACTGTACAGATTAACCATTTTGCAAGGCATAAATAGAGCAACAGATGTAGACAACAAATGTATGGACAACAAGGGGGGAAAGCTGTTGGGGGGGTGGTGGTGGGAGGAGTTGAGAGACTGGGATTGGCATGTATACATTTATATGTATAAAATAGATAACCAATAAGAACCTGCTGTATAAAAATATAAAATAAAATTCAAAATTAAAAAGAAATAAAATTTAAAAAATAAAACAGAAAAAACAATTATTCCCTTCACATACATGTATTTATATGAATAAATTATTTCCATGCTTATATCTGTAAATACAAAAAAGAGGAATAAAATCTACCTTGAACCAAAAACAAAAAAGAGAAAAAAAACACAGAACCCACCAGTTCCACAGAGGAAAACCGTATCAGGGCACTTGCTCCAGTTGTAAACAATTCTGAAGTTGGCCAGTGGTGGGGAATCGTCTCCCATTCAGCCAGCAGCCCCCACGCAACAAGCGTCCTCATTGCAAAGCTGGGGCACCGTGCCGAGGCATCTGTGAGTAAACGTGAGCTGAGCCCCAGGCCAGTTGCTGCTGAACTATTCCCACCCGTCCCAGGTAAAACACCTGAATATATACAAGGACTTGAAAGCCTAGAGGAAGGGCCATAGAGCCACACGAGTGACAGCATGCCGGCCGACTTGGTGCCTGCAGGCCAGCCAGGATGGTCCTGGCCCTGGGTGCTCTTCTGGAAGATTTCCATTTCCCTGACTGAGATACCCGTCCTGTCCCTGCCCCCACTGCTTTTTTCCTTCTTCACCTCTGCCCAGGGAGAAATTCCAGCAGCAGGTATGGGTGACACATCCTCTTCTTTAGCAGGTGGCAGCCTGGCAACTGCTGCAGAAAGTCCAGCAGAGCCCCACTCACACTGGGCCACCCACAAAGCCGTGGCCTCTCACTCCCTCCCACCAGCCCAGCCCCGAGACTGCTGACAGGGCAGAGAAAATGGCGTCAGGCACGGCTGCAGGGGCTCTTGCTGCCTGGAGTGGTATTTATATTGATCTCAACCCAGGCACACCTGGGGAGGGCTGGCCCACACGGTAAGGCTGCCCAGGTCAGCCAATCATCACCCCTCAGGGGCTCACAGTTGCAGAAAATGGAACTTGCTGAACCGGCCAGGTCCAAGGAACAGGTGTGGGCTCCTGAGAGTCAGGATAGACAAGGGGCTGCAGCTTTGGCTTGTTTTCTAATCATTTTATCTGGCCCATGAGTGGGAGACAACTTCAAGAAAACCCTCTCCTTATGAGAGGAACCCAGGAGTCAGGGAGAGGAGGGGTGGGTGGTGGTTGGAGACAGAGGCCTGGTGCCCCGGGTGCAGTGGAAGTCTCTGGAAGACCAGGTGGAGGGAGGCCGCACAGAGTGATGCCCAGGGTCACAGACCTGTCGCAGCTGCTGTTTGTTAGTTCAAGTCCTGCTCTGAGGTGCTCTGTGCCAGCTCTGAGCGACAGGTGAGCTGGGGGTGCTCTGCAATGAGGGCTATGTGCACGGTTCCTGTGTGCCCAGCCCTGCCATGGTACCTGCAAGGGTAGCTCTGTATCCTGGGAAGGGCCTGACCACGAGAGCCCCGTGGGCTGGGGTGGGGGTGGGGTACCTGCCCAGGTGAGCTCCATATTCTGGGATTGGTCTGACCACGAGAGCCCCATGGGCTGCTGGGGACCTGGTAAAGGATGTCAGGACAGTCAGTGAAGCCACCGAGGATATACCTCCAGTTGCTCCTAATTCCTACACCCTGCTGGTCATTCTACCAACCACCAGGACATGGTATTCTGTATTAGTCTTCAATGATGCCTTCTTTTGTATTCCATTAGTCCCAGAGTCACAAGAAATTTTGGCTTGTGAGTGGCAGGACTCAACATACAACTAAAACAATACTTCCGGGCCGTCTTGCCCCAAGGGTGCAAAAATTCCCACACCATCTTTGGGGAAAGCTTAGCTAAAGACCTAAAAGTTCTACCTCTGGAAAAGGAAACCCTCCTTCAGTACGCAGACGACATTCTGATCGCCAGCCCTACTAAGGAGGCCTCTGAACTACCAAGCCAATAAAGGATAGAAGTTGTCCAAGAAAAAGCTCAAATATCACAGACTGCGGTGACCTGCCTGGGCTTCATTCTCACAGAAGGTCGGAGAAGCCCATCTCAGGAAAGGGAAGAAACCATTTGCAGCCTTACCCCTTTCTAAAACTAGAAGACAGCTTAGGGGTTCCTGGGGAGGCCAGGGTTTGCTGCTTCTGGATCCCTAACTACAGTCTACTAGCTGGGCCTCTATATGAAACACTGAAAGGAAAAGATGATGATCCTTTTGAATAGAATCCAGAAGTGGCCTTTCAAGAATGGAAAGAGCAGTCAATTCAGACCCTTGCCCTGGAACTCCCTAATTTAGCTAAACCCTTTGACCTTTACATTCCCGGTGAAAGGTGAATCGCCATTGGAGAATTAGTGCAAAAACTGGGACCACTTGAAATGGAACAATGCAAGAATGCCATCCAGGTAGGATAAACTACGGTCACCAAGGGGCTTGGCCCACTGCCGCATCTGGCCAAGATACTGGCGGTATCTAAAAACCTGGAAATCAGCAGCCCAAAAGGCCACCTCCTTCCTAAGGGAAAAGGACCCCACGTGGTGATCCTAACCACCAACGATGCCCTGAAGTTGCAGGGTTCGCTCCGTGGGCACACCGACCTCGAGTGAGGAGGCCCTCCAACTCCAACATCCAGAGAGATAACCGGGGGCAACAGGGCACCATGACGACTCGTGTGAACATCACTTGACCTGGAGTTTCTCTCATAAAACAATAAGAGTGTGTCCCAAAAGAGTAGACTACTGCTTGCAGGACTTACTGCACCCAGAGGGGAGCTAATAATCTTGGCGGGGGAACCGTATATCACACTGTCACCATAGAAAAGCCTACAGACACCGTGATGATGGTGGCCAATAAGACCGGCTGGACTCCTGTTTACTTCAAAAGGCTGTTGACTCAGTGGTCATCATGGTCCTTGATCACCACTGACCCTGGACTGTCTGGGAGTTGAGCGGGCAGGGCTCTGACACCTGGTGCTGTTTGTACGTTAATTCAGGGGCCTAATTGAAGAAAGCGCAGACTACTGGTCAGAGCATCTAGGCTGACAGAAATGGTCAGCCTAAGGTGGCCGAACAAATGTGGGGCGGGGTGAAACCGGCCCCCACAGCGTCTCTGCACATCTCTTTCCTGGACCCTTAAAGGTCATTAGAATCTATAACACTTCCAATGCTGGTGCTCAGGTGGACGAGCAAGGAGGCAGGGGGCCTGGGGACAATCAACGTCACCTGGAGGCTGCTGGGGAGAAGCTCTGACCCTCGCCCCCGGGTATTAGGGCTCCCAACTCAGCACTCAGCAGTTACAGAAGAAGTGTCTGCACCCTCAGCACTCCAAGAATGAGGAACGGGACAAAAGGCAGAGGAGGGGTTTGTCCCCAGCAAAGCCCATTAAAAATCCCTGGGAGATAAAAATAGAATCTGGGCAATAAAGTCAAGTCTAACCTTTTTTATCCTTTGTGCTTTGTCTAATTTCACGTGCTCCTAGGGTCCCGCATGCAGAGGTTCCACACCCGGCACTTCAGACCAGATTTCCTAGTGCAGAATGGCTGGGTCGACACCTCAGCTCCTGGGGCCCAGTGCAGATTCCGCGATATAGAGCCTGAGCTGCAGCCAACCTGGCCCTCGAGAGCTCCGCCCCCTCCCTCCCACTGACTCTGACAGGATCTCTACACAGCAGCCCAGCCCACAGCCCACGGGGTAGTGCATGCTCTCACCTCTCCATTCTCTGATCAAAATATAAAGTTTCCTTTGCTTGTGAACCAAACTCAGTCTCGATCTGTTGGCCCCAATGACACTGGGCAGGGGGACACTTGTTGGGGTCCACTCTGGAGGATCAGTAACAGAAATTGAGACTATTGTAACCTCAATGAACAGATGTGTGAGCCAAACTGTAGTTAACATAGAACAGTGTATAAGGCTCGGGTAAAATAAGATGTTTCTAACACTTCCATTTGATATTTCCATCACTTTATTATAAGCAAGTTCAGTGAAAAGGTTTGTCTTATTTGTCAGGTCAATATTAGAGAAACGAAGTGATTTCTTTCCAAGGATGTACATCTAATAATCTTGGTTAAAGCTTCAATCTTGTTTTAAATGCTTTTCCATTGAAAATGATACCTCTCTTTCAGCTCCCCCATTTCTGAGAAGTATAAAATCTTATAATTTATTATTACCAAAGGGGAAAGGTGGGAGGAGGGATAAATTAACAGTTTGGGATTAACACATACACACTGCTATGTATAAAATAGATCATCAACAAGGAACTACTGTATAGCACAGGGAACTACACTCAACATTTTGCAATAACCTATAAGGGGAAATAATCTGAAAAAGAATAGATATTTTTATTGACATCATCTATCAATGACAGTTAAAGTGTAACCTAAGGGAAGCTGGTGGTGAGTGCTTCTGACCCTGAAGACTTCAATCATCTAAAGTTTGGACTCTGCCTACTTCCCAAGGCCCTTAATGAACATATGTGTAGCCGTAGCTTAAAAAATTCCCCAGTTTGGGTTTCGGGGAGACACTGATTTTGAAAAAGCCCTGGTGTTCTCCTTACATGAATGGGACTCTTCCTACTGCTAAAACATGTCTGTCACACCCAGAGGATGGTATACCGTCTGATCGGGAAGAGTTTGGAAAAGGCATCTCCTCTCCTCATCTCCTGGTGCTCGGGTTCACCCCTCCAGCGTCTTTACTAACAGTCTCCCCACTTGGAGATGTCAGCACTGTCAACATCCTGTTGCGTACAGTTTGGAATTTGTCCAGAGGATGAAGCGGAAGGATGAGGAACAATGAGAGACAAGTCCTAGGTGTTCAGACAGGCACATGTCACTCTAATTTCCAATCAGGAAGACGAATTGACCAAAGGCTAGGGTTGCCCATGGAAACAGTATAGGGCTTGAGGAAATCCCGCTGCTTTGTGGCCAGTTCCCATAAACACAAGTTGAACAATGGAACTCAGGGGCAGTAAAATTCACGAAACTGCAGAGTTGAAAATATCCATCACTGAAAAATGTCTTGAGGAAAGTCAGAGAAAAGGACTTGTAAGCAAGGGAGAATGGCAGGAAAGGGATTTGAGGAGGTAGAAAGGACTCGCCATTAAGCACAAGAAAAGGAGCTGAACATTGCCAACATTGCAGTTGGCCAAAAAGGGTGTATGCGTTTTTTTCTGTATATATTCAAGAAAAGGGCATACACTTTTTTAGCCAACCAAACAGGTGGGCACTGGAAGTCAATACTACAAAAGATATCACTTCGCATCAGTCAGAAGAGCCATCCTCATAAAGCGTAAACAACAGAAATGCAGGACAGGGCAAGGAGAAGAGGGAGCCCTGTGAGACTTATAGTGGAAATGTATATTGCCAACGGCCATTCTGGAGAAGTGTATTGTGTTTACTAAAGCATCTAAAAAATGAGCTACAGAGCATAGGGCACTTGCACTCATGGGCGTATATCTTGAGAAAAACAAAAATCGAGAGGACACAGGCACCCCAATGTTTACCCCCTCTCTGTTTAAAAGATCCTCAACTAGGATATAACTTAAATGTCTCTGGAGGGAAAAAATGGGTAGAGATGTGGTACTTAGGTAGAGTGGAATATTATTCAGCCTGGAAATCAATGAAATATGGCCAGTTGTAACAACTCCGGAGGAGTTACGTATGATCTTTCTAAGTGACAGAATTCAAAAAGAAAAAGACACATATCATAAGATATCACTTAAAGGTGGAATCCAAAATGGCTACACATGAAATAAATTACAAAACAAAAACATAGTCAAATATGTAGAAAACACGCATAAGGCTGCTAAACGGGAAAGGTGGGGAGGGGTGAGGCATCACCCAGGAGGTTGAAATTAGCAAAGATACCATTCCAAATACCAAACTGATAATCAACAAGGCCTACACGGTAGCTAAAAGAACTGCACTCAGCACACTCAAGTCACCGGAAAAGAATATATACAACTGGTAAGAATCTGAAAAAGAATTTACTGATGTCTCTCTGTACGTGAATCAAGTGGATGTACAGCAGCAAGAAACAGAGCTTTGAAAATCAGCTGTAACCAATATAGTAATAAATTGAAAAAAATAAACGACAGAGAGACAGAGAAAACCTCTTACAACTTTTCCTCAGGGCCGGTGATGCAACATGGATTGAACACATCTAGACCCACAGCAGGATGAGACATAAGGCTGGAAACTGTTTGCGCTAAGAGAAATGTGAGGTTGGGTGAGGAAATGCACACCCTTTAAAGTAATACTACCTGGTACCCATTCAATGGGTCCCAAATATGCAGGTTCAAGGGATCTTCCTACAGCTAAAACATGCATGGAAAACCCAGAGGACTGTACACCATGTGATCGGGAGATGTGTCTAAAATGCAGCTCATTTATCCTCTCCTGGTGCTCCTATTCACCATTCCAGCCACGTTACTTAGAATCTCCCCACTTGGAGAATCAGCACATTTCAACTTCTGTTTCACACATTTTGCAAATTGTGAGGAGGATGAACGGGGAACCAATGAGAGAATAGTTGTAGGGGTTTGGACGGGCACATATCACTCTAATTTCCCATTAAGAATAAGAATTGAAAAAAGGCTCAGCCCGCCTCGCCCGAGCCAAAATAGGGCCTGAAGCAATCCTGCGGGTTTGAGGCCAGCTCACAAAAGAGCAACTTAAAAAATGGAGCTCAGGGTCACTGCAATTCACAAACCTGCAGAGTTATAAATGAAAACTAACGTCCAAAAATATGTTGAGGTAAGGCAAAGAAGAGGATCTGAATGCAAGACAGAATTGCAAGAAACAGATTTCAAGAGATAGATTGGACTCGTCTTTAAAGCACATGAAAAGCGGCAGAATTTCGACAATGATGCAGTTGGCCCAAAAGGGCGTATGCGTTTTTTCCTGATTATATCCAGGAAAAAACGCATACGCACTTTATGGGCAACGAAGCAAGCAAGCAATGCAAATGTGCACAACAAAGAAGTCTCATTTCCCACTGGTCAAAAGGGCCATCCTAAAAAATTGTAAAAACCAGAAATGCAGGACAGGCCATGGAGAACAGGGAGCCTTTATACGCTGATGGGCAGTGTGTGAACTGCCGAGAGCCACTCTGGAGAAGTGTATGGTGGTTCCTAAATCATCTAAAAAACAGAGCTACAGAGCATAGGACACTTCCAATCATGGGAGTATATCTAGGGAAATCTAAAAATTAACAAGACACAAGCACACCACAGTTTAGGGCTACTCTGTTTACAAGAACCTCAACTTCAGTATACCTTAAATATCCCAGGAAAGAGAACAATGGATAAAGAAGATGTGGTACTTATGTACAATGGAATATCTCTTCACCATGAAATCAATGTAATAAGGCTAGTAGAAGGATAAAGAGTGGATTTAGGTCCGATAATACTACTTGAAATAAGTCAAACAGAAAAAGAAACATATCATAAGATATCACTTATAGAGGGAGGGTAAATATGGCTGCACAAGAAATGAATTACAGAACAGAACAGTGTCTCACATTTAGAAAACACACTTATTTCAGCTTAAGGGGAAAGGAGAGGTGGGGTGATGCATAAAACCAGAGTTTGAAATTAGCACAGATACCGTTCAATAAACCAAATAGATATTAGACAAGATCTACACCTTGCTCAATGAACTGGCCTCAACACACCCTATACACCGCAGAGAAATATATCTGAGTAATAAGAATCTTAAAACCCATGTATTGATATATCTCCATAAGGGAATCAAGTGTGTGCAGAGTGGCACAAACACAGCAGTGAAAATGAGCTAAACCCCATTATAGAAATAAATTTAAAAAACAAAACGCAGAAACAATGAAAGAGAGAAAAATTCTTACAAAATTCGCTCAGGGGCTGTGATGCAACCTGGATTGACCACATATAAACCCACAGCTGGATAAGACATAAGGCTGGACACTTGGGGCTGAGAGGATTGATGAGCTTTGGTGAGCAACTGCCAAAAGTTTAATGCAATACTTCATGCTACTCATTCCAAGGGTCCCAACACTCCAGGTTGAAGGGAATCTTCCTACAGCTAAACCATGCTTGGGAAACCCAGCGACTGGTATACCATATGATCGGGAAAGGTTTCTAAAACGCACCTCATTTTTCCTCTCCTGGGGCTCCGGATCGACATTCCAGCCGCTTTACCAAAAATATCCCCACATGGAGAGTCAATGCCTTTAAGTTCTGGTATCGCACAGTCTGCAGTTAGTGCGGAGGATGAATGGGAATAGGGGGAACCAGTGAGAAACTAGCTGTAGCGGTTTCAATGGGCACATGTCACTCTAAATTCACATCAGTAAGAATAAACCAAAGGCACAGCAAGGTGCCCCAGAAGAAGAATAGGGCCTGAAGGAATCCTGTGGTTATGAGGCAAGATCACAAAAATAAGAGCTGAAAAATGGAGCTAAGGGCCACTGCAATTCAAAAACCTGCAGAGTTATAAAGGCCAACTATTTTCAAAAAATATATTGAGGTAAGGCTATGAAGAGGCATTGAAAGCAAGGCAGAATTGCAGGAAAACGATTTCAGGAGGTAGACTGGAATTGCATTTAAAGCATAGGAAAAGAGGCAGAACGTCCACAATGATTCACTTGGCCAAAAAGGGTGTATGCCTTTTTTCCTGAATTTATTCAGGAAAAAAGGCATACGCCCTTTTTGGCCAACCAAGCAAGCTTGCAAAGGAAATCTGCACTACAATGAAGTCTCACTTCCCCCTGGTCAAAAGGGCCATCTGAAAAAAGTGTAAAATCCAGAAAGGCAGGACAGGCCATGGAGAACTGGGAGCCTTGTTATGCTGATGGGCGGGATGTGTATGGTGTTTCCTGAAACATCTAAAAAACAAAGCAACAGAGCCTAGGGCACTTCCACTTATGGTCCTATAGCTTAGGGAAATTAAAATCAAAAAGACACAGCCACCCCAATGTTTGGGACGCCTCTGTTTACAAGAACCTCGTTTACAGTACAAGTTCAATATCACAGAAAGTGAAAAATGGATAAAGAACTTGTGGTACTTACGTACAATGCAGTATCACTCAGCAATGAAGTCTATGTAATCAGGCCCGTAGCAGCATAATGAGTGGATTCAGGTACGATGATTCTAACTGAAATAAGACGCACAGAAAAAGAAACATCATAAGATATCACTAATACACGGAATGTAAACTTGGCTACACAGGAACTGAATTACAGAACAGAACAGGGTCTCAAATTTAGAAAACCAACTTATGCTTGCTTAAGGGGAAAGGTGAGTTGGGGTGCTGCATAAAACCAGAGATTGAAATGAACACAGATAAAGTTCCTTAAGCCAAATATGGAATAGACAAGAGCTACTCCTTGCTCAACGAAATGGACTCAACACCCCATATTAAACGCCTAAGAATGTACCTGACTAGTAAGTATCTTAAAACCTATGGATTGCTATGTCTCCAAAAGAGAATCAAGCATGTGTACAGGGGCATAAACGCAGCAGTGATAGGATTGGAGAGGTTCAGTGAGCAAATGAAGACCCTTTGAAGTCATATTGCATGGTACCAATTCCACGGGTCTCAACTCTCCAAGTTTAAGGTATTCTTCCTTCAGCTAAAACATGCATGTGGAACCCAGAGTATGATCAACCGTGTGAACGGGAAACATGTTCAAATATGTCTCAGTTTTCCTCCCCTGGTACTCGGGTGCAACATTCCAGACGCTTTACTAACACCCTCCCGACTTGGAGAGTCAGTCCCTTTAACCTCCTGTTTGGCCCAGTTTGCAATTTCTGCGGAAGATGAACAGGAATAGCGAGAACCAATGAGAGACTAGCTGGAGGTGTCTGGACGGGCAAATTTAACTCTCATTTCCCACCAGGAAGAGGAAATAACCAAAGGCTCAGCATGCCGTGCCGGAACCAGATTAGGGCCTGAAGCCATCCTGCGGTGTTGCGGCCAGCTCACAAGAAAGTGAGTTGAAGAAAGGAGCTCAGGGGCACTGTAATTCACAAACCTGCAGAGTTATAAATAACAGCTATCGTCCAAAAATATACGGAAGTAAGGCTGCCAAGAGGACTTGAAAGCGGGGCAGAATTGCAGGAAACCGATTTCAGGAGGTAGACTGGAATTGCATTGAAAGCATAGGAAAAGAGGCAGAACGTCCACAATGATGCACTTGGCCAAAAAGGGCGTATGCGTTTTTTCCTGAATATATTCAGGAAAAAACGCATACGCCCTTTTTGGCCAACCAAGCAAGCTTGCAAAGGAAATCTGCACTACAATGAAGTCTCACTTCCCCCCGGTCAAAAGGGCCATCTGAAAAAAGTGTAAAATCCAGAAAGGCAGGACAGGCCATGGAGAACTGGGAGCCTTGTTATGCTGATGGGCGGGATGTAAATTGCCAACACTCGGGAGAAGTGTATGGTGTTTCCTGAAACATCTAAAAAACAAAGCAACAGAGCCTAGGGCACTTCCACTTATGGTCCTATAGCTTAGGGAAATTAAAATCAAAAAGACACAGCCACCCCAAAGTTTGGGACGCCTCTGTTTACAAGAACCTCATTTACCGTACAAGTTCAACATCGCAGAAAGTGAAAAATGGATAAAGAAGTTGTGGTATTTACTTACAAAGCAATATCACTCAGCAATGAAATCTATGTCATCAGGCCCTTAGCAGCACAATGAGTGGATTCAGGTATGATGATTCTAACTGAAATAAGTCACACAGAAAAAGAAACATCATAAGATATCACTAATACACGGAATGTAAACTTGGCTACACAGGAACTGAATTACAAAACAGAACAGTGTCTCAAATTTAGAAAACCAACTTATGCTTGCTTAAGGGGAAAGGTGAGTTGGGGTGCTGCATAAAACCAGACATTGAAATGAGCACAGATAAACTTCCTTAAGCCAAATATGTAATAGACAAGAGCTACTCCTTGCTCAACGAAATGGACTCAACACCCCATATTAAATGCCTAAGAATGTACCTGACTAGTAATTATCTTAAAACCTATGGATTGCTATGTCTCCGAAAGGGAATCAAGCGTGTGTACAGGGGCATAAATGCAGCAGTGATAGGATTGGAGAGGTTTGGTGAGCAAATGAAGACCCTTTGAAATCATATTGCATGGTACTAATTCCACGGGTCTCAACTCTCCAGGTTTCAGGGATTCTTCCTTCAGCTAAAACATGCATGTGGAACCCAGAGTATGATCAACCATGTGAGCGGGAGACGTGTTCAAATATGTCTCAGTTTTCGTCCCCTGGTACTCGGGTGCAACATTCCAGACGCTTTACTAACACTCTCCCGACTTGGAGAGTCAGTGCCTTTAACCTCCTGTTTGGCCCTGTTTTCAATTTCAGTGGAAGATGAACAGGAATAGGGAGAACCAATGAGAGACAAGCTGGAGGTTTCTGGACGGGCAAATTTAACTCTCATTTCCCACCAAGGACAGGAATTAACCAAAGGCTCAGCGTGCCGTGCCGGAACCAGATTAGGGCCTGAAGCAATCCTGCGGTGTTGCGGCCAGCTCACAAGAAAGCGAGATGAAGAACGGAGCTCAGGGGCACAGGAATTCACAAACCTGCAGAGTTATAAATGACAGCAATCGTCCAAAAATATACTGAAGTAAGGCTGCCAAGAGGACTTGAAAGCGGGGCAGAATTGCAGGAAACCGATTTCAGGAGGTAGACTGGAATTGCATTTTAAGCATAGGAAAAGAGGCAGAACGTCCACAATGATGCACTTGGCCAAAAAGGGCGTATGCGTTTTTTCCTGAATCAGGAAAAAACGCATACGCACTTTTTAGCCAACCAAGCAAGCTTGCAAAGGAAATCTGCACTACAATGAAGTCTCACTTCCCCCCGGTCAGAAGGGCCATCTGAAAAAAGTGTAAAATCCAGAAAGGCAGGACAGGCCATGGAGAACTGGGAGCCTTGTTATGCTGATGGGCGGGATGTAAATTGCCAACAGACACTCGGGAGAAGTGTATGGTGTTTCCTGAAACATCTAAAAAACAAAGCAACAGAGCCTAGGGCACTTCCACTTATGGTCCTATAGCTTAGGGAAATTAAAATCAAAAAGACACAGCCACCCCACAGTTTGGGACAGCTCTGTTTACAAGAACCTCGTTTACGGTACAAGTTCAATATCGCAGAAAGTGAAAAATGGATAAAGAAGTTGTGGTACTTATGTACAATGCAAAATCACTGAGCCATGAAATCTATGTCATCAGGCCCGTAGCAGCATAATGAGTGGATTCAGGTATGATGATTCTAACTGAAATATGTCACACAGAAAAAGAAACATCATAAGATATCACTAATACATGGAATGTGAACTTGGCTACACATGAACTGAATTACAAAACAGAACAGGGTCTCAAGTTTAGAAAACCAACTTATGCTTCCTTAAGGGGGAAAGTGAGTTGGGGTGCTGCATAAAACCAGAGTTTGAAATTAGCACAGATACCATTCAATAAGCCAAATATGTAATAGACAAGACCTACCCCTTGCTCAACAAAATGGACTCAACAATGAGGTATCACCTCACACCTGATAGAATGGGCATCATGAGAAAATCTACAAACAAAAATGCTGGAAAGGGTGTGGAGAAAAGGAACCCTCTTCCACTATTGTTGGGAATATAAATTGATACAGTCACTACGGAGAACAATATGGAGTTTCTTAAGAAACTAACAATAGAATTACCATATGATACAGCAATCCCAGTACTGGACATATACCCAGACAAAACCATAAATCAAAACGAGACATTCACCGCAATGTTCATTGCATCACTATTTACAATATCGAGGTAATGGAAGCAACCTAAATGCCCACAGACAGACGAATGCATAAAGCTGTGGTACATATATAAAATGGAATATTACTAAGCCATGAAAAGGAATGAAATTGGGTCATTTGTAGAGACGTCGATGGATCTAGAGACTGTCATACAGAGTGAAGTAAGTCAGAAAGAGAAAAACAAATCTTGTATATTCATGCATATATGTGGAACCTAGAAAAACTGTACAGATTAACCATTTTGCAAGGCATAAATAGAGCAACAGATGTAGACAACAAATGTATGGACAACAAGGGGGGAAAGCTGTTGGGGGGGTGGTGGTGGGAGGAGTTGAGAGACTGGGATTGGCATGTATACATTTATATGTATAAAATAGATAACCAATAAGAACCTGCTGTATAAAAATATAAAATAAAATTCAAAATTAAAAAGAAATAAAATTTAAAAAATAAAACAGAAAAAACAATTATTCCCTTCACATACATGTATTTATATGAATAAATTATTTCCATGCTTATATCTGTAAATACAAAAAAGAGGAATAAAATCTACCTTGAACCAAAAACGAAAAAGAGAAAAAAAACACAGAACCCACCAGTTCCACAGAGGAAAACCGTATCAGGGCACTTGCTCCAGTTGTAAACAATTCTGAAGTTGGCCAGTGGTGGGGAATCGTCTCCCATTCAGCCAGCAGCCCCCACGCAACAAGCGTCCTCATTGCAAAGCTGGGGCACCGTGCCGAGGCATCTGTGAGTAAACGTGAGCTGAGCCCCAGGCCAGTTGCTGCTGAACTATTCCCACCCGTCCCAGGTAAAACACCTGAATATATACAAGGACTTGAAAGCCTAGAGGAAGGGCCATAGAGCCACACGAGTGACAGCATGCCGGCCGACTTGGTGCCTGCAGGCCAGCCAGGATGGTCCTGGCCCTGGGTGCTCTTCTGGAAGATTTCCATTTCCCTGACTGAGATACCCGTCCTGTCCCTGCCCCCACTGCTTTTTTCCTTCTTCACCTCTGCCCAGGGAGAAATTCCAGCAGCAGGTATGGGTGACACATCCTCTTCTTTAGCAGGTGGCAGCCTGGCAACTGCTGCAGAAAGTCCAGCAGAGCCCCACTCACACTGGGCCACCCACAAAGCCGTGGCCTCTCACTCCCTCCCACCAGCCCAGCCCCGAGACTGCTGACAGGGCAGAGAAAATGGCGTCAGGCACGGCTGCAGGGGCTCTTGCTGCCTGGAGTGGTATTTATATTGATCTCAACCCAGGCACACCTGGGGAGGGCTGGCCCACACGGTAAGGCTGCCCAGGTCAGCCAATCATCACCCCTCAGGGGCTCACAGTTGCAGAAAATGGAACTTGCTGAACCGGCCAGGTCCAAGGAACAGGTGTGGGCTCCTGAGAGTCAGGATAGACAAGGGGCTGCAGCTTTGGCTTGTTTTCTAATCATTTTATCTGGCCCATGAGTGGGAGACAACTTCAAGAAAACCCTCTCCTTATGAGAGGAACCCAGGAGTCAGGGAGAGGAGGGGTGGGTGGTGGTTGGAGACAGAGGCCTGGTGCCCCGGGTGCAGTGGAAGTCTCTGGAAGACCAGGTGGAGGGAGGCCGCACAGAGTGATGCCCAGGGTCACAGACCTGTCGCAGCTGCTGTTTGTTAGTTCAAGTCCTGCTCTGAGGTGCTCTGTGCCAGCTCTGAGCGACAGGTGAGCTGGGGGTGCTCTGCAATGAGGGCTATGTGCACGGTTCCTGTGTGCCCAGCCCTGCCATGGTACCTGCAAGGGTAGCTCTGTATCCTGGGAAGGGCCTGACCACGAGAGCCCCGTGGGCTGGGGTGGGGGTGGGGTACCTGCCCAGGTGAGCTCCATATTCTGGGATTGGTCTGACCACGAGAGCCCCATGGGCTGCTGGGGACCTGGTAAAGGATGTCAGGACAGTCAGTGAAGCCACCGAGGATATACCTCCAGTTGCTCCTAATTCCTACACCCTGCTGGTCATTCTACCAACCACCAGGACATGGTATTCTGTATTAGTCTTCAATGATGCCTTCTTTTGTATTCCATTAGTCCCAGAGTCACAAGAAATTTTGGCTTGTGAGTGGCAGGACTCAACATACAACTAAAACAATACTTCCGGGCCGTCTTGCCCCAAGGGTGCAAAAATTCCCACACCATCTTTGGGGAAAGCTTAGCTAAAGACCTAAAAGTTCTACCTCTGGAAAAGGAAACCCTCCTTCAGTACGCAGACGACATTCTGATCGCCAGCCCTACTAAGGAGGCCTCTGAACTACCAAGCCAATAAAGGATAGAAGTTGTCCAAGAAAAAGCTCAAATATCACAGACTGCGGTGACCTGCCTGGGCTTCATTCTCACAGAAGGTCGGAGAAGCCCATCTCAGGAAAGGGAAGAAACCATTTGCAGCCTTACCCCTTTCTAAAACTAGAAGACAGCTTAGGGGTTCCTGGGGAGGCCAGGGTTTGCTGCTTCTGGATCCCTAACTACAGTCTACTAGCTGGGCCTCTATATGAAACACTGAAAGGAAAAGATGATGATCCTTTTGAATAGAATCCAGAAGTGGCCTTTCAAGAATGGAAAGAGCAGTCAATTCAGACCCTTGCCCTGGAACTCCCTAATTTAGCTAAACCCTTTGACCTTTACATTCCCGGTGAAAGGTGAATCGCCATTGGAGAATTAGTGCAAAAACTGGGACCACTTGAAATGGAACAATGCAAGAATGCCATCCAGGTAGGATAAACTACGGTCACCAAGGGGCTTGGCCCACTGCCGCATCTGGCCAAGATACTGGCGGTATCTAAAAACCTGGAAATCAGCAGCCCAAAAGGCCACCTCCTTCCTAAGGGAAAAGGACCCCACGTGGTGATCCTAACCACCAACGATGCCCTGAAGTTGCAGGGTTCGCTCCGTGGGCACACCGACCTCGAGTGAGGAGGCCCTCCAACTCCAACATCCAGAGAGATAACCGGGGGCAACAGGGCACCATGACGACTCGTGTGAACATCACTTGACCTGGAGTTTCTCTCATAAAACAATAAGAGTGTGTCCCAAAAGAGTAGACTACTGCTTGCAGGACTTACTGCACCCAGAGGGGAGCTAATAATCTTGGCGGGGGAACCGTATATCACACTGTCACCATAGAAAAGCCTACAGACACCGTGATGATGGTGGCCAATAAGACCGGCTGGACTCCTGTTTACTTCAAAAGGCTGTTGACTCAGTGGTCATCATGGTCCTTGATCACCACTGACCCTGGACTGTCTGGGAGTTGAGCGGGCAGGGCTCTGACACCTGGTGCTGTTTGTACGTTAATTCAGGGGCCTAATTGAAGAAAGCGCAGACTACTGGTCAGAGCATCTAGGCTGACAGAAATGGTCAGCCTAAGGTGGCCGAACAAATGTGGGGCGGGGTGAAACCGGCCCCCACAGCGTCTCTGCACATCTCTTTCCTGGACCCTTAAAGGTCATTAGAATCTATAACACTTCCAATGCTGGTGCTCAGGTGGACGAGCAAGGAGGCAGGGGGCCTGGGGACAATCAACGTCACCTGGAGGCTGCTGGGGAGAAGCTCTGACCCTCGCCCCCGGGTATTAGGGCTCCCAACTCAGCACTCAGCAGTTACAGAAGAAGTGTCTGCACCCTCAGCACTCCAAGAATGAGGAACGGGACAAAAGGCAGAGGAGGGGTTTGTCCCCAGCAAAGCCCATTAAAAATCCCTGGGAGATAAAAATAGAATCTGGGCAATAAAGTCAAGTCTAACCTTTTTTATCCTTTGTGCTTTGTCTAATTTCACGTGCTCCTAGGGTCCCGCATGCAGAGGTTCCACACCCGGCACTTCAGACCAGATTTCCTAGTGCAGAATGGCTGGGTCGACACCTCAGCTCCTGGGGCCCAGTGCAGACTCCGCGATATAGAGCCTGAGCTGCAGCCAACCTGGCCCTCGAGAGCTCCGCCCCCTCCCTCCCACTGACTCTGACAGGATCTCTACACAGCAGCCCAGCCCACAGCCCACGGGGTAGTGCATGCTCTCACCTCTCCATTCTCTGATCAAAATATAAAGTTTCCTTTGCTTGTGAACCAAACTCAGTCTCGATCTGTTGGCCCCAATGACACTGGGCAGGGGGACACTTGTTGGGGTCCACTCTGGAGGATCAGTAACAGAAATTGAGACTATTGTAACCTCAATGAACAGATGTGTGAGCCAAACTGTAGTTAACATAGAACAGTGTATAAGGCTCGGGTAAAATAAGATGTTTCTAACACTTCCATTTGATATTTCCATCACTTTATTATAAGCAAGTTCAGTGAAAAGGTTTGTCTTATTTGTCAGGTCAATATTAGAGAAATGAAGTGATTTCTTTCCAAGGATGTACATCTAATAATCTTGGTTAAAGCTTCAATCTTGTTTTAAATGCTTTTCCATTGAAAATGATACCTCTCTTTCAGCTCCCCCATTTCTGAGAAGTATAAAATCTTATAATTTATTATTACCAAAGGGGAAAGGTGGGAGGAGGGATAAATTAACAGTTTGGGATTAACACATACACACTGCTATGTATAAAATAGATCATCAACAAGGAACTACTGTATAGCACAGGGAACTACACTCAACATTTTGCAATAACCTATAAGGGGAAATAATCTGAAAAAGAATAGATATTTTTATTGACATCATCTATCAATGACAGTTAAAGTGTAACCTAAGGGAAGCTGGTGGTGAGTGCTTCTGACCCTGAAGACTTCAATCATCTAAAGTTTGGACTCTGCCTACTTCCCAAGGCCCTTAATGAACATATGTGTAGCCGTAGCTTAAAAAATTCCCCAGTTTGGGTTTCGGGGAGACACTGATTTTGAAAAAGCCCTGGTGTTCTCCTTACATGAATGGGACTCTTCCTACTGCTAAAACATGTCTGTCACACCCAGAGGATGGTATACCGTCTGATCGGGAAGAGTTTGGAAAAGGCATCTCCTCTCCTCATCTCCTGGTGCTCGGGTTCACCCCTCCAGCGTCTTTACTAACAGTCTCCCCACTTGGAGATGTCAGCACTGTCAACATCCTGTTGCGTACAGTTTGGAATTTGTCCAGAGGATGAAGCGGAAGGATGAGGAACAATGAGAGACAAGTCCTAGGTGTTCAGACAGGCACATGTCACTCTAATTTCCAATCAGGAAGACGAATTGACCAAAGGCTAGGGTTGCCCATGGAAACAGTATAGGGCTTGAGGAAATCCCGCTGCTTTGTGGCCAGTTCCCATAAACACAAGTTGAACAATGGAACTCAGGGGCAGTAAAATTCACAAAACTGCAGAGTTGAAAATATCCATCACTGAAAAATGTCTTGAGGAAAGTCAGAGAAAAGGACTTGTAAGCAAGGGAGAATGGCAGGAAAGGGATTTGAGGAGGTAGAAAGGACTCGCCATTAAGCACAAGAAAAGGAGCTGAACATTGCCAACATTGCAGTTGGCCAAAAAGGGTGTATGCGTTTTTTTCTGTATATATTCAAGAAAAGGGCATAC